>NC_143575.1:63495527-64238329 GCF_048544385.1 Mastigoproctus giganteus
TACAATGTGTACAGAAAGGATTGTACAGGAAGGGAGAAGGGAAGAAATACATAAAATCTAAGGAAGTAACATCCAGTTTACATAGATGAACAATGCAACGTTTAGTCAGTTTGGTGTGACATAAGCACTGGGAAAGCAAAAACGAGGGTAGGAGTTTCTTATAGGCCTAATGATTCAGATGAGTACAATGAACAATTATACAGAGAAAGAGGGTGGGGGATTTTTAATTGGGGATTATAATTATAATTGGGGATTTTAACTTACCAGATATTGACTGGAACTTGTGCTTTGGTCACTCGCACACTAGCTAGGCTTTTGTGGATTTATTGGATGATTGTTTTCTGCAGCAGCATGTTAGAGAGGCAACAAGAGGGAGTAACTCTTGATCTGATCATCAGCAGTGATTATTCATGCATTAAGAATTTACAGATAAAGGAACCACTATGCGGCAGTGATCAGAATGTACCAATGTAGGATTTACTTAAAGATGTAACTATCAATCAGGGGTAAAGAGAAAAGTTTCTGCTTTTGTAAAGGTGACTACAGTGGTCTCAGAGATTTTTTAGGTTCTATACAGTGGGACCAACTGATGATGTTACCAACAGCGAATTCTAAATAAGAAGCATTCAAGGAAGTAATTTTGGAAGATACTAGGCTTTTTGTTCCGACTAAGAAATACTGTTCTAGGTTTAGGCCCAAATGGATGTCAGATGAACTATTGAGACTCGTGGTAGAGAAGAAAAATGCATGGGATGCACAAATTGTCAGGTGACATAGAAGCCTATGGTACAAACAAACTAGTCTGTAATCAAGTCACAAAGGTTAGGCAAGCGAAAGCAGATTATTAAAAATCTTTGGCAAAGAATGCAGAGAAAAACAGCAAAGACTTCTTTACTTGTATAAACTCTAAAAGAGAGTGGATGAATCAGAGTGGTCCAATTGATACCAACGGTTTGACTGTAGATGTTCATTCTCAGATAGCTGCCAAACTAAATGAGTATTTTGCATCTACATTCAACACATGAGGAGTTATTCAAGGAGGAGAGGGTCAGATGTTTATCAAACTCTGATGGGGAGTTGAATGATTTTGTAATAATTGAGAGCAAAGTGGAGGAGAAACTGTTAAAGTTAAACATAAGAAAGGCACCTAGGGTAGATGGGATCTATCCAGTTATATTAAAGGAGGTGGCAAAGGAAGTAAGCAAACCCTTAGCCATAATTATGAGCATCCTTAGACTCGAGGGAAGTCCCCACGGACTGGAGATGTGCAAATGTATCTCCAATTCACAAAGGGAGATCAAAGGGTAACAAGAGTAATTAGTTAGTTTGACTTATGTTACAGGGAAAATAATGGAGTCACTGGTTAAAGAAGCATTGCAGGATCTTCTAAACAAGACAGCAGTAATACTTCAGACATGGCATGGGTTTGTCAATGGGAAGTTTTGCTTGACCAATTTGATTGGTTACTATGATGTGGTCACAAAGGAAATGGATGCAAAAAATAATTTTGATATCATATACTTGGATTTCAGGAAAGCTTTTGATACTGTTGCTCATGAAAGACTACTGTACGAATTGGAGAAGTATGGCATTCAGGGCAAGTTGCTACAATGGATACTGCTCCACATGGACTAATGTTATTAGTGGTGTCCTTCTGGTTTCAGTCTTGGGCCCATTGTTTTGTATATTTATCAATGATATTGATGAAGGTATATCAAGCTTAATGTCAGAGTTTGCAGATGATACAAAGGTTGGCAGGGTTGTTAATAACAGTATGCTGCTGCAACAGGATCTGGAAAAGTTGGGTAGATGGGCTGAGAAGTTGCAACTGAAGTTTAACATTGACAAATGCAAAGTACTGCATATGGTAGCAGTAACCCTAGAGAAACGTACCAAGTGGTTGGTGTTACACTCAGAGTAGTGGAGAATTAAAGAGACCTGGGGGTAATTGTGCAGTCAGTTATGAAGTTTTCTGAGCAGTGCAGACAGGCAGCCTGAGTAGGTCATGGGGTCTTGTCAATGATATACAGGAATTTTGCAAGCAGGAACAAGGAGGTGATTATCCCCTTGTATAAGGCAATGGTCAGGTTGAGTACACACCTTGAGTATAGTGTGCAGGTCTGGAAGCCTCATTCATTCTAGCAACCCCAGGGGCTCACATCTGGTGAGTATGGGCTTGGCACACCCAGGGTCCTGAGCTGGATACCATCATTCTTCTCTTCTTGGTGATTCCCTTCTACTTCTCCCTCTCTCTGGGTAACTTGGAATTTTTTTTTTAGCTGGTGCAGCATAAGCCTCAGGCTTCCTTGCACTATATGGCTAGTAATAATAAAAAAAATAATAATAATAAACTCTACATCCTTAAATGAGGATGTAGAGTTGCTAGAACATATACAGAGAAGGGCAACAAGAGTGGTGAATGGAACAAAGGGGTGTTCTTATGAAAAATGGTTTAAGTTCTGCAAATTGCAGCTTCTGGAGACTAGGGACCTGCGAGGAGATCTGATTTAGGTGTATAAGGCCTTGAATGGATTGAGCAGGCTCAATGCTGACGGGATTCTTCTTCCTCTCTCAGATTACAAACCTGAGAGGGCATAGATTCAAACTGAGGAAAGACAGTTGTAGAATAGATGAACGGAAGCTTGTCTTTAGCCAGGGGTAGTTGACTGCTGGAACAAACTTCCATCTGTTGTTGTGGAAGTTGATAGCTTAAATAAATTCAAGGCAGAACTAGACAAACATTTGGAATTAATGGATCAGTGAAATGTTTTTTTTTTTTTTGCTCATGTTGTATAACCTTGCTTTCTAGCATCATGTGCCTCTATTAATGCTAATGCTAAAAAGCAACCAAGGACATCAATTGTTCAGCCCATGTAGAATAGTGAGGGCAACTACTGTGGTGGTCACTGGAGTCTTGTCAGTAAGACGGCATAGAAGGCCTGACCAACCCAGTGATGAGATACACTAACCACTTTATTAGATATATCTGCCTAACAGCAAGTGAGGAACCCCTTAGCCAGAATTCATTGTGGCAGATTTAATGAGGTGCCCAAAGAACAATACAAGGATGCTAGTTCATGTTAATTCAACTGTTTCCCACAGTTGTTGCAAACTGTATGGGGGGTGGTTCTCCAGTCCAAGGGGCTTGTCCTTCAGCTGTGACAGCTGAAGGACAAGACCCCAATGGCTGCCACATTAGTTATAATCACTGTCCTACAGTTCTTTGCCATGCAACTCATTTGAAGAGGTCTGGGTTTGATTCCCATATATGACTGGAGTAATTTGTAAAGTACTTTTCAATACAGACTGTAGTTACCCGACCTCAGATGGAATAGGGTTCCCCACATTATTTCAAGTTCTTCAACCCACAATGTGTCTATGAGTACACTTGTACAGATATAATACACAATGGAACAATATAACCTAAAACTGAAACAACATACACACACCCCATCTCATCCCAGAGATTTTCAAATTGATTGAGATATGATGACTGGGAGGCCACCTTATTAAGTGGAATTCACTCATATTTCTGGAATGTTTTGTACAGTTCTTCTAGCCTTGACGTGATCCTGTCAGAACACATTCACAATAGATACACTGCAGCCATGAAGGGATGTACATAGTAGGAATCAATTTCTTGATAGTAGATAAACCTGTAACATCAAAATGTTGCTTTGCTGGTATCAGGAATCCAATGTACCCCACTAAAACACTCCCTGCATTATTGCAACAGGATAACTCATCCTGTTTTCACCATATTCTGGTTCTCCCATTGGCACGAAACATCTGGAACGAGGATGTCAGACCAGGCATTTTTCCAATTCTCCACTGCAACTATACCTTGATTTTTGAAAATTGGAGTGGAACCTGGTAGATCAGTGTGGCTGCAATGTCCCATGTTACAAGGTAATAAGAGTTGTGCATTCTGAAATGCTTTTTTGGTTACCCTGTTGTACTGAGTGTCCTTCATTGTGGCCTGTAAGTGACATACAGTCTTTACGTTAGCCTTCACCAATCCTATCAGCTTCCACTGGCTCCTCACACGAATGGGCTGATTCCAAGCAAAGGATTGTTATTGGTTGGATGTCATTTGGTTATTGGATAAACTTTATACACCCAAGCCAGTCATGCATGAAAATCACGGCAGCTTTGCAATTTCCTAGATACTCATATTAGTGCATCTGAAACCAGCTAGCATGCTGCATTCAAAGTCACTTAAAATGCATCACGTCCACAAGCATTTCTGCATCTACATCCACTGTCCTCTCATTAATAACCAGACACCTCTCCATTGATAGGTGGTTATGTCTTACTCAAGCAACTAAAAATATTCTTGTATGCCTCCCAGGAGACAATAGCATGATTCTGAATGCAAGATTATTATTATTAGCCATATGATGCAAGGAAGCCTGAGGTTTATGCTGCACCAGCCAAAAAAAAAAAATTTCTGAACCACCCCAAGAGAGAGAGATAGAAGTAGAAGGGAATCACCAAAAAAGAGAAGAATGATGATATCCAGCTCAGGACCCTGGGTGTGCCAAGCCCATACTCACCAGATGTGAGCCCCTGGGGTTGATGCCACAAACAAAGCAGTTCGACTTCCAGCACAGAATGTTAAGGGTGCCACGTAAGCAAATTGGCCTGTAAGTGACATTTTGATGGCACTGAAGATCCCTAGGTCGATTGATGTGATCTGCAAATGGAAGTGAACTAGTGATAAAGCCATCACAAAACGACCTGGAAACCTTCCAAAGCCTAGCATGTGACAGGAGGGCCCAAAGAGTCATCCACTCAGAATGCAGGTTGTTGTATACAGTGCACAGGACGCTACACAATACAGATTATGTCGTGCAGCCATTCACAAGCCAATAATCACCCTGATTGATGCCACACTATCTAGTTTGGTGTAGTGCTTGCCATTCTTAAACTGTACACCAACGGAAAGCTGTGCTTCGGAGTGACAAATCATGGTACCTGGTTTTCCAGTCCAACCATCATGCCTGGGCGTGGTAGGTACCCTGAGAAAGTTACCTAGTGGACTGTAACCTCCCAACAATAAAGTTTGGCAGAGGCAGAGAGATGGTATGGAATTGTTTTTCATGATATAGCCTGGGACTATTGGTTGTTTTGGACAAAACCACAAATGCTGAGGCATAGCTAGACTACATCTGACTACACGCACTGACATGCACTGACTACATCTTGGCAGCACATCAGGGAAGGCCCATACATGTATCAATGCTCCATGTCATACTATTCTCATTGCAACAGAATGGTTTAAGGACAAGAGTATCAAAAAGTTGAACTAGCCATTCCAGAGGCCTGGCCTGAATCCTAATGTTGTTGTTGTTGTTTTGGTTTTTAGGAGCATTAGCAACTAAGGCCATATTGCTCCGTGAATATGCAGTGGTCATTCCCTTGACCTTTCCGCATCCTCCGTATTTGGTGGTGACGGGCTCGAACCCCGGTCTAATCAAGAAGCGTGTGCTACGCACTGCTGCTCCTGCCCACCTGGCTACAGAGGCGCCTGGCCTGAATCCTAAAGTGAACCACTGGGATCAATTGGACCACCAGATTCATGCGAGGAGAGACTGCCCAAAAAAAAACACAGTTGAACCAGTCGCCACTTTGAAGGCTGAATGGCAGTAAATATCAGGGAACATTTACAAAGCGGAGAGTGTTCCACAGAGACTAGAGGCTATCATAAAGGTTAAAGGTTTCAGCACATTATTAGTTTTCCCATAAATATAGGTTGTCAATATGCAGGTGATATTAATGGTGAGACAGTGTATATTAGACGGTTGAGTTAGGTGTGTGTTAAATCCCCAAAACTACGAAGCCTCAGTATACTGTATTTTTAATTGCATGCAGTTTGGTCTGTTTAATGGGGCAAAAAAACCTAAGTTTCCAAGAGAAAAACCATGTAACTCTCACATGAGCCAACTTAGTTACCTGATGAAAAACAGTCATAAAAATTCCTCACATTCATTGGCAGCATTTGAAATCAAGCCTTTTCCACAAAGCTTGCTTGTTTGTTTGTTATTTGGTTTTCAGGAGCATTAGCAACTAAGGCCATATTGCTCCAGGGATATGCAGTGGTCATTCCCTGACCTTTCCGCATCCTCCATATTTGGTGGTCACGGGCTCGAACCCTGGTCTAATCAAGAAGCGTATGCTACGCACTACTGCTCCTGCCCACCTGGCTACGGAGGAACCCTTTCCACAAAGCGTGGGAGGACAGTGATTATAACTGCACTACCCATGTGGGCATATGGCATGATACTCACACATGATGCAGTTACTGAAGGAACACTCCATTTCATGAAGAGTGGAGGAACCTAACGAGGTAGCCATTTTTGATGTATATACACAATGAGATTGAAGCATTAAGTAGCAAACCTAGCTTGCTCATTGCTATCTACTATTTAGACAATAACATTTTATAACTCATATATGTAAAGAATATTGTTACATCCAAAAGAGCAGGAGCTAAAATATTTAACAGGTAGGATACAAAATATACAAATTATATAAACAAAGAGGAGCTTTTGGGATGATGGGCCCTTCATTAGCTAAAGCTTATATACAAATAGAAGGCTCCAAGATTGCATCTCCGAACGTGAAAGGGCCCTCCGCAGCCGCTGAACACTATTGGTATGAGCAACACGACCTCGACCCCCAGATGGAATGTAGAGATCGTTGCCCAGTCATATAACTACCATCAACAATCTACAATCTTGACTTGAAGCACTACATATAACAAGTTGCCGTAATGTCTTCAATTGCAACAGAGCTGTGTGAAATTATGGAGGCAGTTGTCTTGCAGTTGGGTTGGCACATGCCCCACATTCTCAGCAGCAAATGTTTGATTCTACCCAGTAACCATTTGCTGTTCCTTCCATTTAACGTTCACCAACCTTGTGCATGTGCCTCACTTGTCTAACACATGACCACACATGACATTATTTGATATTCCATTGTAAAGTATTTGTGTATAACGTTAGCTGGTGAAGGGACCCATCATCCAGAAAGCTCCTGTTTGTTTATATAATTTGTATATTTTGTATCCTAGCTATTAAATATTTTAGTTCCTGCTCTTTCAGATGTGAAAATATTCTTTATATATTATGGAACCAGAAGCAAAAGGCCTTTTCCTAAGTATTTTATAACTCTCAGGCTTTTTATGCTAAATTTTCTTGCTTTACTCGCTGCACCCTTAAATTTTTGGGGATATATTCCATCACTGGGTTGGCAGGTTTTTAAGATGCCTACTTACTCGCCATCGATCTCTCCCACAAAGGTTCAAAATTGCATGATTAGACACATCAGGAGACACTGAGATTTATAGTTTGTTTTTTGAGGTTTGTTTCAGGCCCTGCTTGCTTGTCTTATGTATAATATCTTTCCTGTCTCTTCAAATGGCAGATATTAGAACAGTGGATCCTACACAGACAAAAGTATGTGCTAGTGACTGTCTAAAAGAAACTATGCACCTTAATCATTTAAAATAATTTTCAAATTCCTTCAAAGGTATCTCATTGAGATGGTCAGTCATATTTTTTTTGTTGTTATGTTATTTCCCTTTTATTTTCATTTTTAACTTGGGAAAGAGAAAAGTTAGCTGGAACCAAATCTGGTAAATGGGGTGGGCAGGTCGATCTTACTAAACCTTTTTGCAAAAGAAATCTTTGAACAAACAACATGTAATGAAGCACTGTACAAATATTCAATTTTATTTAAGGGTGATAGAATTAAATGTTGTTTTCATGAAAACTTTTGTTATGCAATGCACCTGCACATTCATGATTAATTGTTTGAAGATTTGCAAAAAAGAGGTTACTTAAATTAACCACTATCCCCTCCATTCACCAGATTTGACTTCATTTTACAAAATCTAAAATAACGACGAGAAAGAAACAATTTCATACGATCTAAAAGATTGCGACCATCTCAAGTTAACTTTAAAGGAATTGCAAGAATGATGTCAATGATTAAAAAGAGGGATGAAATAAACACAGAGGGTCCCATAAGGAATATTTTGAATGATTTTCATAATTAATTTTTTCTGAATGTTTCCTTATTTCAGAATTTAACTTGTTACTTTTCAGATGCACTGAGCAAAGCTGTACCAAAGGATTGATTCAAGTATTCAAAACTTGTCTTTTAGGCAGTGGCATAGTAAGGGGGAGGGCAGGGCAGTTTGCCCCTGGTGCCATCACTTGAAAATATGAGAAGGAAAGTATTAACTTTAACAAAATAATTTCAACTTTTTTTTATAAATTTATCTTTTTATAAGATACTGCCAAACGGAGAAAAAATTTTAAGAACATGGGCGGTTTATTCACCATCAGGAAATTTATTGTTTTGATGCAAACTACTTTCATTGGAGAATAAAGAAATTGAAACATCCAACTTTATCACAGGATTTAAAACTTGGTGGAAGTTAAACCCAAAGGTTTCATAATGCTAATATTAATATATATGACCATAGAAAATAGTGAACAGCATCTCTTGTGCTTGTTTCCTACTGTATTTTATATTTCAGTGTGATTACATGACATTTTTTAAAATGTTTTATTTACCATACCTACAAAGCTACTCACTTCCCCTTCAGGATATGGAACTCCAAAATGTATCCAGAGTTTGACTTGCATGCTTAGATACCTGCCTTCTGTACAAGATTCTGGTATAAAAAGAGGATATCTGAAGCTAGATTTAAGATTTTAGACAGGCACTAAATTAGAGTACTGTTTCATAATGCACAAACAAATTTCATATGTATTACTATTATATTGGACTACTGTTGTATATTGTATTATTAATGGACAATTATTGTATACTGTATTATGATATTGCCAATTTAAGATAGAAATATCATTTCAATCTAACAATATTAATAATACAAAGATTATATGAAAATATGTAGAATCAATCAAACTAGTTGTACAAGACTAATGCACATAGTACACGATGACAAAATTATAACAGATGCACATTTCAACTGTACTACAATTCAACAGCTTGCTTTCCACGAGTTGGTCAATAAGCTCTTAGAAATTGTTGAAGAATTTGTTTGGTAGAGTAGACAGTTACCTTTCTGTAATTTCTTGCCTCTTGATATTAATGGAAATTCTTGCCAATGTTCTGGTTCATGTATTAGTACTGGCGGTGACAATCAATGCAAAAAAGCAAGTTTATGCAGCATCAGTCAAAAAAAAAAATCCCACATCACCTGTCCAATCCCCTTCAAAAATTTATCTAGTTCTTTCTTGAATTTATTCAAACTATCCACTTCTAAATCACCAGAAGTAAGTTTGTTTAAACCATCAACTACCTCCTGGCCAAAGGCAAATTTCCACATATCTATTCCTGCAATCATCCTTTCTCAATTACTATTTATGTCCCCTCATGTGTGTGTACTCTGAGAAAGAAGGATGCTATCAGCATTGAGCTTAATCCATTCAGTCTTAAACTTAAGCATTTGACTCTGTTCCTCAAGAGAGGGTTACTATATAACATATCTATATAGCTTGAAAAGGTTGCGATTACTGGTGAAATTCTAAGGTGGATTGCTGGGTGGCTGCAGGGCAGAAGGCAGAGGGTTGTGATTAATGAATATGCTTCAGATTGGTGTAATGTCTGGAGTGGGGTCCCTCAAGAATAGGTTCTTGACTCCTCTTCTTTTTTTCTCATTTTCATTAGCAGAGGCAGCTAAGGTAAAGAAAGCCAATGCGAGAACCACGGAAAACTTTTACTGGTCAAAAATATTTCCTGATACCACAGCTTCTCCATTCATTCTCGGTAAACAATGGTGTGTGTTATCGGTAGTGGCAGTAGAAGTCGATAACGATATATTGATTAGTTTTTTTTTTATTATTAAAAGCAGATTATCGGAGTTCATGAGTGGGCTGAAATTTACTTATGGGTACACCCTCCAGACTGCTTCAGTCTTAGAGTGTTTATCCACCTTTCCTACTGTTTTAACCCAATACGAAAACAACTTCTAGAGATGGCAAGTGTTATCGATAGTTGCAGAAGAAGCCATTTTCCTATCGGGTTAAAACAGCAGGAACAGGGAATAAACACCTTAGGACTGAGGCAGTCTGGAGGGTGTACCTGTAAGTAAATTTCACCGTGAAGGCAGTAAACCCATGAACTCCAATAATCTGCTTTTAACAATGAGGAAAAAACTAATCAATACATCGTTATCGACTTCTACTGCCACTACCGATAACACACACCATCAGTTTACCAAGAATGCAGGGGGAAGCTGTGGTACCGGGAAACGTGTTTGACTGCTAAAAGTTTCTTGAAGTTTCCTGTGGTTCTTGTGTTGGCTATCTTTACCTTTGCTGCAGAGGCTTATGATGCAAGAAAGCAAGCTTACATATCATCAGCCAAATAAAAAATAATAATAATAACCACTCATTTCACCCAACCATTCACTCCAAATGCTTGTCTAGTTCTATCTTAAACTCATTTAAGTTGCCGACCTCCACTACGACAGATGGAAGTTTGTTCCAACTATCAACCACCCGCTGGCTAAAGGCAAATTTCCACACATCTATCCTACAATTGCCTTTCCTCAATTTGAATTTATATCTCCTCAGGTGAGTAATCTGAGCAAGAGGAAGAATCCTATCAGCATCAAGCTTGCTGAAACCATTCAAGGCCTTATACACCTTAATCAGATCACCCTTTTGTCAATTTCATTTATGAGATCGACAAAGAGATAGAAAGTGTGATGTCAAAATTTGCAGATGACATAAATATTGGCAGAGTCATTAATGATCAGTGCCAAGCAGCGATCCTTCAGGATGACTTGAATAGCCTTCAAAGATGGTCAGAGAAATGGTAGCTATGTTTTAATGCTGCTAAATGCAAAGTCTTACACATAGGGAATAGCAACTCCCAAATAAATTATATACTTGGTTGGGTTGAATTAAAAACAGTGGAGGAGGAAAGGGATCTCGGAGTTGCAATACGGGCAGATATGAAGTTTTCTCAACAGTGTAAACAGTCAGCCAGAAAAGCCCATGGTGTCCTATCAATGATTTATCAAACATTATCCTGAAGAGATAGGGAAAGCATAATCCCACTGTATAAGGCAATTGTAAAACCACATTTAGAATGTTGTGCTCAAGTATGGAGACCTCATCTTAAAAAAGACATTGAGCTTCTTGAAAGGGTCCAAAGATGAGAGGCGCTTCCGTAGCCAGGTGGGAAGGAGCAGCGGTGCGTTAGCACACGCTTCTTGATTAGACCGGGGTTCGAGCCCGTCACCACCAAATATGGAGGATGCGGAAAGGTCAGGGAATGACCACCGCATATCCCGGAGCAATATGGCCTTAGTTGCTAATGCTCCTAAAAACCAAATAACAACAACAACAACAACCAAAGATGAGTAACTAGAAAAGTGAGATCAGCAGAAGGACAACCGTATGAGGAAAAGACTATAATTATGTGGGCTACAGTGCTTGGCAACCAGGCACCTCAGAGATGACCCAATTGAGGTTTATAAGGCTGTGAGAGGGATTAGTAAAATGAATGAAGGTGGAATTCTTACTGTTATAAAGAATTACAGAACTAGGAGCCATAAATTCAAATTATGGGAGTTGAGGTTTAGATTAGGTTGTAAGAAGTTTTCTTTTAGACGACGAGTTGTTGATTGTTGTAACAAGTTGTCCTTGCAGGTAGATAAACTGACAGGAATAAATTCAAAGGCTAACTGGATAGTTACACGTGTGAGGAGAGAAGCATGTAATTTGTATTTTCTTATGTACTTCTTTTTTTTTTCGCCAGTGCAGCAAAAGCCTGTGGCATCCCTGCACTATATCGCAAGCACTATTACTATTACCTCAGTGAGATCTCGCAAGTGCCTAGTCCCCATATGCTGTAATTTGCAGAGCTAAAGCCTTTCTTGATAATAGTACCATTTGTTCCCCTAACAAATTTCGCTGTTCTTTGCACCCATTCTACCACATCCACATCCCTCCTAAGATGAGGTTTCAAGACCTGTAATGCAATATTCAAGGTGTGGTCTAACCACTGCCTTGTATAGTGGGATAAATACCTCCTTATCCCTGTTGTCAAAATTTCTATATATCATTGACAAAACCCTATGGGCTGTCCTGGCAGCACTGCTCAGAGAATGTCACGTCTGACTGCACAATTACCCCCAGATATTTTTCATTCTCCACTACCACATGGTACATTGATCTGGGATTACTGTTACCGACATTACCTTGCATGTGTCAATGTTAGCATTAGCATTAGTAGAGGCATTTGATGCAAGAAAGCAAGCTTATGCAGCATCAGCCAAAAAAAAAAAAATAATAATAATAAATTAATAAAAAATAACCACTTCCACTTCACCCTTCTGTTCGTTCGAAATACCTGTCCAGCTGAGCCTTAAACTTATTTAGGCTATCAGCTTCCACGACAAATTTCCTCAAGGCAAATTTCCTCATGTCTATCCTACATCTGTCTTTTCTCAATTTGAATTTATGCCCACTCAGGTGATTATTCTGAGCAAGAGGAAGAATCCCATCAGCATTGAGCATGCTCAAACCATTCAAGGCTTTATACACCTCTATCAGATCACCTCGCTGGTGCCTAGTCAACAGACACTGTAATTTGCAAATCTTAAGCCTTTCTTCGTAAGAGCACCCCTTTGTTCCATTCACCAATCTTGTTGCCCTTCTCTGTACTCGTTCCAGCATCTCTACATCCCTCTTGAAATGAGGCCTCCAGACCTGTACACAGTACTCTAGGTGTGGCCTGACCATTGCCTTATACAAGGGAATAATCACCTCCTTATCCCTGCTAGAAAAATTCCTATATATCATTGACAATACATCATGAGCTACTCTACTCTTGCAGCCCATCTGCACTGCTCAGAAAACTTCATATCTGCCTGCACAACCACCCCCAGGTCCCTTTCATTCTCTACCACTGTCAGTGTAGTACCACAGAGTTGATACGTTGCTCTGGGGTTGCTGTTTCCCATATGCAGTACTTTACATTTGTCAATGTTAAACTTCATTTGCCACCTCTCAGCCCATCTGCTCAACCTTTCCAGATCCTGTTGCAGTAGCATAGTGTCAGTAGTGTCCTTGACAACCCTGCCAACCTTAGTATCATCTGCAAACTTGGACATTAAGCTTGATATACCATTATCAATATCATTTATAAATACAGAAAACAATAATAGACCCAATACTGAACCCTGAGGGACTCCACTAATAACATTAGTCCACGACGAGCAGTGTCCATTGATTACCACTCTGTCTTCTCCCCCACAACCACCCCTTTATCCATAGCAGCAATTTGCTTCCATTGCCACACTGCTCCAATTTGGGCAGCAGTCTTCCATGTGCAACAGTATCAAAAGCCTTCCTAAGATCCAAATATATAATATCAAAGTTATTCCCTGCATCCAGTTCTTTTGTGACTGCATCATAGTATCCAATCAAATTGGTCAGGCAAGACTTCCCCTTAACAAAACCATGCTGTGTCTGAGCTATAACTGAAGTCTTGTCTAGATGATCCTGCAGTGCTTCTTTAACCAGTGCCTCCATTAATTTTCCTGGAACAGAAGTTAAACTCACAGGTCTATAATTACTTGTGTCGCCCTTCGATCCTCCTTTGTGAATTGGGGTCACATTTGCACATCTCCAGTCCATGGGTACTTCCCCTGAGTCCAAGAAAGCTCTCATAATTATGGCTAAGGCTTTGCTTACTTCCTTTGCTGCCTCCTTTAATATAACTGGATAGATCCCATCCACCCCAGGTGCCTTTCTTGTATTTATCTTCAACAATTTCTCCTCCACTTTACTCTCAGTTATTACAAGATTCTCTAGCTTACTGCCAGAGTTGAATACACCTCTGGCATTCCCCTCACTGAATAACTCCTCATGTGTGAATGTCGATGCAAAATATTCATTCAGTTTGTTAGCTACTTGAGCAGGATCATCAACAGTTGACCCATCGATATCAAGTGGACCAATCTGATTCATCCCCTTCCTTCTAGAGTTTACATAAGTAAAGAAATCTTTGCTGTTTTTCTTTGCATCCCTTGCCAAAGATTTCTCGTAATCTGCCTTCGCCTGCCTAACCTCCTTTGTAACTTGGTTACAGATCAACTTGTATCTATCATAGGCTTCTGTATCACGTGTTAATTTGTATGTATCCCATGCATTTTTCTTCTCTGCCATATGTCTCATTAGTTCATCTGACATCCACTTAGGCCTAAACCTTGAACAATATTTCTTAGTTGGTATGTAAAGCCAAGTAGCTTCCAAGATAAGTTCTTTGAATGCTTCCCATTTTGAATTTGCTGTCGGTAACATCATCAGTTCGTCCCACTGTATAGAATTTAAATACTGTCATCGTAGTCACCTTTACGAAAGCAATAACCCTTCTCTTTACCCCTAATGGTAGTTACCTCTTTGAGTAAATCCCACTTCAGCACACTATGATCACTGCCACCTAGTGGTTTATTTACCTGCAGATTCTTAATGCATGAAGAATCACTACTGATAATCAAATCAAGAGTATTACTCCCTCTAGTTGCCTCCCGAACATGCTGATGTAGAAAACAATCATCTAATAAATCCACAAAAGCCTTGCTAGTGTGTGAGCGACCAGCCCCCAAATTCCAGTCAATATCTGGGAAATTAAAATCCCCCATTATAAGACTCTCTGATTTACTGGCCCACTCTATTTCCCCGTACAGTTTCTTATTATACTCATCAGAGTCATTAGGCCTATAGCACACTCCTACTCTCAATTTTGATCTCCCAATGCTTATGTCACACCAAACTGACTCGACACTGCACTGTCCAGCAATGTTGACTGGCTTCACTTCCTTGGATTTTATGTATTTCTTAACTAATAGCATAACCCCTCCTCCCTTCCTATCCTGTCTATCCTTTTTGTAGACATTGTACTCCCCAAATTCCAGTTCTGCATTCCTTATATCTGTGTGACACCACGTCTCTGAAATTCCACAATATCTGCCTTTGATGTTTTGAGCAATACCTCAAATTCATCAAATTTATTTACTAAACTCCTAGCATTGGTGTACACGCAAGTATACACGCACCTGTTCTTTTTCTTAGCTACCCTAACACAACCTATGTGTATATTTGTACCCCAATGATTCCCAGCAGTCTCTGAAATATCCTGCATCTTATTTTGCAGGCTGCGGCTCATTCCAATAGAAGCAGTGCAAGAATCACTTTCACCTCTGCTAGTGGCTACTGTTAATCTATTAGTCCTTGTATCCCCCCAATCTAGCAGTTTTCCGACCCACCTAACACTGCCTCGATAGCATCAGCAAACATTCTTGCACCCTTTCTATTTAAGTGTATCCCATCCCTGTAGAAGCAATCTCTCCTGTTAACAAGTACAGACCAGGCTGAAAAAAAATTCTATCCCTTAAGCCTTGCACAATCTTTCCAGGGCCGAATTGATCGACAGGGCTCTCATCATATACTCCCTCGTATCGTGTCTGGGCAGAATTGCAGACACTTTCAAATTCAACCCTATTTCACGGCTTTTTTTCAACAGTGACCTGTACTTGTTAAGTAATTCCGCCGGTCTCCTACTATTAATATCATTAGTGCCAACGTGTACAACTATATCACCTTTTGTGCCCTTAAAAGATGATATCCGCTCTACAACATCATCAACCTTTGCCCCTGGCAGACATACCCTGGTCCTGTTCCACCTATCCTTTTTACAAAGCAAGCTTCCCTGACAATAGAGTCACCAACAACTACTAGTTCCTTTGGGACCAGCGCATTCTGCCTCGGGGGCTGCCGCTGTGTTGTGTGATGACCAAGTGCAAGCTCTGACATTGGTGTGGGCAGCTGAGAGCTTGATGGGCCCCTCACTTTTAATCCTTCGATGGCATCCACCCTGTCCTTCAAGCTCTCATATAGGCCCATAACAATGCTGAGTTGTCGCCTGATTTCCTTACACTCCTTGCATCGCGCACACACAAAAACATCCCCCATGGCAGTGTCATGTCCCGTACCTGACTGCTCCACAAACATCAAGCAAGTAGTGCATTTTAATAGGCTGTGATTCAGAGGGCAACTGCCCCCCTCAGTTTTCCCCTGAGCCACATCACTCCTGTTAGCTTGAGCCTTTTGCTTTGCTGCTCTGGTCAGAATCATGATTTCGATTTAATTTCAATAAAATTTCAATTTCAGTACAAAATTAAAACCCTAAACTTATATCGCAACACAGTTATAATGCTATATTTATGTTTCAGTATCGAGTGTTATCTACGAAATCCCTTTATGTAACTTCCGTATCAAGATCAAGTTAAGTATTAATTATTTATTTTTTACTAATTAAAGGTACAATTTAACTGACAATGAAGTTCAACAAGATTAATTGACAATATTATGTACTATACTATACTATACTATATTAAGCTTATGCTATCTATTTCGAGATATTATGTATCGCGTAACAATGGCGGCTCTTTACGAATGGCAAACAAGTGGATTTTATACCCTTTCCGAGTAATACCTACAAAATCTCTATCTAAGTTACTTTAATCTAAGTATCGTAAATAGGAATATAAAGCTACTCTAGAAAATAAGTTAATATGCCAATTTAAGCTAATAAAACAGAAAATAAATCAGAAAAAACTTCTCCGTTCCAGGAGCGGCAAAAATGTACGTCTGCACAGGCTACTCTCGAAACAGGGGTTAAACTTCAGTTGCCACTTCTCAGCCCATTTACCTAACTTTTCCAGATCTTGTTGCAATAGCATACCCTGAATACTGTCAATGACCATCTGGACAGCCTTTGTTATCATCTGTAAACTTATACATTAAGCATGATATAGCTTCACCAATAACAGTAATAAATATAGAAAACAATGGGCCCAGCACTGAACCCAGGACGATTCTACTATTAACATTAGTTCAAGAAGAGTGGTGCCCACTGCAAATCATTCTCTGTTTTCTCCCATTCCCATCCCTTTATCCATACCAATAATCCTTTAGGCCACACTGTTCCAATTCGTGCAGTAGTGCATCAGTATGAAAAGCTTTTCTGAAATCTAAATATACAATTTCAAAATTATTTTTTTCCTTTCAGTTCCTTTGTGTAATAGCATTCAATCAGATTACTCAAACAAGATCATCCATTAAAAATCATGCTGTGTCTGCATTCCTATGTAGAATGCCCTACATTATCTCTCCTGGAACAGAATATCAAGTTAACAAGTCTCTAATTACTCCTTCACCCTTTAATCTCCCTTTGTGAATTATTCAATTTAGCACTTATTCAATCCACAGGGATTTTTCTCCCGAATCCAAGGATGCTCTCATAATTATAGCTCAAGATTTGCTTACCTCTATTGCTCCTTCCCTTAATATACTGGATAGATCCATTCACACCAGTTGCCTCTTTTTTTTATGTCTAGCCTCAACAATTTCTCTTCCACTTGCCTCTTAGTTATCACAAAATTATTTAGCTTCCTATTAAAATTTGATACATTTCTAGAATCCCCATAAAGTTTGTCATGTGTGAATGTAAATGCAAAATATTTATTCAGTTTGTCAGCATCATAAGCAGGATCAACAACAGTTAAACCATTCATAAATAGAACAACGAGATTCATCCCCTTCCTTCTAGCATTTGATTGCAGACAAGTTTTTATCTACAGTAGGCTTCTGTATCACCAGATAATTTATATAAATTCCATGCATTTTTCTTCTCTGCCACAAGTCTAATCAGTTCTCTGACACCCATTTAGGTCTAAGCCTTGAACAGTATCTCTTAGTTGGTATAAAAAGCTTAGTGGTATCTACAGTTATCTTCCTGATTGCTTCCGATTTAGAATTTGTTGTTGGTATCATAAGTTGGTCCCCCGCTGCACAGTAATAAATGTCTGAGACCACTGTTATCACCTTTATGAAATGCAGAAGTCCTCCCCTTTCTCTTGCCAGTAGTTAAATTTTTAAGGAAATCCCAAATCAATACACCATGTCACTAACACTTAGTATTTCTTTTAGCTGAAGGTTCTTAATACATGAAGAGTTGCTAGTGATAATCAGATCAAGCCCCTTAGTTTTTTTTTCATTGCTTCTCAAACACGCTGGTGTAGAAATTCATGCAATAAATCCAGACAACCTTGCTAGTGTGTTGAGTGACCAACCCATAAGTTCCATTAAATACTGGAAAGTTAAAAATACCCCATTATAAGATATTCTGATTTACTGGCCCACTATTTTCTGTGTAGTTCTTCATTACACAGTCATTAAGCCTATACCACACTTCTACTCTCATTTTTGTTTTTCAAACTGGTTATGCCACACCAAACTGGCTCCTATATGCACTGGCCATATCAACTGGATGCACTAGCACTGCCTTAGATTTTTATGTGCTTCTCAACTAAGAGCAAAACCCCCTTTCCTCCCCTCCTCTCCTGTTTTGTCTTATCTGTCCTTTCTGTACATATTGTACTCCACATATTCAAATTCTGAATTCCTCTGATATCTCCACAATGTCTATATTTTAATACTTGACCAGTAAATTAATTCATCAAATTAATTTACAATGCTTCTAGCATTTGTGTACGTGTAAGTATATATGCACCTGTTTATTCTTTTAGTAACCCTAACACAATCCATTATTTGTTTGTTCCATGAGGAGCCTCAGCAGGCCTTGAAAAACCTTACACTTTGATTTCCAGGCTGTTGCATGTTCCAGTAGAAGCAGTGCAAGAATTAGTTATACCTCTCTGCCTGTGGCTGCTGTTAATCTATTAGTCTGTGTAACTCCCTCCTATTGTGTCTGGTACATCTTGTACATCTTTAATACATCTTGGTCTGGGCAGAACTGCAGACACTCAATTTCAGTCTTAACTTGCAATTTCTTCTCATCATTGGGCTGTACTTGCTAAGTAAATACTCAGATCTGCTACTCTTAATATCATTAGTATCAACGTGTACAACAATAACACTTTTTGTGCCCTTAAAAGATGACATATAATCAATAACTTCAATTTTAGTCCCCTGGCAAACATGCCTTGGTCTAATGCCACCTTCCTGAATAAAGTGAATTTTTTTAAGCAGTTTAAGTTTATAGTATATTTTTTATATCCATTGGACTACAGTATCTTTTCTATATCCATTGGACTATAGTATATTTTCTATATCCATTGTTCTGAAATGTTTCGGATCACTCTCCCTCTGTTTTTCTTGGGATATTCTTACCATACCATTGCTTCAACTTATTTATTCACATTCACTCTTTTTAATGAAAAAAAGATCTAATGAAGCAATATATCTATATATTTTTTTTTCTTGGATGGCAATAACTGAGAACTTTCCTAATTATTGACTGACTTTCTTTCTATAATCATTTCATACATCAAGCATCCCATCCTTCAACACCCTTCTGAAGGTAAGGCAACTGCAAAACTCAACAAGGAAAAACAATGCATGTCGTGAGTAGCATAGAGTGGTAATGGTATTAGGCAAATGAAACATTAAAAATGAAAAATAAAGGAAACACCCAAAAATTATTCCACAATTTATTTAAACTTTAACAACTAGTACATTATTTATATAAAGTTAAAAGTTTTCATATCATTACTTTACAATATTTACTTCATATAAATTTGTCTATAATGTCTGATGTTTTTATATCTTTTAGTACATCTTGTTCTACTGACATAATGGCCAATCCATTAATTCTTTCTTGGACAATTGTTGCTCGTGAATATGTTTTAATCATTTTGAGTCTTGAAAAACTCCTCTCTCCAGACGCAACTGTAATTGGAAATGTAAAATTTTTGAAAAGGATGGTTCATACAAGGTTCACTTGGTTCCTTGAATCATAGAATCTCCTGCCAGATCATCAGTATGGCTTTTGGAAAAACAGATAAACTCTAAACGTGCACATCAAAGCCAAATTTCATATATCCATTGAAATCTCGGTCAATGAGCTGGATTTAGGGAATAATTTAGACATTGTTTATTTGAATTTTAGTAAAGCATTTGACTTGGTCCCTCATGAGAGGTTACTGTATAAGCTTGGGATTACTAGTAAGATTCTAAGATGGATATAGGTGGCTGCAGGGTAGAAAGCAGATGGTTGTGATCAATGGATATTGTTCAGATTGGTATAACGTCAGAAGTGGGGTCCCTCAAGGATCAGTTCTAGAACCACTGTTGTTTATTATTTTCATAAATGATATCAATGAAGGGATAGAAGGCATGATGTCCAAATTTGCAGATGATGTAAACATTGGTAGAGTCGTTAATGATCAGTGTCAAGCAGTGCTTCAGGATAACCTGAACAGACTTCAAAGATGGGTGAAGTGGCAGTTATGTTTTAATGCTGTTAAATGTAAGGTCTTACACTTGGTGGGGTTGAATTAAAAACGGTGGAGGAAAGGGATCTGGGAATTATGATATGGGCAAAATATGAATACGAATATTATTTTTTCTGAACAGTGTAAAAAGGCAGTCTGGTAAATCCATGGTGTCCTATCGATGATTTATCGAACGCTATCCTGTAGAGATAGGGAGGTCATAATCTCACTGTATAAGGTAATTGTAAGACCAATTTGGAATACTGTTCAAGTATGGAGACCTTATCTGAAAAAAGACATTGCGCTTCTTGAAAGGTTCAAAGACGGGCAACTTGAATGGTGAGATCGGAAGAAGAATGACTGTATGAGGAAAGACTCCAATTATGTGGGCTACAGTTACCTCAGAGGTGACCTGATTGAGGTGTATAAGGCTCTGAGAAGGATTAGTAAAATTAATGAAGGTGGAATTCTCACCGTTCTAAATAATTCCAGAATTAGGGGTCATAAATTTAAATTATAATGGTTGAGGTTTAGATTAGACTGTAGGAAGTTTTCTATTAGCCAGCGAGTAGTTGACAGCTGGAGTTGTTGAAGCTGACAATTTGAATTCGCAAGTAGTTGAGGCTGACAGTTTGAATAAATTCAAAGTTCTACTAAATACTTACCTGTGTGAGAAGGGAAGCATATAATTTGTGTTTTCTTATCTACTTGGTTGGGTTTTTTTTGTCAGTGCAGCAAATGCCTGTGGCTTCATTGCACTATATGGCAAATACTATTACTATATTAATAATATACAAAGAGAAATGGTGATGTTGGGATATAATTCAACTAAGTTTTTTTTCTTGAATAAATGTCAATAATTCTAAGCAAACAAATATTTTTCTCTTTTAAAACATGCTGCAAAGATTGGATTTCTTGATGTAACTCTTTGGCATAGATTTTGCTGCTCCCATCTTTGCCAGTGAGAATTCCTTCAAGGTGTTTACATTTCATTTCTATTGCACTTTCTAATAAATTCATGAAGCTTTATGATTTTAGAATAATATGAAAAGCTAAGGATATTTCATTCATCTGATCAAATCTTTCTTGTAAGCTAATGATAGCTAAATATATCATTATATTAAAAAATTCCAATTCAAACCTTTTGGCTGGATCAGTAGAGAGTTCATCTGATGAAGTTTCATAGGTAAACTTGTGATTTTTTTCTAGAAATTTGCACTTCTGGTAACACTGACAGTACTTCCAACTCAGTTGCAATATCTATAGCTTTATCCATACACAATTTAATCCTGATGTTCTAAATTCGTTTAGTTGACTAAGAGCATCTTTTATCAATATAATTGCAGTGTTCATATCAATTGTACTACTTTGCATGGCTTTACTTACTTTATTTATAATACTTAATATTTCATACCAAAACTATAAATTTAAAAGAAGTAATTTCTGTTAACAAACCTTGTATTTCACACTGCAATTGTGCATCTTTTCCTTTGGACTGTTCCTTGATTTCAATTAATGCAGTTGTAATACCCCGACTGATATCATACTGCTTCAACAGATTTTATCTTTCCTTCCCATCTTGTTTCTGGTAGAGATTTCATAGTAATTTTTATGTGCCTTTTTAAAATATCCCACCTACTTGGCGAAGCAGTGCAAATCATGTATAATCTTTGTAATTTCAAAAAAATAATTCTGCTCTTGTTGAAGAATGTACTGCATCAGATACAACTAAATTTAAATTATGAGTGACACATGGAACATAAAAAGTTCTACTGTCTTGTAAAATTCTTCCTTGTACACAATTACATTTACCTTTCATGTTACTACCGTTATCATAGCTTTGTCCATGGCAGTTACTTAGGTCGATGTTGTTTGTTTCTAACATTTTTAGTATAGATTCTGTTAGTCATTTCCCTGAAGTATCATGAACGGCTAAGTATCCCAAGAAACATAATGACGATTTATTGTGAACTCTACTGACTTGGTTGTCGTGCCGGAGTATAAACAGAAAAAAAAAAAAAAAATTTATTTATTCACAAAGTTTTAAATGTGAATCTGCATTATTGTGGGGTTTTGTTGCAATAAAAACAGGTTTAAATAATAAAAATAGACAAAAATTAATTTCTTTTAACACCTGATTATAAAATAAATAAATTTACTGTAATAAGTCAATACTGAATTTTTTTTTGTATAATTAAAGTATTATATTAAGAAACGACCATTTTTTATATTTAAAAAAAATTAAAATATCACTGGAATTCGGGCAATCCTACATTACCAGGTGCCGGGCAGCTACCTGGTTCGCTCATACCTAGGTATAGCACTGAACACAATCCCCTGCCATTGTCCTTGATGAAAATGGTGAGTATTTTTCCTGAAAGTAGGGTTCTTAACCCCAAGGATTTATACAGGTTGTGTGTGGTGGTTTCCCACTGTCTTCCACAGGTGTCAAGGCTACTTTGCTACTATCTACTGTGTGGCTATTTAGCCATACGAATCAGACTATCATCAGAGCCAGTTTGCTATGCTTGAGAATGGTTAAATAATTCTAAATGTGTGTGTGTGTGTGTGTGTGTGTGTGTGTGTGTGTGTGTGTGTGTGTGTGTGTGTGTGTGTGTGTGTGTGTGTGAAGAGGGGGGGCTTTATGAAGAATTTTCCCAGTCTGCAATCGAAACAAAATTTCAGGCCTTTTTCAAATGGGCAATAACATAGGGGTAATGGCGGATGGCAAAAGCATATAGAACATATAGAGGAGAAGTTTACTGAAGATGACATCCTATAAAACTTGCAAATACATTTTTACAGACTTTTACTAAAATTACAGAAAGCCTGTATTGCACTGAAAATGCCCATTTTCAGTTAAAGCTATTATTGTATTAATAAAGTGAAAAATCATTAAATTGTTTTAAAACTGAAAAATACAAGACTGAATAGGAAAAGCACAATTCTTACAAACATCAAATCTAATTTTTATAATACAGTAAAACCTCAAGTTTAACAGACTGTATGGGGAAAAACCTGTCTGTTAAACTTAAAATCTGCAAATACAGGGCTGTTAAAATTAAAGTATCCCTATGTAGAGGGCTCTGGAGCAAGTGCTAAGGCTCGTACTGAAGAGAAATTTGAACAACAGGTACAATAAAGAATGTGCTCGCCATTTATTGGGGGAAAAAAAATTAGTTAAGTTACAAAATTTGTCACTGTATGGTGCGTAACTATCTTAGTTACAATTATGTTATGCTTGAGAATGGTTAAATAATCCTGTGTGTGTGTGTGTGTGTGTGTGAAGGGGGAGGGAGGTTTATGAAGAATTTTCCCAGTCTGCAATCGAAACTAAATTTCAGGCCTTTTTCAAATGGGCGATAACATAGGGGTAATGGTTTGCATAATCGTAAGTTATTGGCACAGTGCCACCACTCAGCTCTGCTGTACTGTACAAAAGCAAAGCAGTCTCTTTAAAATCATACAGTAGATGTTTGCCTGCACTACAGCAGCAATGCCAACGTTGCATACGTTATATAATATGTCAGCATACGTTATAAAATGCAATTTTATAACGTATGCTGACGATGTGAAATTATTTATCATGTCCAAAGACCACGAATCAGCAAAAGGTATCTGCCAGATGGCGAATAGCACAATCCAAGAATTTGAGAGCTACCTGGATTGCATTGGGTTCCGTATTAATACACAGAAGTCTGCCCAAATGACCATAACTTACAAACAGAATAAAAATGACATCTCCATCTCTGTGAACGGGTCTAGTGTGGCAAAAGTGCACTCTCACCTGGACTTGGGTCTTAAGTGGGATGACAGACTCACCTTTGCCCAACACTTTGCCCATATGAAGACAAAAATATATGCTGCTTTATGGGCTACTAGACAAGAACTGGTAGGAATTAGGGATCCTCGGCTAGCGACTAAGTACATTTTAAAGTGTGTCCTGCCAATTCCAATGTACACCTCTCAAATCTGGTCCTCAGCTCCAGATTCACATTATAAGTCCATCCTTGGGGTAGAGTACTGGTTCTTGTGATGGCTTAACAGAGTTGCTGACCACCCTTTTACTATCTCAAGGGCCATTCTCTACTCAAACCTTGGATGCAACTGACAATTAACACGAACATACACTCTCTCGCACAAATGCTCACAGCCAGAGTGGATGACCCAGCTCCGGATAATATTCTAATCAAACCATGTGCTCCTGCTAGATGTTGCGGAGGAGTAAATCATCCACTGCATCCAATCCTGAACAATCTTAGTAGCCTGCAAAGATTCTTCCCAGCAAATGCAGCAAAAATATTTAACTCTCTACACATAGATGCCAAAAAACTCTGTGAGGATGTAATATACCGGAAAGAGATCTTCCAGGATTCTTATAGACTTACCGAAATATGAATCGGCTGCAAAGTGACAACATACCAAAGAATTGTGAGTAAAAGTGAAACTTTCTGCTTTAAGAACAATAATAATTTGGTAAGCTATTGACTGGTAAAATATACCTTCCCTAACAGTTGTGTAAATATATAAGTTATATATGGAATTACTGAATTGTAAATATATGATTTGTATAATGTATGTACAGAATCATTAATGTATAAATACTGTATATATTAAATATAAAATGTGTATATAATATTTCAGGACTACATGTAACCCACTGCCTGTAGTATCTCGTACCCTGACATGTAATTAGCACCCTCCTGGCACTTTGCCATTCTAGGGTGGTTTCCTTTTGTGGAATAAACATATAATAATAATAATATTCATGCAAGATGGTGCGCCACCCTAAATCCACCATTGTGTCCAAAGATTGCTAAGGCAATACTTTACAGACGAATGGGTCATCAGCCGTTGATTCCAGACATCTTAGCCACCCCGATCACCGGACCTCACCCCATGTGACTTCTAGTTGTGGGGTTTTTTTGAAGACCAGGTGTATTGGGAAGGATGTCAAACTCTGGCAGATATGAAGGGCAGATATGAAGGACAGAAGGACACTGAAATAGGCAGCACTGCCTATTCCAGTGTCCTTCTGTCATGTGCTGCCTATTCCAGTTGACATGTTACATTCTGCTATAGAAAATGCTGTTTTTCGAATGGAAACTATTGTTGACCAAAATGGAGGACACATTGAACAACTGTAGTGCTGTTCAAGTGAATTGTATTGCCACAGCACCATATAGTGACAAATTTTGTAACTATATATTTTTTTTTCAATAAATGGCGAGCGCATTCTTTATTGTACCTGTTGTCCAAATTTCTCTTCAGTAAAAGCCTTAGGACTTGCTCCAGAGCCCTCTACATAGGGATACTTTAATTTTAACAACCCTATATATCTATAAAATTTGCAAATACATTTTTACAGACTTTTACTAAAATTATTCAGAAAGCCTGTATTGCACTGAAAATGTCTGTTTTCAGTTAAAACTATTATTGTATTATTAAAGTGAAAAATCATTAAAGTGTTTTAAAATTATGAAAAATACAAGACTGAATAGGAAAAGCACAATTCTTACAAACATCAAATCTCATTTATACATACAGTAAAACCTCAATTTAACAGACTATATGGGGGGAAGCCTGTCTGTTAAACTTAAAAGAAATACATAAATATGCTGAAGTTGTTAGAATATTATGAAAGTATTGTACTATAAAATTAAAACATTAAATATTGTATACAGTCCTGCATTTTATTGTATTTTCTGTGTATGTGGAGTAGAAGAGGCTGAGGTGTAATTTTCATGGATTGAAACTTCAATTTATCAAAAATACTTACTCAGATTTACATACTTTCTCTTCTATCCTTCTTAGACACCATTATGAAAAAGAAAAATGGAGATGTAAAGTTTAGAAATATAGCACTTTGCACCACACTTCTGGTTTATAATTTCTCTGTGACAGAAGGAACTGTAAACATGACTTAGGTACAGTATTACAACAAGTTACTTCAATGGTCATAAAACAGAACAAAAATGTTCTTGCAGGATTTCATTTTTTATATCTGATTAATGGCTGCTGTACTGATAAACAAAGGAAGACCAACTATCTCATTGGATGCAAATTAAATTTGCTCTATTATGAAAACACTAAGTGATAATAAATACTATTAAACTGAAGTTTTACTAAATTTAATATTAGTTAAAAATTAAAGTTCGTAATTTCTCATGTGTGGTTTATCCTTTTTCACTATCCATTCCATCTTCTCCCTTTTCTTTGATGGTATAATGACTTTTTGTCCATTCATATAAGGCTGCAGTGCTTCTGGAACTGAAATGCTGCCATCTGAATTTTGATAGTTTTCAAAAATGGCCAGTAGCATCCTAGGTATAGCACAAGCTGTGCCATTCACTGTATGTACATATTTAGTTTTTGTGCTTTTGCTATCCAGCTGATATTTGATATTTAGTCTCCTGCTTTGATAATCAGTACAATTAGTAGCACTAGAAATTTCTCCATAAGCATATCTTAAAGGGAACCAGGCCTCAATATCAAATTTTCGATAAGCAGAGCATCCCAGATCTGATAATGGCATATCCAGAACCTTAAAATGCAAACCAAGCTCAGAAAATAACACTTTCTGAATTTCAAGAAACTCTTTCAACAGCAGTTCACTTTCAAATTCAGTTTCATTTGCTGTCACACCAAACATCTCTACTTTTGTAAACTGATGCACCCTAATAAAAAAATTATAAAAAATTTATAAATGAAAAATGATATATAAATAGGAGTCTATCTATAGAAAAACAAAAATGTTATATTCTAAAAAAGCACAGTTATCGCAGTGTAATTTAGACAGTAAAAAAAATTACATCAGACTGGATTGTTTTAAGATAAGTGCCAATGCAAGCAAAGCCATGAAGCATTGGTGTATCATGTCTGTAAATTATATATATTCTAGGCTACCATTTTTCAACCTTTCTTTATAACATAATCCACCTAAACAGTATAAAAAAAAAAAAAAAAAAAACCCACAACCTATCATTTTAGAAGCCTTCAAGATTTTTTGCATTTGTGTAATGTTGCATACAAAATATAATGGTGTCAGGTGAAAATTAATTATTACCACCAATACTGTGCAAGTTTAAACACCACACTCCAGGTGACAGGGCTGTAGTGGTCTATGAAAACGAAGGACTACACAGATATGTGTATGAGCAGTGGTATATTATTCAGTTCCTGAATGCAAAGAACACATTGTGCATATTGAGAATCACTGATGTTTAAATAACGCTTTTGGAATTATGGAAGTTGACACAAGAATAATTGAGCAATAGGTTAGGCATGTCAGTGATGGAGGTTTTTTTTTTTTTTTTTTTTATGTGAACCCCAAACACGAGAGGTATTAGAACCTATAGTACTTAGTACCGTGCTTGGGTTGGAGGTTGAGAAGACGAAAGAAGATATTTGTTGACATTGGACTTGAACTTCTGTAGATTGTAATTTTCAGGAAACACGTATGAAGGAAGGTTGTTCCAGAAAACGGCAGTTGAATGAATAAATGAGGAAGATGAAAAGTTGGTTCTGTGGGTTTGAAGTTGGACAGTAAATGGATGTTGGCTGGTGGTGGCACGTGTTCGGACTATTTTGAAAGAGAGAGCGGGAATTATAGAAGCCAATTCAGAAGAACAGTGCCCATGGAAATATCTGTAGAAGAGGCATGCAGCAGAAACAGTACGTCTATGAGAAAGCGAGTGGAGAGACTCTGTTAGAGATGAATCATTAATTAACCTAACTGCCCTCTTCTGAATGGAATCAAGAAGCCTGAGAGAGGTTTTGGGGGCACCGCCCCAAATGTGGGAACAATATTCCATGGCAGGGCGGATTTGCGATTTATACAGAGTGAGCAGCTGTTTGGAAGAAAAGTAACGCCGAGAGCGAAAGAGAAAACCAAGTTTTTTAGATGCAGAGGAAGCAATATTTGTAATGTGCTTGTGCCAAGAGAGATTAGAAGTCAGGGTAATCCCCAAAAGAGATATATCCTTTTGCCTAGAAATTGGAGTGTCACTAAAGGTAAGCATAGGAGCAGAAGAATCCTTTTTGCGAGATATAAGACAAGACTGAGTTTTAGAAGGGTTGAAATCAACTAAGTTGTCTTTGCCCCACTGGAGAATTACCTGAAGATCGGCATTTAAGGAATTGGTAGCAGATTTTCGAGAAGTTGAAGCTGATTGAGCAGGGCAAGGTTTCTCAAAATGGAAAGTTGAATGCAATGTGCTATCATCGGCAAAACTATGGATAGGATTTCCAGTCAATGGAAGAAGGTCATTGATATACAAGAGGAAAAGAGTGGGGGAAAGAACTGAACCTTGGGGGATACCGGCATTAGTGGAGAAGTTAGAAGACAGAGAGCCATCTACCATCACCCTCAGTGAGCGATCAGAGAGAAAACTGGATAACCAATTACTAAAAACAGTTGGCAAACCATAAGATGGAAGCTTGTTTAGAAGACCTTTATGCCAAACACGATCGAAAGCCTTTGAGATGTCAAGAGCAACTGCTTGTGTTTCACCGAACCTTTCCATTGAAGTAGTCCATAAATGGGTAACATAAGCCAGAATATCACCAGTGGATCGACACCGACGGAATCCATACTGGCGATCGTTGATCAGACGGAAGGTTTCTAGGTAGTTTAAGAGTTGGCGGTTAATTGATTTCTCCATTACTTTAGAGAGAGTAGAAGTAATTGCAATGGGACGATAATTGGATGGGAGGGATTTGTCACCCTTTTTAGGAACTGGCTGGATATGAGCAAATTTCCAAGCAGAAGGAAAAACACCTTTGGAATAAGAAAGTGAAAAAAGGCAGCAAAGAATAGGAGTAAGTTCAGGAGCACAGATTTTGAGAACAAGTGGAGAAATACCATCAGGACCTGGAGCTTTCTTAGCATCAAGATTCATCAAAATCTTTCTGATATCCTTTTGACGGAAGACCACAGGAGGCATTGAATGGACCGTGTCGGGAATGGTGGGAGGTGTTTTACCAAGTTCATTAATACATGAGCTGGAAGAAAAATGGGATGCTAGCAGGTCAGCTTTATCCTTGGCTGAAGTGACAACAGAACCATCTGGTTTGAACAGAGGTGGAAGCAGAGATGGGCAAAAGTTGCGGCCAATAGCTTTGGCAAGAGACCAGAATGCTCGGCTACCATTAGGGCAAGAAGCAAGTTTTCTACTCTTAGCCTGTTCAAACTCTAGTTTGGACTGATTAATAACTGCTTTACAATTGTTGCGAGCTTTGGTGTAGGCAGAAAATGAAACTGAAGAATTAGAAACAAGCCAATTACGATATGCAACATTCTTCTCTTGAACAGCCTTAGCACATTTATTGGAAAACCAAGGTTTAGATAAAGGACGAGATTTTAAAGTGGAGTGTGGGATAAAGGATTCCATTCCTGCAAGAATAATTTCACTGACACGATCTGAGCAAACGTTGACATCAGGAGTTTTGAAACAGTAATCCGACCAAGGAAAAGAAGAAAAGAAGTCTCGCAGGTCATCCCATTTTGCATTCTTGTAATGCCAAACAACACGAGGTTGGGAATAGCCATGAGATAAAGGTTCCATTGGAGAAGAGACAATCACCAAGTTGTGATCTGAAGTGCCTAAAGGACCTCTCACTTCGACCGTGTACTTAGAAGGGTTGTTTGTGAGAAAAAGATCAAGCGTATTGGCTGTATGATTAGGATTGTCCGGTATTCTTGTAGGTAAATGAACAATCTGTGCTAGGTCATTAGTAATTGCAAAAGCCTCAGCATCTCGACCTGCTGGGTCGGTGTGACTAGAAAACGAAAGCCAGCTGGAGTTGTGAACATTAAAATCACCAAGGAAAATTACCTCACTGTTAGGAAAGTTGGACTGGAGAAAGTCAAGTTGCAACGAGAGGAAGTCAAAGAGCTCCAAGTGATTAGTGGAGTTGGGAGAACGGTAGAGACAACAGATGAATTTGACACAATGAGGTAGAGAGATTTTAAGCCAGAGAAGATCAAAGAGAGGAGATTCCAAATTGCCAAGTCTCTGACAGGGAATATCAGAACGGACATATGCACAAGTACCACCTTTGAGGCGAAAGGAATCATACAGCGAATAATTTGGGCATCTGAGATGAACAGTAGTTGAATCAACCGCTAACTGAGATTCTGTCAGTGATGGAGGTGATGATTTTTGAAGGACACTCCAAGGTAAAACCATTCTTGCACTGTGGCAATGTTATAAAATAAGGAAAGAGTGGATAAACTGATTTATGAAAACCAACGCATTAAGATTCAGGAAATGTGTGCGAGAGTAGTAAGTGGCTTTAATGCACTGAAAACACTTCTGGACAATCTGGGAACAGAAATTTATGTGCCAAATGGGTTCCACAAATCTTAATGGAGTATCACAAGGTACAGAGAGGGTGCAGGTTTGTACTAATCTTCTGGTGCAGTAAGTGGCAACACAAGGATTCAATGATACAAATTAGGAGTTATTGTGGATTTCCTGTAAAAGGGGAGATATGATCAATTCTGCTAGATATGGGGAGACACTGAAGACAGGTTGCGAGAGAGAGAGAGAGAGAGAGAGAGAGAGAGAGAGAGAGAGAGAGAAGAAAGGAAAATTCGTTGGCAACACAATACCAGACTTCCATATCAGTATCCTGACCAGGAAGACCACTGGTTGACCGGTGGATCGTTCTGCCCACATATCCCTGTACAGTTGCAGCCTTGCATCATCAGATTTTTACCTGCCCTATGAAGGATAGTATTTGTGGGGAGCACTTTGCCAATGATGATACTGTCACTGCAACTGTCAAAAAGGCAATGTAGACTCTGGTTCAGTGGTGAAGAAAACACATACAAAGTGATGTTGAATTCATGAAAAAATAAATGCAAGTACTTGAAGTACATAAAACAATTTAAACTGGAATACCTATAGTGGCAAAAAAAAAATAAAAAATAAAAAATAAAAAAAATCTGTAGGCATTAATTTTGAAGTGACCCTCGTATTTCATCATTCAAACTGTTCAACAGTATTTACAGCAATACTATGTATATTCATTCATACATTACATTCATTCATTAATTTATAAATTCTTCTATTAAACTTTTAATAATTCTATCTATATCATTTTATAGGAGGGTTACATAATGAACTTCAACTATGAATTAGCTGAATTCACATTTGTTAAACACAAATTCAACAACTGCATTTACCATAATATACAGGTAACCCTCGTATAACATGGTAGTTTGGTTCCTACAAAATCTAGTGGCGCCTCTGTAGCCAGGTGGGCAGAAGCAGCACTGCGTAGCACATGCTTCTTGATTAGACCGGGGTTCGAGCCAGTGACCACCACATACGGAGGATGCGGAAAGGTCAGGGAATGACCACCACATATCCCCGGAGCAATATGGCCTTAGTTGCTAATGCTCCTAAAAAAAAACCAAACACCAAACAAACAATAAAATCTAGTGTAATGTGAAACCGTGTTATACGGGACTAAGAACTATGCAAGTAAGCGTAAATTTATTTTTATTTTGCTAAATGCAAAATATTCTTCTAATTTTCACGTATCATTTAACTTTGTTAATTGGTATGGTAATAAAATTAAATTTGTGCTTTATATCTAAGCAGGGGTTCACTGTATTTTGTTGGGAGATCCCTGGGTTAGATTCTGTGCTATTGAACTTGTGCTTGTTTGAGACCATAAAAAATTGTGACTTCAAAGCGTGCAGATTGTGACAGAGAGCAGAAGGTACACGAAATCTAGATGCTGCAGAAGAGATTGTGCTTAGCAGCAATGAAGAGAAAGAAAATTAAATGAACGTGCATTATCTGACATGTAAGTATCACAGTTTGTAAGGTAAGACATTTGTTTAGTTATTACAACTTATAAAATTTATAACTTTATAAAAATAAAGTTAAAATATTAAGTTATTACTACTATAAAAATTAAGTTTCCGATAATTATAAAAAAAAATGGTGTACTTTTGTTAACTTTTGGAATGTAATCCCCTTTTTGTACAGGTTGTTAGTCCCATAAAATATGGTTTCACTTTACACGAGATTTTGTAGGAACAAAACTACCGTGTTATACGAGAGTTACCTGTGTGTGTATGTGTTTTTTTTTTTTAGGTTGTTAGCGCATAGGATTCTGTGGCCATAATGCATCTCCCAAAGTTTTTGCATTTTACTCTGATCCAAGCCCGAGGCGGGATTTGAACCTGCAACCTTTGGGTTGCCAGGCAGGCACTTTACCCACCTGGCTAGCCCGGTCAGCGTGTGTGTGCGTGCGTGCGTGTGTGCGTGTGTGTGTGTGTGTGTGTGTGTGTGTGTGTGTGTACACATACATACAGTTGGACCTCCATATAACGAAATTGATTGTTCGCTTGAAAAATTTCATTATACAGAAATTTTGTTATAAAGAAATATGACCTTTTCAACAATGAAAAATACTGTAATTGAATTCAGAAATATGAGAAATAAATCAGAAATGAATAAATTTTTTAACATTTCAAAACAATTAATTTATTAATACACACATATTAAGTAATTACTACTTACATGATGCGCACAATATATTAGTATACTTTTAAGAATGTCGTAAAATATTTGGTTATTTTTTGTTGTACACTGGATTTTACTGTACATTGTTCATAAAAATGTTCGCATTTGTTTAAGAACTCAAATATATTTTCTGGCACATTTTCTTCATCCTGAAGGCCTCGACACAGTTCCAAATGCTGCCAACATTTCATGTTTGGAAGGTTTAATATTGCATTCATTGCCCTCATTTTCATCCAACTCATCATCAATATTGTCACTAGTTCTTTGAATACTCATCAAAATGTTGGAGTCACTCGGATATTCAGCTACTATGCATCGTTATCAACTCCTAAAAATTCTTCAAGAACAATTTCTGCAGTGATCGAACCTCTCGCTTGAAGTTTGTCCCAAGATTGCTCAATGTCTTGTAGCAGTTCATTCCTCTCATCCCTGTTAACTGGCATTTTAGCAAAACCTGCCTTTGCGAAACAATTCTTAATCGTTGTTTCCATCACATCTTGACTCCACACTTTCGCCAACTCTGATATGCACATCTGCAAATCTACAACAGAATCTATAGGCTAGTTGGTTTCTATTCTCAGTATAATTTTTTTCAGTATGTGCCTTCAGTAGTGCATTTTCAAATTCTTGATAATGCCTTGGTCCATTGGCTGCAGTTTAGACAAGGTATTAGGAGGGAAGAAAACAAGCTTCACACTTGTAAGTTTCGAAATTACTGAGTGAAGGTGGGCAGGGCAGTTGTCGACAAAGCGATTTTTCTGTTTTCTTTCATCATCTTTCTATTGAAATTTAAAATCCACTGTTCAAAAATTTCACTTGTCATCCAAACTTTTTTGTTGTAGTTGTAGTCCAACTCTAACGACTTTACTCCTTTGAAACATCAGGGTTGTTTACTTTTACCTATTACCAAAAGCTTCAGTTGTTCATAACCAGCCATATTTGTACCAATCAAGACTAATTCTTTCCTTACTATTTTTACCACCTACACATTTGTCACCTTTAAAAGTCAGTGTCCTGTTTGGCAAACATTTAAGAAACAGACCTGTTTCATCAATGTTGAATATGTCTTTGGGCTTGTAGTCCTCCATAATTTTTTTTTCAAAACTGTTTCTTTCCAATGTATACAGTCTTTTTAAATTACAATCCCACTTTCACCAGAAATAACTTTTTCGAGTAAGCCATGGCACTTTTTAAATTTGTCTAGCCAACCAGAACTGGCTTGTTAAGTTTTAAGTCCCAGAAAAGATAAGTACTCCGTAGCCTTTTCTTTTATTAATGGCCCTGATATCGGCATGTTTTGGTCTTGAATGAACTTCACCCACTTAAAAACTGCTTCATCCACATCTTCATAATTTTGGCATAATTTAGCACGCTTCAGACTGGGTCCCGTTTCCTCAAACAGTTTGAGAATCGAAACATGGTTTTTCAGAATGGTTGACACACTACTGGCAGGGATACCAAATTTTAAAGTGATTTCTTTTTTTTTTAACGCCCTGATCTACACTATTCCACTTTTTCCACTACACTCAAGGATTTCCTCTTAGACATTGTAAGGTTACTCTCCAGCAGCAAACAAAACTGATTTATGGACAACTTGTACCTACCATACAGAGACAGGTGAAATTTAGTGAAAGTATGGATGACTCATTTCTGCGAAACAACGGATGAATTTCCGAGATAAAGGAAAATCACTCTCTAATAATTCTCTAATAGGGTGATTGCAATAGAAAATAGGTTGACCAGAGCCAATGTCCATGTCGGTAATATGACAATCTATGCCAATGACTGTGGACACACAGATAGCAGTTTCCCAGTGCGACTTCTCAGTACGGTAAATGCTTTACGGGCAACACTAAATTTTGTAATGCTCTTAATGATTATTATTTGTATCAACATGTCAGGCAAAGTACTAGTGAAAATAATATTCTAGACCTGCCTGTCACCCACGAACCAGATGAAATAACTGGGCTAACAGCACAGGAATCGGTAACAGGAAGTGATCACAGAGTTCTAAGATGGATGATGAAGAGAGGTAGCAGTGGTTAAAAGCAGAGGAATGGGTTATAATTTCAGGAAAGGAAATTAAGACTGATTGAGATGCTATATGGTCTCTATTAACTGAGTAGATATCTCACAGAGTGCGAATACAATTGAATTATGATTAATCACAGAAACCTTGAATGCATATATACCATTAAAAAAAATACTCCATGAGGAGGAATCTAAGTTGGATGAATAATGAAGTTGCCAGGTTATTTGAGCAGAAAAAAATGGCATGGAAAAGTTATAGGGCTATAAAAAGTACTGAAGCCTATAATAGCTACAAATTTATCTGTAACAGTGCTACGGAAAAGGTTAGGCTGGCAAAGGCAGATTATGAGAAATCGCTGGCAAAGGGTGGGGATAAGGAATTCTTCACATATAAATGCAAAGAGAAGGGCAAATCAGATCAGACCCATACGTAATGGTTGTGGGATAGTATTAGATACCCAAGCTGATGTAGATGAACTCAACAGTTACTTTGCATCGATATAAAAAGAAGAAAAACCCTTCAATGTCAATAAGCAATTATGAGAGTGAAGTTGAAAAATATGTAATTATTGATTATTTAATGAAAAAAATTGAGCCTACAGGTGAGTAAGGCTGCCGGGGTTGATGGCATATACCCTATAATTTTAAGGGAGGCGGCAAGTGAGTGCATTGAACCATTAAGTCTAATTATGAGAGCATCACTGGATGCAAGAGAGAGATTCCATTGGATTGGAAAAGTGCTACTGTATTGCCAATACATAAAGGCGGTTCTGAGTGTAGTGGGAAATTACTAACCAGGCAATCTAAGTTCAGCAGTAAGGAAAATCAAGGGTGGAATTCAGGATCATTTATATATAAACGGAATTCTGAAGGATATACAGCATGGTTTTGTAAAGAGAAAATAATGCTTAACTAATCTGGTTAGCTATTTTGAGAGAGTCCCTCATGAGCTGGATTTAGGGAATAATTTTAACAATGTTTATTTAAATTTCAGCAAATCATTTGACTCAGTCCCACATGAGGAGGGTTACTTTATAAGTTGGAACAGGTTGGAATCACAGGAAAAATCCTTAGATGGATAGCAGGATGGCTTCAGTGCAGGAAGCAGAGAATTGTGATGAATGGTTATTCTTCGGATTGGGTTAAACTGAAGTGGGGTTCCCCAAGGATCAGTTTTGGGACCAATGTTGTTTTTGATTTTCTTAAATGACATCAATGAAAGGATAGGGGGCATGATGTCTAATTTGCAAATGATGTTAAGATCAGTAGAGTAGTTAATGATCACTGACAAGCAGAGCTTCTTCAGAGTGACCTGGATAGACTTCAGGGATGGTCAGAAAAGTGGCAGCTATACTTTAATCCAACAAAGTGCAAGGTCTTACACCTGGGGAAAAGTAACTTATACACTTGGTGAAGCTGAACTAAAGTCAATAGTGGAAGAAAGGGACTTGGGAGTTAAGATACAGTAAGACATGAAGTTCTCCAAGCATTGTAGGCAGGTTGCAAGGAAGGCCCATGGTGTCCTATTGATGATTTATCAAACATTTGCTAGTAGAGATAAGGACGTCATAATCCCATTATATAAGGCTATTGTTAGACCACGATTGGCATATTGTGTTCAAGTGTGGAGACTACACCTAAAAAAAAGACGTCGACCTACTTGAAAGAGTCCAAAGATGGGTAACTTGCCTAGTGAGATCGGCAAAAGGGCGTACATATGAAGAAAGATTTCGAATATGTGGGTTGCACAGCTTGGAAATTAGGCACCTTAGAGGAGACTTGATTGAGGTGTTTATGGCTCTGAGAGGCAAAAGTAAAATGAATGAGGACAAAATTTTAAAGGTTATAAATGATTCTATAACTAGGTGCCATAAATTCAAGTTACGAGGAGGAGGATGTTTAGACTGGATTACAGAAAGTTTTATTTTAGAAAGCAAGTTATAAATTACTGAAATAAGTTACCTACATGAGTGGTAAGGATAGGCTTTTCTATGTAAATATATTCGTTTATTACAAAATTCAGTTAATATGTATTAAAAAGTTCTTTTTCACCCCATGAGAAATAAATATTGTCATTTTGTATGTTTAATACAAATCTTGGCAGAGCAATCCAATTATTGCCCCCGGCCACCTGGCTCCCTACTTCCCAAAGGATGGCACTGACTTGTTAGAAATTAGTTTTGTGTAAACAAAATCAGTTTATGGTAGCTACAACATCAAGTGCACTTTGAAAAACATCTCTCTGAAGAATGAGTTGTTAAATTAACAAAAGAATAAAAAGTTTTTCTAAGTTGTTTACATGCACTTCCTCACTCTCCACGGGAATAAGGTCAGTTGCAATTGTTACCCCAGTTCAAAGAGTCTTTTGCTATCGTATACAGCAATATCTATTTTTTGTGCCATTTTATCTGAGCTGACATCTTTTTTGGAACTTGTCTTTAAATTGATTTAAAATTTGTTTATATTAAATCTTATCTAGCTGTGTTATGGCGACAAAACATAGACCGACAGAATTAAGCCTGGAAATTAAACTAAAAATTATACAAGAGGTTGATAGGATGGAAAGAAGCAAAACGGACATTGCAAAGGAATACAACATCCCCTACCTACTTTATCTACAATACTGAAAAACCAAAAAAGACTTGAAGAAGTGCGTAACACTGGAGCAGAGATGAAAAACAGGAAACGAATTTGTGGTGCAAAACACGAGGAGCTTGAAACAAAACTTTTCGAGTGGTACCAACAAATGTGTGCATCTAATTTGCCAATATCAGGTCAGATTTTGCAAGAAAAGGCAAATTATCTAGCTCAGCAATATGGGATACTTCAATGCAGCAGTAGCTGGCTCCAAAGATTTAAAAACAGGAATAACTTGGTTTCATGAAATGTTTGCAGTGAGTCTGGATTAGTCGACAAAGAAAAGGCTACAGACTGGTTGTGTTCTGTACGGTCTATCCTTGAAAAATATGAGGCAAGGGATATTTTTAATCTCGACGAGACAGGCTTATTTTATAATTTGCTGCCAAACAAAACATTTGCTGTTCGAGAAGAGTCTTGTCATGGTGGAAAATTAAGTGAACAAAGACTCACTGTTCTGTTATGCTGCAATTCAGATGGCAGTACAAAACTACGCCCACTTGTGATTGGTAAGTTTTCCAGGCCAAGATGTTTTAAAGCAGTTAACCAACTTCCCTGTGATTATGAGGCCAATAGAAGTGCTTGGCTTACGGTCAAAATTTTTCAGTCTTGGTTATCAAAATTAGACAGAAGAATGACTTCAGAAAAAAAGGAACATTTTGATGATTCTAGACTGTTGTACAGCACATTCTGCCAAGACACTTAAGTTGACAAATATACTCCTGTTGTTTTTACCCTTCAATACCACCAGTTTAATGCAACCACTGGATCAAGGCATTATTTATAACCTCAAGAGAGCATATAGAGCCCGCCTGATAAGGTACTTGATCCGCAACATAGGAGGGAACAATGCAGCCAAATTGGAATGCCTTGGATGCTATCCGTAATCTTGTTATTGCTTGAGAAAGTATTACATCGTGTTATAATCAACTGCTTCAGAAAGAGTGGCTTTGGAGAGAACATCATCGAAAAACATGGTCCAGTAGACAAATGTGAGAGCAACAGTGAGGAATTTGAAGGAGCATATGAATTTTGTTGGCGAATTTGAAGAGTTTGTGAAGGTGGATGATGAAGTTTCTACCACTGCAATGCCAACACCAGAAGAGCTGCTGGGTACCAAACAAAACGATGCTGTTTTTGTTACCAGCGACAGCGAAAGTGAAGATGCGCACACACTGCCATCTAAAAAAGATGCCCAAAATGCATTGAACATAATAGAGAATGTCTTGGCCTGCAGTAACGTTGATAAAGAAACAACTATTGCATTTGATAACGTCTGTGCTGTAGTTAAAAATGCATATAGGACAACAACTGTTCAAACAACATTGGATTCTTTCTTTAAATTAGATTAATTTATTAAAAAGTTAATGGTTTGTATGTCTCCTTTTATAATTATTGTAATTATTTTTACTGTGATATTAAATATTGTATATATCAAAATATATACTGTACAATATTTTTATTTCTGTTAATATTGCTTTTCTCTTAGCTTATCATACAAATAAAATAAAATCTTTAAAAAATATGTTATTCCTATTACTGTATTGTTAAACAAGGCTTTTGTTTTTATTTTATTTTTATTATTTTATTTTATTAATTTATTTTTGATATTATTATTATTTATTATTATTCTTAGATATACAGTATGTACCAAAAAAATTATATATAAATAATAATAATAAATAAATAAATAATGGTAAAATTTTGACACTTTTGGGGGACCTCGTTATTACAAAACGTGAAAATTTAGGTCCCCTGAACTTTGTATTAACGAGATTACACTGTATTATCATTTTATTTTTTGTTATTTTATTTTATTATTATTATTATATATATATATATATATATATTTTGGCTGGTGCAACATAAGCCATAGTCTTCCTTGCACCACATGGCCATTGCTAATATTAAAAAAACAGCTTTTTAGGCAACAATCCCAGTCACAATGATGGGAAATATAAGTGTACCTATAACAAGCTAATATTTATTACATATGTTAAGTACATATCATTGTATTTAAAAAATAGTTATTAATATGTTTGTGTCTAGCTTCATATTTTTTGTAGTATGTGGTTTTCACTTCAAATATAAACATGGTCTGTATTTGAAAATAAGCTGGCCAGACTTAAAAAAAAAAAAATCACTGTAGGTGCTGAATTTATGCATTTTGCCATTAACAATTTCGAAACACGAACTTGTTTCTGTTTTACATATTTTTTAGACTATACATCATTGCTATTATGTATTTGTAATGTACAAAATCATTCATTTTGCGAGACATTCAATACTAGTTCACAGTATGTTAATTAATTAATTAATTAATGGTACAGTAGTATGTATTTAGTTTTTAAGGCGATTCGGTTGCCAAAGTCATATTGCTCCATTTATACTTCATATTAAAAAAGACTGGAAAATCGCAACACTCATACTGGATTTTTGATTCCATGATGCAACCTTTTATTTCTTAGGCAAGTTTGTTTGTTATTTGGTTTTTAGGAGCATTAGCAACTAAGGCCATATTGCTCCGGGGATATGCGGTGGTCATTCCCTGACCTTTCCGCATCCTCCGTATTTGGTTGTCATGGGCTCGAACCCCGGTCTAATCAAGAAGTGTGTGCTACGCGGGCACCTTCTTAGGCAAGTACGCTGCAAACCACATCAAAGTGGCAGTACGGTTCACTCTTTGGCTTAATGGCTGCTATCAATGTTTATACATAATAGGGATTACTCCTGAATACTTAACTATGTTAATAACTTTAAAAAACCAGAATTTTCAATAATTTGGCAGGTGCTATGTCCTGGAGGTGCCAGATTGATAAGATTCTACTGCATAAGAATATATATTATATAAGAATAGTTCTACCAACAATGGTTATAAATTACTTATATGTATGTGAAACTCACTGATTAAAAATAATAAAAAAAACAAGTTTTTCAAAAATATATCTTAATCCTAATAAAATATATAAGGTGTGGCCTTTACTCTTTTTTAAAATGTGGCATTTTATGCTGCAGGGGTAAAGGCCACCTTATATTTTATTGGAATTAAGATATATTTTTGAAAAACTTTTTTTTATATTATTTTTTATTTTCTTATTTTTTTATTTTTTATGAATAGAAATTTTCATACTTCTTTTATAAATAAAGTATGATTATGTCAAATGAGATTGTTTACAAAATTACACCCTTCTAATCATACAAAAAGTGGGGAAAAGGTCCGAAATCCGGGGCAGATAACCAATATATGACATGCAATGGCTGCACGGCTTGATAGATTTAGCTCAAATTTTGAGAGAATGCACTGTCACGCAAATTAGGAATATGTACAAAATTTCGGCCTTCTATCACAATTAGAAGTGACTGAAAAAGCGATCGGCAAATTTGATGACAGAGCCAGTGACTTAACATAAGGTATATAAAAAGGTTGAGAAACACTGATCCAGAATACAGTTACATGAAGACAAGAGTTGGAATAACCTTCCATTGCATGTATTTCCTGAAATTACAATCTACACAAACTGAAGTCTAATATTAACAAATATCTTCTGTCTTTTCCACCTTCACAACTCATGCATGGTACTAAGTAGTATAGGTTCTAATATCTTTTCATTACCATCCAGTGACATAACAGAATACAGCAGGTTTTCTCACGTTTTGAGAAAGATGAAAATGTATTTTTCTTCATTAATAATATAGAAAATTAGGTCAAAAATTATCTCCAAGGCATCAAATAAGGTCAAACATTATCTCTAAGGCATCAAGGATCTAGTTTTATTAAAAAAATATTAAAAAAAATTATTAATATATGGCACTTTAATTTCTATGAATTTCGGTGATTGGCTATTACTAAAATTAGTACTGAGATCATCTGATTCTTCAGTGATTAATGGAAAATAACTTCATCACGAAATTTTTATTTTCAATAATAGAAATTAAATGTCATAGCACATACCTATATATTCCCTTTTCCTTTTGCACTGTAGATAGTTCTCTACGAAAGCAACGGCTAACTGCTGTTACTAATTGGGGCAAATGATCCAGTGGTATACAATTGTTCATAAAATATCCAGCAAGTGACATTTCTGCAGTACCTGATAAACAGAACTCACCTTCTTTGCCAAGATTAATTTTATATATCTGAAATGCAAACATTTTTAATGATTAGCAATAGTCTATTCATATCATATATATGAAAGGGGGAAAAAAAACAAAAAAAAAAAAAAAACTGAGTTAACTAAACTTCTACTCAGTGAGGCTAAGTACACAATAAAAGTGCAGAGTTTCTGCCCATTTACAACACTAGTAGAATGTGCTCAGTGATCACTATAAAAACCAAAAAGCTCTTGTACAAACACCTATAAAATGTGTGCACAATGTGCATAAATTACTTGATCTTTGCAAAAACGCTTCATCTCTAAAGTTGAAATATTATCATTTATGAGTTGCGCAAATTTTGCATTATGAATGAATGGAGCTTTTCCAACTAGAAATATAGTGGTGGACAAAAGTTAAGGTACAGCTGAGTTTATGTACTAACTGTATCTCAATAAACTGTTCATAAGATCAAGTAATTGAAGCACATACACAAATTAACATGTGACAAATATATGTCATGATATATGTGAAGTCTGCAGACAATACGAAGGTTAGCAAGGTTGTAAATGACACTAACGACAGTACGCTGCTGCAACAGGATCTAGAAAAGTTGAGCAGATGGGCTGAGAGGTGGCAACTGAAGTGTAACATTGAAAAATGTAAAGTACTGCATATGGGAAGCAGTAACTCCAGAGTAACTACACTCAGGGTGGTAGACAATGAAAAGGACCTGGGGGAAATTGTGCAGTCAGATATGAAGTTTTCTGAGCAGTGCAGATGGTCTGCAAGAGTAACTCATAGTGTCTTGTCAATGATATATAGGATTTATTGTAGAAGGGATAAGAAGGTGATTATTCTCTTGTATAAGGCGATGGTTCAACAGTTGAGGATCCTGCTCAGGTGGCTAACAATCTAAACGAGTATTTTGCATCTACATTCACGCATGAGGAGTTATTCAGGAAGGAGAATGATGTAGGTAAAGTAAACATTGGCAGTGAGCTGGATGATTTTGTAATAACTGAGAGGAAAGTGGAGGAGAGATTGTTGAGGATAAACATAAAAAAGGCACCTGGGGTGGATGGGATCTATCCAGTTATATTAAAGGAGGCAGCAAAGGAAGTAAGCAAACCCCTAGCCATAATTATGAGAGCTTCTTTGGACTCAGGGGAGGTACCCATAGACTGGAGATGTGCAAATGTAACCCCAATTCACAAAGGAGGATCAAAGGCTGACACAAGTAATTATAGACCTGTTAGTTTAACTTCTGTTCCAGGTAAATTAATGGAGGCACTGGTTAAAGAAGCACTGCAGGATCATCTAGACAAGAATTCAGTTATAGCTCAGACGCAGCATGGTTTTGTTAAGGGCAGGTCTTGCCTGACCAATTTGATTGGATACTATGATGTAGTCACAAAAGAACTGGATGCAGGGAATAACTTTGATATTATATATTTGGATCTTAGAAAGGCTTTTGATACTGTTGCACATGGAAGACTGCTGCACAAATTGGAGCAGTGTGGCATTGGAGGCAAATTGCTGCTATGGATAAGGGGATGGTTGAGTGGCAGAAGACAGAGAGTGGTAATCAATGGACACTGCTCAACATGGACTAATGTTATTAGTGGAGTTCCTCAGGGTTCAGTGTTGGGTCCGTTGTTGTTTTCGGTGTTTATGAATGATATTGATGATGGGATATCAAGTTTAATGTCCACGTTTGCAGATGATACAACGGTTGGCAGGGTTGTTAAGGACACCACTGACGCTATGCTGCTGCAACAGGATCTGGAAAGGTTGAACAGATGGGCTGAGAGGTGGCAAATCAAGTTTAACATTGACAAATGTAAAGTACTACATATGGGAAACAGTAACCCCAGAGCAACGTATCAACTCTGCAGTACTACACTGACAGTGGTGGAGAATGAAAAGGACCTGGGGGTAATTGTGCAGGCAGATATGAAGTTCTCTGAGCAGTGCAGATGAGCTGCAAGAGTAGCTCATGGTGTCTTGTCAATGATATACAGGAATTTTTCTAGCAGGGATAAGGAGGTGATTATTCCCTTGTATAAGGCAATGGTTAGGCCACATCTTGAGTACTATATACAGGTCTGGAGGCCTCATTTCAAGAAGGATGTAGAGCTGCTGGAACGGGTACAGAGAAGGGCAACAAGATTAGTGAATGGAACAAAGGGTTGCTCTTACGAAGAAAGGCTTAAGTTTTGCAAATTACAGAGTCTGGAGACTAGGCACCGGCGAGGTGATCTGATAGAGGTGTATAAGGCTTTGAATGGTTTGAGCATGCTCAATGCCAATGGGATTCTTCATCTTGCTCAGAATAATCAGCTCAGAGGGCATAAATTCAAATTGAAGAAGGACGGATGTCGGATAGATGTGCGGAAATTTGCCTTTGGCCAGTGGGTGGTTGGTTGGTGGAACCGACTTCCATCACTTGTTGTTGAAGTTGATAGCCTAAACAAATTTAAGGCTCAACGACAGGTATTTTGAGCGAACGGAGGGGTGAAATGGGAGTGGTGTGTTTTTTTTTTTGGCTGATGCTGAATAAGCTTGCTTTCTTGCATCATATGCCTCTACTAATGCTAATGGTCAGGCCACACCTTGAGTACTGTATACAGGTCTGGAGGCCTCATTTTAAGAAGGATGTAGAGCTGCTGGAATGAGTACAGAGAAGGACAACAAGATTAGTGAATGGAACAATGGGTTGCTCTTATGAAAGGCTTACGTTTTGCAAATTACAGTGTCTGGAGACTAGGCAACTGTGAGGTGAGCTGATTGAGGTTTATAAGACCTTGAATGGTTTGAGCATGCTCAATGCTGATGGGATTCTTCCTCTTGCTCAGAATAATCACCTGAGAGGGAATATATTCAAATTGAGGAAAGACAGTTGCAAGATGGATGTGCAGAAGTTTGCTTTTAGCCAGCAGGTGGTTGATTGCTGGAACAAACTTCCATCTGTCGTTGTAGAAGTGGATAGATTCAAGGCAGAACTAGACAAACATTTGGAATGAGTGGATGGGTGAAATGAGTTTTTTTTTTTTTTGGCCGATGCCAAAAAAAAAAAAAACTCATTCCTTTTTTGCATCATATGCCTTTACTAATGCTAATGTTAATATTTTTGCATTTTGAAATTACTTTTTAAAATATATCAAAATGCATCATTTTGCTACAGAAATATGGCTGGTTTTAAACAGCACAGTTCAACCACATATCAATCATTATGATTGTGCTGGTATACATGTACATGTGAGTAACGTTTAATGGCTCAATGCAACAGAAACACTAAATGATTCACTATAGTGGTAAGGTACTGGCAGAATAGAGGCAGGCCAATCACAAAAATAGAAAGGGTACTAAAAGTACATCCAGCAGACCAAATACGGAGGATGCGGAAAGGTCAGGGAATGACTACCGCATATCTCCGGAGCAATATGGCCTTAGTTGCTAATGCTCCTAAAAACCAAATAAAACAAACAAACATCCAGCAGAATGTCCCAAAGAGCTATACAAGGTGACAAAACCAATAGATGATTATGTGTCTATAACTGCCAGATAACAGAAATAACTCATTTAAGTAAACAGTTGCCTCAAGATGGAATATCTCCTGATGAGAAAGACCAGACCAGGAACCCAGACTAACACGAATATTCTTGTTTCAAGGGGCCCACAACCTTATTTTAAGGCTTCTATAAATATGTGCAAGCAAGGCACCAGACTACTTAAATCTGGAATTGCTGGTGAGCTGTATCCTATAGGCTGCTTGGGAGGGAGGTCTGTAAGCAAGACAACCAATGATTTGCATTTCTCTTTGGTGAACATGCCAACTGAACCAAAGAGCAAAACTATAATAATTAATGATAAACACCAGCCAAGAAATTGAACTGAAAATTTACTATAAAATAAAATAATATACAGTGAAATGTGATGAAAATAAAAACACTGATTAAATTATAGTTACAATATAATTAAAAGCAATAAAATAAAATATTCTAAAATAAACTGGGTTAAAAAAACTGACCGCGCCCATGGATTTTGGGAACGCAAGTGGCTCGAGAGCTTGCGAATTGGTTCATCCAGTCACAATACTATTAACAGGGACAGGGGGATCCGTTTACACCCCCTGTTTGAGGCAGTTGTCCTCAGAAGGGATGACCGTTTCTGTTTGACACGCTCCCGAGCCACTTCCGTTTCCGATACGCGCATGGAGGATGTAGATCATGTGTCTGATGATCATGTGCATGAGTGCCATGGACCTGCTACTTAAGGATGTCTTAGCACTAGTAGTATGCTGTTGAAGAAGGAGACAGCAGTTCTCCGAAAGCTCCAGGTTTCATTGTTTTTATCGCTTTTAACCCAGTTTATTTTAGAATATTTTATTTTATTGCTTTTAATTATATTGTAACTATAATTTAATCAGTGTTTTTATTTTCATCACATTTCACTGTATATTATTTTATTTTATAGTAAATTTTCAGTTCAATTTCTTGGCTGGTGTTTATCATTAATTATTATAGTATGGAAATTCCCAGCCCCATAGGCCTGTTTGAAGACAAAGAGCAAAAGTTAAATGTGATGTTCACAGATGCATTCATATTCAGTCTGCAGCGAGGATTCTCGATGTATCTTCATCTGGGTGAGGGGAGAAAAAAAAAGACCTGAAACCATTCCACAAATATCAGGGAAAGGAACCAATACAGAGAAAAATGGTGGGCATAATGTACATTGTAGGCACACAGCTGCACACCTCTGAGAGGAATAATTACTGGGAGATATGGGGATGAAATTCTTGACACATACATCATACTATTTAGGGGTGCAACAGACATCTAATTCCATTTAGTGTATAATAATGCTCTCCTTCCATAGAACAAACTGGTGGAGGGTATTATTATCCATTAATCACCTTCTTCAAGCACAATGTGGATAATTCTCAACTGGAATGCACTCCAAAGGACCCAGACTTGAATCCCATTCAGCATGTACAGAATTCTCTAGACAGACAATGCATAATAGCTTGTGTTACAGGCTGTTAGAAGTAACCATATCCCCCGTAACAGAGGATATAATCATCCCTGACAGCCTTCTCTGCTGAATATACACTTTCATGTATCTGTGGCCTAATATACTATTTCTGAAGTGATATTCTTTGTCTATAAGTTTCCACATGGTAATATCATCATAACATAATGCATTTCTATACTGGTTTACTGAATTTTAGCAATTACAGTAGAATCCCAATTTTAAGTTTTTTTGATTTAAGATTTTCTCACATTTTGCATGCATCTTTTATGGTTCTGGTTAAAGTCAGATGTAATTTCTCCCAAATTAATGTTTCTCAATTTAGTGTTTTGCTCATATTTAGAAACAAAAACACAGTCACTACAGAAAATGCACCTCCCCCAATTTAGTATTTATGCAATTATTACTAATATGTGCATTATTATTTACTCAAAGTAACCTTGCCTTTGTTTATAGATTTTGCATGTAGCAGCAACTGGATTCACATCATTCCTGGGCATTAGTAAGTTGGTAGTGAGTGGTAGTAACAACAATATTAATATCAAAGTGATATAAATACTGCAAGTAAATTTTTTTTTTTTTTAATAGCAAAATACAGTCCTGTTATATTCACATGATCCATTAATTTATTTTTCATAAATTGAATGAATTTTTATTGAGTTTTTTTTAATAAATTTTGAGTGATGATTTTGAGTAAAAACTTGTATGTAATGTACATCACAAATGCTGAAATGGCTAACTACTTTGGTCTTGTACTGTTGTCACTGAATAAAATTATATTACTCAGGGACAAAATACGGATGCAAAAAGCAATGTTAGGTGCAGTTAAAAAAAAAAAAAAAAAATCTTGAAGTTCAGAGCAAAGAGAAGATTCAGATGGAGTGCTTCTGCCAAATGAGACTGATAAAGTACCACAAGCAGACTTAACTTGTGAGACATTGTGCTTTTCTGCATCCTCATAACAAGATTATTTATTTCTCTGAAGTTAAAAGATATTTGCAAACATAATGAATGTATTATTATTAAATACTGTCAAGGACCCCTATATAATTTCACATGAAGTTCACAGTTTGACCTGTAATCACCTATATAGTTACAAGTGAAAACGGAGAATGCGGAAAGGTCAGGGAATGACCACCGCATATCCCGGAGCAATAAGGCCTTAGTTGCTAATGCTCCTAAAAAAAACCAAATAACAAACAAGTGAAAACCAACTTTATAGTTTTATCTTGCGTTTCTGTTAAGTTTTCAAACAATCTGTACTTAAGGACAGCTATTTTGCAGGGTGTCAAAAGTTCTTTAATGAAAATAATATTTTAATATATTATTGGACTTCCTCTTTCCCCTTCAAGAACAACTGCACAAGGCAGTGTTATCTATGGGTCAGAAAACTGCTAGCTTAGGGGGCAGAGTCAGAAATAGGAAATCCTATGCCTGGGGCAAAAGCGTTATAAGTACAGTACGCCCCCATTATATTCGGGTATTCAATCTTTCAGTAGCGTAACTAGGGTTGTCGATGCCAGGGCGCAACATGTCTTCCTAGCGCCCCTGATTATGATAGATAATTCTAGGGCCGGTTTTGGGCTGTTAGCCACCTGCATACTAGAGATATTTGGCCGCCCCTATCAATGCGGATAGGTAATAACGATATTTGGCCTCCCCTATCAATGCGGATCTGAAGTAATGATATTTGGCCGCCCCTATCAAAATGCTCACTCGGTAGTAACAAATTTTTTGCTGTGAAAATGTTGAAAACGGTAGACAAGAGAATTGATTGTTGGGTGAATATTTAAATTAATAACGTTTGTGTGCATTTATCTCTTTATTTAAAATTTCCTTTCAGTTCCGTCAACAATTAAAACAATGATGTAAGTATCACTTTAAGATTAACGTTACGGGAATAAAGACCCATTCACAATGAAAATTAAACATAACATAAGCATAAAACCTTGTACCTATGTTATTTAATGAAACCATTCACAATGAGTAAATTACATAAGTGTAACCTTAAACTTAATGATAAGATGTTAACATGAAAGTTTGCAAACTCCAAGCTTTTATGCTTTTGTTTACATGGTTTAAAACAAGACACAATCGTAGAGGTTATGGAAGTCCCATTGTTGAACCTCCTCTGGTTCAATGGATGAACCCACCATCGCCTGTGCTTTCACTTCTAAGTTTTCTGATGCAAAACACCTAGCATGTATGTTTCGGCGTTATTTATAACCATTAACTGCACAGCTATATCATACAAACATCAATTTTTGAAGTATGAAAGAAGAGCATATTGTGTTTCCATGGTTACCAAATATGTTTATGTTCAACAATCATGTTTATGTTCCCATTGTGAATGTTGGTATGACTTCTTAATTTTACGGTAACATTTGTTACGTTATTTTTATGTTTAATTTTCATTGTGAATGAAAATTAAACATAATTTAAAGAATACAATATTATTTATTAACAATGCCATGTTCGCTATTTCATCGCCGACCACAATATTAAAATAATATTAAATTACATTTTAATTTTATTCTTTAAAGTGCACTATCGGCCGCCTGCATGCATGCATGCATGCACTGCACGCCTACCAGAACCAGCCCTGGATAATTCCTTCGGTTTGCACCCCTGAAGCTTGGCACCCGGGGTTTCTAACTTGGGTTTCTAGGCCAGAAAATAGTACTCAGGATATTGCCTAATCATTATTTTATATATTGAAATAAGTATCATAGTCTGTACTGGAAAAATTTCTGCATAGCAATGGTGGAACTCTGTATTGTTGTCATGGCAACATTGGTGCAAGCTGAGGATTATAATTATTAATGGTACCTTTTTTTTTATCTTTAAGTTTGTTCCTTTCCACATAACATATTAATCTGGAATTACTTTTACCCAGAAGTGCAGAACAAATTATCCGAGAAATTTAAATTGTCTGGGTCTTGTTGATGCATCATTTCCTAGTTGGTACTAATGATTCTCCCCGCCCTTGTCAGTAAAACGTTTATTTCATTGACAAACTCTGATATCACTTTATGATACTTTCATCAATATATAATAATTTGCATGTCACTCACAACTGATTGTCATAAAATGTGTTATGTCTCAATACCACTAGTAACATGAGGAATTCGAAAAACAGCAATAACTATAATCATTACCTGTGTACGTTGCCCATCAGTTGCCATTCCGCAGCCCTGTATAACTGAAGGAGGCAAAATATCTGGAACAGACATTGGAATAAATCCTCTAGAACGGAGCCTTTGAAGAGTAAATTTGACCAATGCTTCCTCTAGTTCCGCCAAATAAGCTTTCAAGTAATAACTTCGGTCCTCCGCAATTAGCCCTAAGAACCGTGTACGAAATAAATTTTTGTTTAACTTCTCGAAACTTTTTGGAATAAATTCGAAATGTCTCTGATTTCCGATTACTTCCACAATAACTGGTTCGTGTGATTTGTTTTTTAAAACCTCAGGATGTGTCTTATTTGGAATTAAACTTGCTTCACGAAGGAGAGCATCTTCCAATTTTTGAACATCTTCTTCCGAAGATCTCATGTTCTCTTTTAAAGATTTTAATCTGGCGTACAGTTTTTGGACGTTCTCGATATTTCCAGTTACTTTTCGAGCTGCAATATTATTAGAAATTTCATATTCATTAGATGGATTACCAAGATACTGAAAATCAAATTCCGGACGCGGGGGTATAAATTTATCAATAATCATAGTAGCAACATTACGTACTTTATTATCCAAACGCCTGAAATACATATTTGAGGAATATTTCAAGATTAACATAACTAATAATATGTGATATAAAGAAATCGGAAACGAAATTATTGCGTAAAAAAAAACAATGTTTTTCCTTTATGGCACACAGAGATTTGTTTCATGGCATAAGAAACTAACATTCTGTCCAACCCACGTGCGACAGCAACACATCCTTCGTAAATACAACGCCGCCAACGAAGTTTGAAAAGTGGTGTACAACTAGCGCAACACAATTTTTTAATGTTGCAATAGTTCAAATTTACAACTTAAAAGGACAGTAGTCAAATTTGTTAAAATAATGCACCTAAAATCTGCAAGATAATAACAATAAAAATAATATAATAAGTTAAAATGAATAATAAAAATATAATAATCATTATTAAGGAATAATCAAATATTAATAACTGACCATCCCATGAACTTGTTAACAGTACCCATCACGGGGCGGGAATAACCTCATAAAGGAGATTGTTTTGTTTTGTTTATATATATCGATGAGCCAAAACATTATGACCAGCGAGTCGTAATGCAAATCGAAGCAACTGCAGGTGAACTCGGCGCGTGCGCAGGTCGGGTTACGGTAAAAAAAAACCTGATACGGAGCTCCGTTAACCAGTGTTACTCTTGTTCTTATTACGTAATAATAATAATATTATTATTATTATTATTAGCCATATGGTGCAAGGAAGCCTGAGGCTTATGCTGCACCAGCCAAAACCCAAGTTACCTTGAGAGAGAGAGAGAGAGAGAGAGAGAGAGAGAGAGAGAGAGAGAGAGAGAGAGAGAGAGAGAAAGGAATCACCAAAAAAGAGAAGATGATATCCAGCTGAGGACCCTGGGTGTGCCAAGCACATACTCACCAGATGTGAGCCCCTGATGGGAAAGGCAGCGGACTTAAGCGAGTTTGACAAAGGCCAAATTGTAATGGCCAGACGACTGCGTCAGAGCATATCCGAAACGGCACGGCTGTTGGAATGCTCACGGTCAGCCGTGGTCGGTACCTACGGAAAGTGGTCCCAGGAGGCGAAAGTCACGAACCGCCGGCGAGGTGTTGGACGACCACGGTTCATCGATGCTCAAGGTGAGCGAAGGCTTGCCGGATGGTACATGGCAACAGAACGGCGATTGTGGCACAACTCGCTGGTAATTGGAATGCCGGGAATAATGTGTCACAACACACAATACATCGAACCCTGCGAAAATGGGGCTGCGTAGTCGCAGGCCGCTCTGAGTGCCCATGCTAACTACGGTTCACCAGTGACAGCGCCTACAATGGGCACGCGAGCATCGAAACTGGAACTTGAGTGATTGGAAGGTCGTCTGGTCCGATGAATCACATTTCCTGTTGCACCATGTGGAAGTCTGCGCGGGTAGCACAGTGGTATCGTCACCGTCCTCCCACACCGGGTAGAAAAGGCCTGGGTTCGAATCCCGTCGATGACGCGAGGAACTTTAATGGGCTTTTTTCACTCCGTGGCTGAGTTAGTTGGTCTCAGGTAGATAGCAAGGTTTTTTTCCCCAGTAACTGGGGTTTTTTCGTCCAGCAAAACAGGCAAATCAACCATAGAATATACGCAATTTACAGACACAAATACGGGTTAATGTATTTAATTACGGGTAACCCTAAAATAATAATAATTTGATTTTTTTTTTGCACCATATGGACGGCCGGGTACGTGTGCATCGTTTACCTGGGGGAAGTGATGGCGCCTGGATGAACGGTGGGACGAACACAAGCCGGTGGCGGCAGTGTCATGCTTTGGGCGATGGTCTGCTGGGATACCCTGGGTTCCCTGTGAACACCTGCATCCTAATTGTAACAACCTGTCGTGAGCTTGGTCTGAAGAGACCATAATATAACCCCGGGGGCTCACATCTGGTGGTGAGTATGGGCTTGGCACATCCAGGGTCCTGAGGTGGATATCATCATTCTTCCCTTTCTTGGCGATTCTCTTCTGCTTTTGACTCTCTCTCTCTCTCTCAGGGTAACTCGGAATTTTTTTTTTTTTTACTGGTGCAGCATAAGCCTCGGGCTTCCTTGCACCATATGGCTATTAATAATAACTCCCTGGTAGGGGCATACGTTCTCTGGTCTCCAACAGAAAAACTCCCATCGCCCCTCTATTACGTAGTGGAATAGTATCATGCGTAACTTACCATGATTGCAGCAGTTGCTATATAGGGGAGAGCTCTAGACGCCTTCAGGATCGCCTCGCAGAGCATGACAGATCGATTCGCCTAGGTGACACTGATCAATCCGCAATCGCGGAACGTTTCTCGTCAACCCATCATGACCTTAACCCCACACACGATTTTGAGGTGATTGACCAATCCCGGCAATACCGTCACCGCCTTTGGCTAGAATCGTTAAATATATCGGTCCAAAAGCCTTAAATCGCTGCATGGGTACAAGGCTACACCCCATCTTTGAATGAACAGTTTTGAAACTCGACAAACGCTGGCAGCAATCCCATACACGTCTGCGGAATGTTGAGAAGCCTCTTAACCAAATCATGTTCTTATGTGCCCATTGAATCTGCCAGTACGATGGAACCAACAATGAACAGAGATCTAATGAATGAATGTTTGCACAATCTCGCGACCATGTGCGCATCTGAGCACGCACAACTCATTTAGTATTTATTTCATTCTATCTTTAACGTCTGTATTTTGTTAGTATTCTGTATGCGTTTATTCACTTGCTGAAGAAGGGGTTCTTTTACCCTGAAAGCTACGAATTAGTTTTAACTTAGTTATTAAAAATCTAGTTATGGTCTCTACTGGATGTGCTGTATTATTATTATTTTAAATACTTTTGTATTTATTAGTCCTAATAAAACTTAGATAAAGCTTCCCGGTTGAACTGTATGCATATTCTTTATTTATCGATAAAAAGTAAGTTAAAAAATTTGAATCCTATAGAGAAAACAGATCGCCTCCGAAAGAGAGATTATCCCTGCGTTTTTGAACAAGGATTTAAAACCACTGAAAAACTGTACGTGAAAGACATGTTACGGAATGTTGCAAAGCCTCTTAACCAAATCATGTTCCTATGTGCCCAGAATCTGTCAGCATGATTGAACTCCTGCTTATTCGATAAAACGTTATAAGAATGACTTGAGCCGTGTTCCGGATTTCATTGCATCTTCAAGAAGACTCACCTTGAACTCACTGGACCACAAATTATGGTCACAGTTGGACTCACAACATGCCATAGAAAGTCATCCTAATATTGACAGTCTCAAGCCTGTTGTAAGCTTCAGACTGACAATGAAATACTGAACTGCATCCGGTATTTCATTTCATGCACTGTGATAGATGAATAACCAGATTCAGGGCCAGGTTAAACTCTTTGTGGACTCTGGCCATCCTGATAATCATAAGCCCATATAGTAGATACATATATATAAGAAATTTCTATATATAAAATATATTTCCCGCCTTATTGTATAAAATGTAAAAGTCCCATAATATAAACATATTGTAGAGAGTAGCACCCAAGGGAGGGTTCATTTGCACCACCCGAGAAATCCGTATATTTCACTATTATGAGGTCAAATTATTAAACACGTCCTACTGTTAATTTTATTACTGTCAAATAAAATAGTGCACTATCAAAAAGTAAAATTAAACCAGAGTGAGTTTTCCAAGTTAATATAAAAGTTGGCTTTTTGTATATGCAATAATAAATAAATTAATATGGCAGATATATACACACTTCATCACCCAATATGAATTTCTAGTTTTATCATTGCAGCCATAAACCCTTGTACATGTATTATTACAATAAAAAGATTTTTCAAGGTATTAGTTTCTTTTCTCGTTTCGTTTACTGATATAGTAATAAATACATTTTATAAACAGCGGTAATATTCCATTATTTTGCAGCAGTTATAAAGAAAAACTCTTTAACAATACGAGTGTATACGAGGGGGGTTAAAAAAAATTTTGTATTCACCCAGAAGTGGTTGTGATAGAAAGCTGAATTTTTTTATTTTATTTTATTTATTTTTTGTTTGATACGTTGAAATCTTACGGCTTCCGTAGTCGAGTGGTCAGAGCGGGATAGCAGTAGTACACGCTTTCTGAATAGACCGGGGTTCAAGCCCTTGACATGCTAAATATGGTCGATCTGCCAACCCACACTGGACCAGCGTGGCAGATTATGGTCCATTTCCCTCAGCATGAATTGTTGAGGAGGCTTCCATCTTGTAGTGGGTTGGTAATGGCTGCAGTCTACGTTTGAATCTTTTTAGCAACTACACAAATTTTGGTTTCGATCTGACAATTCTTTTTTTTTTTTTTTTTTTTTTTGCAGCACTGAATACAGTGTTCATAATGGATAAAGTGGAATACAGATCAGTCATTTCGTTCCTCTTTCTGCAAGGTAAAACACAAAAAAAAAAAATCCACGAAGAAATGGTTGGTTGGTTGGTTGGTTATTAGGATTTTTATGGCGCATCAGCAACTAAGGCTATAGTGCGCCAACGAAGAAATGGTCGCTGTTTATGGAGAAGACTGCATTGTTGCACATTGGTATAAACCATTCAAATGTGGAAGAACTTCAGTGCATGATGAAGATATCCCAGCATGCCCAGCAACTGTTTAACAGAAGACATTAATCCTGGAAGATCGCTATATTAGCGTCAAAGAACTAGCTGCAGAGTTCAAAACAAGCGTAGGGTCTGCGAAGAACATCAACAGTTGCACAGGAATAAAGTGTCTGCTAGATGGGCTTCCAGACTTCTGACCCCTTAACAGAAGAAAGAAAAGGTAGTACACGCTACTTGTTGTCGATGTTGTACAATACTGTCGATGTGCCAGGAAAAATTTAAGTATTGCCGCATCCTGCTTATTCCCCCGACCTTGCGTCCTCGGATTTCTTCCTCTTTCATGTCTTGAAGTCCCTTCGTCGAAAACATTTGCTGCTGATGGTGAGGTGATTTTTGCTGCTGAGTCGTGGTTTGTAGGATGGTCAGAGGACTTCTCCAAAACTGGTCTGTGGAGGCGTAGTGAGAGGTGGCAAATATGTGTCATTTTGTCTGGTGACTATATTGAAAAAGTGTAATATGGTGTTTGTTTCAACCTTCTAACACAACTACTTCTGGGGGAATACAAATGTTTTTTAATTAACCCTCCCCCCTCGTATATGGCAATACTGTGTCTTAATAAAGAAATTGTTTACTGTTTTTATTTTTCGTTTCTAATCCGATAAAATGTAAGCGTTTTATCAAAACACTAAACATGTTTTGCTTATGAATAAAATTAAGTAAGCTATATTTCGTGCTTTTTAATTACTGCCTCATCCTTACAAAATCAATTCATATACAAAAATCTTGTACAAAAATACATTCTTATAAAATTGTGTAATAATAGGTTATTATTATATCACTTTACACATATGCATTTTTGTAATATCCGAATTCCAAGCAATTTTATTATGGTTTGAATTCGGTTACAACAAATATACCTTAAGAATGACACACGTCTACATGTGTTATGTACATTCATAAGCAATACTAAACAGTAGTGAGAATTAGTTAGGCAATGTTATTTGATTATCAAATAACGTATATCATCCAAATCTTTCCTAAATACCAAAAATAAGCCAAAACAAAAATACAGTATAACAATTTTCGCTTACCATGGTGAATGGGGAGCTAACTAAAATTAGTTAAAGATTCCAGTTGAGACTTGTTAAATCATTCGGTGGATAATTACACTTATGGTTTTCACCGATAGATGTAGCTGATAGACCATGCAGTAAATTAATCTTGAAATAAAAAATATTTTTTTCTATAATGTAAATTATTTGTCAGTGGCTGCGTGCCGATATATTATCCTAAACGTACCATTGTCTCGCTATTATTGTTTTTTTGCAGTACCGAAGAAGTTTTTAATAAAACTGCAACCATGATGTCTATTCATGTGATGGGTAGCCGTATGGTGGAATTTTCGCAGCAATTCTTTTTAAGAGGGTGGAGAGGTGCACAGGGAAAAATGGGTTAACCTAACATCATGAAATTTGGTACACAAATCCAGAATAATATTCCGAATAGCACTGAATTTTTGAAAGGGTTCAGAATTCCTGCTCCAAATTTATAGCAATGTTTTTCTGTGTGGTGGGGAGGAGAAGTTCAGCTGCTACTTTTTCAAAATCTCAAACCATGAAACAATTGGGGAGGGTAACGAAAGCAATCTTGAAACATTTTCAAGTAAATACACATTTTTTAGAATACTTTCAAGTAAAAAAAAAAATATTTCCTAAATGTTGTTTACAGTCTTAGGGAAAAATTTAGTATAAGGAATTCTGTGATAAAAATTTACTTGTTATAGATTTTTAATTTTTAATTTAGAAATCTATAATATCTTTAATTTAAATGGTGTTTTTCACCATTTAAATTAAAGAAGGAACTCTTAAGTAGAACACTTTGAAATAGGTGAAAAATTGGCAGAAAATGAACGAAGAACATGAAAATACAGAAAATGGACAAAAAACACGAAAGAACAGAAAATGAACAAAGTAAAGTTCACATAGGTTACCTGTTACCAAACCTATATAAACTTTACTGCGTCCATTCACTTTCAGCACAAAAACCATTGCTTTGATGACTAGTAAAAACAAAATACTGTAATTCAAATTCAAATTAATTTTCGAGTATATTTTCTTTTTATTTAAAGTGCATCAAACTATCGAAGCGTAGTAAATGGTACATGATACACGTATTAAACATTTTCTTAAACTATATACATTCTGAAAAAAGGACAAAATAACATACAGTAATATCACATTTGCCTCAAAATGTAATGTAAATTTTAATATTATCCGTCGTTCTGCGACTCGGATCCCGAACATAGCATGCTCTTAACCCAAAGACTTCAAGTTAAACCTGGATAGGTGGCTGCACTAATTGGAAGGAGAAACTGAGTGGGCTGTAGAATCAGAATTTAACCTAAAGCCTCTTCAGAGAACAGCAAAATATACATCAAAAATTTAATGACAATTCTACTTCTCATTCTCGAGTAATGCCGGATCATCCGAAAATGCTGGGATTTAGTAGTCGTGTACCTATTACGAAAGCCACTTCTTTCTATTAAAAATCGAAAGATTCGACTGCACTGGTTCCGCTAACGCTAGATTGCGCAACAGTTAAAAAGGCACGTGGTCTCGATTTACACTTTTTTGCATCATTGGTAGAATGAAAGTTATTGTTGTAGGGTTTTAGGCGATCAGCAACTTAGGCTATATTGTGCCGTATGTAATATGTCTTTAAATTTCGTGTGTTCTGTGGTCGATTTTCTGTTTGCTGGACGAAAAACAGGGAATGTTTGTGTGCGGAATTCTCGTGCATGCATCCATAATGGACTAGGTTCGCTCACATCGGTAGTAGGTCGTGTTACCTCCGATGAATATCTTTCTGTCGTATCGGGTATTAACCGGATTGCGTTGGATTCTTTCAAGACAACAAAGCAACTATCGACTAATCAAAAATTGTATCTGAGTGATTCGAGGAGTATTCCCAAGATTTCCGACACCTACCCTAGCCTAATTCCTCCAGATCTGAATCCAAGTGAGGATGTCTGGGATGTATTGGAAAGGGCGCTTCTGCTTCACAGTTCTATCGACTATAATACACCAGCTAACAAATATTGTGATGGAAGAATGGTCAAAACTGGAGCTAGACTCCCTCAGACACTCAGTGGAACCCATGTTACGTCGTGTACGGGCTGTAGTTCTAGAAAAAGGTGACTTTACTAGATATTGAATAAAGGTTTCTAATTTTTTGGCCAGTGAGTGTGTTGTTAAAAATTTTTTACGAAAATCCGTCTCTGAGATTCGAGTTGTTCCGTGCTATAAACGGACGTGGTGCTTTACATATCAGCAAACGTACCTCAAAAGGTGATTGTGTTTTTTTAAGAATTACAAATTACAAACGAATTACAAGTTACAAACGAATTACAAACCTAAGTGTTCTTTTCATTATATTCCTCACTTTTTGACTAGCCTCTTTTGAATCTAATCAGGTGATAACATTGTATCCGCAATTTAATCACTCTGAAATGCCTAAGGAAGATATAGAAAGATAAACAAGACTTTTGGTCTATTAGTTCACGCTCTGCTAAAGTACTCATTGTCCTCGTTAAAAAAGCAGAAAGGACAATAAGTGTGCATAACACCTCCAGAAGGGGTAGACCAACAATCTCTGCCGTCACAGCAGAAAATATCCCAAATTGAATTGGGAAATATCCCGGATTGAGAAAATATTCCAAACTGCACCAGAATTGATTCAACATCAGTGTCAGTCATTTTCAGTGTCAGGAATATATCACAAAGCTTGGCTTCTACACGGAACCACATTTAAAATCATTATGGCTATGTCCGTAAAAGATGAAATCTGTTTAATCAATAGCTTCGAATTATCATGTAACTTCCAGAGATTTCTTAGATTTATTCATCAATATTAAATGAAACACAAAATGGTTATCCAGTGTACTATGAACAGACGACGGTCATTTCTACCTTGATGTCACTCTCGAGCCCTATAACTGTGTAATATGGGCATATATTTTTATGGCGTGGTTTAAGTTGGGATTTTTAATATGGGTATTTCTCAATATTTCGCTAAGGAAGAATTTAATAGGGTACTCGTCAAAACTGTTATAATAACCGAGAAAGATATGTCCGGATGCTCATCAGGCATCGTTTTGTTTGAATTAGATGAACAAGCCATTTTCGCAGTACCATATTCCAGTGATTGGAGCAGCACCTTGTTTCTGTAGAAATATAGCAAGTATTCTTAAAAATGCATTCAGCCATGATCTCATTGGCATAAGTTTAGATATTAAAGTTTCCCCCCAAGTTTTGAATTAGATTCCTGCAGCTTTTCGCTGTGCAGTTTCTTAAAACGATAGCGGATCTATTCTAAGGTGATGCAGTCGGTGCTCAAGGGGGGGGGAAGGCTTGCGAAGTAGACCAGAAGTGTGGGAGTGAGGAATAAAAAGAGCCCATTGTGCTGAAATTATTACTTTTTATTATTATTTTACCGTGAGGTTAACGGTTATAATAATTGTAAAAACATATTTGCAGAAGAGTATTTCAAATGGTTAGATCAGTATCAGGATTTATATATGCCTAAATCAACCTATTACTTGTTGTCTCATGTTAGTTCCTCTTCCCTTCAAATAAATTTACACCAAATCTCCTGGGAAATTTATTCAACAGCCAATGTATCCGTGTAATCCACCATAAACTATGGCTAAAATACTTTTGTATACCTGAATTGTTCCAAATTCTTGAATTTTTGAAATTTTATTCTAGCTTGGATATCACATTTTATTAAAATTGAATGTATTACAAATTACGAATGGGTTCTGCCTCAAAAGCTCGTTCATTAAGTCGATTATTCTGAGCATTTTCCCAGCAATAATGCTATAAATAAAGATTAGTTTATTATTATTATTATTATTATTATTATTATTATTATTATTAGCCATATGGTAAGGAAGCCTGAGGCTTTTGCTGCACCAGCGGAAAAAAAAAAAAAAAAAAAAATCCCAAGTTACCCCCTGAGAGAGAGAGAAAAAGAGAAGTAGAAAGGAATCACCAACAAAAAGGAGGATGATGATATTCAGCTCAGGACCCTGGGTTTGCCAAGCCTATACTCACCAGATGTGAGCCCCCGGGGTTGTTGGTCAGAGTTATCCGCAAAAGTCCATTATATCCATAATAGCGAAAATCAGAGCTAATTTGGAACAGTGGTGGAACTAGATCAGGACAGCTGAGGCTCGTACTGCATGATGGAGGTGTACTCTTTATTAGGGTCACCCGGAAAGTTACTTCATCTACCTATCTGTATTGTGTCTGTAAATTGCGTGTGTTCTCTGGTCGATTTGCTTGCTTTTCTGGACGAAAAACCACGGGTTCCAGAGAAAAAAAAACTTGCTATTTACTGAGACAGACTAACTCAGCCACGGAGTGAAGAAAGCCCAAAAAACATTTCCTCGTGTCATCGACGGGATTCGAACTTGGGCCTTTTCCACTCGGACGGTAACGCTATCACTGTGCTATCCGCGCAGGTTAAGGGGAGGGGTTGTGCAGCGGACAACCCCTCCCCCTTAACCATTCTTCACTCCCACCGGGAGTAACCGGTGGGAGTGAAGAATGAAAAGAGCCATTGTGATGAAATTATTATTTTTATTATTTAGTACCAGGGGCAGAAATCTCAGGACTATTTTAGAGCCCATGGACTGTCCAAATGTATAAGTAAACTGTAACATAAGTAAATTTTTGGGGCCCCTTCCTCTCGCTGCTGGGATCTGGGAATGATTTTAGCCAGCAAATGTATTGTTTTTGGACAGCGCTAAAATCAGCACTAGCTGAAAACTACACATTGGCAACGAAAATTGACAGTTGAATTCAGTTGGAATACGGTGGTAATTTTTTTCAATGCATAAAAGTTCTTATTGCTCGCTCTAAACAATAATTACAATAAACTGTGTGAAAATGTGGCACTTAACAATCTGGAATACTTTCAAAATCTACACATTTTACAAAAAAAAAAAAAAAGAAAAAAAAAATGAACGTTTTAAATTCCGGAAATATTAAGAATCAATCCGGCACTCATATCAAATAAATAAATTTTCTGTTTATACTCCGGGACGACCAAATGATTTCACGAGATAGACAGAATACAAGAAACAGCACCGTATTCAGTAGTCACGGGCTTGAACGCCGGTCACTCAAGGCACGTGTACTTATGCACCCGCGCGCCTGACCACTAGGCTACGGCGATCGCATTTGTCTTTAAGAATAAATGCAAAAATGGATGGCACCTCTCTCTTTATAAGATGCTGTAGCACTATTTTGTCCTTTAAAATTTGCCGGCTACAAAAAACAGTTTGCGCTGCATAGACATTGCAGTTGACTTAATTCTCACAACAGAACAAACATGACTTTTCAACGAGTTGCTCTGGTATTGAACTTCGAAAAGCTATACCTACTGGTGCTGACCTATGCTTTTGTGGAGCCAAGGAAAACTGGTACCATCTTCTTTTTTGATTGCGTCTTGTACGAGGACCTCAGAGATCAACTTCGGAGAGGAATTCCCAACTTCTTCCCAAACCAGGTGGATCAACTAATCCAGACTCCAGACAATCTTTCTTCCCTGCAAGTCTTTGCGTCTGGCATTTTTACCCAGCGAAAGACCTTGTATGCGGATGCTAACCAAAACTAGACAAGCAATTCTACAGCCTAGATTTCACACCTGTGAAACGAAAGGGTAAATTCAATTTTTTTTTATATTTCTTTATGTATTTAATTATTTATTTTACTTCTTTTTTTTGTTTTGCTAAATTTACCATACTTATCAATTTTTTTATTATTTGTTTATTTTTAAATTAATTATGTATTATTTTTTTTTCTTATATAAATATATTTATTATTTTTTTTCTTATATAAATATATTTATTATTTTTTTTATTTTTACCTGCACACTAGCTTTTTTTAATTATTATTTTATTTTATTTATTCATTATTTTTTTCTTTTTACCTGCACCACGGGTGTTTTTTTTTTTTTTTTCTTTTCTTTTCTCTTCCCTCTGGAATGGGCCGCCAGAGGATCCTGGCCCACCTGCTGGCAACACCAGGCGGGCCAGAGTCTCTTTCGAGACGGTACGACTTTTTCTGGGATGGCCCACCTTTCCGTGGTGTGGACCATTACCCAGAATCATCTCTCCAGGCGACCGATGCTTCTGGGTAGCCAAGAGTCCAGAACATAACAACAGAACACACAAATCTACACTAGACACAATTCTGGCCCTTTTACAGTAGATTCTGTTCTTCACTGTGATACGAGGCGGAGTTGAACAAACGTTCTAGGTGCCACCTTTACATATACACATGTCCACATGGTATTGCACTTCCAAGCCTATCTGCAACAGATCTCAACTACCTACCTCTCATCACTTTGCTCCTGGAAATGAACACGATTTAATTGCAAATAAGGAAACTTTTGAAATCTTCCAAGAATTTTCAAAACAAATCTTTAACAGACGGCGCTAGCTAACCGGCTTCCCTACTATCAGGATATCCGTCTTATAATTCAATTGTAATTTCTTATGATCAGATATAGTTTCTTGCCTCCGAACAGAACTTATTGGTTAACGTTGTGTTTTTACCTGACTTAGTAAAATACCTACCATCGTTGATTATATATGATTTTCCTTTCTTCATGTGATTCTGGAATCAATCCAACTGAGTCTTCTGTTTTGTCAAGTCTACCTGAAATTTTATTACAGCACAACGGCTACCAGACTTTACCTTCTGATTTCTCCAACTCGACTGCTGCTCATTGCAACCCCCTGACTAAGCTACATGACGACTGCTGAATGCATTATTGTTGGCTTTTTTTTTTTTTTTTTTTTGTTGGTCAGTATAAATTTATTATTAATATTTTGGTCGATTTAATTTTTTTTGTTGTTTTACTGTTATATTTATTACTTTTATTTAATTATTTACCCTTTTTGACAATTTGATTTTTTTTTTGTTTTATTTGATTGCATGCATTATTTAATTTTATTATTATTATTTTAATATTTTCAATATATTTTTTAGTAATATTACTTTATTATTATTATTATAATTTTTTATTTATTTTTATTTTCTGCTGGTAACACTGGTTTGGGCTCCCAGTGGTACGGGATCTGCTAACATTCTCATCATTGGAACTGATTTTTCCCCCAGTGGATGTGGGATTCTTATCTTGTCACTTTCGGTTGACAGTACGCGTATTGTGTTGGCCCGCCTCCTGGCGTGGACGGGTACTATATTTCAAAAAATAAATTTTCTGTTTATACTCCGGGACGACCAAATGATCAGAGGAGTTCACAAGATAGACAGAATACAAGAAACAGCACCGTATTCAGCAGTCACGGGTTTGAACCCCGGTCACTCAAGGCACGTGTACGTATGCACCCGCGCGCCTGACCACCAGGCTCGCTGCTCCCTAGTTGCTAAGCGGCCAGATACAACAGAACAAGACACGCACTTCGCAAATATAACATACCATACTCGTATATGGCCATTTTACAGAGCTCTGTATTCATCACGGTGTACCATGGCCGAGTTGAACTAACGTTTAGGTGCCATCATATATAAGACGCGACACATGTCCACACACAAACACATGGTACTGCACTACTTTCAAACAGAAGGCTAATTAGACATTTGTTTAAAAGACGAGACTGCTATGATGGCCTGTTTCAGGACCAACTGGTCCCTCATCAAATAATAGGTGGGCTGTAGTAGAACATGAAGACAAAAGAGTCATAAAGAAGTTCGACGTGAGCTGTATGTGGTATACGAAATCAGAGTTTTCAAAGTAGTGATACAGATATTATAACTGTCATTTGCTATTTGAAGAGGAGTCAGTCAACCATGAAACAGGTTCTCATAGCAATCTTTTAAACAAATACTCTGTTAAACTTTTGGGGAGCCCATCTGTTTAAAAGTAGTGAAGTATCACAGTTTGTTCTGCTTATGACCATTGCATACCAATCAGTGTAATTTAAATTCCGTTAGCGACTTTGACGTCACTTTAGGAGAGCTGAGAAGAAAGGAAGATCGAAAATGCTCAGTGTGAATACAGAGCTGGAAGAATATGCTTCGTTAAATCCGTTTCATCTCTTCCATGAACAGCGCCTTACCGACACGCACAAACAATATACGTCATACATAACCAAGTTTTATTTCCCACCATTATAACTAGTAATATAGTTTGTCAGTGTATCAGTAAAGTAGGTGGGAAAAAAGAAAAAAAAAAAAAAACGTCTTAAATTCACTTACTTGGCTTTCCACTCCGTCCTGATGCTATGGAAGGAAGACAAGGCCAAGTGAACGCCTTGATCGCCTGCTGTATTTATCTTTGCTATAGTTATAATGGAGAAAAAAATAAAACTCAGAGAGTCGTAGCCGAGTGGTCACGCAAAAGGATGCATAAGTACACCTGCCTTAACCGGGGTTCAAGCCCGTGACTGCTGCATATGGTGCTGTTTGTTGTATTCTCTCTCTGTCTTGTGAACTCCTCTACCCGTGTGGTAATCCCAGAGTATAAACAGAAAGATTATTGCTATTACGTGCGAGAAATCGATTGAATTTCTTCACAGTACGTTATTAAAAGCAAATTGTCATGAAAATTGATACAGAATGCCTCGTTATAATAATTATTCCTGAAAAAGAATAGTTAATTTTTTTCATATTCTCCATTGCGAAATTATTTTTTCTCTGAAGCGCACCCACTGATATTCTGAAAAAAATTGTTAAACTACATTTATTGTCATTTGTTAATATTTAACAAATCGGAGTGTTATTTTCATTTTAACCACTGGTACTATCTTTTAGTCGTATATTAAAGGATGCAAATAAGTTCAGTTGTTAGTCCTGAATATTCATTGAAATGCGCTTCTCCAAAACTGTTCGTCTACTAGGTATACCTCTCTAAAATCGGCACTTCTCAATCCCAGACGGTGCCCGATTTTAAAAAGTCTACTGTATTTTATAACATGAGCGGCTTTTTAGGCCATGTGATTGTCTAGTGTTATTCAGGAACAAGATAAACAGGACTTTTCTTACGTCGACCAACAACAATCAAACCTAGTAAAAAATACAGTTAGCGCAGATGGACAACCTCTGTTGTCCCTGGTCCATGTTTTCTTGTTCCTACACTGTCTTGTAAGACTGTATTTGCAAGAACCCATCCTTCGAATTTATTAGCATTAAAGTATGCAATTAGAACAGAGGTTTCATATTGATTCAAAGCACTTTAATAAACGGTACGTAAGAATAAGTGCTCAAGCACCAGACACAAAAAAAGATCCGATTTCGTGTTCATGTGTGTGTGTGTGTGTGTGCAACACAGAAAGCACGAGCACAGGAAGCGTGCAATGATGGAGTACAGGAAACGGTACAAAATTTCATCTCTATAGATGAGATTTTGGCTCCCAACCAAAAATTAAAATATTAATCATCAGAGGTGTATTAGAATTTAAATTTGTATCAGAAAAGAACGTTTGGGTTAAGAACGGAGACTTTGCGAGGCACTCAAGACTCGCTATTGCTAAGCAATAATACTTGATATTTTTATTTATTTCTTTTAATTGGCGTTCTCTCTAAATTATTTTAGGAGCACATTCCTTCTGCAACACCCTTTATCTTGATGTATTCCTCCCCCCCTTTCTTTTCTTATTACTTATTGGGTTATTCTTTATTCGTCACTTATTTAGTTTGCCATACGCTGGTATATTAATTTATATTCAAATAAAATTTATTTATTTATTATTTTTTTAAGTATGATACTAGTCGTAAAATAACTGCAGACTTTTAAGTGTAATCGGCAAATCAAGTTATCGAAGTCTACTGTTAAACTTTGAAGCAGCAGTGACTACACATTGGATTCTAAAGTGGTCATTAGTTTGTGAGCTAGACCTTTTTCTTTTGTTTATGTTAATGTACATGTACTTCCGAGCGATGACGCAAAGAGAAGGGAATTCCGTCCTGGGAGCAATTGTATTGGGTGGAGCGCGCTGAAAAAGTAGGTGTTGCATTTAATGGAGGTGGTGTGCAGAAATTAGGACATTGTGATCCCTTTGGTTATTTGCACAGAGATAAAACGTTCTATAGTAGGTGCAGTAATTCGTTTCAAGTTTTAGTAGGCAAGAAGAATATGGTATAGAGCAATAAAATCTTGAAATTGTGCCGCCGTTGCATTAACAGTGAAAGAACTTTTTTTTTTTTTCATAATTTTTTCAGTATAGCGTAAACTGAGCTCCTCCACCCAAAACTTTGCTTCTCTGCTGAATGCTTTTTTCTTTTGGGAGCATGGATTAGGTTTCCCCATCTGCTATATCATCATCGAAAGATCGAGTCCCCCCAATTTGAAGAGAGTGTGCATGGATAAGAGAGTGTGCATGGATAATGTTGTAATTAAAGAATGACATTTTGATACAGGAAGTAAGTATCGAGGTGTAGTCAGCGTCGAATCGCCCAGGTGTACTTGGGCAATCGCCAAGGGCTTTCAGGGTTTATTGGAAAGGCAGATTTGAATTTTCTCTTAATATTTTCAAATATTATAAAAAAAATTTAAAAAAAGGCTATGTACGAAATATTATGGTATCATAATAGGACGTTTACAGGGTCAGCTTAACATTAGCGACATCAGGGCCACACATCGCTCGGTTGGATACGATATTGCCACTCAGCTTTTGGCTGTAATACTTTGGGTATAGGCAGAAGCTGTATCCTATAATTCTTGGGAGGGAGTTGCTCGCATTGCTCTCTTTCGCAATTCGTCCGACTCGTTCTGGCTGACGTTTCTGCGCTGATGCTTCTAGATCAAATTCCAGTATATATAGAAAATCACATATGCATGCTGATAATAGCATGCATATGTGATTTAGGTAATACAGTATCTGGGGCCCTCGCACATAAGTATTATGAGGCAAAAAAATGTACACCTTCCAGTAATTGCGTTTAGTTCGGGAGTGCCTCACGACCTTGGGACCCTGGAGCAACTGCCCCTCTTCGAATTTGCTGCAGGGTCCCTGAGGAATTACCCAAAACACGCCTGGAAGTGAACTGAACATAAAAAAATAAATAAATAAAATAATAATAATAATAATAAAAATAAATAAATAAATATTTATTTTATATATATATAAAATTGTGAAACATCGGCGAAGTAGGGGGTTATATAAATGAATATAGCGGGGTGGAAATGTTGTTAATGATAATGTGAATTGATCATTTCACATTTTCCAATGCCATTCGTATTATTATAGTTATGACATTAATTTGATTACTTATTTCGAATAAGCAATCAAAATAATTATAACCACAAAGTGATTGACATTGTATTAAAATTTTAAGAAATAAAACTACGTCACAGGATCGTGGAAAATGTAGAGTAGAAAAACGAGAATTCAGTTCTGTATCAGTATGATGATACCTATATACCGCACGTTGAACTGGTACTACTTCTACTACCTCTAACCTCATTTCAGTTCGCCACCTGTTCATTATAATAAAGTAGTCACGCAGGTGACGTAAAAGACCTAATAGTGTTATACCAAGCAGAACTGTCAGTTCCTGTTTACTGCACATAAAGAAGTTTTCGATGTTACCGAAATTTAAGCTGAATCATCGGTATACATATTATGGTATCTCTCTGTCTCACCATATACATGTACATGAAAATACTTGTATACAGAAATAAATATGTTTTTTTAGACAAAATTCCTGTTCTTTCCGTACATTTTAATCAAACCCCAATCTTTATAGATTAGTTTCTCTATAATTTGAATATTATTTGTTTTCATCAATATACTCTCTTACCAAAATATTAGAGAATGTTGCTGAGTTTCCCGAATGCCCCCCGTGCTCTTAACAACTATTCAAAACCAGCCGTCTGTTTCTTTTCCATCCCACCTGGGTGGTGGAATTATACTTTCGTTTCTGAAATACTGAGTATTTTGCTCTCTAGAAGGTCAGAGGATCAGGTAGAAGCAGCTGGCAAAGATGCACTGTTAGTATAGTAAGTCTACATCGGGGGCGGCTTGTGGACAGTATTGTACAAACGCCGGTGTTTTTTAATGAAATGAAATTCTTATATAATTATAAATTATTTTATTTATTTAGGACTCCACCATAATTCTACTATAAAACAATATCATTTGGTTCTATAAACAAATAAAAGCCGACATGGTGCACGCAATAATTTGCGATCTCGCGCTGTTGGAGTAGTTTAGAATAAATCGCCAAGAAAGAGAGCAATGATGATATGCAGCTTAGGATCTAGGTGTGCCAAGCCCATACTCACTAGATGTGAGCCCCTGTGGATAAGAGATGCAACAGAAGGTCCGAAAAGACCCCTCCTTGTGGGAATCCTGCAGTGACGGATCTTGTAAGAGTGCGATCTCCTGTATGAAGCTTTATAACTCTGTCATGCAGAAGAGAGAGAGAGAGAGAGAGAGAGAGAGAGAGAGAGAGAGAGAGAGAGCATAGTATGTTCCCTATGATCTGGAAATGGCATTTTAGGAGAGTGAGAAGTTGGTTTACTTGGATGGCATGAAATGCGGCCTCAATGTCTAAGTAAGCAACAGCTAGTTCTTGCCTTTTCTTAAATGTTGACAAGATATTAGTGGTCGCTAGCAGATTGGTGATCGTTGATCTGTTTGGAAGGGAGCAGTGAATTTGGACTGGGTTACTAGGCAAGATCTGCTTAGTGAGGATGGGGGGCAGGGGTAAGGCCTTCTCCAGGAGCTTCAGCAGGCTGGAGGAATTGGAGTTGGGTCGCTAGTGTTTAGGTTGCGATGGCGACTGAACTTTCTAAAGGTTTGATGCGATAATCTGGTTCGAGAGTAACTGGTTGAAGATAATTAAAAGTGGCTGAATAATGACTTAGGCATTTGAGCATGAATTGAGGAACTCCATTATCACCTGTGGTTAACGAGGCAGGTAGAGAATTGATGGCTACGATCAGCTGTTGTTTTATGATTTGAATGATATTTAACACTTCGTGCTCGGTGGGCTCTGTTAGTAGAGCCAGATCTGAGCTTGGCACAGGATTACGGTTAAATCTTGTGGCGAAATCGAGCCACAATTCTGGATCAAGTTGCAGAGGAAAGTGAAAGTTCACTTTCTGGTACGGAATTTTTCCTTTAGCCAGATCACGGTTAACGTACAATTTGATTGCCTGAGATTTCAAGCGGTTGAATTGAGCCCGTGCCCTTGAATAAACGATACGGTCATTGACATTTTGCAACTGTTTCCATGTGCAATGGAGCTCTTGCTTTCGTTTGAAACTCATTTTGAGTTCTGAATTCCACCAAAGTTTTGTATATGGACTGACTGTGATTTTTTTAAGTGGCAGCATATTGGCAGCCGTGTTGATCCAGTTTGTGAGAATGTTCACAGCTAGTTCTGGGTCACAAGTCTCCAAGACCTCACAGGGAATGAGAGAGGCGGCTATAATGCACTTGTCTACGTCAAGTAAGTTGGGGCTAGCGATGTTAACCTTTTTTATTATCCTTCTGGCTTCTAACTTGGGGGCTGCTAGATATGAAGTCACATGTATTGGGACATGTTCAGGGTAAAATGACGTTTCTGCAATGTAATCAAGGATGCAAGGGATAGAGGCTAGAACGCGATCTAAGAGGTCATTTCCCCCTGGTTGGTGCTTCATTAACAAGTTGTAGGTCAGCACATCTCAAATGTGCAAGAAGATCCTTTTTCAGATTAGATAGCTGAGGAGACAAATTGAAGCCACCACAAATTAAGTGAGAAGCTGTGGGAAGCAACTGATTGATTAACCACTTGGATATTTCAAGGGTGATTTGCTGGGAAGGCATTGGGGGTATATACACCACACAGACGTCAAACTTCACGAAGTTGTGTCCTAACATAACGAGGATTGCTTCATAATTGGACGAGTTGCTGGATTTATTATCCAATAGCTTGAAAGCAGATTTCTTGTAAAATATTGCAACTCCTCCACCCTTGCGTGCAATCAGAGATGTGAATACGACCCATAATCAGCTGGGGCAGCTGCCGCTAGGAAAACTTCTTGATCATCATTGAGCCAGGTTTCGGTGATGGCGAGCAGGTCGAAATATCCCGAGAGCAGAATTTGCTCTATGGTGTCAAGGTTATTCCTAAGACTACGCGCATTCTGATAAAAGATGGTGCAGGCAGGTACTCTAAGTAATTTGATGCGGACGGGTGGTCTCTGACATGGAACTACTCGATTCTGCAGGATGCGTCTAAGGTTGACGAGCACAAGGATCGGCATATTGGTGTTCTGTGTCTGTGCTTCTGGTTGCGGTAACAAGATCTGTGATTGCTATGAATCAGGGTGCCATTGGTGGAAGTCCTTTCCATTACTTCTATATCGCTACCTCATCCTAAAAAAACCCTCTGAGGTTGGGCAAATTCATATTTTAGCAATAAATCAGCTCATACACCAACCATAAGAATAAGTATTTTACTGTAACTAAAATATTTACAAATTAAAAATAAAATAAAATAAAATAAAATAAAATGAAATAAATAAATAATTTAAAAATAAAATAAAATAAATATTTACAAATTAAAAATAAAAATAAAATAAAATAAATATTTACAAATTAAAAATAAAAATAAAATAAAATAAATATTTATTTTATTTTATTTTTATTTTTAATTTGTAAATATTTTAGTTACAGTAAAATACTTATTCTTATTGTTGGTGTATGATCTGATTTATTGCTAAAATATATCGGTACCTTTTGTGCTCGAGACATGGCATAACAAGAAATTAATTAAAAAACCTTCTGTTTATACTCCGGCACGACAACCAAGTCAGTAGTTTACAATAAATAGTCAATACAAATATTTACCGTATTTAGTAGTCACTGGATTGAACCGCGGTCCATTCAAGGAACGCGTGCTATGTAATCTTACCCCTGACCACTCGGCTACGTCGAGCCTACTCCAACTAGCGAGATTTCAGGATTGAAGAGTGCTTCAAAATCTGTAGCAACTACATCTATCTTAAAGGAGGCATAGGTGGTTGGATATTTCGTGGATAGCTTGGTGACTCTACCATTCATTTTGAATGCAGCAAGAAGGTTTTGCACATCATCAGCTGTGGTAGCAGGGGACAGCTTACAAACGAAGACATTACGAGACCGCTTGTCCATCATTCCAGTGTTCGCAGTTTCCATCTTGTTGAAGTGGGGATTGGCTCCAATAATTTTAAAATTGGGACTCACTTCCTTAAGAGTTGGCGCCTCCGTAGCCAGGTGGGAACGAGCAGCAGTGCGTAGCACACGCTTCTTGGTTAGACCGGGGTTCGAGCCCGTCACCACCAAATACGGAGGATGCGGAAAGGTCAAGGGAATGACCACCGCATATTCCCGGAGCAATATGGCCTTAGTTGCTAATGCTCCTAAAAACCAAATAACAAACAAAGCTTAAGAGTTGGATTACAGGTCAGTGTTCTTTCTTCTTTTGTTCCTTGGCTTGCAATCATTGCATACGTTGTAGTGTCCCTATGGGTCTTCGCATTTGATACGAACGTGGTTCCAGTATGATGGTGCCCTCTCGCGTTGTTTGAGCCACAGTTTGAGCCACACTTGGAGCTACAGTTGCGATATACTTCAGCAGCCAAAGCATTATCTGCTTTCGAGAGCGAGGACCCCATATCTCAGGTTTGTGATCACAAGTAGGTGGCACTTGGCAGGTTCTGCTCATGATACTTCTTTGGATCTTCTGGGAGACAGTATTTCCTGAGTATCTGTTGGCATCTGCTGTGATTTCAGCGTATACAGATCTAGCGCTACGTTTAGGGCACACAACTTCAGCGTCACATATTGTAAGAATAGAGGATGGAGAGAGGCCATGTGGTAATAAAGATGGGGACGTTTGGGAAGAAGCTCTCTGTTTCGTATGAAAGTGTCCGTCAGAAGGATGCTACTCATGATGGTTAGTTTGAACAGCAAGATCACAAATTGATCACGCGAGAAGGAGAGTAGCCTTTTGCAGGCGAAGTTTTTACTGCTCTGGAATAGAGAAGTTTTTTCTGTTTTATTAGCTTAAATTGGCATATTAACTTATTTTATAGAGTAGCTTTATATCCCTAGTTACGATACATAGTTTAAAGTTTAACTTAGATAGAGATTTTGTATTACTTATTTTGTATAATTGACAGTATCGGTAAGGGTATCAAATCCACGTGTTACAAGTTGCAGCTCCGCTGAACGAGAAGTTTTTTAGCCATATTTAGCTGCTTTATTGACCAATTGTTATATTAAATTATTTTCTATAAGTAGCTTATAGACCTAGTCAGGATCCTTAGTTTATTCTGAATTGAGACAGCGAGATTTGGAAGTTAATTAATACTTAAGTGTCTGTAGATTTACCGTTCGTAACTTTCCGCCATTGTAATGCGATACAACGTTATATCCCGAACTAGATAGCGTTAGATTATTATAGTATAGTATATTATATAATATTGTCAATTAATCAGTAAAATCTATTAATATTGTTAAACTTCATTGTCAATTATATTGGCAACATATAACGACTTAGATTTTACAAACGTAACATAATTAATTAATACATAACTTGATACGGAAGTTATATAAACGGAACTTGTAGATAATGAAAAATATATATAGCGTTATAACTGTGTTGGGATACAAGTTTAAGGTTATAATTTTGTACTGAAATTGAAATTTGGTCTGAGACAGTATTTAAATTCTATATAGTGGGACCAACTGATGATGTTACCAACAACAAATTAAAAATGGGAAGCATTCAAAGAACTTATCTTGGAAGTTACTAGGCTTTACATACCAACTAAGAAATATTGTTCAAGGTTTAGGCCTGAATGGATGTCAGATGAACTAATGAGACATATGGCAGAGAAGAAAAATGCATGGGATCCATGTAAATTAATGGGTGACATGGAAGCCTATGATAGATATAAGCTGGCTGTAACTAAGTCACAAAGGAGATTAGGCAGGCAAAGGCAGATTATGAGAAATCCTTGGCAAAGGATGAAAAGAAAAACAGAAAAGAGTTCTTTACCTACGTGAATTCTAGAAGGAAAGGGATGAATCAGATTGGTCCACTGGATATTGATGGTTCAACAGTTGATATCCTTCTCAGGTCGCTAACAAACTAAACGAGTATTTTGCATCTACGTTCACACATGAGGAGTTATTCAGGAAGAGGGATGCCAGAGGTGAAGTAAACTCTGGCAGTGAGCTAGATGATTTTGTAATAACTGAAAGGAAAGTGGAGGAGAAATTGTTGAGGATAAACATAAAAAAGGCACCCGGAGTGGATGGGATCTATCCAGTTATATTAAAGGAGGCAGCAAAGGAAGTAAGCAAACCCTTAGCCATAATTATGAGAGCTTCTTTGGACTCAGGGAAGTAAGGACCCAGGAAAGTAAGTGGCAAGACCTGCCAGAACACAATAGACTCACTAGTAACACCCAGCTAGCCTCTACGTGGCGAGGTGTAGGCAACGTTGGGTCCCCTTAGGGGACTGGCTGCCAATAAGCCGGATAAACAATGGGCACAACGTATAACACTACACATGACCCACACAGTCTGGGCGGGTAACCCAGTGGTATCGTCACCGTCCTCCCCACACCGGGGGGGAAAAGGCCCGGGTTCCAATCCAGTCGATGATGCGAGGAACTTTAATGGGCTTTTTTTTACTCCGTGGCTGAGTTAGTCGGTCTCAGGCGTAAATTTCAAGGTTTTTATCCTGGCAACTCGGGTTTTTCGTCCAGCAAAAGAGGCAAATCGACCAGAGAACACACGCAATTTACAGACATAATGCACAATGCACGGCAGATGAATTTAATTATTCGGGTGGCCTTAAAATAATAGTTTTTCGTTTTTGACCCACACACATTTCACTCCGTGGCAAAGTTAGTCGGTCTCAGGCGTAGATAGCAAGGTTTTTCACCAAGAAACTGGGGTTTTTCGTCCAGCAAACAGACAAATCGACAATAGAACACACGCAATTAACAGACATAAGACACACCATGGCAAATGAATTTAATTATTCGGGTGGCCTAAATATAATTGTTTGATTTTGATTTTTTTGACTCGCACACTTCTAAATTTCTGGCTTTGACAGGGTACTGTCACCGATACATAGAACATTCAAAGATGGGAGAAATCCCAGGAGCCGTTAGACCCTCAACATACCTCACACCTTACATTTGCATTAGCATTAGTAGAGGCACACGATGCAAGAAGGCAAGCTTATATAGCATCAGCCAAAAAAAAAAAAAAAAAACTCTTTCCCATTTCACTGATCCATTCGGTTTTGTCAGGTTTTGTCTTGAATTTATTTAAGCTATCAAATTCCACAACGAGAGATGGAAGTTTGTTCCAGCAAACAACTAGCCGCTGGCTAAAGGAAAACTTCCGCACATCTCTTTTACAACTGCCTTTCCTCATTTTGCATCTTTGCCTCCTCAGGTTTGTAATCTGAGCAAGAGGAAGAATCCCATCAGCATTAAACCTGCTCAATCCACTCAAGACGTTATATACCTCAATCAGATCGCCTCGCAAGTGCCTAGTATCCAGAAGCTGCAATTTGCAGAACTTAAACCTTTCTACTTAACAGCAGAAATGTGTTCCCTTTGTTCTCTTCACCAGTCTTGTTGCCCTTCTCTGTACTCGTTATAGCAACTCTACATCCTTCCTAAAATCAGGCTTCCAGACCTGTACGCAGTACTCAAGGTGTGGCCTGACCATTGTCTTATACAAGGGGATAATTACCACCTTATCCCTGCACGCAAAATTCCTGTGTACCATTGACAAAATACCATGACCGCTTTGGCCGCCTGTTTGCACTGCTCAGAAAATTTCATACCTGACTGCACAATTACCCCAAGGTCTCTTTCATTATCCACTACCCTGAGTGTAACACCACATAGTTGGTATATTTCTCTGGAGTTACTGCTACCCATATGCAGTACTTTGAATTTGTCACTGTTAAACTTCAGTTGCCACTTCCCAGCCCATCTGTCCAGCTTTTCCAGATCCTGCTGTAGCAGTATACTGTCATTACTGTTATTAACAAACCTGCCAACCTTTGTATCATCTGCAAACATAGACATTAACCATGATATGCCTTTATCAATATCATTGATAAATACAGAAAAACAACAATGGGTCCAACACCGAATCCTGAGGGACACCACTAATAACATTATTCCACGTAGAGCAATACCCATTGATCAGCACTCTCTGTCTTATCCTACTCAACCATCCTTTTATCCAATGTAGCAACTTGCCTTTAAGGCCATACTGTTCCAATTTGTATAGAAGTCTTCCACGTGCAAGATTACAGATAAGTTAAATTAACTTGTCTGTAATTACTCGAGTCACTTTTAGATCACCCTTTGTGAATTGGGGCTACATTTGCACATCTTCAGTCCATGAGGACTTTCCCCGAGTTCAAGAATGCTCTCATAATTATGGCTAAGGATTTGCTTACTTCCTTTGCCACCTGCTTTAATATAACTGGGTAGATTCCATCCATTCCATGTGCCATTCTTATGTTTAACTTCAACAATTTCTCCTCTACTTTGCTCTCAGTTATTACAAATTCACTTCGTTCTCTGTTAGAGTTTGATAAACTTCTGGCATTCCCCCTCTTTGAATAAATCCCCATGTGTGAATGTAGATGCAAAACACTCATTCAATTTATCAGCTACATGAGCATGATCATCAATAGTCAACTCATCTATGTTAAGTGGTCCAATCTGATTCATCCCTTTCCATCTAGAGTTTACATAAGTGAAGAAATCTTGGGTGTTTTTCTTTGCATCCTTTGCCAAAGATTTCGCATAATCTGCCTTCGCCGCCTAACCGCCTTTGTGACTTGATTACAGACAGGTTTATATCTGCCATAGGCTTCCGTGTCACCTGATAATTTATATGCATCCCATATATTTTTCTTCTCTGCCACGAGCCTCATTAATTGATCTGACATTCATTTAGGCCTGAACCTTGAACTGTATTTCTTATTTGAAATGAAAAGCCTAGCAGCCTTTAAGATTAAGTCCCTGAAGGTTTCCCATTTAGAATTCAACGTTGGTAACATCATCAGTTGATCTCACTGCACAGCATTTAAAAATTGTCTGAAACCCCGGTAGTCAATTTTACGAAAGCAAAACTCCTTCCCTTGATGGTAGTTAAAAGTCTTGATGGTAGTTACATCTTTAAGTAATTCCCATATCACTACATTGTGATCACTGTCAATCAGTGGTTACTTTATTTGCAAATTCTTAATGCATGAATAATCTCTGCTGATAATCATATGAAGGGTATTAGTCCCTCTGGTTGCCTCTCGAATATGCTACTGTAGAAAACAGTCATCCAATTGATCCAAAAAAAAAAAAAAAAAAAAAAAAAAACTTCCTTGTGTGCGAGTGACCAATCCACAAGTTCCAGTCAATATCTGGAAAGTTAAAATCCTCCATTATAACACATTCTGATTTACTGGCCCACTCTATTTCTCTGCACAATTTCTTCTTATACTCATCAGATTCATTAGGCCTATAACACACACACCTACTCTCATTTTCCTTTCCCAGTGCTTATGTCACGCCAGACTCGACATTGCATTGCCCACCAACATCAACTGGATGCACTTCCTTAGATTAACAGCAAAATCCCTCCTCCCTTCCTGTCCTGTCTATCCTTTCTGTACACATTGTACTCCCCAAATTCCAATTCTGCAGTGATCATATCTGTGTGACACCACGTCTGTGATGTCCCAACAATATCTGCCTTTGATGTCTTGACTAGCACTTCAAGCTCATCAAATTTATTAACTATACTCCTAGCATTGGTGTACATGCAAATATACATGCATCTGTTTCTACTCTTAGTTACTCTACAACAGTTCATGTATTTATTTGTTCCACGATGACTTCCAATAGTCCTGAAATCTCCATTACCTTGCTTTCCATGCTGCTGCTCATTCTAACAGAACAGTGCAAGATCATTTTTGCCTCTGCCTGCAAGCACTGTTAACCTTTAAGTCTGTGTGTTCCCCCCTAAGCTAGCAGTTTTCCGACCCACCTAACACTGCCTGGATAGCATCAGCAAATATTCCCGCACCCTTTCTATTTAAGTGTATCCCATCCCTGTAGAAGCACTCTCTCTCTCCTGTCAACAAGCACAGACCCGGTTGAAAAAATTCTACTCCTGGAGCCTTGCACAATCTCTCCAGCGCCAAATTGATCGACAATGGTCTAATCATATACTTCTTCGTATCGTGTCTGGGCAGAATTACAGACACTTTCACATTCAACTCTAAATCGCGACTTTTTTTTCAATGTTGATTTGTGCAGTAAATCTGCAGATCTCTTACTCTTAACGTCATTAGTTCCAACGTGTACAACAATATCACCTTTTGTGCCTTTAAAAGATGATATCGGCTCTACAACGTCATCAACTTTTGCTCCTGGCATACATACCCTGGTCCTGTTCCACCTATCCTTCTTGCCTGGTATATTCCCCGTCTCCCTGACAATAGAATCACCAACAATAATTAGGTCCTGTGGGACCGGCGCGTTCTGCCTTGGAGAGAGGACATTTAACCTAAACCTCAAACTCTCATTGACGCCCATCAGAATGCTGATTTTGCGCCTAATTTCTTGACACTCTAGGCATCTAGCACACACACACAAAGACATCCTCCTTGGCTAGATCATGGCCAGTTTTAGAAAGTTCAGCAAACATTTGGCACATTTTTTGAGACTGTGATGAGTTGGAGAATCGCTTCCTTCTTTTCTTCACCAGTTACAACACTCTCGCCAGTCTGTGATTTTTGCTTCATAGTTGTAGTCTGGGTCATGATTTCCGTTTAAATGCAGTTTAATTAACAATGAAATTTAATAAGATTAATAAATATTTTTGATTAATTGATAATACTATACTAAGCTAACAGATTCCTAATACAGTGCTTCGTATTACGTTATCTAGTTTTACGTTATACCTTACGCTGTCAGTTCGAGATATATACGTTACACTATTTCTTGTCGATTACAATATGGCGGATAGTTCAACAATATTGGCACCAACACTGGGAGTAGTAACTTCCAAAAATCACTAGTTTAATTCAAAATAAGAAGCTAACGAAGGCTACTAAACCTATTTAATGTCTTTGTAAAACACAATGTGGCATGTTAATTAACGAAAAATATGGTAAAACTATCAAAAGTGCTTATCCCTTTACAGCAGCCAAAAATCCACCGACTGTTCTTTCCGCAAATACAGCACTTTCCTTAATTTTTTTCCTTAATTTTTTTGTGAATTGGAGATACATTTGCGCATCTGCAGTCCGTGAGGACTTCCCTCGAATCCAAGGATGCTCTCATAATTATAGCTAAGGGTTTGCTTACTTCCTTTGCTGCCTCCTTTAATATAACAGGATAGATTCCATCCACCCCAGGATGGATGGGATCTTATGTTTATCTTCAACAATTTCTCCTCCATTTGCTATCAGTTATTACAAAATCATTGAACTCTCCGTCAGAGTCTGATAAACATCTGGCCCTCTCCACCTTGAATAACTCCTCATGTGTGAATTTAGATGCAAAATACCCATTTAGTTTGGCAGCTTTCTGAGAATGATCATCTACAGTCAAACTATTGATATCAAGTCGACCAATCTGATTCATCCCCTTCATTTTGGAGTTTATATGAGTAAAGAAGTCTTTGCTGTTTTTCTTTGCATCCTTTGCCAAAGATTTTTCTTAATCTGCCTTCGCTTGCATAACCGCCTTTTTGACTTGATTACAGACTATTTCCTATCTACCGTAGGCTTCTGTGTCGCCTGTCAATTTAGGAGCATTCCATGCATTTTTCGTCTCTGCCACGGGTGTCATTAGTTCATCTAACATCCATTTGCGCCTGAACCTAGAGCAGTATTTCTTAGTTGGAACAAAAAGCCTAATAGCTTCCAAGATTACTTCCTTGAATGCTTTCCATTTAGAATTTGCTCCCACTGTATATAACCTAAAAAATCTCTGAGACCATTGTAGTCGCCTTTATCCCTGATGGTAGTTACATCTTTAAGTAAATCCGACATCAGTACACTGTGACACTGCTACCTAGTGGTTCCTTTATCTGTAAATTCTTAATGCATGAATAATCACTCCTTATAATCAGAACAAGGGTGTTACTCCTCCCTCTTGTTGCCTCTCTAACATGCTGCTGTAGAAAACAATCATTCAATAAATCCACACAAGCCTTGCTAGTGTGCCAGTGACCAACACACAAGTTCCAGTCTATATCTGGGAAGTTAAAATCCCCCATCTGATTTACTAACCCACTCTATTTTTCTGTATAATTGTTCATTGTACTCATCAGAGTCATTAGTCCTATAACAAACTTCTACCCTCATTTTTGCTTTCCCAGTGCTTATGTCACACCGAATTGGCTCAACATTGCACTGTCCACTTATGTCAACTGGATGCACTTCCTTATATTTTATGTGTTTCTTGACTAACAGCATAACTCCTCCTCCCTTCCTATCCTGTCTATCCTTCCTGTACAATTGTACTCCCCAAATTTCAGTTCTGCATCCCTTATATCTGAGTGGCACCAAGTCTCTGATATCCCAACAATATCCGCCTTTGATGTCTTAACTAGCACATCAAATTTATTTACTGTACTCCTAGCATTGGTGTACGTGCAAGTATACATGCACCTGTTTTTTACTCTTAGTTACTGTAACACAGCCCGTGTATTTACTTGTTTCATGACTCCCAGCAGTTCCTGAAATCCCCAGCAACTGGCTTTCTGGGGGGGGGGGGGGTAGCAGTTTTCCGACCTACCTACCATTGCCTCGATAGCATATTTTTGCACCCTTTATATTTAAGTGTATCCCATTTCTGTAGAAGCAGTCTCTCCTGTTGACAAGCACAGACGATGCCGAGAAAAATTCTTCCCCGTAAGCTGTTGTTGTTGTTGTTGTTATTTTGTTTTTAGGAGCATTAGCAACTAAGGCCATATTGCTCTGGGATATGCGGTGGTCATTCCTTGACCTTTCCGCATACTCCGTATTTGGTGGTGACGAGCTCGAACCCCGGTCTAATCAAGAAGCATGTGCTACGCACTGCTGCTCCTTCCCACCTGGCTACGGAGGCGCCTTCCCCGTAAGCCCTGCACAATCTCTGCAGGGCCGAATTGATTGACAAGGCTCTCATCATAGAACTCTCCTAATTTAACTAATTTTGAAATTTAAGTTAAATGTCAAATTTAACCATAACTCGCAATTTTTTTTCAGCATTGACTTGTACTTTCTTAGTAAATCCGCAGATCTCCTACACTTAATGTCATTAGTGTCAACGTGTAGAACCATATCAACTTTTGTGCCCTTAAAAGATGATATGTGCTGTACAACGTCATTAACCTTTGCCTCCGGCAGACATACTCTGGTCATATTTCACTTATCCTTTTTGAACAATATATTTCCCGTTTCCCTGACAATTGAGTCACCAACAATAACTAGCTCCTGTGGGACCAGCGCATTCGGCCCTGAAGGTTGCCGTTGTGTTTCCTGGTACATAAGAGCGTGCTTTGGCGTTGAGTTGGGCAGCTGAGAATTTGTTGCCCCCCCTCCCAATTTAGTTCCTTTGAGGGGATCCACCCGACTATTCAAGCTCTCATAGACGCCCATCAGAACGCTGAGTTGGCGCGTAATTTCAGCTTACTCAATCCATTCAAGACCTTAAAAACCTCAATCAGATCACACTGCAGGTGCCTAGTCCCCAGAAGCTGCAAGTTGCAGAACTGAAGTCTTTCTAGGTAAGAGCACCCTTCTGTCCCTTCACGAATGTGATTGTTTTCACCTGTTTCAGCAGATCTACATCCTTCCCGAATAGAGGCCTCCAGACATCTATACCTGGTCTGGAGATGTACAGGTCTGAGGCCTCCAGACCTGTATACCAGACCTATATAGCTGTATAAGAAGACCAAATCAATTTAAAAATCTAAAATCACAAAACTAAATCTAAATAAAATGTCGGAAAAAAAAAACAATCAGCAAATTAAACATAAAAATGGTATGTAGAACACAAAATTACGAAAACAACGTTCAATGATAAAAACAGAATGTATGTATGAATTAGTAAAAATAAATATGCCGCGATTGAAAAAAATATTATATAGATTCAATTCTAAATGATCACGTACTGTTTCCATGTCACCCAAAATTAAATTTTACTGATCTCGTTTAGGGTAATTTAAAAAACAAAAGTAGTAAGCCTACGATGCAAAGGTGCTCTGCGATCTGCCATTACTCCAGGCGTTCACATCTGGTGAGTATGGGCTTGGCACACCCAGGGTCCTGAGCTGGATATCATCATTCTTCTCTTTCTTGATGACTCCCTTCTACTTCTGATTCTCTCTCTCTCTCTCTCTCTCTCTCTCTCTCTCTCTCTCTCTCTCTCTCTCCCAGGGTAACTCAGAATTTTTTTTGGCTTGTTCAGCATAAGCCTCAGGCTTCCTTGCACAATAATAATGGGCGCAATGGCCCAGTGGTTAAGATACTAGACTACCAGCTTGATGGACCCGGGTTCCAATCCCGCTTTGATGGAAACGAACGCGGCTCTATTACACTGGGAGCCAGATATAATAATAATAAAAAAAACAACAACGCAAAAGTTGTTCCATTGGACTTACCTTCCCCAAGGTCGGAGTGATGGCTGTGACACATAGTGGCGCCAATCGTGAATAATAAAAAAACACACTGGACATAAACCGAAGCTAAACAACTCCACCTCCATAGATGGATGATGTCGCAGAGAAATATTAATCATAGTGTCCGAGTGTGGCGCAGGATAAAGTCACTCGCGTTCAGACTTTTGGCAGAGGGATCGGCTCGAAAACTTGGAAACAGTCTCCCGAGCAAGACAGTGAAGCAAGTGACGCTGTCCCCCGTATGGCTAGCACGAGAAGGGCAAGACCATCCAACCCCACTAACTGGAAGTGCTTCCTGCACAACTGCGCTAGTGACCACCCAGGATGGAAGAAAACGCCAACGTCTGAAGTAGAGCATCGAAATGAATATGTACATCATGGGAGCATACTATGAAACAACCAGGCTAGAGACTGATATGACAATGTACAGGTCGCGACTACATATCAAGTGGTTGGAACGATTCTCGGATATCCAGGTCACCGAACAGCGATTAGCGGATCAAAGAAGGGCCATCGTCATGAAGCACCTAAGAGCTCCTGCTATCTTGGAAAAAATCAAGCAGGATGTGAGCGATCAACTACAAAGGATATGGTCAATATGGAACCAGAGGAGGAACAGCATACTACGGAACCAGAGGAGGAAGAGCAAGAAGTAATACAACCCAGAGTAGCTGAAGAGGAAAGAAACAAAGTCATGATATCCAGACTTCAGCAGAAGATAGAAGAATTAAGAGTCAAGATAGGTCAGTTGACCCAGTACCAACAGGGTAATGGAAGTAAGAAATTGATTGGAAAGGTGAAGAGCATCCTCAAGAGAGAGAGACAGCATCCACAGTAAACATGAGACCAGAAATCAGAGAATAGAATACTTGGACACAGTAAAGCAGAACCTCCTCGCAATCAGCAAAAGACTACGCCGATATAAAGAGAACTCCCAGAAGAAAATAAACAACCGAATCTTCGATAAGGACCAAAGAGCCTTCTACAGGAAATTGGGGAAGATGAGAAAGCAGGAAACGAACCACCCGAGAAGAAGAAGACGATCGAGGAGTTCTGGAGAAATATCTGGAGCAATGAAGTAAGACATAACAGCTGAGACCCCTGGATAGAAGTAGAACGGAAGAAAACCAAAGACGTACAAGAGATGAGAGAGTGGGAGATTCGAGAAGAAGAAGTAAAATAGTCGATCAGGAACACCCACAACTGGTGAATACCAGAAATTGATAACATCCACAACTACTGGTACAAGAAGCTCACTTGCACCCACAAGCATCTAGTAGAGCAGTTCACTCGAATGATAAGGCACCCAGAGACAATCTCGCAGTTTCTCACTGAAGGAATCACATATCTGTAGCCTAAAGACGAAGATACAAGAAACTTGGCGAAATACAGGCAGGTGATTGATCTGCCTGCCTGATGGTTGGGAGGCAGGTGATTGACTTGCCTTTCAACGATGTACAAGATCCTGACCAGTTGCATAACCAAGAAGATATCAGACTACTTAGGGAGTCAAAACATAATGGACAAACAGCAGAAAGGATGGAAGCGGCTGAGCAAAGGGTGCAAGGAGCAATTACCCATAGATGCTGCAGTTATGGAGCAAGCCTGCAAAAAGCACCGCAACCTATACACGTCCTACAATCATTACCACAAGGCCTTCAACTCCGTACCTCATAGCTGGCTAATAGTTACCCTGAAGATCTACAACGTTAATCTGATAGTGACAAACATCCTAGGAGCAACAATGGCAAAACGGCGTACCACCATTAAAGTCGAGAACATCACAACTAGACCAATCCCCATCAGAAGAGGAATCTTTCAGGGAGATGCTCTGAGCCCACTGTGGTTCACTATCCTCCTCAAAGGATCCTTGGACATAAGAAGACCACCCCAAATTAAAATCTCTGGGCAGACATTGCAACTCAAAACAGAACTAAAATATCTAGGAGTAACCTTCGACTCCCGATTAACATTCTTACCTCATCTTAATTACCTCTCCAATAAAATACGTCGTTATACTGCCATGATCGTAAGAATTAGCAGAGCAGACTGGGGTTTGAAGAGGAGGACTCTCATGCTACTTTATAAAACCATCTTCTTACCAGCTGTGTGCTATGGTGCAGCCATATGGTTCCCTCGTGCCATCATTGCACGTAATAAAGCAAAGCTACATACAATTCAACGCAATATCCTACTCACTGTGACTAAAGCATGCCACACAGTCAGTAATCCTGCCCTGCAGGTCTTAGCAGGCACTCTTCCTCTGGACCTGGAGGTTATTCGTCGCGGCCTTGCATACCGCATAAAGAGAGGAATTCCCACCACCATTCTGGATATAACAATCGATCTAGCTAACGATCCAAAAAACGAAATGAAACAGATTTACTCTAAGCTCTTCCAGCATTGGCAAAGATCTTGGGAGCAAACAACCAAAGGTGAAACAACTAAAAGATTTCTTCCACAAGTTATGATAACTGCACCAAAACCTCCTCCGTGGTACTCACCAGGCCTTCACGTCTCCTTCTTCCTCACTGGTCATGGATCGTTTCGGGCCAAGCTGCATGCCCTGGGTCTCACCGATTCCCTCTCTGCACATGCGGTGACAATGAAGACTGGATTCACCTCATGTATAATTGCCCTCTTTATGATGTACCCAGAAGTCTCCTAATCACCAAAACTGGAAATATACCCAGTGGGCAGGAACACCTCTACATAATTGACGAAACCAACTACAAAGCCTTCACTACTTTTGCCCAGACTGTATTTGAAATGCGTCAAATTCACCTACAGCAAACTGTTCAACGCACCCCCATCTTATAATGAACCCAAAACTCAATTCACAGAACATATCCTGAATGGAATCAAAGAAAACACAAACAGAATATTGATCTTTGTCATGACCTAACAGGAATCTCTCGACGTTCACAAAGGTAGCTATCTGACAAACCCACGAACCCAAAAAGGACTTTTCTACAATAGCCACAAGAACTCCAAGCAATCCTTGAGCTTCATGAATCCATGTGCCGCCTCTCATCCCCTAAGAGAAGATTATCCAAGTCCCAGTGTGGGACACTGCTCATTGCCTACAAGTCACCCTTGGATGAAGAAGATTAAATTGCTTGACACTGGGCCCCTTGCCCATTGTGGGACCCACTCACTTGCTGGCACCTCTTCTCTTCAAGGTGTATGACAATATCTGATTTTCCTACTTGTGTAGGAACTCATATAAATACTCCTCTGGGAGTGGGACTGGCATTTGACTTCTCAAATGCAGGATCATGCTATTAGGCAATCTGACTTTGTGGGTCACTTGACCTCACAACCTTTTCTCTTCTTCCTGAGGTAGGGTGGGCTCCCCCAGGGGGAGTGCACCCTACCCTCTCTCTCTCTCACCCTCTCTCTTCTGCTTACCTTCTTTCTTCTCCTCAATCTCTCACCCCTTCTCCTATTTCAAAAAAAAAAAAAATTTTTTTTTTAAATTTATTTAATAATTTTTTATTATTTATTTTTATTTATTTTTATTTTATTTTTATTTTTATTTTTATTTATTTTATTATATTTTTTTATTTTTTTATTTATTTTAATATATTTTTTTATTTTTTTTTTTTAAATTTTTTTTATTATTAATTTTTTTATTTATTATTATTATTTTTATTTATTTTATATTATTGATTTTTTTTATTTTATTTATTTATTTATTTTTTTTTTTATTTATTTATTTATTTTTTTTATTTATTTATTTTTTTTTATTTATTTATTTTTTTTATTATTATTTTCTTTTTTTTTTTTTTTCTCTTTTTTTTTTTTTTTTTTTTTTTTTTCGGCCCTCCCTGGGAAGCTCAGGCTAACCCCAGGGTCGGCCAGCCAGAGTTCTCTTTCCACATACCTGGTCCGGCTCCCAGTGCCAGTGACGGTAACTAGCAGTCTGTGGTGTTCCACAGACCCTAGGCTAAGCGGCCAGATGAACAACATAACCCGCACTAAGCAAACATGAACATACACTAACATATGATATCTGGCCTTGACAGTACTGTACTGTCTTACTTCACAAGAGATTCAAATGCGGAGTTGTGCGAAAGCACCGGTGCCGCTTGTCAAAAAACACTATGTCACTATGTCACTATGTGGTTCACTGTATCGACCCTCTTCTTCCTATTTCACCCCCCAGCCTTCACTCTCCCCTCCCAGCACTTTCTCTTGCACAGTGTATAGCCCTACACGTCCAAATTTAAAATACACCAAAAAAAAAAATTTCGCCCAACCTTTTAGGCATTTCAGAAATAGGCCTTCAGCGTCAAACCCCATATTAGCGCTTTAATGTAAGTGAATTAAAATCGACCGCGGTCGTTCCAATTTTATTTTAGGTCCTAGCCACTAAAATCCCAGGAAAGTAAGTGGCAGGACCTGCCAGAGTACAATTGACTCAATGGTAACACCCGGCTAGCCTCCACGTGGCGAGGTATGGGCAACGTCGGGTCCCATTAGGGGCCTGGCGGCCAATAAGCCGGATAAACAATGGGCACAACATATAACACTACTCATGACCCACACACTTCTAAATCTCTGGCTTTGACAGGGTACTGTCACCGATACACAGAACATTCGCGGAGATGGGAGAAATCCCAGGAGCCGCTAGACCCTCAATATACCTCATACCTCATGTGGTTCACTGTGGTTCTGCCTTACTCTAACAACATCCACAGCGAAGAGAAAGGGCAAGCAACCCACAGCTTCCAGATCGGAGATGAAAACCCACTCCAAAAGCGAGAAAAAAGACCAAACGGAGCTGACTATCCCCCAACAAGAAAACGCACAGAAAAAGGACAGGAAAAACAACAAGAAACCCCACTGGATCCCAGACTGCCTGAAGGCACTGCACTGAAGTAGTCTCTTATTCTAAGGATTACCCTAGAAAGCCTATTTAAAGAACAACATAACAGGATTACGATTGCACTCCGGGGAGAAATAGTGGGATTATGGATGAAAATGGAAACAATCCTAGTCCAGACCAACTTGGAAAAAGAAGTTGCTTTAGCCAAACTTCAAGTATATCAAAACAGTAGGGCAAACGAAACGCTACAGCGCGTCCCTACCTACTCTCAAGCGCTGAGGACCAACCTAAACAATTCAAATGAAAGCACCATTACAAACCGGACCACAACAGCCCAGAGGAAAACCCTCATACCTAAACAGCACCTAGTTGTACAAAAGCCAGCCTCTACAGAAACACACAAGACCAGTGAAGAAGTAAAACAAACAATAGTAGAAAATCTGAAGGGTGACTTCAAGCATACTAAGATTAGATCTATTCGGAAAACAAGGAGTGTAGGGGTGTTAATTGAGACTGAAACTATGGAGGACATAAAACGTATAATTAGCAACCCCAAAATTTAACGCTGGGACTCCTAGCAGAACCTCCTAGACGGAAAGGGCCAAGCATCATTGTATTTAATCTAGACAAAGAGACAACCCCAGAAGAACTAACAGAAGAAATATACTGCAAAAACTTGAAGCAGGCACTCGTAGAGGAAGAATCAGGGCAACACGTTATGCCTAAACATAAAACTAAATCCAGAAACGGAAATGCCATAAATTGGATCATAACGGTCTCAGCAGCGGCCTGGAAATCTTTGAGCCAACAATCAAGAATTTATGTAAACTGGGGCAGCCACCATTTTCGTGGCTGTTCCCAAATGCTACATGTGCTGCCGCTTTGGTCACACGACCCACGCCTATAAGCAAACACAGCCTACCTGTGGCCATTGCGCAGACACCGGACATGAATTCGCATTCTGCCCCAGGAAAGCAGACCCCCACAATTTGTATGAACTGTAAAGAAATGAAGCTACCATTTGATCACTCACCACGGAATAATAAGTGTCCAATCTACATAAAGGCTAAGAATGCACAGAACCGATTATCGGTAATAACAGGAATAACTATAATCAAACAAAGATTAAATTCGCACAACACAATGCTCAGAGATCTAAGGCTGTTGCCGCACAAATGGCTAAAAAAGCCACGGAAGAAAATTATGACATAATAAAGCTACAGGAGCCTTACACCTACAACAAGCAAGTAAAAGGCTACCCCTTACATTACAAGAACTCACAAGTCGATGGAGACAACCCACGGGCTGCTATCGCTGTCCGGAATCCTGACCTCACGGTAACTCAGATCTTGGACCTATGTACAAACTGGGCCGTATGTGCCCTTATAGCCTCACGTTAGGTGAATTTTATGTCACCTATATATGCCCGTCCAGGAGAAGATATATCGCCCGTGACAAGATATATGCAAAATATCCAACTACAAATGCGGAATGGCAAACTCATAGTAGGAATGGACGCCAACTGCAGATCCTCTGTTTGGCACAGTGAAAGACGAGACTGCAGGGGTGCAAGAAATGGTCAGCGCGCCTGAAGGATTACATCTGCAACAACAACAACAAAAAAAAAAATCAAATTATTATTTTAGGGTTGCCCGTAATTAAATACATTAACCCGTATTTGTGTCTGCAAATTGCGTATGTTCTATGGTCGATTTGCCTGTTTTGCTGGAAGAAAAAACCCCAGTTACTGGGGAGAAAAACCTTGCTATCTACGTCTGAGACCGACTAACTCAGCCACGGAGTTAAAAAAGCCCATTAAAGTTCCTCGCGTCATCGACGGGATTCGAACCCAGGCCTTTTCCAACCGGTGTGGGGAGGACGGTGACGATACCACTGTGCAACTCGCACAGACTACATCTCCAACAGTAATCTAGCAGTTCTGAACGGACCTAATCAACCATCAACTTTCTCCAGCACACTATGGGAAGCAAATATAGATGTAAATCTCACCACTCGGTCGATTGTTGGGCATTTCTCCCCCTGGGTGGTACAAGAACACTGGACCACCTCAGACCACAGAGTCCTAACCTTTGACCTCCACCACTCCCTCCTTGCACAATATCCACCTAGATTCCTCTCGTCAAGATATGCCATACAAAAAGCAGACTCGAACTTATTCCAACAGACATTGATGGAAAAAGCCAAGAATTTCGACCCAAAGTATCTCAATCCAGACCAACACCAACAAAAAGTAACGCAGCTTATAACTGAAACAGCAAACATGGCCATCAGGAAGAAGAAGCCCATACCCAAAGCGATCCACTGATGGTCGCCGGAACTCCAGGCAATAAGACAGCGAGTGAATAATGACCGAAAAAGGTTCCAAAGGGGGCGCAGATCTTGGCCCCAAGCAGAGGTTGACATACTCAGAGAGCAATACCGGGAGGTCAGGAACCAATATACATCTCAAATTAAAACAAGAAAGAGACGCTCCTGGGAAGACCTTGTATCCACAGTGGGAAATGAAGACCCCTGGGAAATAGTGTATAAAGTTATCAACAGTAAATTCCCCAGGAGAGAAGTCATTGCTGCCTCCTTAACACCTCAAGGGACATACACCAGATCCTGAAGGTAGGAAGATATGGTCCAATAACATATTGGACCATATTTTCCTACTTTCAATAACTCCACACACACACAGGAACATAGAACTCTCTGCGAGGGGAATGATAAATACACCACCCAGTGGAGACCCCTTTCACGATAACAGAACTCAACCTGAGCTGTAACTGCGGGCAGGTGGAAACCTGGGAACACCTTATCCACGACTGTGACAACTACGAGGACCTCAGATGTCAGCTATACACACGGATCAATTCCTTGCTGAGGAACCTAGGAGAAATAATATTACAAGAAGAAGATAATTACCGGGCTTTCACCGTCTTTGCCCGCGAACTCTTTGAAAGACAAAGATCCCTGCCACATCATCACTAACCTATGAAAACACAGACATGACTACCAGAAATCACTGCAAAACTCTGAACTAGTGACTATCTGAAGTAGATACAACACATGAACGTGACGAACTAGACCTGACTTCTGGACTTGGATCTCCACCGGACTAACGCAAAGATGAAGATTTCAACTTGGACTCGGACCTCCACTGGACTGCCCTAGCTAGACACTCTGCCTAGCCTGCTTTTTCACTCCTCTTTCCCTGGCAGGGGGAAGGGACCGCCTGCTGTCTCCTCCCCTCCTGCCACCCCTCTTTCTCCTGTGGGGCATGGGCATGCCCCACTATTTCAACAGGGGTCATCTTTCCTATCGATCCCTTACTTACAATTTCCAACCCCCAGTCTTCTGCCTCCCCTCCCATCTCATCTCTTTCCCCTTACACAGCACCTGCCCCACACATCCAAATTTAAATCATCAAAATTCATACCCGACCTATTAGGAAATCTTATCACTTCCAGCGCATATCTCTTATAGCGCATATCCCTTATAAAAAAAAAATAAAAAAAATAAATAAATAATTTTTTTTTTAGGTCCTAGCCACCGAAATCTCAGGAAAGTAAGTGGCAGGACCTGCCAGAGCAAACTTTAAGGGAACACCTGGCTGGCCTCCACGTGGGGAATACGTAAACGTCAGGTCCCATCAGGGGCCTGGCGGCTAACAAGCCAGATGAACAAGGGGCACAACATATTACTCAACACACGACCCACACACTTTTAAACCTCTGGTCTTGACAGCGTACTGTCCTCGATACAAAGAACATCCGCGGAGATGAGGTAAATTCCTGGAGCCGTTAGACCCGAAAATACTCTGTACTCTGTACTCTGTGGTTCTGCCTCAGCAAGAGACTACGCCGATACAAAGGTTCTCTAGCCCAGGTTCTCTAGCCCAGGTTCTCTCCTGGGTTATATGGCATGTACCTACTGTCTGGCCATGGCAGTATTAATTAATAGGCGCAATATAGCCACAGCAGCTTGTGCGCCATTAAACACCCATACCACACACACACACACAGTATTAATTACAAGTTGCATAAATTAGGTTTGTCACCTATACATCTTTGTCTTTGTGGTTGTGTTGAGGACGTCGACCACATTCTCTTGGATTATCACTTTTATACTGATCTTCGACTTGAGCTCCAATTGATTGTGAGCTCTCTTAATGGAGACAATAAATTCCTTCTAACGCAGACAAACAGCTTTTGAAGTACTTATATGGTGTTTAACAGTGTTTTGTATTATACTTCATATAAAAGTGCTATATATATACATTGCTTCATACGGTGACTCATAAAGTGCTTCATATAGAACTTCAAATAGTTCTTCATTCAGTGAGAATTTCTACATAGTATTTATAGGGTATAAAAGTGCTCCTTTTGGTGCTTCATGTAAAAGAGTGCTTCATATTGTGCCTCATAGTGCTTCATATAATGCAACTCATATAGTGCTTCATATAATGCAACTCATATAGTGCTTCATATAATGCAACTCATATAGTGCTTCATATAATGCAACTCATATAGTGCTTCATATAATGCAACTCATATAGTGCTTCATATAATGCAACTCATATAGTGCTTCATATAATGCAACTCATATAGTGCTTATAATGCAACTCATATAGTGCTTATAATGCAACTCATATAGTGCTTCATATAATGCAACTCATATAGTGCTTCATATAATGCAACTCATATAGTGCTTCATATAATGCAACTCATATAGTGCTTCATATAATGCAACTCATATAGTGCTTCATATAATGCAACTCATATAGTGCTTCATATAATGCAACTCATATAGTGCTTCATATAATGCAACTCATATAGTGCTTATAATGCAACTCATATAGTGCTTCATATAATGCAACTCATATAGTGCTTCATATAATGCAACTCATATAGTGCTTCATATAATGCAACTCATATAGTGCTTCATATAATGCAACTCATATAGTGCTTCAAATAAAAGTGTTATACAGCTCTTTATATAGTGCTTCACGTTGTGATTCTCCTAGTTCCCTGGAATTGGCAGGATTTTCTCTCGTTGGATGGTATACTGTATTTCCTGGTGGTTTTATTGCTCAACATTCGTTTGGAATATATATATACTGTATATATACAGGGTGTCTCTAAAATACACGGCATAACTTCAGGAATGAGTTCCTCTTATGTAGACAATAAAAATATTTTATATCAACATAGTTCCGGAAATGCTTGGTTTCTGAGTTTTGAAGGTCTGTCTATGACACTTAACTGTTCACATCACCTTATAATAATTGTTCAAAATATCCACCTTCTGCCTGAATACAGGCCTCACATCGATGTCTCATGGACTCGCGAAGACGATGCCAAATTCCTGGCATGTCTCGTATTGTCTCACAATCTGCCGCAATTCGATTGCGGAGAGTTTCCACATCAGCTACCGGAGTCGAATACACCAATGACTTTAAATGGCCCACAAGAAGAAATCTAGTGCTTCAAGTACTAGTTTTCTATCAGTTTTTCTTGTGTTAGCTATCAGTTTTTCTTGTGTTAGCTATCAGTTTTTCTTCTGTTAGCTATCAGTTTTCTTATGTTAGCTATCAGTTTTCTTGTGTTAGCTATCAGTTTTTCTTGTGTTGAATACAGTACCTTTACAGGTACTGTATTCAACACAAGAAAAACTGATAGCAGAGTTGTCGAAAGCTACCAGTGACGCTTGATTCTAAACTCTATGTACAATGTTCAGCAGACGCGAATAAGGTAAGAAGAAAACAATGCTGAAAAAATGGATATGTACATTTTAAGTGCAGTACATGTCAATTAAAAACGTGCAGCATAGGTTGTAATTGGGATTATCGAAATTTTATCGAATAAATGTAGGAGTTTCGCGTTCAGCCCCAGTCTTGTCTGGTAGTTAGCAGCAGCATGAAAAACTTTTAAAACTTTTTACTTTAATGGACAATTTTTGTAGATGTGCAGTAAAAGAAAAGCAGTTATCGATAATAACTTATACAAATTTCTTTCTCCTGACAAGTAGAAGTGATTTGTTGTTAAGTTTTGCAAGTGATCTACTGTAGTCTAATTTATTTTAAAAAACCATAATCTTGGATTTCTTTGGGAATAATTTCAGTTTATTTTTGGATGAACAAGATGATAGCTCGAGGTTGATACAGTTGTTGATACAGTTCTAAATCACACCTTCAGTTTCCATTGACCAAAATGACAACGCCGTCGGCATATGCGATTTTTGTTGTACAATTTGAAGATCACTCGCCCTGAGCAGTCAGTCCTGAAGAATGCGGTTCCAAATCAAGGGACCCAAAATCGACCTTTGGGGACAACTCCAAGAGAGAGATATGCGAATTATTTGGCTTTCAGTGATGATGGTGACAGGTAAATTCATTGGTTATAGAGTTTTACTTGCATTAGCAACTTAGGCTATAGTGCTCCGTATATAATATGTCTGTAAACTACGTGTACTCTTCGGTCGATTTACACTTTGATGGACTGAAAACCCGGATCTCTGGGGCCAGCAGTGCCCTTGCTTGGGACGCCATTCGGTACGGGATGCCAAATTTTAATAAAATCATGAAAAAATATATACTGAGTAATCACTGAATTATGACCACCTACCTAATACCTCCTTTTGCCCTCAGTACACCTGCCATCCGACGTGGAATTGATTTAACAAGATGTCGGAAGCCCCCGTGAGGTATGTCCAACCAAGTTGTGTATAATGCGGTCAGCAATGCAGGTATGGAGGTTATTGGTGTAGCCAGACACCTGGTATGCCTTTCCATAATGTCCCACAAGTTCTCTATGGGATTGATATCAGAAAAGTTCGATGACCAATCGATATGATGGAAGTCAGAACTGTGTTCCTCAACTCATCCCTACACAACAAGTGCCCAATGGTGCAACGCATTGTTATCTTGGAAGACCCGATCGCCATTCGGGAAAAAGTGTAACATAGTGGGGTGTACATAGTCAGCAAGCAGTTGACGATAGCGGAGACCACTGATACGTTGTTCCACATGCACCATGGGTACAAGTTCCTGCCAGTGAAACATGCCTCACACCATACAACCACCACCACCGGCCTGCACTTGTGATACCATGCATGATGGATCAAGAGCATCATGTGTTGACGCCAAATCCGTACATGAACATCCACGGTGTGGAGTAAATAACGTGACTCCTCCGTCCAGCACACCTTTTTCCAGTCTTTAACATCCAACTTGCATGCTCTTTGCACCAGGCGAGTCTTTTACGCCGCTGTACCTTGGTCAGGAGAGGATGCTGTAGGGGTCGTCTGCTAGTATAGCCCATACGTGCGAGCGTGCGACGCATGCTCATGCTAGATATTGTTCTGGGTTTGCCCATGTTGTATTGGGTAGTCAACTCTTCAACACTGCTGCGCCTGTTCGCCTGTACGAGTCGTCTGACCCGGCGTTCACCTCTAGCGTCAGCCTTTTGCTGACATTTGTAGTTTTGCCCGATGGTGCAAATCGGCGTCAAAATGGTCGTTGTTTAACCATTTTGACGCCAGTCCTGGTACCCTTTAACTACGTCGGCTCTCGAACACCCACACCAGTTCAGCCGTTTGGGAAATCGAGGCACCAGCTCGTCGAGCACCCACAATCTGTCCTTTATCAAAGTATGATAAATCCTTCCTTTTACCCATCACGCTCGGAATTTTACTACCTACTGAACCACTGACACCTTATCTATGCTATGTAGGTCGACTAACTCCGCACTCTCGTACCTCACGAGGTCAACGGGTCTCATTCAGTTTTCATAGGGGGCAGTCATAATTCAGTGATCACTCAGTATACATATCCTTAGTAAAGGGAGCACCGAAAAAAAATCTTTCTGCCCGGGGCGCAAAATACCTTGGTCAGGCACTGATTACATCATTACTAAAAGTCTTTTCACATAAGAGGCACATAGGCATTGTTTCATTGTTAACTGAGGGTACAAATCCAAATTTCAAATACTCTTGTGAATATTGTCGCCATTTTTTCTTAGATAATACAGTGGCAGCCATTGTATTTATTGGGGTTGTAGTCCAAAACAACCCTAATTTTAAAGGGCAGATGTGAAATATCCTGAAAGGAAGTAATTGGATTCAATTAAGATGATCTCTCAATTCAGTATTCATAGTATAAAAATGCAACAGGAACCAAGGTAATGGTAAAGTTCAGGGGGAACTATATGAGATCAATAAGTAAATTTTAAAAATTACTTTAAATATTTAAAAAATAATAATTTTGGATCGTTCAAAAGTGACTAAATTTTCTCAACTTAAGCTATAGATATTTTATATTTTTGTATTTTAGTATTAAAAATGTTGGCCATTTCTTCTATTTCTGGCCTTGGCCTGAAATTTACGAATATCACTAAAATCGTTTAATCGACTTCCAATCGACCTCTTGAAATTTATCGATCCCGTACAATCTATTATCGACCCATGGGGGTCGATATTGACCACTTTGGGGACCCCTGCTCTAGGATTTTAGTAACAATTGAAATAACACACGCATTTCACAGATCTCTCATTCAAATAAGCCTATAGGTGCTGAGTGGATAATAAAAAAATACAGAATTCCACAAGTCACGTGTGTTCGCATCCACATGACATTAAAAATTATGCTAATATTCTTGTAGTCACTATGATATTAAACTCCAATCACCTTATGTGGCCCACCTGAAATATAAACAGAAATTTTATTTGTTTAAATTTTATTTACAAAATATTTTCTACATTTGTCTATTTGTTTGTTTTATACTTGTTTATATTTGTTTTATTTATACACGCTATTCAGATAATTTTGCACGTGACCTTCATTAGCCGACAATGAATTTCAAGGTCGTCGGTATTGAAGGTTATATGACATGCTAATTACTCCAGAAGAAATATCAAAGTATTGTACATAAATATCTCACATAAAATAACAATATTTATTACTGATGCGTACGAAATTGCGTCAGTAGTCGCTAAAATAACTTGTCAAGGGACAGACTTCCGAATTACATTCAAAGGCCTATATACAAAACTTATCGTCTATTAACTAGAAACACATTGCCTGTAATAGCAATTATAAGTAATGATTTTTGAAGCAGGAATGATGACTCCTGCAGTAAGCAGCCGCTGCTGTATCCATAGTGAAATATAAATTCCTTCCCCCCAAAGAGAGATTCTCGATCGAGGCTTATCTGTATAAGAAAAAAGAAATGTTCTTAACAGCCTGGCGTTTTTATTTATACTCCGGCACGACCACCAGATCAGTGGAGTTTACAATAAATCAATCAATACAAAAATTAATCGTATTTAGTAGTTACGGGTTGGAACCCCGACCCACTCAAACAGCGTGTTCTATTGCACTCGCGCCCCTGACCACTCGGCTACGTCAGGCCGTAAGAGTACCAAATAAATCGTCGGGTCCTTCGACTCTTCAGAATCCTTGCTGTAGCAGACCAGTAGCATTATTATTATTATTGTTGCTCTTATAATATTTCTCCCTGATTTGGGGATTCCAATTCGTGACGGGTACTGCTACCAAGTACACAGGGTGGTTATAATGTCTAGTGTTACTGTTGGTCGAAGAAATCTCTGACTATCCTACAGGCGTTCAGGATTGCGACTTTCTGGAGTTCCTTGTAGGTGTTCTCTGGGAGACCTATTGCTGCTAGGCTGCTATGTAGGGTCTTTCGCACCATACAGGTGGTCGACAAGATGATTGGGATGGTCGTTACTTCTTGCATATACCACATCTCCTTGACCTCATGTCTCAGGTTCGTATACTTCCTAATTTTTTCCTCATGGGTTTTCTGGACATTGCTAGTGTTGGGCACCCTATGCCAATCAGGCAAGTAGCCTTTTCCATCTTGTCCACAAGGATTATGTCCTGTCCGGTCTGTTGTGCGGGATTGTCCTATCCGTTATTATGGCGCGGTCCCAGTACAGCATGTCGTTTCGGGTCTCTAGTACAGCCTGGGGTTTGTACTTGTAGTACGGTATACTTTCTTCGATCAACTGGTATTTCTTTGCTAGCTTCTGATGTATTATCCTGGCTGCCTGGCCATGCCTATGGGTGTACTCAGTCTGGGTGATCACCTTGCATTCCCCTGTGATGTGTTGGATAGTTCCTGAGGCCGGGTGGCATGGTCGACATGTGTCATCTGACATTCCAGGCTCCTTTGCAATGTGCAGGCACTTCTTAATTTTCTTGTGCTCTAACTGTTGAGCCTGCATCATCCCTAAGTATTTGTAGGTCTCCCCTTCCGTCATAGTTTCGATTTCTTTACCACTCAGCAACTGGTAGTTTCGGCCGACTAATTTTCCCTGGTGCAGTTCGTTGGTCTTGCATTTGTCTAGACCAAATTCTATCCTGATGTCCTTGCTGAATTCTTCGGTGATCTGGAGTAGTTGCTGGGAACTACTCCAGATCGAGAAGTTGCTTCTCGGTTGCCGCGTAGAGCTTGATGTCATCCATGTACATCAGGTGGGTGGGGTGTACAGGTTCTTTCTTCCTTCTTTGAGGTTATATCCATACTTGCTGTCATTAAGCCTGAAGATAGCGATACTGTTCATTCGCTGTGTTGCAACGATGTTTAGAGTGTTCCCATAAAATACGAATTCTACTTTGGATTACAAATTCCCTGGACTGTGACGACCATTTCAGTGGATGCAGCATCGCTTCATCTACCTGCAGGTAAAATTTTATCATTTTATTTGATGTGGGAAGGCCATTTTACAAGCAAGTGAATAAATCGATGCATCTTCCCAATGGAAACCCACGTGGTCGCCGTAGCGATAGCGTCACAGAGGCAGTGAAACCTGTAAACTGTGAAACTGACTGGGAGTGGAGTTCTCCCAGGAAACCTTTAAACTGGTCACCACACATACAAGGTCTTTATTTTAGATCCTAGCAGTTTATTTTACCTTTTACCATGTTTTTGTCAGTCTCCTTTGTTCGCCACCATTTTGTTTTACTTAGCGAACCTACACGTTTTCGAGTTGGCATTAAGAAGCTTCCTGCTAATTCTAGCTGTTTTCAACAACTTAAAAAAAAAAAATAATAATAATAAATAAAATAGTAATAATAAACAACAATAAAATATGTCAAAATTTGAATCTCAAACGGGAAACAGTACCCCCCGGTAGTTGTGCTATTGCGCCCTTCATGCAGAGAACGGCACACCTCGAGCAACGAGGAATTACTTGAAAACACCTGCCCAATCTCAGCTCTGATTAAACGGCTCAAAACTAAACCAGCTAAGTTAGGCACTTATGTTTTCTCGCAACGGGATCCCAATAATAGAAATATTATTGTTGATGACGAGGTCGCGAGTGTGACACCAAGATGAACAACTCCACCCCTCGAGCTGAGCGAAAATGGCTAAAATCCAAAAAAAAAGTCAAGAAATCCACTAAAGCCTGTTCTCCTTCAGCTGCTCACTAGAAGAAAAACTGAACTCCATGCAGTCCTCACTGGATAAGGATTGCTCTCACCTGGAGAAAATTATGATCCTCAGGTCCATGATGGAATGCTGCCTTCGCTTTGAAGAAAGTAGAGTAACCAAGCCAGCTGCCCAAAAAGTTACAGGCTGCTGGGATATCCTCGAGGAAATGTTACATGACTTAATACTACAGAATGAACAATTAAGGGCAATCAATGAACAAAACTGAGGGAAACAAATTATACTCTGACAAAGGCCTTCAGCACTCCAGCTCGGACCATCCATAGCACTCAGAACTCTTTCCTCCCAGATCTGAAAGCACAATCAAACCGCCAGACTCGGCCAGCACTTCTCCCTACACCTATCTGAGAATCAACTTATGTTGCTATGGTACAGAGGCCAAAAATCAATGCCCATCCTCGCAATCACACTGCCTTACCACTAGCCAGTATTGGCTGCCACCTTATGGAGAGTGAACCGAATATCACGGTTGATGATTATCATCAGACCAAGAACCGGGAACCAAGTGAAATGCCACAGCGCCCCCGGTCCTATTCAGATGCGCTGAGGATCCAACCAATGGCAGATAAGCTATTTGCTCCTCCCAATACCAGACAGAATAGAGAACAAAACCTAGTCATCCTTCGCGCGACCCAGGAAGGTTCCTTCACTTCAAGTGAGGCTGTCAAGGAGGATGTTACTACCAACTTGAAACCTCAAATGAAAACCATAAAAATTAAAAGCTTCAGAAAAATCCGTAATTCTAGGATCATCATTGAGACTGCTTCCAAAAAAGATGCAGGAAACATTATGCAAATCCCACAGATAAATGAACTTGGTCTTAGCGGTGAGATATCCAAACCAAAGGGTCATCTATTGTAATCTTCGATGTCGAAAAAGGAATTTCCAAAGATGACCTCCTTGAGGAAATATGACAGGAACCTTGCTGATCATATCACTAGACATGAAATTCAAAGTGAATTTAAATTCAAATACTCCAACAAATCCAGATCGGGTACTTCTTGCAACTGGGTAATCGAACTCTCCCCGAAGATATGGAAAATATTATCCCAACAACATCGAATATTTATTGGCTGGAGCTCTTACCGGTTCAAGGAGCACATACCTATCATCAAGTGCTTTAAATACCTGCGATTCGGACACACATCCCATGTTTGTGTCCGACAAGACTTCACCTGTGGCCACTGCACCTACAACAATTGTCCAAACAAAAATCAAGCACTTAACTGCGTCAATTGCAAAGCAGCAAGAATGGATCCCAATCACTCCGTCCAGGATGTCAAATGTCCAACTATTTAAGGGTATTGAGAACCATCCAGAACAAAACCGACTATGGCCGTAAACCATAATCGCTGTCCCACCAACGTTCTCGAGATTCTCCAACTGAATGCCCAAAGAGCCAGAAATGTGGTCGACCAAATTAGAATGAAAATGGATGAAGAAGAAATTGATATTCTCTGTGCTCAAGAGCCCTACACCCACACCCACACCCACAAGGGACGGGTACAAGGCTACCCCCGAGTATATAGGATCATTGAGACAACCACAGATACTCAATGGGCAGCCACCAGTCAGTCATAACTCTCTTACCTTCCAGAAAAATCCTAGTACCGATGGATGCCAATTGTAGATCTCGCTTGTAGCATAGCCGGGTGGATGGCCATGCAGTTTCCCAGAATAGACAGCGATTAGAAGATTTCCTTCCGTCATCCTATCTACGCCTGAGATTGACTAACTCAGTCACGGAATGAAAAGGCAGAACCACAGGGGGGGGGGATATTCAGGGATATTCATATATTGTTGTGGCGGACCCCAGGGTTCCCCCATTAGCCACTATTGTACTTCTTGTGTTGAAGCTTACTCCAAAATGGGCCATTTGTATGTAGTTATGATGTGTTCTGTAATTATGAAGTCGGCCAGTACTTGGCTCTTAGCAGATGAGAAGCGGCAACACCTGATCACCACATCCCACCCCATCCCCGCCACGTGGAGGTGACCAGGATCTACTATCATCTTGCTAATCTGTATCATGACAACGTCACGAGACAGACAAATTAGAGAAAGTGAAAGGGGTAAAGTAGGAATAGTATTCGATGGTTCAGGGAGGAAAGAGAAAGTAAAGATGGGGTCAGACAGAGGGACCCACCATAGAAATAGGAAAGAAGAATTGAATAGGAAAAGTTAAAGTTTAAAAAAAAATGGAAGAATTCATCTTCCAGGATGAGACTAGTCAGTCCCGAAGTATCCCATCCTGAATACGAATTTCAGGATCAGCAGGCGTTGATTCTTCTCCAACATTATCATCAGCTCGATGATACGACCTTCAGCAGCGCTCGATACAGGACAAGAAGATAAAATGACATCTCGTTGAGAGCCTTATCTTCACGAGAGAGAACAAACCAAAGACAAGAATAAAGGTTCTTTTATGTACAATCCCGCCTCACAACCGGAGGTTCCTATTAAATCAAGAAAATTTTCTCAGCACAAATTCATCTCCAATGCTGCTATCAACTCTATGATAAAACCAGTAACAATGCCTAAATGGGATCAACAGCTGCAACCACATCACACTGATAGTCCTATCCTTCCAATAGGGAATACCAAGTACTAGCTTGTTCCAGGAATTGAAGGACTTCTATATGCAGTCCTTCCCTTACTATTGAAGGTACCAATAAGATCCAGAAAACTATTGCAGTTCTATATCCACCTTGAAAAAAAAAAATAAAAATAATATATATATATATATATATATATATACACTGTGCTGCCACTTTATTAGGTACACTTACCTAGTAGCGTGTTCAGCCTCCCTTATCCTTCAAAACAGCCTGAATTTGTCTAGGCATGGATTGAACAAGATGGTGGAAACGTTGTGCAGGAATGGAGTACCATGCAGACATGAATGTGTCACGCAGTTCCTTGAAATTCGACAGGGTGTAAGCCTGCAGCGAACAGCCCTTTCCAGCTCATCCCAAAGATATTCAATAGGATTGAGATCCCGGGGACTGAGCGGGCCACTGCAGCAAAGAAAAGTCATTGTCATGTTCCTGGAACCATTCCATAGTGATTTGGGCTTTGTTCAAAGGCACATTATCCTGTTGGAAGTAACTATCTGACTGAGGATAAACTGTCAACATGAAGGGATGCACTTGGTCAGCAATGTTGTGGCATTCAGACGTGAATCTATGGATATCAACTGACCCAACGTGTGCCAAGAAAACATTCCACTTTCCCCACACCATAACACTGCCCCCACCACTTTGCACAGTAGTCGTCAGACGTGATGGGTCCATGGATTCATGTTGTTTTCCACAAATTCTGAGCGTTCCATTAACATGATGCACCAGGAACTCGACTCGCCAGACCAAGCAACTGTTTTCCGATCCTCGATAGTCCAGTGCTGGTGTTGCTGTGCTCACTGGAGGCGTGCTCTCTTGTTCTTCCTTGATAACAAAGGTACGCGATGTGGCCATCGGCTGTTGTAGCCCATTCGCGACAAAGTGCGACTAGCGGTCCGTTGCGATATATTGTTCTGCGCACTAAGGTTGTATTCTGACGTGATGTGCGACATTGTGGTCCATCTGTGTGCTTGGACAATTCTAGCCATCCTCCTCTGACCTCTCTCATCAACAAGCGATTTTCTTTCAGAAGAGTGCCGTCGAGAGGATGTTTCTCTTCGTTGAACCATTCTCGATAAACCCTTGAAACTGTGGTGCTTGAAAAGTTCAGGAGAACTGCCGTTTCAGAGATGCTTTGTCCAGCACGTCTTGCACCTAATTCCATGCCACGTTCGAAGTCTGTTAGATTACTCCTTTTCTCCATTCTTGCTACGGTTTGTGCGCTTAATTGTTACTAGAAAGGTTGTTCTGCTGCATTTATATCCACAACTGTGGTCATATGACTTGCAACGTTGTGGAACAAACCATTTGTGTGCACAGGGTGTCTCAGAAATACATGGCATAACTTCAGGAATGAGTTCCTCATATGTAGACAATAGAAATATTTTATATTAACATAGTTCCGGAAATGCTTGCTTCCCGAGTTATTAACAGGAATGTCTTATCTCCCGCAGGTGATTTCCTTCATCACAAGGTACTGACAGAATCTGGTGGTTTTCCATTCCGACCATGTACTCAAATCAAGAGCAAGTGGATATGCATTTTATGTACGGTTTAGCGGACGGCAATGCTCTGGAGGCTCGTCGTTTGTACAACGAAAAGTTCCCAGAACGAAGATGTCCAGGCAGGAAAACGTTTGAAGGTATCCATCGCCGCCTTTGTGAACATGTGACTTTTACACCTCGTGCTGCCAACCGAGGACGACCAATATCTACGACTCCAAAAGTAGAGGAGGAGATTTTGGATGTTGTGCATGCCACTCCTGGAATCAGCACACACAGAATAGCAATGCAACTGGCTGTTCAATGTCGACTATTTGGAGAGTGTTGCGAGAACACCAACTGTATCCTTACCATCTGCAACGGGTACAGACAGGCCTTGTCACCAACAGAGGTGGACCAACTGCCTGGCCGCCACGCTCACTGATTTAAATGCACTTAATATCATAATCATAATTTAGTTTGGCTGGGTTTCGCATTAAATAAGTGGCAAGATGAACAATACAAACAACGTACAACTCACACAACCCCCATCTGGCTTTAGCAGAAGATTGCTTCAACACAGGGCCACATCTCTCGGTGTTATGGGTGTCCAGGCACCTCTTACAGTTACACATACTGTGTCCACTGTCCTTTGTGGGCTACTTTGGACATCAGTGGATACAGACATGGTCTGCAGTATCCTTTATCGTGTTCCACTTCTTTTTCCTTTCGTGTTATTTTCTTCTTTCCTTGTTTTCTGTTGTCCAGTCCACTGAGTGAAAGGGAATGATTGTGCGTGCTTCCGTGCGTGTGCTGTTGCTGGCTTGCAGGCATTGAATTTTTTGAATATGTTCAAACTAGCTTTGGACACTCAGTATGTGGTGGCCGAGGTTGGCCATTCTACATGCTTAGCTGTGGCCCACCCTCGTGGTGTATACGGGCACTGGGCAGGCTTTTCAGGTGTTCGCCTTCCTCTTGACAAAGTTGTCAAAAACAACTAAACACAACAAGACTTATACTGCACAAACATAACGTTACAGATATTTCTGGCATTTTACAGAGTTCTGTATCCATCACAGTGTACTGTCAGAGTGGAACTGACGCTCAAGTGCCACCCCACATACAGTAAAATACTCTACTGCACATGTCTACTTATGTACATAAGGCAATGTATGATGGGAACAATAGCTAAAAATACAGATGTCGTATGTTTTCAATGGCAGTCTTAGGCAGTGATTAATCGTACTATGTATATACTATAGTATACGTAATATATTAACATAAATAATAAATATATATATATATATATATATATAAAACAGTAAAATAAATAAATATGTAATTTAAAATTAATATGCAAGGCTGTAAATATTAAAATAATATATGCAATATTTTGTTATTGATATCATATGATGTTTAGTGATAATGAATTAACGCAAAGACCAACGCCCTTACTGTATAGCGGTGGTCTTGTTTTGCCTGTATGATCCGTATGCGGCGAGTTGATGCGTGATGGGTGGCACATGTGTCTTGGAGAAATGTTGCAGTTATTGAAATTTTATGCGGTTTGGTGTGTAGGTAACTAGGGTATTAGTGTTAAGAAGATTTTGATATAGACGAAAATGGTATTCGAATCGATAGTTGCAGACGTATTGAATTCATTTCTAGGAGATTATGTACAAAATTTTGACAGTTCTCAGCTGCGGTTAGGGATATTTGGGGGTAAGAGATCATTTGTCGATATTTGAATTAATATGTTGCAATCAGAAAAAGACTGCATATAAATGTCATATGGCACTAAGAATGAATGAGAGTGACGACTTTTTATTTTTATTTGCTCATTATATGTCTTTTTCTTTTTGATTTTTAATGTTGAATAAGAACAGATTTCCATATAATTTGTAGAGATAAAGATTTATTTGGTAGGTCTTTAATTCGCACGGAAGTATTCTATGAAATACTGACTTGCAACGTCAGTTTGATGTTTATTCCTTGCCTACTTCCTCTGTATGTTGGGATTCTTTTTTTGCATGTATGATGTAACCGACAGTTTTCTCAGCCGTTTATTGCAGTATGTTTCCAAACACATCTGCCTGTACAAATAGCAGTTGTAAAAACAGGGCAGTAGGCAAGTTCACAGTTTTTTGGGTGATCAAATCCCCCTCCTGTACTAATTCAAGTCCACAGTGGACGAGAGACTGGACACTTGACAACCCCCCAACCCTTTTAACAGACCATCTCCCTTTAAAATTTTTGCCTATGCCATTGGTTCAGTAACGCTAATAAATCAGTTGGGGGACCCAGTGGAACTATTTAAAGCTGGACTGGTTACCTTTACCTCCATGTGAGCTGCTTTAAAAATAAACATGGTTTCAAGATTGACCTAGCACAGTTTTTTTTCAGGTGTATCTCTATGTGAAATAAAGTACACTGGTTGTAGCAGTGTACTCTTATTATTATAATTTTTTATAATAAGTTATCATATAAACTCCTTTTATATCAGAAAAAATATTAGTGCGACTCATGAAATTTCAAAATAAACTTAAATCAGGTAAGCAGTTCATGAGATTTCTGGCATTTATGTTCTGTAGAAAATTTTACTGCATTATTACTTCTGTGCTTTTCAATTGACTATTTTCCGGCCAGGCAAATGGTTAATTGTTCTGGGAGTAAGCACTTTGTTGGTTTGTTGTTTACTCCCAGAACTATAATTAGGTATTCCTGCATCAGTGCAAAATAAAAATTTTGCATACCTTCTTCCATAAATAAACATTTTAAATTAAAAATAAATAATGATATAATGCAAAATTCCTGTTGTGCTCACTGATATTTTATTATTTGAAAATTCAAAAAGTAATAAATAAATATATATATATATATATAATTTTTAAATCCCATGTTTTTGCATCCCTGGTTTTAATGCATCCAAGGCAAGTGTTCTATGGAACCCTACTCATGCAACCCTACTTAAGTGTCTGTGCACACCTACTGTGACTTCCAAGTGGCTCATCAGGTTTTCAGAACAATTGCTGTTTGTGTTTTACTCATTATATATTAAACAAGTTTAAATACTTTCCTGAGCTAATATCAGTACTTTTAAAGTTTTAATATATCCCCTTCCATATTGACGATACCTATGTAATTCTTCCATTTTAGTTTCTTCAGTTAAATGGAATTTCTGAAACCATCAAATTATTTAAGATAATTAATATCACAGGGAATGATTAGTTGGACTTGTGTAATAGTTGGAAATGGTATTTCAGAAATATGATCCTGAAATATGTCATCTCTTACATGATTTGGCTGATACAGAATAGTGAACTTTTTGTGATTTGGAAAATACACTTATAGTTGAGTCTGCATTTTCAGTTTAATTTTGCAAAATGAATCTTATTTAAGTAATGAAGGGCCATTTAAGACCCTAACCCTGACAATGAGTTATAAATTGCAACATCCACTGATTTCTGTTTTGTGTGTATATATATATATATATATATATATATATATATATATCTGATAATTAAAATAAATATGATATTTAAAATAAAAACATCAGCCAGTAGTACGGCAATAATGCAGAGCGAAACGAAACGCAAAATAATATAAAATAAACAAACATGGAAGGGAAAGTAGAGATAATAGGACAAAAAGGTAGTCGATAATCCCCTGTAAAATTTAGTCAATTAAGTCATTAAACCCAATTAATAAGAAATATAAATTTAAAATAATGCCAATTATAAATAATTTAGCGGTACCCCCCTCGAAGGTACCAGTTCCAAAAAACGTGAAATATCAACAAAAAAGGGTTAAAGAAACTACCAAAAAACTAAAATATCGAAATAATAGACTGACCATCATGCCCCATATCGACAGAGGACCACAAGGCCAATAATGGTCATGGAATCGCTGCATTTCAATCGTCATACAAATCATCGCAAAGGCAGAAATATCGAAGAACCAAACACCTCCATTCTCCGATAGATCAACCAATGCAGAGGATTTGCATGGCGGTGGTCTTTATGCAGCGAAAAATAAACTATAGAACAGACAGCACTCATTGATCAGAGCCACACCACTGACATAATGCAAGCTTAACCAGCATATATAATAGAAAGAAAAAGAATAGATGGCGGCACAGGCGCTGCTTATTTAGCATATCAACCCACTACTACCACTAATTTATATTATGTGAGGTAAAAGTTAGGCAAAAGTAATAAAAATAAATAAATATGGCTATGTAGCTATCATTAGAGGCAGCAAATGCACATCCTCCACATGATGCCTAATTATATCTGATAATTAAAATAAATATGATATTTAAAATAAAAACATCAGCCAGTAGTACGGCAATAATGCAGAGCGAAACGAAACGCAAAATATGTTTATTTTATATTATTTTGCGTTTCGTTTCGCTCTGCATTATTGCCGTACTACTGGCTGATGTTTTTATTTTAAATATCATATTTATTTTAATTATCAGATATAATTAGGCATCATGTGGAGGATGTGCATTTGCTGCCTCTAATGATAGCTACATAGCCATATTTATTTATTTTTATTACTTTTACCTAACTTTTACCTCACATAATATATATATATATATACAGGGTGTTTCAGTTAAACGTTTCAGAACTTCTAAGAGGGGTAGGGTACATCCTGACAACTCGAAATCATATAGCAATGTGGGGTCGGAAATGCTTTCCTGAAGCGGTGTTGTACACAGAAGCACCATAAAAAGAAAAGAGACCGTAAGTGAGAAATCGTTTTAATAATACATGAAAAGAAGCAAAAGGTACATGGATTAAAGTAAGTGTTCGAAGTTTCTTCCACGGGCTACAATGCACGCCTCACATCTCCAACGCATGGACATCCGAACATTCTGGAATACTCCAGGCGAATTTCGAATTTCTTCGGCAGCTACTGCGATTCTTGCAACCAGCTCCTCAGCATTGTCAACAGGGGTGTCATAAACTAGCGATTTCATATGACCCCAGAAATAAAAATCAAGACATGATAGGTCGGGTGACCGAGCAGGCAACGCACGGGACCACCACGTCCGATCCACTGTTGACCAAATGTGACATCCAGGTAGTTACGAACATCTCCGCTATAATGGGCAGGGGCTCCATCGTGTTGGAACCACATTGTCTGCTGCGTCGATGCAGAAATCTGTTCATCTCTCAAAAGTTGTGGCAATACTTGCTGCAGAAAGATCAAGTAGATAGGTCCGGTTAGACGACATGGTAACAGGTAAGGTCCGATGAGGTGATCTCCCATAATACCGGCCCATACATTGACCGAAATCGAATCTGTGCTGCACGACGTCGCACGACGACTTCTGTGTACAATACCGCTTCAGGAAAGCATTTCCGACCCCACATTGCTATATGATTTCGAGTTGTCAGGATGTACCCTACCCCTCTTAGAAGTTCTGAAACGTTTAACTGAAACACCCTGTATATACACACAATAGAGCTCTATATATTTTTGTAATATATATACAGCAATACCTCACTTAGCATGGCTTCAAACAGCATGTGTTTTCAATTAAGTTTAAGTCAAAAATTTTCTGTACATATTAAAACTCATTCAATAGCCTAGACATGTACTCTACATATAGGAACGTGTACATATATGCTGCAGTGGCAACTCTATTGTCTCACATGCACATGTGTCAGTAGCTTCCCTCGGGCAGTCACTAGCAAAGTGCAACAGTGTTCAGTATTCTTAATTCCATCCTGACAAGATGACATGATAGCTTTTCATTTCACAGTTTATTTTTTACTCCTTTTAAATACGATTGAAAATATATTTGCATCTTGGCTAGAAATCACTGTCAACAACATGCATTCTGTTTGGCAGCATGTTTTGTCCCATTTGGCAAATTATTTCACTGGTTTAGAATTACGAATTCAGACAATTGCCAAAGACATTGTGAAGATTGGAAAAGACTTGTGATTTTAAACTTTTTGACACTATCAATGTACATGACCGCATTGACTCACATGCAAATGACTTAGATGATGCAACTCTCCTTGAAATTGACGAGCAAGCTGCATATGAAGAAGAGGAAAACAATTCTGAAGTGGATAACATTGAAGTGGCACCAAAAAAATTTTCAACAGAAGAATTGGAGAAAATTTTTTTTTGGGGGGGGGGTTTCACATGTCCTGTAAGGCAATTATGAATGGAGATCCGGATGTTGAATGTAGCATCAAGATACGGCAAATTTTACAAGATGGGTTTTAATGCTACAAAAATGCTTCTTTGATGCTTCTTTTTTTCAGTGTACAAGTTTTTGACTGCATCTTAAGGTGCAGTCAAAAACTTGTATGCCGAGAAAAAGAAGAGACGACTTCACCGGACTTTATTATTGAAATACCTAAATAAACAATAAAGCTTTTTTCTTATCTCTAATGATGTTACTTTTCATTAATAAAATTTTTGCAATATTTTTAATTTCAAATCCTTTTAATTGGCTATCAACCGAAAATTGTTTATATATTTATTATAATTTGTTTATAGACTGTTTCTCTGGTACGCATTCAATTAAAACCCATTATAATTATACCTCAATCAGCACGGTTTCACATAGCACGGAACAGTTTCGGTACCAAATATCAGTGCTATGCCGAGGTATTGCTGTATATACAGTAGAGCCTCGATAATCTGAACTAATTGGGACCAGGGATAGTTCGGATTTTCGAACTTAACAAAAATACTGTTCTGGAGACTAAAAAAAGGGTTCAGTAAGTTTAGAAATAAAACACTAAGTTGTACTTACTTATTTTTATCCTTAGGTAACAAAACAAATGGAACTTTCAGCCACAATGACATGTGTATAGGTCTTTAATGAAAATAATTACTTATTTTTTTGCTGCATCTTTTTCGAACTTCGTTTCTTTGCTGCACCTTTTTCAAACTTCGTTTCTTTGCTGCAAGATCTCTCACTCTTTTCAGCAAGAGAAGTTGAGTTGGATAGCAACTCAGCTACTCTCGATTTTCATGTATCATTTAATTTTGTTACTTGGTAAGCTGATAAACGTGTAAATTTGTGCTTTATATATTCATTTTTATAGTCTGTGATAACGTTCATTTGATTCTTGCTTATTAGAATTGCTATTTAATAGAAACAAAATTCACTTCGCAAACGTGATTACAATAATTGTTTTATGGCACCAGCATAAAAAAAAAATAATTAAAATAAATGCTAAAATAAATAAAATAAAATAAAAGCAAAAAAAAATTATTATTTATGTATGTATAAATATTTATTTATTATTTTTCTTATTTTCTAGTTAATCAGAATGCTACAAAACTTAAGTGCTTTATAATTTTTAAAAATAAAATAATGTCAGTAATTTTTTTTTTTAAACAATTGTGGGTTAGACTTTTTTTAGCTTGTTTCAAATGAAAGATCAAATCTTTAGTCAAGTGTCCTCACTTGTTTTATTTTAACCCTGTGAATAGGTGATGCCTCATGGTGTGAATTGTCTTTGTGCCAATTCAGAACAACGGCATCATTAGAATTAGGTCTTTTGGATAATTCTTGTCTAAACTGAAGGTTTTTGATTCAAAAGTGGAACACCATAATAATTATCACAGGGATAATAAAAAGGTATCTGATTTTAAAAATGCAAAATTGGAATGCCTGTGATCTGTAAAAAAAAATTAACTCTGCAATTTTATATTGTTATTATTATTATTAGCCATAGGTGCAAGGAAGCTTGAGGCTTATGCTGCACCAGCCAAAAAAAAAAAAAAAAAAGAAATTCCTGTATTACCCTGAGAGAGAGAGAGAGAAGGGAATTACCAAGAAAGCAAGAAAGAGAAAAATGATGATATCCAGCTCAGGACCCTGGGTTTGCCAAGCCCATACTCACCAGATGTGAGCCCCTGGGGAGATATATATATAAAACCTCCAAACACAAACGGTATTAATTAAATCCTATAATACTTAGAACTGTGCATGGGTTGGCAACTGAGAAGATAGGACATATTTGTTGATATTAAACTTGAATTGCTCTGGATTATAATTTTTAGGAAATATATGTGAAGGAAGGTTCGTGTTTATACTTCGGCTTGATCACCTGGTCAGAGGAGTTTACATTAATTACAAATGCCATCATTAATCATATTTGGCAATCATGGGCTTGAATTACGGTCCACTCAAAGAGTGTGTGCTACTGCATAATCCCACTCCTGACCACTTGGTTATGTCAGGCCTGATTTTTTCCAGAAAATATAAAAAAAGCTGGTTCAGTGAGTTTGGTGTTGGACAGCAAATGGATGCTGATATGCTTGCAGTACATGTTTGGACTGGTTTGGAAGAGAGTGGAGGAATTATAGACGCCGTATCAGAAGAATGGTGCCCATGGAAGTATCTATGGAAAAGGCATGCAGCAGAAACTAAATGTCTATGGGATGGAGAGTGGAGTGACTGTGTAAGAGATATGTTATTAACCTGACTGCTCTCTTTTGAATGGAGTCAAGGTTTTGGGGACAGCCCCAAATGTTGAAGCAATATTCCATGGGAGGGTAGATTTGAGATTTGTACAGAATGAGTAGTTGTTTAAAAGAAATGTAATGCTGAGAGGGAAAAAGAAAACCCAGTTTTTTATGCGCAGGAAGCAATATTTGTGATACACCTATGCCAAGAGAGATTAGAAGTCAGGGTAATCCCTGAGAGAGAGAGAGAGAGAGAGAGAGAGAGATCTTATATAGATATGCGTGTTATTAAAGATGAGCATAGGCACAGTAAGCTCTTTTTTTTATAAGAAATAAGACAATGTGTTTATTAATAATGATAACATAATGAAATCTGTTTATTAATAATATGATGTCATATTATTAATAAACAGATAAAGATGATGTCAATGACAGAACAGTAACAACAACTGTCAATTAATAACAGCATAATGATAACAACTGTTTATTAAATTATTAAAATGAAAACATATTCACACAAAGTTAAACTCTTTTCAGTTTACACTAAGGTGTAATTTTTAATAGACTGCAGGTATACTCAAAGTATTCTGATCCAATAATAACTGCTATGATTTTTTTTTTTTTTTATGAAAACCCCAAACATGAAAGGTATCAAAACCTATAGTACTTAGTACCGTGCATGGGTTGAAGGAGAAGTATGGGGGGAGGGGGATGCCGGAAACTTTGCTCTAGAGACTAAACATGGGTTTCACCATGATGAAAAAGGCCTGAAATATCAGCTGCTACTCTATAGATAATTCCTTGAATTGAATGAAATGGTAGAAATTTCTCTGTCAAGTCCTGGGAAACTGAGGATACAACATGCCAAATATTACTGATTTATAATTTGAACTTTTATTCCAAGTAAACGTGCGTGCTGGCTCATTTTGAATTTTGTTTCAACAAATAACTCAAAAATTTTCAAATATCTATTTAATAATGGAGTATGAAATGAGCCTGACAAACTTATGAAAAGCAAGACATATTTGACAGTGAGATAGACTTTAAAAAATCAGGAAGAACCCCTGATAAAAGACTGCTGAGATCACTTTTGCTTTTGATGGTCTTTTAGTAGTTGCGGATGGAACCTTTGAGAGTTATTCATTTTAACAATTTGGCTTGATATGATCTAACATGTACAGAATAAAAGAAAAGGTATATAGTGGTGCTCAAAAAAATTGTATCACTTGCAAAATTTGCTGAATTGCTGTGAAATCTGGCAATATATCATATATGTTTTGTAATCACATTACTTTATTGCATCATCCATCTCTAGCAAGCTCTCTTAGATGATGTCATGTGCCATACATAATTGCATCACCCTAGCAGCAATATAAATACAGTGCACATTCTATAATCTCAGTATTCTGTGCTATTGCAATGTTGAAGTTTTCACAATTAATACCACATAGAAAGAGTGTTGCTGCTGAGTTGAATGTGGAGTAACATTCAATGCATGAAATAGTTAAAAGATTTCACTGTAATCAGTCAACAGTGGTACCTTTATTATGAAAATTATCAGAAACTGGCAGTCTAAACAGAAAGGAAGTGGACATCCACAAATATCTTTTGTGGCATAGCACATTTGTGGTCTGTTTGCATGTCTGAAACAGAAGATCCTCATCAACAGATCCCAAGCAGATAGGAAGGAGGAGGATCCAGAAGTAGCATTAGTAGAGGCATACGATGCAAGAAAGCAAGCTTATGCAGCATCAGCCAAAAAAAAAAAAAAAACCTCCCATTTCACCCTTCCATTCATTCCAAATGCCTGTCCAGCTCAGCCTTAAATTTATTTAGGCTATTAGCTTCCACAAAAAAAGATGGAAGCCTGTTCCACCAATCAACTACCTGCTGGCTAAAGGCAAATTTCTGCACATCTATTCTACAACTGTCTTTCCTCAATTTGAAACTGTGTCCTCTCAGGTTCTTAGTCTGAGCAAGAGGAAGAATCCTATCAGCATTCAGCTTGCTCAACCCATTCAAGGCCTTATACACCTCAATCAAATCACCTTGCAGGTGCTTACTCTCCAGGCGCTGCAATTTTCTTTTTACTCATTCTAGCAACTCTACTTCCTTCCTAAAATGATGCCTCCAGACCTGTACACAGTACTCTAGGTGTGGCCTGACCATTGCCTTGTATAATGGGATAATCACCTCCCTGTCCTTGCTAGCAAAATTCTTATATATCATTGACAGGACTCCATGACTTGCCCTGGCAGCCCGTCTGCACTGCTCAGCGAACTTCATATTTGACTGCACAATTGCCCCCAGGTCTTTTCCGCTTTCCTGAGTGTAGTACCACACAGTTGGTATGTTTCTCTTTGGTTATTGCTACCCATATGCAGTACTTTGCATTTGTCAATGTTAAACTTCAGTTGCCACTTCTCAGCCTATTTTCCCAACTTATCCAATTGGAGTAGCATACTGTCTTTATTGTTGTTAACAACCCTGCCAACCTTTATATCATCTGCAAACTTGAACATTAAACCTGATATACCTTCATCAATATCATTGATAAATACTGAAAACAACAATGGGCCCAACACCGAACCCTGGGGAACTCCACTAAGAACTAATTTGTCTTTGAAGAGCAGTGTCCATTGATTACCACTCTCTGTCGTCTCCCACTCAACCATCCCTTTATCCATTGTAGCAACTTACCCTTAATGCCATACTTCTCCAATTTGTACAGCGGTCTTCCATGTGCAACAGTATCAAAAGCTTTTCTGAAATCTAAGTATATGATATCAAAATTATTTTTAGCATTCAGTTCCTTTGTGACCACATCATAGTATCCAATCAAATTATTCAGACAAGACCTCCCTTTAACAAACCCATGCTGTGTCTTAACTATTACTGCAGTCTTGTCTAGATGATCCCACAATACTTTTTTAACCAGTGATTTCATTATATTCCCTGGAACAAAAGTTAAACTAATAGGTCCATAGTTACTTGTGTCACCTTTTGAACCCCCTTTATGAATTGGTGATACATTTGCACACCTCCAGTCCATGGGGACATCCCCTGAGTCCAAGGAAGCCATCATAATTATGGCTAAGGGTTTGTTTACTTCCTTTTTTGCCTGTAATATAATTGGATAGATCCCGTCCACCCCAGGCGTCTTCCTTATATTTAACTTCAACAATTTCTCCTCTATTTTGATTTCAGTTGTTACAAAATCACTTAGCTCCCTGTTAGCATTTGATAAACTTCTGGCACTCCCCTTATTGAATAACTCATGTGTGAATGTAGATGCAGAATACTCATTCAGTTTATCGGCTACCTGAGCATGATCATCAATAGTCAACCCATCTATGTTAAGTGGTCCAATCTGATTCATACCTTTCCTTCTAGAGTTTACATAAGTAATGAATTCTTTGCTGTTTTTATTTGCATCCTTTGCCAAAGATTTTTCATAATCTGCTTTTGCCTGCCTAACCTCCTTTGTGACTTGATTACAGACTATTTTATACCTGCCATAGTCTTCTGTGTCACCTGATATTTTATATCTATCCCGTGCATTCTTCTTCTCTGCCACGAGTCCCATTAATTCATCTGACATCCATTTAGGCCTAAACTTTGAACAATATTTCTCAGTTGGCATGTAAAGCCTAGTAGCCTCCAAGATTAAGTCCCTGAAGGCTTCCCATTTAGAATTTAACGTTGGTAACATCACCAGTTGATCCCACTGTACAGAATTTAAAAACTGTCTGAGACCTCTGTAGTCACCTTTACGAAAGCAAAAGCTCTTCCCTTTAGCCTTGATGGTAGTTACATCTTTAATTTATTCCCACATCAGTACATTGTGATCACTGTCACCCAGTGGTTCCTTTATCTGCAAATTCTTAATGCATGAATAATCAGATCAAGAGTATTACTCCCTTTGCTTTCCTCTCGAAAATGCTGCTGTAGAAAAGAGTCATCCAATAAATGCAAAAAAGTCTTGCTAGTGTGCGAGTGACCAAATCCACAAGTTCCAGTCAATATCTAGAAAGTTAAAATCCCCCATTATAAGACATTCTGATTTACTGGTGCACTCTATTTCTCTGCACAATTGCTCATTATACTCATCAGATTCATTATTCCTACAACACACACCTACTCTCATTTTTCCTTTCCCTGTGCTTATTTCAAACCAAACAGATTCAATACTGCATTGTCCACCAAAATCAATTGGATGCATTTCTTTAGATTTTGTGTTTCTTAACTAACAGCATAACCCCTCCTCTCTTCCTGTCCTGTCTATCCTTTCTGTACACATTGTACTCCCCAAATTCTAATTCTGCACTGCTTATATCTGTGTGACACCATGTCTCTGATATCCCAACTATATCTGCCTTTGATGTCTTGACTGGCACCTCAAGCTCATCAAATTTATTAACTATGCTCCTAGCATTGGTGTACATGCACCTGTTCCTACTCTTAGTTACCCTAACACAGCCCATGTATTTACTTGTTCCACTATGACTCTCAGCAATCCTGGATTCCACCTAACGCTGTCTCGATAGCATCAGTAACTACTGTTGTAACATGTAGACACCTTTTCTCATCGGGTTTAGTTGCATGTTGCCCAAGAAAACAGGCACTTTTGATGCAAAAAATGAATGCTCAGCAGCTCAAGTGGGCAAAAGAGCATGCTGGTTGGTTTTACAATCAGTGGAACTGTGTTATTTTCTCTGATGAATCAAAATTCAACTTTCATGATTCACACAGCCTGCAGACTGTTAGACAAAGAAGAGAAGAATTTCATCGTGATTGTATCGTCTCCACAGTGAAACATTCTGCATCTAAAATGATATCGGGCTGTATTTTACATAGAGGAGTTGGTCATCTTGAATTTGTCAGTACAAGGACATTCTTGAGACAGCGTACTTTCCACAATTAAAGATTGCTATGGGGATGTTGCCAATTGCATTTTTCGACTGTTCCATGTCATAGAGCCAAAACTGTAAGTACTATATGAAATTAGCAAAAGTTTTACGTTTATGAAATGACACACTCTTGCTTAAATAAATGTAATTTATTTTGCTGTCTTTACTGTCCACAGATGCAAAAATGGTTGAAGGATAAATCAATTTGCACAATAATATGGCCTGGGAACAGGCTGACCTCAATCCAATTGAAAATTGTTGGAACAAAGTTGGTGTTTCACTGCAAAAGAAACCAAAAACACTTAGAGAACTGCAGGACACATTAATCCATGTATTTGGTATCATGAGATTTTCTTGGAATACATTCAGAACTTTATCCAGTTGACATCACAATGATATATAACAGTCATCACAGCAAGGAGTGGTCCAGTGAAATATTACTGTGCATTTTGTTGTGTTTTTTTTTTTTTTTTTGTTATATAGCTGCCTGCCATCCTAGTATGAGCAAATTATGAAAAGAATCACTGCTTTCATAGAATTTTTGTTATTATATGAACCAAAAGTACACTGTCGTTTTTGGAGAAAAGTACTTATTTTATTGTATATTTACCTATAAGGTACAAAAATAAATTTTTCTGCAATTAATAGTGTCATATATATGTATTGTTATTACAGGAACTTCCCAACTTATGTAATACTTGACTTATACAAATTCACCATATTTTGGAAACATATTTTGCATCTGTAGGGATAAATGGAGATATTGTGAAAATATATTATTATTATTTTTTTTTTTGTAATTCGTTCCAAGTCCTTGGAAGTTGTAAATTTCACTATATTACTAAGCTATTTATCTCTCTAAAAGGTCATATTTATAATGGAAATTGCACTACATTTTCATTGTTGTCATATGATCTGTTATAAGAATCAATTTTGAACACCTTTGATATTTTTCTAAACCACATTTCTGGAGGTCACTACCTTAAAACTATAAAAACACTTTGCACTTTCTGGTTTATTGGGCTTTTCTGTTAGCGCAATCTATTATCAATGGGTAGTAAACTCGATTTTATTGTATATGTGATAATCTCGATAACTGGAATTCTGTGTTTTTACGTTATTATGGTGATGTGTTCCCCTTCACTGAAATCTTCAATCATATAAAAAATAAATTTTCAGAAATTTCTCCTCATTCCTATTTATGTATTACCATAATGAAGGGAAAGGGACCAATGGAAAGTGCTAATGCTGGCAGTGCCAGGAAGCAAAACAAAATTGATTTAGAAATGAAGATGAAAATAATTAAGAAGCATGAAGCAGGACAAAGTTTGTAGTCTATTGCAAGGGAATTAGGTCTCGCTGCTTCAACAGTGAATACAATTTTAAAGGACAGTGCATGTATAAAAGAACATGTCAAAGTGCGTTGATCCTTAAGATCAACAGTGATCACAAAACAGCATTCAGGTGCTATATCGAAGATGGAACAGCTGTTTATAATATGGTTGGAAAATTAGGTTCAGAAGCGAGTGCCCCTGAGTCTAATGACCATTCAAGCAAAAGCAACAAGTATTTATAAAGATATCAAGGATAAGTACACTGAACTCCAACCCAGATTTGCCGCAAGCAATGGGTGGTTTAATAGCTTCAAGCATCACACTGGTTTCCACAACGTTAAAGTATGTGGTAAAGTCACCAGTGACGATTCTGCAGCTGCAGAGAAATTTTGTGATGTGTTGGAAACAATTATTGATGAAGGCAGCTATTCAATGCAGCAAATTTTTAACGTTGATGAGACTGCTCCGTATTGGAAAAAAATGCTGAATCGAACATGCATTGCCAAAGAGGAAAAGACAATGCCAGGTTTCAAGGCGTCAAAAGATAGGGCGAAGATCTTGCTTGGGGTTGATGCAGCGGGAGATTACAGATTAATACCTCTGCTTGTGTACCATTCTGGAAATCCTCGTGCATTTAAGGACATCAATAAAGCCACCCTACCAGTGCATTTCCGATCGAACCAGAGAGCATGTATAACAATAGCTCTCTCTCTTTGAGGATTGGTTTAAATGCTGCTTCATTCCAGAGGTTGAAAAATATTGTAAAGACAACGACGTTCCTTTCAAGATTTTGCTTCTATTAGATAATGCTCCTGGACATCCTATGCATCTAGATGATTTCAATTTGAATGTGAGAGTCATATTTCTACTGCCAAACACGATTTCAGTCATCCAACCTATGGATCAGGGTGTTATTTCAAATTTAAAAGCATACTGTTTATGCACAATATTTGCTCAGGCATTGTCTGCAGTAGATGGTGAGAAAAATTTTATGTTAAGAGACTTTTGGAAATCTTACAATATTTAACACTCCATCTGAAACATAAGGCCTGGGAGGAAAATACAAAAAAGTTGTTTCAATGGTGCACAGAAGAAAATATGCCCACGGCACATAAAAGGCTTTGAAGGGTTTGAAAAAGATGAATCATATGAAGAGGTTACAGATAAGATTGTAAAGGTTGCAGAGCTACTTCAGTTGGAGGTTGTTGCCAAAGACGTGGAGGAGTTAATAGAGGAAAAAGAGAAGCAATTATCTAACGAAGAACTTATTAACTTGCAGGCACCGATAGTAAAAGAAGAAAATGCTGACGAAGCTCAAGATTGAACCAAATGAGGAGCCGAGACACTTCATCACCAGAGAGATGGCAATGGCAAGGTTTGAGAAGATGGATCCTGACAGCGAACGATTCTTAAAAGTTAACAGAGGGGTGAATGATATGCTTGCTTGCTACGAAGAAGAAATCTACTATTAAAAGAAAAAAGCCACCGTCCAGTCATCCATTAATATGTCCTTTCGTAAGGTTGAGTGGCCAACCCTTCTAAATCTCCACAGCCCTCAACCTCCTCAGTGGCATACTTATTAGTTGAAGATGTCAATTCTGGCAATGATGTTTGAGAGGTAAAACTTACTGACGTTATGCCTATCTCCTCTCTTTTTTTGTAATTTTAAATTTTAAAATTTTTAAAATTGCATGCTTTGTAATTTTTTCTGCATGTGAGATAAGCAATTGAATAAATACAATGAATAATTATATTCACACATTCGTGGGACATTTCTTTTTTGATTCAATCAATTCAGTGAGCACAGTTGCGAGTGCTGCACAAGCATGAGGGAAATTCCAACTTACGTAAAATACGTAGAGTTTCGTGGAACACAACCCTTACATTAATCGGGAAGTGACTTTACTTATTTATGCCCTTTAAGCTATGACTAAAAGATTAGCTGCCAGTATAAGGACAACCTAAACAACCTAAAAGATGAGGTGATGCAATATTTCTGAGCACCATTGTGTGTGTTTGGATTCTGGAGAAGACGAGATAATTTCACTAGGAAACTGATTTTTGCCATTTTTTTTTTTTTTTTTTTTTTATATGTGTACATTTTAGTGTACAGAATAATATGGCTATTGAGGGACCCTTCAGTGGCCGACACTTTTTAAAGTGGATGATATCAAGAGATATTGCAAATTAATGCATTATTGTCATTTTGTTCTTTGAAAAACATTTAATGTATTTTTTAATATTGCATTAACAACAGTCGTCTGTTATTCTTGAATCATTGCAATGAGCAGTCTTGTGCAGGCTTTAAAATAGTGGTGAAATAATATTTATCAACTTTGGTCAAATAAATATGACATAGTTTTATTTTATTTTAGACAAGGACATAATAAATGAATAGCCAACATAAATGGGCTACATTAACTTATTACGGGGGGAAAAAAAAGTCAATAGAATTACACTAAAAGTATTTTGATAGAGCTCTAATAAACAAATGCAACAGTTCAAGCAAGATTTTTTATTTTGATTGATTGATAGGGAAATATTTCATAATTTCTCTGAGGACCCCATCCTGTGTGGTATAGTGCATCGTTTTCCAAACTGGGGTCTGTAGACCTGTTCCAGGGGGTCTGCGAATTGGATTCTCTGGAACTGGTCAAATTATTCGTTCTACGTATAGCAAACTGATGATAAATAAAGTTATTACATATATATTTTTGTAAAAATAAGAACAAAGTTGAGTTGTTTTAAACATAACTTTGAATTTTTTTCTTTTTGGAAAACCCAGTGTTCATACATATATAGACACACAGAAATATATGCACGCACTCACGTTAGATAAGCCGACCGGGCTAGCCGAGTGGGTAAAGTACCTGCCCGGCAACCCAAAGGTCGCGGGTTCGATTCCCGCCTCGGGCTTGGATCAAAGTACTCTAAAAAAACCTTGGGAGGTGCAATATGGCCACAGAAGCCGATGTGCCAACAACTATCAAAAAAAAAAAAAAAAAAAAAAAAACGTTAGATAATCCAGATTGAAATATGAAAAATTCTGTTCACAGTTGAGCACTTTGAAACAAACATGGGATTTAGGGAGGCAGATAAGTCACTCTCACTGTGCAGAGGGAGACAGAACATACATTACATTGTCTTATTGTGTTGTTCAGTATCGTTGTTGACTCTGAGTCGGACAGATGTTATTGCTTATATCGCTTCATTTGCTTACTTTATACATATGTACATAAGTTAACATATTTTCTATAATTATGGGTTCTGAAGAATTGAAAAGTGGAATAAAAAGAAAATGAGTTACTTTAACTATCATTAACAAGCTTAAAGTGATAGAACAACTTGAAAATGGTGTTCCTGGGAGAAAAAAAAAAATTGCTGAAAATTTGGTATTAGCCAACAAACTGTGTCAAGTATTAAAAAACAAAAAGAATCAATAAAGATATTCTTTAAAATTCGATGTGGGAAGTGATAAAAGCGGTGTATTAAATAGATAGACATTAAAAAAGCCAAAAGAAGTATTTTAAAGAAACATTAAAAAAGCCAAAAGAAAAGAATCCAAACTGAATTTAAGTGGTAGACATTAAAAAAAGCCAAAAGAAGAAACTGTATTTAAGTGGTATTCACAGCAATGATCAAGTGGCATTGGCGTGCAATGTCAGTGCCACCTGATAAATGTATAAAAAGACAATTCATTTATCCCTCTATCGATGGATAAATGTGTTGTCTTTTCATAGTTTTTAAATAAAGGCTATACAGTGATATTTTTTTATTTATTTTCATCAGCAGTACCTATATTTTTATTTTATTTATTAAATTTTTCATTTATTTGTGTTCTAAGTTTTTGTTCTTTTAAGGCTATATATTTTCTTTTTAAGGCAATCAAAAAAAAAAAAAACCAAAAAAAAAAAAAAAAACACTTTGCGGACCCCTATATATATAGGGGTCCACAAACTTTTTTTGATTTTTGAAGGGGTCTGTAAACTTTTTTTTGATTTTTGAAAGGGTCCGTAGATCTCAGTAGTTTGGGAGCCACTGGTATAGTGGGCAAACCTAAGCATTTCCACATGATGCTAGGTGCTTGCTAACATTATGTGGAAAGGCTCAGGTTTGATTCCTGTTGCTCACTAAAGTTAAGGAGTACTAACCATTGGGATGTGAGGAACTTGTGAAGGATGTGGCATAAATTCTTTTTTTTTTTCATTATTATGAGATAAAACATTTCCAACCTTTGAAACATAAGTAGGACAAAAAATTAGGTAATTGGGGTTCTCATCATAAACTGAATTATTTAGAATTAGTATTTAATATTGGTATTGGCAATATGATGCAAGGAAGTAAAGCTTATACAGCACCAACCAAAAAAAAAAAAAAAAACCCACTTTGCTGAATGCAAATGTCTCTACATCTATTCTACCATTTTTTTTAATTTCAATTTAAGTTTATTCTCCTGTGTGCGTGTGCGCGTGCACACAGCCATCTGAAAGCATAAAGATTCCTTCAGCATTTAGTTTACTTAACCTTTTACAGCCTGTATTCTTTGATTACATCACTATGCAGATGCCTAGCTTCCAGAGATTGCAATTTATGGAATTCCAGTCTTATGTAGTAAAAATATTCTTTTCTCCCAAACTAACCTTGTTTGTCATTTCTGCATTCTTTCCAACTGATTTATGTCCTTCCTAAAATGTGGTTCTCAAAACTGTATGCAGTAGTAGTAGTGGCAAATGATACAAGAAAGCAAGCTTATATAGCATCAGTGAAAAAAAAAAAAAAAAACCTACACACTTCACCCTTACCCTCCAAGAATTTTTGTCCAGTTCTTCCTTGGAGTTATTCAAACCATCCACTTCCACAATAGATGGAAGCCAAAGCCTGTTCCAACAATCAACCACCAATTGCACGAAGGCAAACTTCCACACATCTTCCTGCAACCATCCTTCCTAAACTTTAATTTGCCTCCTCATGTGTGCAGTCTCAGCAAGATGAAGAATGCCATAAGAATGCCTGTAGCTTATTCATTCCATTCAAGGCCTTAAATGGCTCAATCAGATCTCCCTGTAGGTGCCTATTCTCCAGATGCTGCAATTTGTAGAACTGAAGCCTTTCTTTGTAAGAGCACCCTTTTTGTTCCCTTCACTGATCTGGTTGCCCTTCTCTGCACATGTTCCAGAAGATCTACATCCTTCCTAAAGTGAGGCTTCCAAACCTGTATACGGTACTCAAGATGCAGCCTAACCGTGACTTTGTACAAAAGGATAATCATCTCCTTATCCCCGCTAGCACAGTTCCTGTATATCATTGACAAAACCCCATGAGCTGGCCTGGCACCATGTCTGCACTGCTCAGAATTTCATATCTGACTGCAGAATTACAGTATTCCAGATGTGGTGAAAACATTGCTGTACAGTGGAATAATCAACACTGTGGTTATTCTTAATTTGTGTAAAATTTGATTAAACTTAAATAAACTCACGACTTTGCTGTAATTCATATGGATCTTTGAGTGTCTTTTTTTTATTATTTTAATATTTTTTTAATTAAAAATTTTTAAAAATATTTTTTAATATTGCAAATAATATTTTTTTCCCTCTGTATATTGAAACATTGGTTAATAATGTAGATTGTTTTTTTTATTAATATTTGTTTTATCCTAATTTTCAAGAAGCTTGAAATATTTTTGTGTTTGTCTGTTTTCCCTTTGATTATCTGTATTGGTAGTGGCATATGATGCAAGAAAGCAAGCTTATAATGCATCAGCCAAAAAAAAAAAAAAAAAACTTTCCACATAATTTGTCCATTCCCTCTGTCTAGTTTTTACTTGAATTTATTCAAACTACCCAGTCTCCACGACAACATATGCAAGTTTGTTATAACACTTCACAACCCACTGGTTATTTATTATTATTATTAGCCTTAAGGTGCAAGGGAGGGAGGGAGGGAGAGAAAGAGAGAGAGAGAGAGAGAGAGAGACAGTCGGAAGTAGAAGGGAATCACCAAGAAAGAGAAGAATGATGATATCCAGCTCAGGACCCTGGGTTTGCCAAGCCCATACTCACCAGATGTGGCCCCTGGGGTTGAAGGTAATCTGGCGAACAAAGTGGTGTTCTTACCAAGAAAGACTTCAGTTCTGTAAATTGCAGCTTCTGGAGACTAGGCACCTGCAAAGTTATCTGACTGAAGTGTTTAAGGCTTTGAATGGTGTGAGCAAGCTCAGTACTGATGGGATTCTTCCTCTTGCTCAGGTTACCACTTGAGGGGTCACAAATTCAAATTGAGGAAAGACAGTTGTAGAATAGATGAGCAGAAATTTGCCTTTGGCCAGCAAGTGGCTAGGACAAACTTCCATCTGTTTTTTTTTTTTTTTTTTTGGTGGTTGTTGGCGCATCGGCTTCTGTGGCCATAATGCACCTTCCAAGGTTTTTGTAGTACTTTGATCCAAGCCCAAGGTGGGATTCGAACCCGCGACCATTGGGTTGCTAGGCAGGCACTTTACCTACCCGGCTAGCCCGGTCGGCATCTGTTGTTGTGGAAGTTGATAGCTTAAATAAATTCAAGGAAGAACTAGACAAACTTTTGGAGAAAATGGATAGGTGAAATGTGTTTTGTTTTTTTTTGGCTGATGCTGTATCTTTCTTGCATCACATGCCAATGCTAATGCTAAGCCTCCACTTGTCTATCTTGCAACCATTCTTTCTAAATTTCAATTTGCACCCCTTGTGTTAGTTTGAGCAAGAGGAAGAATACCATTGGTATTGAGTTTGCTCAATTCATTCAAAGCCCTAAACACCTGAATCAGATAACCTTGCAAGTGCCTAGTCTCCAGACAATTTGCAAAACTGAAGCCTTCTTGTTAAGGCCACAATTTTGTCTACATTTATTCAGAGAACATCATATCTGACTGCACAATAACCCCCAAGTCTTTTTCATTTTCCACTACCCAGAGTTTAGGTAAGTAGTAGTAGTGGCATGTGATGCAAGAAAGCAAGTGTATGAGCTTATGCAGCATCAGCCAAAAAAAAAAAAAAAAAAATCACACAACCATTCCCTCTAAATGTTTGTCCAGTTCCTCCTTAAATTTATTTAACCTATCAACTTCCACAATGACAGATGGAAGTTTGTTACAGCAATTAACCACCCGCTGGCTAAAGGCAAATTTCCCCACATCTATTCTACATCTGTCTTTCCTTAATTTGAATTTATGCCCCCTTAGGTTCGTAATCTGAACAAGTGGAAGAATCCCTTCAGCGTGCTCAATCCATTCAAGGCCTTATACACCTCAATCAGATCACCGTGCAGGTGCCTAGTCTCCAGCCACTGCAATTTGCAGAACTTAAACCTTTCTTGGTAAGAGGACCCCTTCGTTCCCACTCTATTTCTCTTACAATTGTTCATTGTACTCATTCGAGTCATTAGGCCTATAACACACTCTTATTTTTGCTTTCACAGTGCTTGTGTCATACCAAACTGACTCAACAGTGCACTGTTCATGTATATCAACTGGATGCAGTTCTTTTGATTTTGTTTTTCTTAATTAACAGCTCAGAATAGCACCTCCTCCCTTCCTATCCTGTCTATCCTTTCTGTACACATTGTACTCCCCAAATTCCAGTTCTGCATTCCTAATATCTGTGACAAGTTTCTGATATCCCAACTTATTGCCTTTGATGTCTTGACCAACACTTCAAATTCATCAAATTTATTTACTATGCTTCTAGCATTGATATACATGCACCTATTTGTATTCTTAGTTATCCAACACATCCCATATACCCACCTTTTTTACAATGACTGCCATCAGTCCTTGAAACCCCCAGCACCCCTAATCCAGGCCACTGCTTATTCTAATAAAAGTAGTGCAAGAATCACCTTCACCTCTGCCTGAAGCTACTTTTAACCTTTTAGTCTGCGAATCCCCCCAAACTAGCAGTTTTCTGACCCACCTAACACTGCCTCGATAGCATCAGCAAATATTCTTGCACCCTTTCTAAGTGCACCATTTGGTTTCCAGATTAACATACCACACAGTATTTTAATCTGAGATTACTGCTACCCATGCATTATATTGCATTTGTCAATGTTAAACTTCAACTGCCATTTTTCAGCCAATCTACCTAATTTTTCTGGATCTTGTTGCATAGCATATCTTTATTACTGTCATTAACCACCCTTCCAACCTCTGTATCATCTGCAAACTTAAGACACTAAGCTCGATATACATTCAATATAATTAATAAATATAGAAAACAACATTGAGCCTAGCACTGAATCCTAGGTGACTTCCTAATAATATTAGTCAATGAAGATCAGTATCCTTTAATAACCTAACTTTGACTTTACCTACTCAATCTTCCCTTTATGCCTAGCAGTAAGTTGCCCTTAATATCACACTGCTCCAATTTATACAGTAGTCTTTTATGTGTAATAGTATCAAAAGCTTTCCTGAAATCCAAGTACATATGAAAATTATTTTTTGTTTCTATTTCTTTTGTTACTGCATCATAACGTCCAATCAGATTGGTCAGACATGATTACCTCTTAACAAATCCATGCTGTGACTACATTATAATTGCATTCCTGTCTTAGATGGTCCTGCATTACTTATTTAACAAGCGACTCTTATTTTCCCTGGAAGAGAAGTTAAGCTAACAGGTCTGTAATTACTCATGTCTCTTGCCACAAGTATCATCAATTGATCTGACATCCAGATAGGTCTAAGCCTTGAACAGTAGTATCTCTCAATATAAAAAGTCTAGTAGCTTCTACAATTACTTCCCTGAATGCTTCTACAATTAGAATTTGCTCTTGGTAAAATCATTATTTGGTTGCATAGAATTTAATTTCTGAGACTGCTGTAGTCACCCTTACAAAAGCAATAGTCCTTCTCTTTACCCTTGACAGTAGTTATGTCTTTAAGTAAATCACATCAGTATATTGTGGTCACTACCACCCAGTGGGTCTTTTATCCAAAGATTCTGATTGCATGAAGAATCACTGCTGATAATTAGAGCTTGATTATTGCTTCCTCTTGTTGCCTCTCTAACATGCTGCTGTGGAAAACAGTCATTCAGTAAATCAAAAGTCTTGCTAGTGTGTGTGAGTGTCCAACTCAAGTTCCACTCAATATCTGGAAGGTTAAAATATCCCATTATATAAGACATTTGGATTTTACTGGCCCACTATTTTTCTGTATGGCTGTTTGTTATTTTCATCCCAGTCATTAGGCCTATTATATACTCTTCTCATTTGTTTTCTCACTGCTTATGTAACACCAAACTGACTCAACGTTACACTGGCCACTCATGTCAACTGGATGTGCTGCCTTAGTTTAATATACTTTTTAACTAAGAGCACAATTCCTGTATCCTTTCTCTACACATTGTATTCCCCATGTTCAAACTCTGCACCCCTTTTGTCTGAGTGACACCAAGTCTTCAACAGTGTCTGTATTTGATGACTTGATCAGTATTTCATATTCATCAGATTTATTTACTATACTGTTCATTAGTGTATGTGCAAGTATACATGCACTTATTGTTATTTTTAGTTACCCCAACAGAGCCCATGTATTCACTTTTTCCATGATGCCCCATAGCAGCATTTGAAATCCCCCAACTCCTTGCTTTCCAGGTTGCAGCATTTTTGAATAGGAGCAGTATGTATTCTGTTTATTTTATGAAAATTAATAAGGTATGTTTTGGAAAAAAATCGGTTACTGTGAGTTTAATAATAAAGGTGCTTACAGAGTAGATTTACATAGCTATAACTTTTCATGTAGTTGTATTAATAAAAGAAAGTGGTGTTAATTTTTTATTTAAAGAATTTTAGGTTAGCCTTTATTTGTTAGTAAGTTAATTTTAGCCTTTATTTATTTATTAGTAAGTTAATTCACATCATTAATTAAGATTACTTTGCCAATAATGATGTCATTTGTGTTTTTGGGAAAACATTATGAAAATCTGAAATATCAGATAATAGTTTAAATATACATATTACTTCATTACTATTTGTATTTCAATAGTAAATTATTTATTAAAGTTTCTTTACAGATTCAAAAATAAAAATAAATGGGTATAAATTACCTGCATTGGTTATCTCCCTAGGAGAGTCTTGTGATATTTTTAGTTACTGCAGTAGCTTTAGCATGATTACTATTTACAGCATGAACTTGGTTTTTTTTTTTTTTTGACAGAATCCTCCCTGACCTTATTAGAACTAATGACATTTTTATGCACAATTATTATGTTTAAAATCTGTTAGCATAATGATGGATATTTGATCCTAGTGGAGTAAATTTATTTATAATTGTTTTGATTACAATCAGTTTTTTTATTGAAAATTAATTCTTTGACCCAAGAGGACAGGAATACGGTTAAGGTGATTTATATTTTTATATGAACATTTATTATATTTATATTTGGTGTATATTTTTATTTATTTACATCTTTTTACTTAATTTCTTTATTTAAAAAATTTATTTGAAAGACCGAATTTTAATGCGTCGTATTTTACTAAACAACAGCAACAATAATAATAATAATAAATGTATTTAGTAATGAAGCTGTCAGTTAATTTAATAAGACTATTCGACTTTAGTTGATTAGATAATTTAAGTTATATTTTGAAGGGACATCCTGTAATAAAATTTATAGGATTTCTTGACAAAATTTTTTATCTTAAAAAATGAATAAACCATTTTTAGGAAAAAAATAGGTTACTGTGAGTTTAATAATAAAAGTGTTTAATTATAACTTTCCATGCATTGTATTAATAAGAGAAAGTGGTGTCAGAGTTTTTATTTCAAGAATTTAAATAAAATCACATAAATCTGAAGTTTTATTACTTGCAATTGGATTATCTTTGGATAACTGCAAGTGAAGCAGTAGTTAATATCTTTCTATTTAATTTGCAAAATGTGTGACTGTAAGTGTGAAGTGTAAGCTACTTTGTATGTACTTTGCAGCTATGCAAATTAGCACTTTGATATGTAAATTTTACAGTAGGTGTTTTGTTTTTCTGTTGCTAATACTAATTTTGCTATTTTAATTATATATATACATTTATAGGAGATATATCTTTAAAGCGCCTAGATATAAAAGAAAGTGCCCTTGATGACCTTGATCTTCCAGTCCGAATTTTATCAGGATATCTAGGTATTTCTAAAAAGTATTTTTTAGCATTTATTAAATTTGTATAATTTTCACTAATTATGTGTTTATAAAATGTCTAATTTATGATTAGAAGTGTTGTTGAAAATGAGTATATGGGTATGTGTGGTATGCAAGCAGAACATATGGTTTTCAAATCCAGAAAACAAACAAATAAATAGAAACAACAAAAAAATGATTTCTTTCTTTAGTTTATTTATTTTCAAATTTCAGTTTCATTGAAATTAAAACAATGAAACAAAAATGAAAACCTGCAAAAGGTAATGTATATCTTTTAACAGGAGTAGAGAGAAATTTATATTAAACGTTTCAGCCAAGAAAATTGTTACAAGGGCGCCTCCGTAGCCAGGTGGGAAGGAGCAGCAGTGCGTAGCACATACTTCTTGATTAGACCGGGGTTCGAGCCCGTCACCACCAAATACGGAGTATGCGGAAAGGTCAAGGAATGACCACCGCATATCCCGGAGCAATATGGCCTTAGTTGCTAATGCTCCTAAAAACCAAATAATAACAACAAATTGTTACAAAAGGGATATTTTTTTCAAATTATATCTGTAGTGCAGATATAATTTGAAAGATATAACAAACTGCACTACACACCTTTGTGTAGTGCAGTTTGTTGTGTCAGTAGTTGACAAGGAGTATTTATTCAAAATGTTTATAACTTGGGACTACATAAGATAGTTAGATAGTTATAAATATTGAAATATATGAATAATATAACTATATTTCTGTATATAATATATGTGAAAAAGAATTATTTAAAAAAGAAAGAAAATGAAAAAAATTATTATTTAAAAAAAGAAAGATTTATTTTTCCCTAGGTAACATAGCAATAGTTTCGATCTGAATGAAGAATTATAAGGGAAGCACACATCATTATACCACAGTAACTGGGTGATACAATGGATTTAAATATAGTCAGGAATCTGCTGAAGACTATTCAAAGTGTGGACAAACATCTAATCAATTAATACTGAGAAACAGTTAATTGTTGTGGGGAAAAAAAGTTAATCATGAGAGATTGACATATAAAGGATTCAGAGAGAGAGAGAGAGAGCGCTCCATTAAAAATTGATAATATGTGAAAATCTTACATGTCTAATGCTGGTTTCCACAAAATTTGATTGTAGCTCATCAGATTGTGTTGAGTCAATCACTGAGCTATTGGTTCTTTTCAGCTGCCAGCCCAGAAGACTAATTTTAGGATTGCTACAGGTGGTCATAACTGGAATGGCAAGAAAAAAATCAAATTAAAATATCTTAGCCCTATCACAAAAGAATTTGTACTCAACCATCAGCCGACAAGACTCTGGTTGTAATCTTTTTGTATTATAAAGGAATGTTATTAGTTGATTGTTTACTTAAGGTGCCACAATCAATGATGATTACTGTGTTCAGTTAATGGTTATATTGCAGGATTCTATTAAATTTAAAATAGGAAAAATTGACAGAAGGTGTTTGCGTCTTTGTGACAGTGCACCTAATTCCATGAAGGTTCAGCATGCCATTAAAGATATTCGTTATAAACAACTAATTGCCCAAATTTAGTATCCATTGACTATTATCTGTTCAGAAATCTTAAATGTAATCTTTGTTGCAATAGAGTTTAAGATGGTGATGTAGTCAAGGAAGCTCGTACTACTCTGAGGAGCAAGTTTCAGATTTTTATATTAAAAAGTAAGAGATCACCTCAGTCTTTTTCGTGGAATGCTTCCAGTCAATTCTCTCTCATATGTGACGAATAAAATAAGATGAAAAATTGGAAAAAAACCGAATTAATGAATTCCTACACTTATAGAGATACGACCAAATCCGATGTGCAACAGAACCGAAAGCCGAGAGCCCCAACCCGATCCCGAAACACATCAAACCACCGCAGCAAGACCATGAGTGTGAGAAGACATTGTGTCATAATAAATAGTTAAAACTGGTTCCGATAATAAATAATTAAAATCACTGGTTAAAAACACTATTAAAATCACAATTAAAAAGATTAAAAACTATTTAAAATTAAATGGATTAAAAGTTACGATTTGGATGAATACTCAAATTAAACGAAATGCACAGCTGTTTCCCTTCATTAAGCAGACCACGCTTTTCGGTTGATTGCCGTGTTCACAGAATGGGAATATCACGAAGTGTTTGTGTGTGTATTTGACTCTGAAATATAGAGAGATTTATATTGGCGCATGTGTAAAAAAGACCAAAAATCCGAAATTAGATAAGGCCATCACACACTGATAGAATTTTCATGTAGTTTCATTTCAAGCATTTCCGCAATCAATAATTTAATGTAATTGTGTTGTATATTTAAAATTACCGCTTCGTTGAATAGGAATACGTGACCACCATTGATCACATGAAAGGCCAGTTCCGACGCGTTTGTGCACGAAGTGCAGATGGAAGCAGCATGTTGCTTGACACATAACTCTAACGTGCAAGGAGTGGAACTCTCGTACGATGAATCACACTGACTACACAAAATCTTGTACACAAGATCATTTAGCAAGAAGGAAGAATTGTGTGATTTTTTAATATATTATGGAGTTTTTGCACGGGCCTGGCTATTATTTTGAATTCAGTATTTCTAAAGAGTTTATTAAGCTGCCTGTACCATTGTTCGTACGGTATGGAAATAAAATGTGTTTTATTGGTGTTATTAATGGGTATTATATTTACTGTTTTACTTTTAGCCTGTAACCTGATTTGATTTATAACGGAGTGAGGATAGCCTCTTTTTAAAAACCTATCGGTCGTATCTCTGAGTGTAGGAATTCATTAATTCGTTTTTTTTTCCCAATTTTTTCATCTTATTTTATTTGTCGCATATGAGAGAGAGAATTGACTGGAAGCATTCTACGAAAAAGATTCAGGTAATCTCTTACTTTTTATATACTAAAATCGTGGAAGTTATTGAGCCCTGTAGGTGCCTCCGTAGCCAGGTGGGAGGGAGCAGCAGTGCGTAGCACATGCTTCTTGATTAGACCGGGGTTCGAGCCCATCACCACCAAATACGGAGGATGCGGAAAGGTCAGTGAATGACCACTGCATATCCCGGAGCAATATGGCCTTAGTTCCTAATGCTCCTAAAAACCAAATAACAAACAAACATTGAGCCCTGTAGCTCTGATTTTTTACTAATTCAGAATATTTATTTAGTAGCTCTTAAAATCCTGCAGGAAAAATGGAACAAGTGCATTAAAGTATTAGGATATTACAATTATATTGAAAAATAAAATTATCATAGTCATAAACTTTTTTAGAACAAACCTCACAAGGATCTATCAGTTAGACAGGCTGTTCCCAACTCAGCATCACATCTCATAAGTCATTTCAGAATTGAATGTCTTCTTAGATTATGTATCTAAACAACAACGTCAATTGACAACAAATCCTCAGTCTGATTATAACAGTTTGTCTGATGAAGTACAGCACATATCAAGAGAACTAACATGTGTCAAACAGAACAAGTTAGAACTTGACACAGCAGATAATCCAGCCAAAAATCAAGTTCTTGAGATTTCAAAGCTATCATAAATAACTATTTTGCAGATAACTTGTTGCCTCTGATTTTCAGAGCTTGCAGGGCTTTGTCTGTACCTTTACAGCAATAAAATGATTATTTATAATTGAAACTAGTATTTTTTTTTTTTTTTTTTTTTTTTTTAATACTGAAGTTGCAAAACTTTTTGAACACTCCTTATGTTTTAATTTGAGTGTCAGTGTCAAATCCTTCAAAAGACAGGCTTGGTATGCAATCTGTTTTTGTCATTTTGATTTATAACTTTCTTCTTGCCATTCTTTGCCAATTGCTCCTTTACTCTTCAGATCATTTTCTTTCCTTTGCCATCTTGTACTGTATTTTATAATTTTTTTAAAAATCTTTTTTATTTTATTTTATCTGATTTTACCTTTTCCTCCATGCAGACATTAATCCAGGTTATTTTGCCCTTGCCCATTATTCTCCTTACTGATTAAAATTCTTTGTGTATTATGTGTTATCATTATTACTTTTTCTATGTTTTCACCTGAATGTTCACTGTTATTCCTGTATATGGCTTTTTCTTAACTGCTGTCATTGATATGGAATCAATATATTGTGTAAACTTGTAATTCATTTGCACATTTATTTGCAATATCTGCAAACAGATACCATTACTTCAGATGTTTGTAGCCTTATATATTTACCAGTTGCCGAGTGGGCTGGAGTGGGAGTGCAGTAGCACACGCTCTTTGAGTAGACTGGGGTTCAAGCCCTTGACTGCTGAATACGGTCGATCTGCCAACCTGCACTGGACCAGCGTGGCAGATTATGGTCCATTCCCTCAGCATGAATTGTTGAGGAGGCTTCCATCCTGCAGTGGGTTGATAATGGCTGCACTTTACTTTTTTTTATATATATATAAAAATAACTAAATAAAGGTAATATGGTAGAACCAAGCATAAATGGTAGTTGTAAAGTGTAGTCTACCATTGTGTGCAGAGACTCTAGAAGAAACTTTTTAACATTTAGACTTGAATTTTTATAGGTTGTAATTTTCAGGAATTACATAAGAAGGAAGATTATGTCAAAGAACAAAAGTAGAAACTAAAATGAAAAAGAGAAGTTTGAGCTTTGAACCGAACCATGAACAAATGCTTGCTGGTTAGCTTTAGCATATTGATATTGGGCATTGCTGTAGGCATTTGAAGAGAGCAGACACGTTTTAAGTTGCCTCCAGCAGCTTAACTGAAGGAAATTAAAATTAAGTGTCTGGTAGAAATTAAATTTAATTTCTATAATTTTTGAATATTATTTCAGTAATTAAATTGTAATTTTTTTCAGTAATTCAATAACTTATTTCAGTAATTTTGTGAAATTATCTACAATATCTTATAAATTTAATTTTTAACTTTTCTAAAGTAGTTCTGCTAAATTGAATTCTTTGTTACTTCAGTAGCTTAATTTTTAACTTTACTAATGGAAAAAGTTTTGGTAACAGTTTAATTTCTGTAATACTGTTGTTAATTTAAATTCTGTTATACATTGTAAATTTAAATTTTGTAATCTTTCTTAAGATCATATTTTACCTAAATAATGATTTATAAGATCCGTTTTCAGTACATCATCCAAGGACAGTGACTCAGGTGGAAATGCTTAATTGGTATTCTTGGTATGACTCATGAGTTCAATGCTTGTATAGTCTGTGGCATGTATTCTAAGGTTGGTCTAGTAGACAAATCAATATCAACTGATGATTCTTTTCTTTGCGTTTGATGTAGAGAGTGTACCAATCTCAAATTAAAACTTGGTGCATTACGGGAAGAACTTGAGTCAATGAAGAAACAGGTGCTGGCCCTAGAAACAAATGTAACTGGGTGCTCATCAGGAACTCAAGTATCTTGTGATCTGCCAAGTGAGGTACCCCTGATTCGGGTCCAGAATAGTCAATCCAGAATAGAGCAGTGAATACTGCTCTGGGTGAAGGAGATTTAGTTTTATTGGGAGCCTGTTGTCAGGGAAACAAGTAACATATTTCGTAAAAAAGATAGGTGTACCAAAACCAGGTTGTGTTTGCTGGGAACAACAATTAATGATGTTTCCAACAGATTGACTGATTTTAAGTGGGGTAAAGAGTGCATTATCATTCATGTGGGGACAGTATTAAACAAACACTGTTTGATGATTTGTTAGTTAAGTATAGGACCATGCTGAAAAACTGGCCATGAGCTAAGTCAGAATGTGCATGTGTCTACAGTTATGCTCAGACATGATAGGGGGGGATGAGATTATATGCTGAGAGCTTTGCGGATTAACTCAAGACTTGAGGGTTGGTGGAAGCAAAGGTATAATGAGAGTAGGAATAATCTACAGTCCAGAGGATTGTGAAGAGTATGATGATATGATCTAGATCTCATTGTTACTCATGAATCATATAATATCACAGGGCTTACAGTATGGGAACCATTGGTATGTAGTGATCATGCAGTCATTATTTGGAAGATAAAGAAAGGTGTTACAGTAGGTAAAGGTTTTAATTTCTGAAAAAAAAAAAAAAGGGATTATGACATTTTAAGGCTCTACATGATATCTATTAATTGGACAGATTCCAGAGGGAGGGCGAATACATTGGAATTATGGAATACCTTTAAAGTAGTAATCACAGATGCCACGAATGCATATATACTATTAAGAAAATATACCATGAGGACGATGCTGAGATGGATGAATACAGAGCTGGCTAGTCTAATAGAGCAGAAAAAGATGGCACGAGTAAGGAAAAGTAATAAAGCATACAACAGCTACAAGTTGATCTGTAATAGTACCATATATAAGGTTAGGGAAGCAGAGTATGAGAAAGTGCTGGCATAGAGATCAAAGAATGGAGACAAGAGTTTGTCATGTAAGTAAATACAGAGAAGACAACGACGATCAGATCAGACCCTTGTGTCCTGCATGTGGGAGTCTTAGATAACCCAGCTGATGTTGCTGATAAATTGAATAGGAATTTTGTATCGGTCTTTGCTGTCTCTCCTCAACATAAAGTGACGAAAGACACTTCATGCTGAGGAGAGGTGTGCGAGTGAGGCTGAGCCACATGAAATTACTGATTTCTAATTACAGGTGACTGTGTGTTAGAAAACATTTTGAGCCTAAAGGCAAGTAAGGCTTCTGGAGTTGATGGCATATACCCAATTTTTTTTTTTTTTTACCCAGTAATTTTGAGTGAGTTGGCCAGAGAGTATGTTGAATTCTTGAGGTTGATTAGGAGGGCATCACTGAACTTGGGAGCGATTCCTTTGGATTGGAGAAGTCTCCATGTATCGTCAATAAATAAAGGCAGTTTTAAGAGTGAAGTCGGTAACTGCAGATTGGTTAGTCTGACTTCAGTGGTAGGGAAAATCTCAGAGGAAGTGATTAAGAATGCAATCCTAGGACATTTAGATAGAAATGGCATTCTGAAGGACACAATATGGTTTTGTTAAGGGAAAATCATATTTGACTAATTTAGTAAGCTATTTTGGCACAGTAGTAGTAGTAGTAGTAGTAGCAGTGGCATTTGATGCAAGAAAGCAAGTGTATGAGCTTATGCAGCATCAGCCAAAAAAAAAAAAAAAAAAAATCACACCATTCCCTCCAAATGTCTGTCCAGTTCCTCCTTAAATTTATTCAACCTATTAACTTCCACAACGACAGATGGAAGTTTGTTCCAGCAATTAACCACCCACTGGCTAAAGGCAAATTTCCGCACATCTAATCTACATCTGTCTTTTCTTAATTTGAATTTATGCCCCCTTCGGTTCGTAATCTGAACAAGTGGAAGGATCCCATCAGAATTCAGCGTGCTCAACCCATTCAAGGCCTTATACACCTCAATCAGATCACCGCGCAGGTGCCTAGTCTCCAGCCACTGCAATTTGCAGAACTTAAGCCTCTCTTGGTAAGAGGATCCCTTCATTCCCCTCACCAATCTTGTTGCCCTTGTCTGTACACGCTCAAGTAAATCTACATCCTTCCTAAAATGAGGCCTCCAGACCTGTACGCAGTACTCAAGGCGTGGCCTGACCATTGCCTTATACAGAGGGATAATCACCTCCTTTTCCCTGCTAGCAAAATTCCTATATATCATTGACAAAACCCCATTACCTGCCCTGGCAGCCTGTCTGCATTGCTCAGAAAACTTCATATCTGACTGCACAATTACTCCCAGGTCTTTTTCATTTTCTACCACCTTAAGTGTAGTACCACACAGTTGGTACGTTTCTCTGGGGTTACTTCTACCCATATGCAATACTTTGCATTTGTCAAGGTTAAACTTCATTTGCCACTTCTTAGCCCATCTGTCCAAATTATCTAGATCCTGTTGCAGTAGCACACTGCCATTACTGTCATTAACAACCCTGCCAACCTTTGTATCATCTGCAAACTTCGACATTAAGCCTGATATACCTTCATCAATATCATTGATAAATATACAAAACAACAGTGGACCTAACACCGAACCCTGTGGGACTCCACTAATAACATTAGTCCAAGAAGAGCAGCACCCATTGATTACCACCCTCTGTCTTCTCCCACTTAACCATCCTTTTATCCATTGTAGCAACTTACCCTTAATACCATTCTGCTCCCATTTGTACAATCACATACAGTTATGTGCTGGATGTAGGGAACAATATTTGACATAGTTTATTTGGATTTTAGCAAGGCATTTGACTTAGTCCTTTATGAGAGGTTAACTGTATAAGCTTGAACATGTTGGGATTACTGGAAAAGATTGTAGGGTGGCTGCAGGGCAGAAGGCTGAGGTTTATGATTAATGGCTATTCTTCAGATTGGTGTTATGTCAGAAGTGGGGCTCCCTAGAATTGGTTCTTGGACCAGTGTTCCTTCTGATTTTCATAAATGACCTCAACAAAAGGATAAAGGGCATATTGTCAAAATTTGAAGACAACATAAAGATTGAGAAAGTCGTTAATGATCAGTGCCAAGCAGTGCTCCTTTAGGATGACTTGAACACGTTTCAAGAATGTTGAGAAAAGTTTTGCTGTGTTTTAATGTGGCAAAATGTGTCTTGTACTTGGGGAATAGCAATTCCAAAATAACTTATAAACTTGGTGGGGTTGAATTGAAAACAGTAGTGGAAGAAAGGGATCTGGAAGTAACAATATGTGCAGATTGAAGTTTTCTTAGCAGTGTAAACAGATTGAAGTTCTCTTAGCAGTTCTAATACCTCTCGTTTGGGGTTTACATTAAAAAAAAAAAAAAAAAAACAGGTGGCCATGAGAGTTCATGACGTCCTATCAATGATTTATTGAACAGTATCCTGTAGAGATAGGTAGGTCATAATCCCACTGAATTAAGCAATTGTAAGACCGCATTTGGAATACTGTGTCCAAGAATAGAGACTGAAAAAAAAAAGTAAGTTTCTTGGAAGGGTCCAGAGATGGCAACTCACATGGTGAGATTGGCAAAAGGGTGACCATATGAGAAAAAACTTTGATCATACAGGCTGCAGAGCTTGCCACCTAGGCACCTTAGAGGGAACCTGATTGAGGTTTATAAGGTTTTGAGAGGGGTTAGTGAAATGAATGAATGAAGGAATTTTTGTTATAAAAAATTCCAGAGGTTGAGGGCCATAAATTCAAATTACAGGGGATTCAAATTAAGAGGTTTAGTGTAGATTGTAGGAACTTTTCTTTTAGCTAGTGAATTGTTAATTACTGGAACAGTTTCCTCTGTAGGTAGTTGAGGTTGAGAGTTTGAAGGATTTCAAAGGTAAAAAAACTGGATAGTTACCTACGTGAGGAGGAAGGTAATTTGTATTATCTTATACACTTTTTTTGTCCCAGTGCAGCAAAAGCCTGCGACTTTCTTGCGCTATATGGCTTTACTGATATTAATACTAATATGTTAAACCGCTTTAGGAGAAAGAATTGTTATTTTTTTGCTTGTTCAAAAGACAATGGAAATTAAAAAAAAAAAATTTTTTTTGTGAAAACTCCAAACACAAGAGGGATTAGAACGTATAACACTTAGTACCGTGTATGGGTTTGAGGCCTAGAAGATTAAAGAAGATACTTGTTGACATTAGGCTTAAATTTCTATAGATTGTAATTTTCAGGAGTTGTTCTAGAAAGCGGAAGTTGAATGAATAAATGAGGAAGGAGAAAGGTTGGTTCTGTGAGTTGGACAATAAAAGGATGTTGACTAGTTTGGGCATGTATTTGGACTGGTTTGGAAGAGAGTGCAAGAATTATAGAAGCCCATTCAGAAGAAAAGTGCACATGGAAGTATTTATAGAAAAGGCATGCAGCAGAAAAAAACATCTGTAAGGCAGAGAGTGAAGAGACTCTGTTAGAGATGTGTCTTTAATTAACCTAACTGCTTTCTTTTGAATGTAATCTAGAAGATTGAGAGAATTTTTGGGGGGCACCACTTCAGATGTGGGAACAATATTCCATGGTAGGGCAGATTTGTACAGAGTGAATAGCTGTTTGGAAGAAAAGTAATGCCGGTAGTGAAAGAGAAAACTCAGTTTGTTTTTTAGTTGACGAGGAAGCAGTATGTGTGTGCTTATGCCAGAGAGATTACAATTCAGGGTAATCCCCAAGAGAGAGATATGTGATCATGTCTAGAAATCAGTGTCATTGAAGAATAGTTTAGGAGAAGAATCCTTTTTGCGAGATATAAGGCAGAAATGAATTTTAAAAGGATTGTGATATCACGCTATTGAAGATGAGCATTTAAGGAATTGCTAGTAGGTATTTGAGAAGTTGAAGCTGTTTGTGCAGAGCAAGGATTCTCAAACTGGAAGGTGGATTGCAGTGTGCTCTCGTCAGCAAAACTAGGGATAGGATTTCCACTCAGTGAAAGGTCATTAATATACAAGAGGAAAAGAGTGGGAGAAAGGACTGAACCTTTGTGTACACCAGAAATAGTGGAGAAGTTAGAAGACAGAGAGCCATATACTATCACCCGGAATGAGCAGTCAGGGAGAAATCTGGATACTCAGTTGCAAAAAACAGTTGGCAAACCATAAGGTGAAAGCTTATTTAGAAGACCTTTATGCCAAAGAGATCAAAAGCATTTGAAATATCAAGAGCAACTGCTTGAATTTCACCAAACTTTTCCATTGAATTTGTCTATAGATGGGTAACATAAATCAGAATGTCACCAGTGAATTGACACTGACCGAATCTATACTGATGATCGTTGATCAGGTGGAAAGTTTCTATATACAGTGGATTCCGGTTATTTGGGCCACCAGTTAATCGGGGCAGCCGTTTATTTGGGACAAATCTTAAAAACCAAAACCCAATTGAGAAAATAGCCAGGGTTTACTTTGCTTAATTGGGACAAATGCTGTTTAATCAGGGCAGAAGACCTCAGCACTGGAGATTACCCTACGATTGTCTCCGACCGTACCATGTAGTTTGGTCGGATTTCTGGAGGTCACAACCATAAAACAATTAGTAGTCACCTGTTTATTGGGCTTTTCTGTTAGTGCAATCTATCATAAACGGATAGTAAACTTGATCTTATTGAATTTGTGATAATACTGACAGCTGGAATTCTGTGGGTTATTATGGTAAAATGTGTTTACACTTCCATGGAATCTTCAGTCATATAAAAAAAAATAATTTTCAGAATCTTCTCTTCATTCCCATTTTTAAAGCTTTATAACTCGTTACTCCATTCCCACTTTCGCGTATTGTATTACTTGCAATTTGTGTGTGACGTGTTTTTTGTTATTGATTGCTTATCTTTTTACTGTTTTAAATTTTAACCCCCACCCACAAATGTCAGCTAGTTTAGTTAGGATGTACATATTACAGTACGTATTAATTATTCCGATTATCACGTATATTCTTCCGAATTTCACATATCATTTAATTTTTTAATTGGTAAGGTAATAAAGGGTAAATTTGTGCTTAATTTATCTTTACTTTTATAGCTTGTGGATAATATTCCTCCTATTTTCGCTAATTAGACTCTCTGTTTAATAGAATTAAAATTCAATTCACAAACGTGATCACAATGACCCGGCACTTACTGCACATCGTATAGTGAACGGTACTTTACTATGGTGAGTTCGTCGTAATGTGATTTGATTGTTCAGTGAACTAATTGTAAAGGGGGAGGTACATTGTATTTTTAACTATTTACGTGAAACTTCGGATAATTGGGGCAGCCACTTAATCGGGCCAAAATGCACTAGTCCATTGGGACTAGTACAAAATGTACTAGTACCGGAATCGACTGTAGTTTGAGTTGGCAGTTAATTGATTTCTTCATTACTTTAGAAAGAGTAGAAGTAAGTGCAGTGGGTTGATAATTGGATGGGAGGGATTTGTCACTCTTTATAGGAACTGGCTGGATATGAACAAATTTACAATCAGAAGGGTTACCACCTTTGGAATAAGAAAGTGATACAGAAAAGGAGTAAGTTCAGGAGCACAGGTTTTGAGAACAAGTGGAGAAATACCATCAAGACCCTTAGCATCAAGATTGTTTAAAATCCTTCTGGCATCCTTTTGACAGATGACCACAGGAAGTATTGAATGGAGTGCACTGGGAATGGTAGGATCTGGTTTACCAAGGTCATCAATACATGAATTTGAAGAAAATTAGGCTGGTAGCAGGTCAGCCTTATCTTTGGCTGAAGTAGCAACAGAATCATCTGATTTTGACAGAGGTGGACAAAAGTTGCAGCCAATAGCTTTGGCAAGAGACCGGAATACTTGATTACCATTTGGACAAGAAGCAAGTTTTCTACTCTTAGCCTGTCTGTTTGAAACCAAGTATGGACTGATTAATAAGTACTTTACAGTTGTTGCGAGCTTTGGTGTATGCAGAAAATGAACCTGAAGATTTGGATAGAAGCCATTTGCAGTATGAAAATTTCTTATCTCGAACACCCTTCATACATTTATTGGAAAACCACGGTTTAGATAAATGAAGAGATTTTAAGTTGAAGTGTGGAATAAAGAATTTCATCCTTACAAGAATAATTTCACTGACACAATTTTAGCAAACATTGACATTAGAAGATTTGAAACAGTAATCTGCCAAGGAAAAGAAGAAAAGAAATGTCAGATCATCCCATTTTGAATTTTTGTAATATGCCAAACAACATGAGATTGAGAAAGGCTCCATTGAAGAAGAGACCAAACTGTGATCCGAGGTTCCTAGAGGACCACTCACACAGCCGTGTACTTAGAAGGGTTGTTTGTGAGAAAAAGATCAAGTGAGTTGGCTGTGTGGTTAGGATTGTCTGGTATTCTTGTAGGTAAATAAACAATCTGTGTGAGATCATTAGTATTTACCCCAGGGGTTCACATCAGGTGAGTATGGGCTTGGCACACCCAGGATCCTGAGCTGGCTGGATATCATTATTTATCTCTTTCTTGATGTTTCTCTTCTACTTCTCTCTCTCTCTCTCTCTCTCTCTCTCAGGGTAATTCAGAATTTTTTATTTGACTGGTGCAGCATAAGCCTCAGGCTTCCTTTCACCATATGGCTAATAATAATAATAATTGCAAAAGCCACAGCATCTTGCCTAGCTGGGTCTGTGTGACTAGAAAATGGATGCCAGCTGGAGTTGCAAACATTAAAATCACCAAGGAAAATTACCTTCCTGTTGGGAAAGTTGGACTGGAGAAAGTCAAGTTTGAAAGAGAGGAAATCAAAGAGTTCCAAGTGATTAGTGGAGTTTGGAGACCGATAGGGGGAATGGATGAAAACCTCTTCAAAAGTACTAGCTTAGAAGTGAAAAGAATCATAGAATGAATAATTTGGACAACTGAGATCAGAACTGGTTCAATCAACTGATAAGTGGGATTCTGTCAGAAAAAAGTACATGGGGTTTGACAGACTGTAAGTGAAAATGGACATCATTGAGATACGAATTGAGACCACATATATTTGTGAAATGAACAAAGAAGTGTTTTTGAGGTTTAGATCTTTTTGCAGATAAGTTTGTTCTATTAGTTTGACAATTCATGATGTATTCAGTAGTAAGAAAAGATGGAGAGGATATACTGTATGAAGTGATGAAATTTTTGGATATGGTGTTTCCATGGCAAGAATATACCCAGCTCCTTGACATAATGTGGCCTTGACAATGCCCACCCTGCATACACACTATTCTGACTTCCTCCAGTCACTATCTGGCAGAGTAGTGTTATTAAGATTATACACTAGTTGATCTGGAAGCCTCCTAGAGAGAGTTACCAATAGGTTCAGTCTGGTGGACTATCTAGCAGCCAGCCTGTGAACACTACATTACATCTGTTAGATAATCCACTGTAATGTTAATAGAAAGGCTCTCGTACACTTGAGTAATTTAATGTATTATTGTTATTTGTCTGGCAGTGAAGTCAGTTGCATGGGGAGGAGGGCCATTGACTGAGCTTTGGTTCTTTTTTTGGTTAGAGTTCAGGAATTTCGAGGGCACTTCAGATAAGGGAAGTTTGAGAATAACGGAAGAAAAATAATGCCAGGAGAAAAGAGATTATAGTTTTGGATGTGTGAGAAGTGATATATGTGACTCTTAAGTGCCAAGAGAGAGAGAGGGAGAGGTTAGTAATTGAGGTTAAACTAAATAAAGAAATGTGCTTGTGTCCGGAAATCTGGATGATGTGAATAGGTGCAGTAGATTCCTTTTTTTGTAGAAAGTAAGATAGCATTGGGTTTCAGATATGCTCGCTTTTAGAAACAAGTTTCAGATATGCTCGCTTTAAAGTCCTTAATGCCAAATAAAATCATCAGTAATGTTTTATCAGGTTTGGTTACTTGTATTTGATATTTTTTATAGCCCTTCTTCCATTCCCACTTGGCAGGAGCAGCAGTGCGTAGCACACCTTCTTAATTAGACCGGGGTTCGAGCCCGCGACCACCAAATACGGAGGATGCAGAAAGGTTAGGGAATGACAACAGCATATCTCCGGAGTAATATGGCCTTAGTTGCTAATGCTCCTAAAAACTAAATAACAAACAAACAAACCTTTTTTCCATTTAACAAGGTCAACATTTTTGTTTATGTTTCTGCATTTTCCTTTATATTTCTGCCCTTTTTTATTTATTTATTTTTTTTTCTCCTTTTCCCCTCTACTTAGTCCTGTTTTATGTTATATTGTTAGTGTTAACATGACTTATAACTGAGTTTGATCATGTTGATTGTCTGATTCAAGTAGATAAATGGCTGCCTGATTTCTTTCATTGATGTGATCATACGATATCTAAATCAAAATCAGATATCCTAATCAACAAATAAAATAGCATTTCTTATATAATCTGTGCAAGTAAAGAAACACTCCATTGATAAAATTTATCACCCTTTAATAAAATATAAAGTAAATAAAACGAAATAAAACATCTATAGCTTTTGATATTCCAAATTATCTTTATCAGTGGGTTTTATGGTAACCCATCACAGACACTGTATATTAGAGCATTGGAATATTCCTGTGCATTAAACACAGCTCTGTTACATGTTCTGAAATAACAGGTTGGTGTGGCTTGTCACTTCCTTCCTCTTTGAATTATTCTTTTTAAGAACGTTCAGATTGGAGGGCATGCAAAGAAGAGATATCAGAACGTACTGAATGCCATTCTTGCATTCCAACGATGGGATTTCTGTAATACAGGCTGACTTCAATTAACACGATTAATTTGTCCTACGAGTGCATCACACGAAATGGAAATGCATTAATCAAATATAATAATCAATAGGAAAAATTATAATTGTTCAGGAATGTCCATAAAAAATTTTAAAAATACCTTTAAATAACTTTTTAACTGTATACCCTGTAAAAGATAATGAAAATAATTATGGAATTAAATGTTTATTGCATAAAACAATGGTTCCCAAACTGTGTGCCACAGAATATTTTAAATTTTCAAGGGAAACACAGCGATACTTAACATCCGATATCTTACTGATGATATTAATGATACCTTACTAATGATATTAAGATTTGGAGACCGGCGGATTTACTTAACAAGTACAGGTCACTGTTGAAAAAAAGCCGTGAATTAGGGTTGAATTTAAAAGTGTCTGCAATTCTGCCCAGACACGATAGAAGGGAGTATATGATGAGAGCTTTGTCAATCAATTCGACCCTGAAGAGATTGTGCAAGGTTCAAGGGATAGAATTTTTCTCAGCCTGGTCTGTGCTTATTAACAGGAGAGACTGCTTCTACAGGGATGGGATACACTTAAATAGAAAGGGTGCAAGAATATTTGATGATGCTATGGAGACAGTGTTAGGTGGGTCAGAAAGCTGCTAGCTTGGGGGAAAACACGGATTAATAGATTAACAGTAGCCACAGGCAGAGGTGACAGTGAGGAATGAGGTGCAGGAGATTTCAGAGACTGCTGGGAGCCATTGCGGTACAAGGAAATACATGGGTTGTGTTTGGGTAGCTAAGAATAGGAACAGGTGCATGTATACGTGTGTGTACATTAGTGCTAGGAGTTTGGTAAGTAAATTTGATGAATATTTTGGTAAGTAAATTTGATGAATAAGGAATGCAGAACTGGAATTTGGGGAGTACAATGTGTACAGGAAAGACAGGAAGGGAGAAGGGGTTATGCTATTAGTTAAGAACCTCATAAAATACAAGGAAGTACAGCCAGTCAGCATTGCTGGACAGTGCAGTGTCGAGTCAGTTAGGTGTGACATAAGCACTGGGAAATCAAAATTGAGAGTAAGAGTGTGTTATAGGCCTAATGACTGTGATGAGTATAATAAGAAACTGTACAGGGAAATAGAATGGGCCAGTAAATCAGAGAGTCTTATAATGGGGGATTTTAATTTCCCAGATATTGACTGGAATTTGGGTGCTGGTCACTCACACACTAGCAAGGCTTTTGTGGAATTATTAGATGGTTATTTTCTACGTCAGCATGTTCGGGAGGCAACTAGAGGGAGTAATACTCTTGAACTGATTATTAACAGTGATTCTTCATGCATTAAGAATCTGCAGATAAAGGAACCACTAGGTGGCAGTGAACAGTGTGTGCAAAGTGGGATTTACTCAAAGAGTAAATCCCACTTCAGCCCACATCAAGGGTAAAGGAAAGGGTTTTTGCTTTCATAAAGGCAACTATGGAAGTCTGAGACAGTATTTAAATTCTATACGGTGGGACCAACTGATGATGTTACCGACAGCAAATTCAAAATGGGAAGCATTCAAAGAATTAATCTTGGAAGCTACTAGGCTTTACATGCAAACTAAGAAATATTGTTCAAGGTTAAGGCCTAAATGGATGTCAGATGAACTAATGAGACATGTGGCAGAGAAGAAAAATGCAAGGGATACATATAAAATAATGGGTGACATGGAAACTTGCGATAGATATCAGCTGGTCTGTAACCAAGTCACAAAGGAGGTTAGGCAGGCAAAGGCAGATTATGAGAAATCTTTGGCAAAGAACGTCAAGAAAAACAGCAAAGAGTTGTTTACATATGTAAACTCTAGAAGGAAGGTCATGAATCGGATTGGTCCACTGGATATTGATGGTTCAACTTGATGATCCTGCTCAGGTGGCTAACAAACTAAATGAGTATTTTGCATCTACATTCACACATGAGGGGTCATTCGAAGGGGGAATGCCAGAGGTGAACTAAACTCTGGCAGTGAGCTAGATGATTTTGTAATAACTGAGAGGAAAGTGGAGGAGAAATTGTTGAAGATAAACATAACAAAGGCACCTGGGGTGAATTGGATCTATCCAGTTATATTAAAGGAGGCAGCAAAGGAAGTAAGCAAATCCTTAGCCATAATCATGAGAACTTCCTTGGACTCAGGGGAGGTAGCCATGGACTGGAAAAGTGCAAATGTGACCCCAGTTCACAACAGAGGATCAATTGGCGACACAAGTAATTATAGACCTGTTAGTTTAACTTCTGTTCCAGGGAAGTTAATGGAGACACTGGTTAAAGAACCACTGCAGGATCATCTAGACAAGACTTCAGTTATAGCTCGGACACAGCATGGGTTAAGGGGAAGTCTTGTCGGACTAATTTGATTGGATACTATGATGTGGTCACAATGCAACTGGATACAGCGAATAACTTTGATATCATATATTTGGATCTTAGAAAGGCTTTTGATACTGTTGCACGTGGAAGACTGCTGCACAAATTGGAGCAGTGTGGAATTGGAGGCAATCAATGGACACTGCTCTTCGTGGACTAATGTTATTAGTAGAGTCCCTTAGAGTTCAGTGTTGGGTTCATTGTTGTTTTCTGTATTTATAAATTATATTGATGATGGTATATGAGGCTTAATGTTCAAGTTTGGAGACGATACGAAGGTTGGCAGGGTTGTTAATGACACTAATGACAGTACGCTGCTGCAACAGGATCTAGAAAAGTTGAGCAGATGGGCTGAGAGGTGGCAAATGAAGTTTAACATTGACAAATGTAAAGTACTACATATGGGAAGCAGTAACCCCAGAGTAACGTATCAACTCTGTGGTACTATACTGACAGTGGTAGAGAACGAAAAGGACCTAGGGGTAATTGAGCAGGCAGATATGAAGTTTTCTGAGCAGTGCAGACGGTCTGCAAGAGTACCTCATGGTGTCTTGTCAATGATATACAGGAATTTTTCTAGCAGGGATAAGGAGGTTATTATTCCATTGTATAAGGCAATGGTCAGGCCACACCTTGAGTACTGTATACAGGTCTGGAGGCCTCATTTCAAGAAGGATGTAGAGCTGCTGGAACGAGTACAGAGAAGGGCAACAAGATTAGTGAATGGAACAAAGGGGTGCTCTTACGAAGAAAGGCTTAAGTTTTGCAAATTGCAGTGTCTGGAAACTAGGCACTTGCGAGGTGATCTGAATGAGGTGTATAAAGCCTTGAATGGTTTTGAGCATGCTCAGTGCTGATGGGATTCTTCCTCTTGCTCAGAATAATCACCTGTGAGGGCATAAATTTAAATTGAGGAAAGACAGTTGTAGGATAGATGTGCAGAAGTTTGCCTTTAGCCAGTGGGTATTTGATAGGTGGAAGAGACTTCCATCTTTTGTTGTGGAAATTAATATCCTAAATAAATTTAAGGGCTGGACAGGTATTTGGAACAAACGTAGGGGTGAAATCGGAGTGTTTTTTTTTGGCTGATGCTGCATAAGCTTGCTTTCTTGCATTGTATGCCTCTACTAATGCCAATCTGTCGGACACCAGCAAACTAATGTCTCAACATAGTTCGTAGTGTCAGCATTTCTTATTAAGTTGTTTGGACCTAACTACTTAACTGTTAGGTATTCCTTTTGGTCTAGGTGCACCATTAAAAAATTACTGAGACACTAAGGGCACCATGAACTGAGAAAGTTTGGGAACCTCTGTCATAAAATACACAATGAAGAAACAATGTTTTGCGGAAATGTTTGAACAGTGTTGAGTTTCTGTTTTCATCAATTAATTTCCAATAGCCGACAGCAATCTTCTCTGGGTCCTGGCAAAATAAATATTGCAGAGAACCTCAAAACGTTTTGTTTGAGGTTCTCTGCGATACGAAAGATTTCATCTTGGTAACCAGACACCTCATAGGAGACCTGAATAAGGCCTGTAAGGCTCTCATAGGTGAAGGAAGGTGAAATTTTCACTGTTATAATTAGTTCCAAAATTTGGGGTCACAAATTTAAATTGTGATTGGATTGTAGGAAGTCTTCTTTTAGTTAGCATGTTGATTAATGGAACAGGTTACCTTTGTGGGTAGTTGAGGCTGGCAACTTGGTGAAATTCATAGGTCAACTTCATAGTTATCCATATGAGACAGGAATCACATAATTAGTTTATTTTCTTATCTACTTTTTTATGCTTTCTCTATTTTTTTCCCGTTCATATTTTTATTGTTATTTTTGATTTATTTATTATTTTTATTCTTTTATTATTATTGTGTTCATTACTATTATTTATTTTATTTTTTAAAAATTTTATATATATATGGTGTTTCAAAAATGATGTTCAGTAATTTAAAGATGAAAAGTACAAACTAAAATAAGCAAAAAAGTCCCAGTGAACATCAGGCCACTAGTTTAGCAAAAAGCTTTGAGAATCCTTTGCTTAAAAATGTAAGATAATACATTTTTAATTTTTGGTATCAACACTACAGGATTTTACAGATGTTACATGATGTTTCAAAAGGTGTTCAAAATGCTGTCCTTGCATCTGTACGCAGCTTTGTAGTTTTCTCTGCATTGAGTTGTGAATCCTCTCAGGCATTCCTGGGTCATTTCTGATTTGCTGAAAGGCTCCTTCAACCCGACGCTGCAATCCTCAACTGTGTTAATGTTAGAGGTATACACCAAGCTTTTTACATGACCCCAGATACAAAATATCCATTGGATTTAAGTCTGGTGATCTGGGAGGCCACATTACAGGCCCACCTCTACCTATCCACCATTGACCATATCTTCTAGTTAAATCATCATCAGCCATTTTCAATGCACTACAGGATGAAGGCCTCTCCAGCAACTTTCCAGTTCCTTCTGTTTTGGGCAATGGCCATCCATTTACTACCCACAAACTCATAAATTTCATCTATCTATCTCTGTTGTTGTCTTCCAGGTTTTATTCTAGCTCGTCTTGGGTACCATTCTGTTATTCTCTTAGTCCACCTGTCATCGTGTCTTCAAGCTATGTGTTCTGCCCAAGACCATTTTAGTTCTTTAGTTTTGATAATAAGAATGCCCTTTACTTGAGTTTGCTGCCTAATCCACGTGTTTCTCTTCTTATCTAACAGTCTGATTCCCAATATAATTCATTCAATTCTTTGCTGTGTCGTTCTCAGCTTCTCTTTCATTCTTTTGGTGTGTACACAAGTTTCACTTCCATAAGTCATGGTGGGTAGTATACATTTGTTCATTATTTTACGTTTCACACAAATTGGGATATTGCTCCTCAGCATGTGACTATATTTCCTGAATGCTATCCATCCAAAATTTATTCTTCTCTTGACTTCCAGCCATTTATCATTATTACAGCTAGTAACTTCTCCCAGATAAGTATATGACTGCACCTTTTCAATTACTGCTCCTTCAATCATTATATCCCTTTCTATGGCATACTTGTTCATCATTACTTTTGTTTTAGCCATATTCATCTTTAGTCCAAAATCCTTAATAACTCTGCATAACTGATTAAGATTTTCCTCTAATTCTTTGGGATCGTGGCTTATGACCACAATGTCATCTGCAAATCGTAAATGGTTTAGTTACTCTCCATTCACATTGACTCCTTTATGCGACCAGTCTAATCTTCTGAAAGCTTCCTCCAGGGCAGCAGTAAACAACTTCGGAGATATTATATATCTCCTTGTCGAACTCCTTTCTCAATTTTAAATTTAATACTGTCTTTGTCTAGTCTAATAAAGGAGGTAGCATTTTCATATATTTTCTTCAAAATCATAATATATGGGCTACCTATGCCTTGTCTTTCCAGTGCCCGAAACATTGCCTTATGCTGTATGGAGTCAAATGCCTTTTCATAATCCACAAATGCCAGCCATAATGGTGTTTTATATTCATTTGCTTTCTCCATTAGCTGTGACATTATGTGAAGGTGATCCATAGTTGAGAATCCTGTCCTAAAGCGAGCTTGCTCTTTCGGTTGATTCTCATCAAGTATTCTTTCTAATCTGTTAGTAATGACCCTTGTGAACAATTTATAGATGTGGGATAACAAGCTAATTGGTCTATAATTTCCTATTTCTGATTTATCTCTTTTCTTATGCAGCAAAACTATGATTGCATTATTCTACTCCTTAGGTATCACATCTTTTCTAATGCATTTTGTGAAGAGTCTTGCCAGTTTTTGTGCCATGTCTCTTCATCCCAATTTTAACAACTCTGCAGTAACTTCATCTTCCCCAGGGGCTTTCTGATTCTTCATTTTCTTCGACGCATGTTCACCTCATCAGGAAGGACATCGGGTATATTGTATGTGATACTAATTTGCGATCCACATTCTCCACTGCTGGCATCATTCCCTCGCTCCTTGTATAATTCTCTATAGTAGTTTTCTGCTATTTGAATCATGCTTCTCTGCTATTTATAAGTACATCATCGCTATTCTTCAGTTTCAGTATCATTTGTCTTTTTGTATTACTGCTCATGGCTGCTGATTTAAGTCCTTTGTTTTCCCTTAATGCTTGTTCTACTTTTCTTGTGTTAAATCATATGTCCTCTCTCTCTTTCTAATGGCTTTGCATAAATCAGTATACTAATTTTATCCTTGTCAGTGTTTATCTTGCTTTTCATTTGTCGTCTTCGGTTCATCATGACAAGTGTTTCTTGACTTATTTTTTCTTCTTTGGATTTCTTTTTACCTGTAGGTTTCTCTGGCTTTATCACTTTCAGAAAGTTGTAATATTCCACATTGATATCTTGGTCCTGAGCAGTCTGCAGAAGCTCAAACTTGTTCTTAAGTCCCAGTACATACTGTTTTTTTCCTCCTCTTCTGTTTTCTCAAAGACCTTCGTATTATTTACTCGAGTCAGTTTTTTCCTTTCTTTTCTTATATCTATATCAAGTGTGCATCTTACCATTCTGTGATCACTTGCGACATTTACCTTATTCAGGACGGTAACATCTTTCACGATATATATCTTCTGTTAGTGAGGACGAAGTTGATTTCATTAGTTGTTAATCCATTTGGGCTTTTCCATGTCCACTTTCTGTTCACCCTTTTCTTGAAAAAAAGTGTTCATTACCGACAATCCTCGAGATTCTGCAAATTTCATGTCTTTCACCTCTCATTTCTTTCACCAATTCCAAAATTTCCTATAGTTCCCCTTTCTTTGGGATCCTGATCTAGTTAGATACTGAGTCACAACTTGAGCAAAATGTGCCAGTGCACCATCATGCATAAACCACATGTTCTGGCGTTGCTGATGTGGAAAATTATCATCATCAAGGACGTCTGGAAGAACATTCTGCAGGAACTGAAGGTATAACTCTCCTGTTAACCTATTTGGCAGAAAGTGTGATCCAATTAGAAGGTCTCCTAGTAGTCCTGCTCAGACGTTCAACAGGAAATGTTGCTAATGTTGTGACTCGTGAATTGCATTAGGATTTTCTTCGGACCAAATGTGGCAGTTATGAAATTAAAAATACCATCATGAGTAAATCTAGCTTCATCAGTGAACAAAATGTTGTTTAAAAATTGGGGGTTCAAGACACTGTTGTTGCATCCACTGGCAGAAGTTCACTCTGCGAGGGTAGTCTGTATTGCTGAAACCTTGCTGGATATGGTAGGGGTACAGTAATTGATGTAAAATTTTCCATACAATGCTATGACTCAGTACACGCTCTTGCAGAGCAACCCTCCTTGTCGAAATTCCTGGATTTTGTTCTATTCTTTCTAACACCCTTTCCTCAACATCAGGTGTTATGCTACTGGGCCTACCTGCTCGTACTCCATGTGCAAAGTGCCCACGTTCTCTAAGGCATTGAATGAATGTGCGCCTATTGGGCTGCCTTCGGCGGAGAAATTCTTCTTTGTACAAATGTGCAGCCTTGAGTGCACTGCCATTGACTTTATCATACATGAAGTGCATGTTCGCATGCTCTTTATTGCTGTAACCTCTTTCCACGTTGACTATCCTTTGACAAGTACTAGTATGCCTGCTACGTCTCAGCATTGAGAGAGGGGAAAGGGAGAGAATGAGCATAACCTAACCTAAACAAACAAGTCAGTGATGGATCCCAACTAGAAATGTGCAGTTTCTCAAAAATGCTTCACTTAAGGAATTGTATGTCCTGGAAGTCCTAGTAAAGCCATGTTTACTAGGCTTTTTTTACATATTGTAGTCTGTACATTTCACCTTTAAATTATTGACCACCACTTTTGAAACACCCTGTATATATATGGGGTGTGGCAGTAAAGTTCCCAGACTGGTGCTGTTGCAGTCATGTTCAGTGAGTTTGTAAAATAAATGGAAGTGGTAAAGTCAAGTGTAAAGTGTGTTAGTTGTCTGACCGCACCAGGGGGTTCCCCCATCTCTGCATTGTATTCTTTGTGAGTGACATAGAACTCTGTGGAGGCCAGAGATTTAAAAAGTGTGTGGGGAGTGGTCTGTTGTGTAGCATTATGTTCTGTTATTTCTCTGACCATTTAGCCGTTGGGTCCCTATTGGGACCCACTGTTGCCCACACTTTGCCACGAGGAGGCAGGTCAGGCACTCAGTAGATTATTTAAATGCCCGAGCAGGCTCCACCATCGAATTTCTAAGGATTTAGTGGCAAGGCCTAAAAAAAAAAAAAGTGTTCACTAGAATTTGGCCGAAAGTGGTTAAGGGGTGTACTCAGTCGGTTTAGTGAGAGAGAGGGGGGGAGAGACTGGGGGGGGAAACAGATAGGATAGGGACGATAGAGTAGGTATCCCCAAAGAGGTCAGTGGTAAATGGAAGTGATTCACTTAGTACTGGACAATCTCTGTGCCAACAGTGGCACAGAGATTGTCCAGTAGGCTGACAGGATGCAAGTAAACCAGTTTCATTAGTTGCGTTAATGTTCTTTGTCATGATTTTGCAATGGGGCAATGAATGAATATCAAATTTTGTTTTAAACTGGGAAAATCTACAACAGAAACAAATGAAATATTAAAAACTGTTTATGGGGATGAAATGTTAAGTCATACCAGTGTGTTTGAATGGTATAAGCGGTTCAAAGGCGGACGTGAGTATGTTTACAATGACCCAAGAAGTGGCTGTAAACTCCAGAATAACTCATGTGGGTTCCATGAGTTACTGCAATGTGAGACCAACTAATTAGAGTCCCAATTGATGTCTTTAAAAATTTCTCTGATGGGGTTTAAACCAGACCTCTCCAAATGAGTAAAAAGTGGAAAAATTCTGTGCTGTCACAAAGGATGATGGAAAAAGTCCCAGGATAAATAATGTGGTTTTTGAATGACACTGTGATGTGAAGTACCATCTTTTGTGTTTTTCTAGTACAGTGAAACCTCTCTAAAGCATACACTTGGAAGAAAGTTTCAACTGTAGGAAAGGTTCACTTTGCAAGTCCATGAAGCCAGTTTCAGTAATTCAGAATAAATGAAATTTACTGTTACTGGTTGCTCACTGAGAGTGTTTTTTATTATCATTGTAATAAGTGTTTCAATTAATTAACTTTTAGTAAAAATGAATATAAATGGCTCTGTTTAGAGCATTTCATTTTCATTATGGATAATTAGGTTACTTACTAGTTTAGTCCATATTCATCGTTTTTGCTCACATTTTTTAGTGTCCGTAGTCTAACGAAGGACCCTTATAATGTCACTCCATTGTCTGTCCGTCCGTCTGTCCGTCAGAGCATTGTATCTCTGGAACCACTCAACCTATTGACTTGAAATTTTGCATGGGTATGTGCATCATGTGGGCCAACAAAATGTCATATTGATCGTTGTTGACAAAAATTTGTCTGAGAAATGAAGGGTAAAATGGGGGGGGGGACAAAAATGTTGTTGACAACCTATAGGTTATTATACACCGTTAGAAAGAGTTCAACGAGTAGGTTTAAAATACAGTCGATTTCGGTTATTTGGGACACATCGGGACTAGTGCATTTTGGCCTGATTAAGTGGCTGCCCCAATTATCTGAAGTTTCACATAAATAGGTAAAAATACAATGGACCCCTCCCTTTACAATTGGTTCATTGTACAATTAAATCACATTACGATAGACTCACCATAGTAAAGTACCGTTCACTATATGATGTGTAGTAAGCGCCGGTCATTGTGATCATGTTTGTGAATTGAACTTTAGTTCTATTAAACAGTGATTCTAATTAGTGAAAATAGGAGGAATATTATCCATAGGCTATAAAAGTAAAGATATATTAAGCACAAATTTACCCTTTATTATCTTACCAATTAAAAAATTAAATGATACGTGAAAATCGGAAGAATATACATGATAATCAGAATAATTAATATGTACTGTAATATGTATATACTATCTAGCTGACATTTCTGTTCACTGACATTTATGGTTGGGGGTTAAAATTTAAAACAGTAAAAAGATAAGCAATCAATAACAAAGAACACGGCACACACAAATTGCAAGTAACACGATACGCGCAAGTGAGAAAAATACGGAGGATGCAGAAAGGTCAGGGAATGACCACCGCATATCCCCGGAGCAATATGGCCTTAGTTGCTAATGCTCCTAAAAACCAAATAACAACAACAACAGCAAGTGAGAACGGAGTAACAAGTTACGAAGCTTTCAAAATAGGAAGATTCTGAAAATTAATTTTTTTATATGATTGAAGATTTCGTGGAAGTGTAAATACATTTCACCATAATAACCCACAGAATTCCAGCTGTCAGTATTATTACAAATTTAATAAGATTGAGTTTACTATCCGTTTATGATAGATTGCACTAACAGAAAAGCCCAATAAACAGGTGACTGTTAATTATTTTGTGGTTGTGACCTCCAGAAATCCGACCGAACCGTGTGGTACAGTCGGAGACAATTGTAGGGTAATCTCCAATGCTGTGGTCTCCTGCCCCGATTAAATGGCATGTTGTCCCAATTAAGCAAAGTAAACCCTGGCTATTTTCTCTATTGGGTTCTGTTTTTTAAGATTTTCCCCAAATAAACGGCTGCCCCGATTAACTGGTGGCCAAAATAACCGGAATCCACTGTGTAATTTTTAAATATTTTTAAAATTAAAAATGGCAGTGTCAGACAGGAAAATGGGAGTAATTTTTGTGTCTCTTCCCCTCTATTTCCGCGCTACTGGAGCTAAAAATTTTAAAATTACATTAGCTATGCATTATTCGATGCTTATTAAAGGAAAACTATTCCAATTGAAATCTATCATTTACTTTTTGTGTTAAAATTAAAAAAACAATTTTTTATTGCACTTCAATAGCGCACTTCTTTGTACTAGGTCACTCCCCTTTTGGTGACAAAAAGGTTGTTAAATAGTTAGTTAATAATTCTATAAATGTCATTTATAAATTTTGTGATGAGAAGTATTTTTTTAACAATTTTCAAAGCTGGAGTTGTCCCAGCAAGGAGGTACTCAGTGAGCCAGTGTTGAGGCACCTGTGTGGAGTCTTGCATGGCCCTCACCTGCCAGTTGTTTCTCCCACCCTTGTTATTCACAACAACTGGAAAGACTCAAATAGACGATATTTTCATTAGTTCCTCAGTTTTAGGCCAAGCTGGGGTACTAGAAACTTTTTTCTGTTACCATAAAGCCCTCTATTTGAGATACTACACTAACGACCGTTCGTGACTATGGATCCTTCATCCTGAGTGCCCAGCACTCAGTTGACCGATTTATTTTATTTTTTTGCTCAGTTTTTTCTTGTATTAAATACATTGGGAATCATGATATGAGATACCATTGATATTACTTTGAAACTATACATTGATTTGTTGTCTTACCTTTTCTCCAACAGTTATATTACTCTTCATTCCAATAAGACAGTGCCTAGCCCCATGTTACTGATCTTGCCAGATAATTTCCCTGCAATGTTGACATGCTTTCCTGGCTTGCTAGTTCCTGGAATTTGTGTTGTTGTATTAGGAAGAGATTAATTTGAGAATTTCAAATGCATAAGTTACCATCCCATATGCTCTAGCTATGATGGGATGGTAACCTGTCAAGCCTCAACCAACCATTTTGGTTTAATGGATCAGCTAACCAAGCACAGTGGACTGAAGAGTTATCAGTCATCTTTTTTGACTCAGTACCAAGGTACTGTATATAACAGTCTGAATGTCTGGGGGGGGGGGGTCATGCATCATATTCTATGCTGGTTTTCAGTACTTATTTTTTTACCTTTGATCATTTTTCACCTTTATTTTTTACCAATTTGTGTACCAAAGCTCAGATAAATCAGTTTAGACATTTAGGGTGGTGCAATTTTTCTGATGCATAATGTATTCTTGTGCAGTGTTTTTTTTTTTTTTTTTTTTGCTTATTTTAAATTTTTTTCTTTTTTTAATAACTTAAATGATTCTGGAATATAAATTGCATGGAAAAGATATCAATTAACAGAAGCTTCTCAAAAAATTTAATCAGTTTTCAAATACAGTATTTATCATGCAAATGAGTGATGTTATTGTATTGTAATATCGAACTTCAATATTAATGAGGCCATCATTTTGCTTTCATGATGGTTCTACATAACTTTTGCATTGAGTATCCCTACCAGTTATAGACAAAAAATAATGAATTGTTACTTGGTTCATTGCTTTATTGTCTTTGCTTGCTGACTTTTTATGCAGTATCTGCATTCAGTGGGTGTAACAGATATGATGAATTGAATATCACTTTATATTTTACTTTGAATATAACTTTATATTTTGAAGAACACTCCCAAAATTATTATTTCAGGAGTGTTTTCCTCTCCTTCTTTTAATAACTGAGTTTCTATAAACATATTTTCACTAGTTTTATGATGATGAATTTCCAATGCTTAGGTGAGCTGACATTGAAGATACCATGGAGAAATTTATATACAGCTCCAGTAATAGCTACAATTAAGGGACTCTATATTGTAGTTCTACCAAACCTAGGTAAGTTAGAATATTCATTTTTGTAACTTTTATTCAAAGTTTATTTTAAATACCAAGATCAGTTTTATGAACAAATTTGTGGCCAACAATTGAGGATGAGGTGGGACCATGTAGTACTGAGATTAATTTTATTGTGTGGTTCCTAAAGGGTAATTGGTAATTTTGTTTGTTTAGAAATGTTCTGATGCATTTCACTATTCATTAGCAACTTTATTATAATAATTAAGTTAGTCCTAGATACCAGGGTGAAAGCTAGTGCCTGTGTTTCTTTACATCATAAAAATTAGTACTCTTTCAGAGCAAAGAATTTATTGTACTTTCCACAGTGTTGCAAATATGTGGAAAAATTCAAAAGTTATTGCAATAAAACCTTAATTTGAAGTTCAAGGGGTCAAAATATATCCATTTTGGTTTAAATGGGTTAGAACTATTCCTACAAAATAAGAACATTAGTATTAAAGAGAAATTTTTAGTCAGATACCCTTATTAACTCTGTATCAAATATTCACAATTCTCATTAAAATGTTAAGAGTCTTTTGGTTTTGTTGTGGTAGATGTTTATGAGTAGATGATTAATGCATTAATTTTACTCAGATAGTATGAACCACAGCTATAATGCTCAATATGTTCTATGTTGATATCAATATTTGTAAAAGAATAAGAGAAGTTTACCTCAATATGATATTGAGGTAAACTTCTCTTATTCTCTAAAGTAGAACACTTCCATATGATACTCTCCAGAAATTAAAATGAAAACAATTAAAAAAAAAAAAAATCAAATCTTACATTACAGTAAGAAATAATTAACAATAATTAAAAATCGAATGAACACAATTAAAAATCAATTTAATGCAATTAAAAATTAAGTAAATTAATTTAATGAAAAAAATGCGAAACTATCTTCCTTCCTGAAGCTGACAATGCTTTTCGACTGTATCGTGATCACAGGAATGAAAATTACCGAATAGGGGTGAGCTTGGAACTTAATTTGTCTTTGTGCATGCATGTAAAGGACCATGAGTCGGAGATTAGACGTAATTTAATTTCGACGGTTTCTGCAATTAGGTCTCGTATAATTAATGGTTAATAGCCTCATATAATTACATTGGACCCTTTTAATGTCCAACGTAATTAGGCTGGTAATCATGCAGAGGTGACATTCCTTTTTTTTTTTTTTTCAATATTAAACTTCATAATTTGCAACAACTGAACTGCTGCTGCAAATTACAGCTACAAGAAGTTGTCATACAACATTTGCACGAGCAAGTGACCAGTTGATATTACTTTAGATCAGCTGGAAAAATGCATGTTTTATTATAGTTGTGAAAATTTTACCCTTGTTATGTGGAATGAAATCTGTGTGTGTGATTTTTTGGTATGTGTAAATGAGTCTCTATTTATTAAAGAGATTAACCGTGGAAACTGCTTGAAAGGAAAATGTTACATGCAGCTCTACACTAAAATGAAGCATAACCAAAGCAAACCCCAAGAAATACCAAAAAGTACCAAGGCTGTGGTCTTTTTATGGTGGTGTATGGAATTGAACACAAGAGCATGCATAAAATTCACCACATAGGAGGTGTGATACAGAAAAATACATATACCAATTTGCAGCGTGTTAGAATTTTCCAATTTGAATGTAGAGGTTTGCGATAAAATTTTTATATCTTCTTTTTTTTTTAATTTGGCTTAGTAAAGTATTGTCAAAAACAAGAGAAAAGCTCGTGAAGCAGCTTCCTTGGTTCATATCTTCCATAAATAGCAACTTAATTTGCATGCAAAAAAAATAATTTAATTCAATCAACCAAGATAAGATTTCACAATTGTAATTAACTGTACATTTTTCCAGCCATATGCACACACCAGGCATTTTCTATTTTTTCACTTTCAATCATTTATGCAAGTCAGACTGGTTACTGGTTCCTGCAAGCACCTAGGACCAGCTTATGTAGCCATAAATTGCAAGAGCAGTTCACACTAAGTCTCAAAGTTCGTTATGTAAAAGATAGTTCTAAAGGAGAGGAACATTCTCTTTCCATGGGTTACAAGTATTAAACAGCAAATGATATCATACGGATGTTCATGGTTTATCAGGTAAGTACAATTATAATTGTATATATAATTATGTGTAGAGCAATTCAAAAGAATGATACACTTTCATAAGTTTATTGTGAAGTAATCAGTGAGCCTACAGTCATGTAATATGCACCATCTGTTAGAAAATTCTCAAAGTTTGACTCAAATTAATGCAGTAAAGTGTTTCACTCTTTTGCCACTAGGAATGACTTTGTTACAAAAATGGCAGCTCCACAACAAAAGGTGTTCTGCTTCCTGTAGTTTGTGAAAACGAACTGTGACAGTGGTGCAATGGATATTCCATACATGTTTCAGAATTTATCCTCCAACTAGGAGCAATATTTACTATTGGTATAAGCAATTTGAAGAAGACAATTGTATCCTGCAAAAGGAAAAGCTTCCTAGTGTATCGGAAGAAAATGTTTACTGAATTCGACAAGCTTCTAGCAAAGTCCATGGAAATTGTATCAAGATATTCACGAGTTACAGTTGCGAAAGAAAACTGCATTGTTTGCGCTGTGAAAATGATTAACTATGAAAGGTCACATGTCGCGGTTGGTGTTAATCCATAAAATCCAGTGACAAAGTTAAACAATACGATTCTCTGCAAGCTGACATGAAAAATGATGAATTTGCAACCTGCCTGATCTTCAGTGATGAAGTAGCATTTCACTTAAGCAGTAAAGTGAATCGCCATAATGTGCTCGTCTAGTGCACTAAAAATTTGCACAACATTGTAGAGCATGAATGGCATTTGCCAAAAGTGAATGTCTTTTGCATCATTTTACATTGGAAGATCTACAGCCTGATTTTCTCCATGGAAAACAAGATCACGAGGATTATTTATCAGGATGTGCTTGATCCCTTGATCGCAGGGATGTGGTACAGAGCCAGTATGGCGTAGAGGCAATAATTAAAAAAAAATTATTTGCAACGTTTGTACCATGTTTGTCATATAGCCTTAATTTAGTTGGTGTATATGCATAACAACAAAAGTTCATGAAGTCTTAATTAATATTGCAGATGCAGAACTATCAGTATTGCTCAAAGTCTGCTTTTACAAATAGGCTATCCATTTTTATGCAGATTGGCTATATGGAATAAAATTCTTCATAATATTGACTATGTAAATAAAGTATTGCAAGCTAAAAAGCTTTGCATACATAACTCTTCAATTAATAAGCAGATTGATAAAAAAAATCCCCAAGACACATCGGAAAGCAAATTTCAAGATATTTTCAGATATGCTGCTACCACAGCAGAAAATATGGGTATATCAGCTATATTTCCAGATGAAGGAAAAAAACAGAATGACACTTTATGAATCTTCAAATGATTTCAATTTATCTGCCAAACTAATTTTGTATTGAAATTTAATGTTTTGGATGTTCTTACGAATGACTTACCTACTAGACTTGAAAAACGGAATACTATTTCTTCAGATTTTGATTTTCTATTTGGAACTTAACTCACATTAATTAATAAATCCGACTTGAAGAAGGCTGCTTTTGACCTTAATTTAAAATATAACAAAGATTTAAATGCATCAGATATTGAAAGTTTCAAAATCATGTTTTTTCAGTTCTGCTGGATATAAAATCTGTAACCCCTTTCAACTTCTCCAATATATTCCTGAGTATTGTCTAACAGAATCTTATTCAAACATAGAAATAGTGTTATGAAATTTTCTTACTCCTTCAGTAAACTTAAATTGATTAAAAAATCGCTGTAGATTAACTACTGGACAAGAACAACTAATTAACATATGAATTATATCCATTGAAAATCATGTTGCACAAAACAGAAATTACGATAAAATTATTGATGGTTTTGCTTCGGTAAAAGCGAGAAAAATTCATTTAAAATAATACATCTTCATCGCATATTTTTAGTTTGTTATAATGTTAAAAGTACTCTTAAGTATTTTGTTTCTATGATTTTATTCTAGATATATAAACATATGCTATCTGTGATTTTTTCTTTATTTATTTGTAGTTATGTATTTTCTTTGTAGTTTTTATAGAAAGTCTCTGTAGATATAAACGAATATTTGTAAGTTTCTTTTTCTTTGATATTTTTGTTTTGTTATTTTCATTATATTATTTAAATTTTTTAATAAATATATGCAAATCATAGATCGTTGCAATAGTAATTTTTATAAATTCATAAAGATTAACTACCTGCATATAATGGGGGCATACTTATATTACTTTTGTCCCAGGAGTAGGATTGCCTAGTTACATCTCTGTATGAAAGTATACCATTCTTTTTGAATTGTCTTGTGTAATACACAACAACATTGTTTTTTGTTTTAATGTACAGCTCATATACATTGAGCTGCATGATAGTTATGGCAGCAATAAACAGAACTCAGTGATCTTCATTATTATGAAATCAAAATATTTCACATATAGTTCTCGTGGCAGTCTAGTCAATGCGATACATGGTTATCTGTTACTTGTTTAGAGAGGCCTCAGTTTGATTCCCATTGACAACTGTAGGAATTTCAATGTTTTCTTCATTCAAGGCTGTAGTTATCTGATCTTAAAGATTGTATGGTTTCTTCCATAAGTTATTCAGTTATAAGTGTTTAGCAGTATACACTTATAACTGAATAAATATATATATAATAATAATAAATCTCAGTAGTTAATTTTTTTAAAAATTATCCATTGCAAAAGTATTTGTTGTTATTCTCTGTCATGTTGAGTGTGTACATACAAAGAAAAATTGTATAGTGAATCTTAAAGCTCCTTGTTTTTTTTAATGCTCAATCAGTAGTGTAACAATTGCTTAATTTATTGGTACTCACCTCAATTATCCATGTATTTTCACATTGGTGTTATAGGAGTAGTAAAGGTAAAGACAATATAATGTAATTAATTAAATCAGAAATATTAAACCACATTAGTAATTTAAGACTAAGCTCGGAGGAAGAAGTGCATTGTCCATTTCCCCAGTTGTCATTTATAAAATCACTATGTAAACAAACTTAAAATTTAAAAAACTGTAATGTAAAAAGCCGAGAGTCTAAATGGTAGACTTTCGTTATTGTTCATTGTCAGTTGGCTGAAGGTTAGCGAAGGGGTTTAAAAGGAGTTGCCGAGTCCCCATGATGCATTGCTCAGACATGTGAGAATTTGATGCGCACAAGACTTCATATTGGAGAAAGACTAACTGGCAATTTGGTTTAATATTTCAAGTGAAGTGTTATGACGGAACCATTCTATTGCTAGCGTTTTGTATTGAAATATTTTATAATTAGATTTCAATTTGATTAAAATAATGGCAGTATCAATTGAAGGATTGTGATTATAGGCCTGTACATGTTGTGTGAGCTTGGTACTTGACTGATTGGTTCTGAAACTGTTGTAATGGTAATATGCTCGTGTATTTGCTGTTTTTGATGAACCATATTTTGTAGTGGTGCTGCCTATGTAGCAAGCATCACAACCTGGTTGGCATTTGATGATATATAATATTATTGATGTCTTGTGTTTGATATGTGTATATTTCCTTATATTTATTGAAGGAAGCACCTAGTTTATTGTAAGAAGAGAATATTAGTGTGATATCTGAACCTGCAAACACTTTACAAAGTTGTCTGGCAAATTGGCTGTGATATGGGTGCCCTTGTGTGTAATTTCTACAAATATTATTATTATGGTGGTTATTGATGTTGTATTGTACATATGATATTGTGCTTCGAATTAACCATGCGGGTTATTTCCTAGCTGTGAACCTCTTTGTTAATATTGTAATTCTATGGCTAAATTGTATATTTGGTTGTATAGTATGGATTTTTTTGTGTTTTATGAATGGTGAGAATAAAAATGTAAATATTTCCCTGCATGAGTTTTTTTTTTCTGAATATCTTAGTCCTGAGCTTATTGTCTTTTTTATATATTGTTAATTTTAAGAAATTAATACTATTCTCTTCCTCTAATTCAAGAGTGTATTTTAGTCTGTTATGTACCGAGTTGAATTTGGTTAAAAGTTTATCAATAATAGTCCTATTACCAATTAGTAATTTAACTTCAGGGGAAATGGTTGAAATATTTGACATTCTACTGAAGCTAGGTAAATCTCAGGAAGAGGAGCTGAAATATCTAATCCCATAGGGAGACCTTAAATCTGCTCAATTTCATTTTGAAACTGGAAATGTCTTGCTTTGATTAAAATAGAGACTCATTCTAAAATGGCTGTTATTGCTAAGGTTGGTACGACTTGAAAGTGTGTTATCAGTTGTTAATAATTCCCTTAATTTTTGCAATGTGTAATCTATATTCACGTTAGTATAAAGGGAAACAACGTCATAATATGCAAGTATGTCATTGTTCAATATCGTGACAGTATTTATACGCTGGCATTGTGTGCCCTGAATTCGGAAAATTTCATTAGAGGTGATATAATTTTAACCAAGAACAATGGTTGATTTGTTAAATGAAACAATGGGTTGTAGCGGGCATCCTGTTTTATGTAATTTCACGATACTGAACATATGCTGTAGGATATTATTCTGAATGCCAATATTTTGCAGTGTGTGTAAGTTAATTTCTTTATTTGCTTTTAGTTTCCTGAGAATGGTATCCAGCTGGTTCTTTAACCGTGAACTTTTATCTATCTTGTATGTTTCATTGTCCGAAAGAACCTGTCGGATTTTCTCTGTATACGTGCTTTTATCTAAAATTACAGTGGTATCCCCTTTATCTCTGATAAAGGGGATGCCATTGTAATCCTCCGGTGTTTATGTAAATTTGTTAATTTATTTATTTAATTAATTTTTTAAATTTATTTATTTAATTAATTACATTTTAATGTCTTAACCTTTCTTATTCCTATCGATAATTGAGATGAGTACCAATAAATAAGCTGTTGCTATACTATTGATTGAGTATGTATGTACAGTGAAAATGCACTGTACATACATATCTGCTTTTGCAATGGAGCAAAGGCGACTACGATGGTCTGAGACAGTATTTAAATTCTATATAGTGGGACCAACTGAAGATGTTACCAACAGCAAATTCTAAATGGGAAGCATTCAAGGAAATAATCTTTTTTTTTTTTTTTTTGATTTGGCAGTTGTTGGCGCATCGGCTTCTGTGGCCATATTGCACCTCCCAAGGTTTTTGCAGTACTTTGATCCAAGCCCGAGGCGGGAATCGAACCCGCGACCTTTGGGTTGCCGGGCAGGTACTTTACCCCCTCGGCTAGCCCGGTCGGCTGAAATAATCTTGGAAGCTACTAGGCTTTTTGTCCTAACTAGGAAATACTGTTCAAGGTTTAAACCTAAATGGATGTCAGATAGCTAATGAGACCTGTGGCATAGAAGAAAAATGCAGGGATACATATAAATTATCAGTTGACACAGAACACTCTCGTATATATAAGCTTGTCTGTAATCAAGTTATAAAAGAGGTTAGGTAAGCAAAGGAAAATTATGAGAAATCTTTGGCAAAAGATGGAAAGAAAAAGAGCAAAGAGTTCTTTATTTATGTAAACTCTAGAAGGAAGGGGATGAATCAGATTGGTCCGCTTGATTTCGATTGTTGATGATCTTGCTCAGATAGCTGACAAACTGAATGAGTATTTCACATCTACATTCACACATGAGGAGATATTTAGAAAGGGAAATGTCAGAAATTTATCGAACTCTAGCAGGGAGCTAGAGTTCGATGCTGCTGCTGCTGCAACAGGATCTGGAAAGGTTGAGCAGGTGGGCTGAGAGGTGGCAAATGAAGTTTAAAATTGACAAATGTAAAGTACTACATAGGGGAAACAGTAGCCCCAGAGCAATGTATCAACTCTGTGGTACTACACTGACAGTGGTAGATATGAAGGCAGGCAGATATGAAGTTTTCTGAGCAGTGCAGATGGGCTGCAAAAGTAGCTCATGGTGTCTTGTCAATGATATACAGGAATTTTTCTAGCAGGGATAAGGAGGTGATTATTCCATTGTATAAGGCAATGGTCAGACCACACCTAGAGTACTGTATACAGATCTGGAGGCCTCATTTCAAGAAGGATGCAGAGATGCTGGAATGAGTACAGAGAAGGGCAACAAGATTAGTGAATGGAACAAAGGGGTGCTCTTACAAAGAAAGGCTTAAGTTTTGCAAATTGCAGTGTCTGGAGACTAGGCACCGGCGAGGTGATCTGATAGAGGTGTATAAAGCCTTGAATGGTTTGAGCATGCTCAATGTCAATAGGATTTTTCCTCTTGCTCAAAATAATCAACTGAGAGGGCATAAATTCAAATTGAGGAAAGGCAGATGTAGGATAGATGTGCGGAAGTTTGCCTTTAGCCAGTGGGTAGTTGGCTGGTGGAACAGACTTCCATCCCTCGTTGTGGAAGTTGATAGCCTAAGTAAATTTAAGGCTCAGCTGGACAGGTATTTCGAACGAACGGAGGAGTGAAATGGGAGTGGTTTTTTTTTTTTTTTTGGTTGATGCTGCATAAGTTTGCTTTCTTGCATCATATGCCTCTGCTAATGCTAATTCAGAGTAAGATTTTGTGAGGAGAATTTAGCACTTTATGAAAGGGATCCATCTAACTTTCATCTTCAGAATTGTTATGGGTGATGAAACATGGGTTCATCACTGGGATCCTGAGACTTAGCAAGAACCAATGCAATGGAAGCACAAGGGTTCTTCCCCATCCAAAAAATTTCATACATACCCTTCAGCTTGTGAGATTATGGCCACCATTTTTTTGGAATGCTCAGGGAATTTTGCACATTCACTACTTGGAACACAAGTAGATAGTCACTGGGGAATTATATGCATCCCTACTGTATAAACTAAGGGATGCCATGGAAAACTTTTCAGAGGTGTACTGCTTCTTCAGGACAATGCACCAGTGCACAGGTTAAATGCTGTTGCTACTGCTTTGAGAGAATGACTTTACAGAACTTACACATCCACCTTAGAGTCTGGATCTATTAGTATCTATTATATAGTCTGGATATATTAGTATTAATATGCCTCAAGAAAAATATATGTGATTGTCGCTTTGCTGATGATAATGAACTGAAGTTTGCTGTTTCTGCATTCTTTGATGGACAGGACAGAGTTTTATTTGTCTGGTATTTCCTCATTTCCAACAAAATGGAACAAGTGTATTGAAGTTCAGAGGATTTAATTGGAAAAAAAAAAAAAATGCCTCATTTCCTTCATAGGTAGTTAAATAGATATTTATTTAAAGTATACCCAGTATAAAATAAAATAAAATTATATTTTATTTTATTTTATTTTATTTTATTTTATACTGGGTATACTTTAAATAAATATCTGTTAAACTATGGACCCCAGTACTCCAGGCCCATTTGTCACTGGTAGTTAAATAATTTATTGAATGCCCTTCATGAGACTATAGGTACTCTAGAATTATATACGAGTAATGTATGTAAAAATTTATATTCTTGTGAATGGCTATTTTTTAAAAAAATCATTCTGTAATTTTCAGTTTTATAGGGTTATAGTTTTATAGTTTTATCTCGAACTATAAATGGAATTAAATAGTATGTTTTTTGTCATTAGTGATTACCTTGATATCATTACATAATTATTTAAAATGTCTTTATAGGTATTAAATATGATGAAGAGAAAGAAGCAAAGGCAGCACAAGAAGCTAAGCAGAAAGAACTGCTTCGAATTGAGGAGGCTAAAGCAAAAGAAGCACGTAAAGGTGATCATCATTTCTTTTGCTTAAATGAAAAGAAATAAAAGTAACTATTGATTTTTGGGAGGTGAATTCATAATGTTTAATTTCACAAGTATTGAGTTCAGTTTCTCATGAATCGTGTGTGTGTGTGTGTGTGTGTAGAAAGTGCATAAGATATTCAACTCGCCATCATATAATTTATAGAACAGTGTAGTTTACACATATTTGTTTACACTAAAATTATATCACTGTAACTTGCTTCTTTTTAATATAAATAAAAGTAAAATTTTTTTCCATTTATAAATAATGTTTAGAATTTTTAATAAATATTAGTATTAGTATCAATAGTAGCAAATGATGTATGAAAGCATCCTTATATCAGACAGAAAAAAAACAAAACACACCTTTCCACGTAATCTGTCTGACCCAGTGTTCAGGGCCGTGCCGTGCTATGATACAGAGAGGCGGCCGCATCAGGCGGTACCGTAAGGGGGCGACATATGCAGCAAAATCAAAATACAATTTGAACCATTAAGGGGCGGCATTTCGAAGATTTGCATAATACTGAAAAAATCTACCGCACGGCCCTGCCAGTGTTGAATCCATAGCGTTTGTGTGTGGGGGGAAAAGAATGTAAACTTAAGGGATACATGCCCTAGGCTGGGGGGAAAGTATGTAAACTTTGGGGGTACATGTAGTATATATTTTTTTATTATTATTTAATATTTGCAACATATGTATATGTTATAAACAAATCTGTATATTTATATTTATGCATAAATATAAATTTAGGCACAATGCATATAGATATATGTATAAATATAAATTTAGGCGCAATGCATATATATATATATATCTATATATGCATAAATATAAATACAGATTATGCATATTTATGATTGTTATAATATGAGAAAACAAAATAGGAAACAAAAGGAAATATTTATTATTTAACATCTAAATACTAATAGTCAGTTCACAACAACCACATTACTGACAACAATCACAATTTAATATGAAAATCATTGATTAAAATTTGCAAAAAAAAAAAAAACAAACAAAAAAAAATTATCAAAAAAAAAAAATTATCAAAAAACAAATTATCACACATGCAAGTACTGTATTGTAATAATGTTATTCTTTCCATAATGTTATTTCTTATGTGTATCAATCATTTATTAATTTTTCCGATAACTCACTTTGGCCCTCAGCTTATCTTCTTGCAATACAGATTCATACAGATACACATGAGGTTATTCAATGAGGGGAGTGCCAGAAGTTTATCAAACTCTAACACGAAGCTAAGTGATTTCGTAATAACTGAGAGCAAAGTGGAGGAGAAATTGTTGAAGTTAAACCTAAGGAAGGCACCTGGGGTGGACGGGATCTATCCAGTTATATTTTTTAAGGAGGTAGCAAAGGAACTAAACAAACCCTTAGCCATAATTATGAGAGCTTCCTTAGACTCAGGGGAGGTCCCTGTGGGCTGGAGGTGTGCAAATGTTTCACCAATTCACAAAGGGGGTTCAAAAGGTGACACAAGTAACTACAGACCTGTTAGTTTAACTTGTGTTCCTGAGAAATTAATGGAATCACTGGTTAAAGAAGCATTGCAGGATCATCTAGACAAGACTGCAGTAATAGTTAATACACAGCATGGGTTTCTTGTCTGACCAGTTTGATTGGATACTATGATGTGGTCACAAAGGAACTGAATGCCAAAAATAATTTTGATATCCTATACTTGAATTTCAGGAAAGCTTTTGATACTGTTGCACATGGAAGACTGCTGTACAAATTGGAGAGGTATGGCATTAAGGATAAGTTGCTACAGTGGATAAAGGGATGGTTTAGTGGGAGACGATAGAGAGCGGTAATCAGTGGACACTGCTCTTCGTGGACAAATGTTGTTAGTGGAGTTTGCCAGGGTTCAGTGTTGGGCCCATTGTTGTTTTGTATATTTATCAATGATATTGATGAAGGTATATCAGGTTTAATGTCCAAGTTTGCAGATCATACAAAGGTTGGCAGAATTGTTAATGACAGTAAAGACGGTACGCTACTATAACTGGATCTAGATAAGCTGGGAAAATGGGCTGAGAAGTGGTGACTGAAGTTTAACGTTGACAAATGCAAAGTACTGCATATTGGTAGCAATAACTAAAGAGAAATGTACCAACTGTGTGGTACTGCACTCAGGGAAGTGAAAAGTGAAAAAGACCTGGGGATAATTGTGCAGTGAAATATGAAGTTTGCTGAGCAGTGCAGATAGGCTGCCAGGGCAGGTCAATGGAGTCTTATCAATGATATATAGGAATTTTGATAGCAGGGACATGGAGGTGATTATCCCATTATACAAGGCAATGGTCAGGCCACACGTAGAGTACTGTGTACAGGTCTGGAGGCCTCATTTAAGGAAGGATGTAGAGTTGCTACAATGAATACAAAGAAGGGTAACAAGATTGGTGAGGGGAACAAAGGGTTACCCTTATCAAAAAGCTTAAGTTCTGCAAATTGCAGCACCTGGAGAGTAGGCACCTGCAAGGTGATTTGATTAAGGTGTATAAGGCCTTGAATGGGTTGAGCAAGCTGAATGCTGATGGGATTCTTCCTCTTGCTCAGATTAAGAACACGAGGGGGGCACAGTTTCAAAGTGAGGAAAGATAGTTGTAGATAGATGTGTGGGAATTTGCCTTTAGTCAGTGGGTAGTTGATTGGTGGAAGACTTCCATCTTTTGTTGTGGAAGTTGATAGCCTAAATAAATTTAAGGCTGAGCTTGGCAGGTATTTGGAACGAATGGAGGGGTGAAATGGGAGGTTCTTTTTTTTTTTTTTTTTTTTTTTGTGTGATGCTGCATAAGCTTGCTTTCTTGCATTGTATGCCTCTACTAATGTTTAATAAAAAGGTTATAAAATGTATTGTTTATAGGCTGCAACCAATTCATCTCATTTGTGATATACAAAGGAAGAATTAGCTACAAGTAGACTCTTGCTGTGAAAAAAACAAAAAAAAAAAAAGGAATGTGAAAACCATAAAGTGAAACTGCGGACAATTGAATTAGTGGTTGCAGACTCCCCTGAAAGCTGTGGGACACTTTATAATTTCAATTTACAATAGCATCTGTCAGGAACCAATTCAGGCGAACCTATCTGTCAGGAACCAAATCAGGCAGTCACAAAAGAACTGGATGCAGGGAATAACTTTGATATTATATACTTGGATCTTAGAGAAGCTTTTGATACTGTTGCACATGGAAAACTGCTGCACAAATTGGAGCAGTGTGGCATTGGAGGCAAATTGCTGCTATGGATAAGGGGGTAGTTGAGGGGGAGAAGACAGAGTGGTAATCAATGGACACTGCTCATCGTGGACTAATGTTATTAGTGGAGTCCCTCAGGGTTCAGTATTGGGTCCATTATTGTTTTCTGTATTTATAAATGATATTGATGATGGTATATCAAGCTTAATGTCCAAGTTTGCAGACGATACGAAGGTTGGCAGGGTTGTCAAGGACACTACTGACACTATGCTACTGCAACAGGATCTGGAAAGGTTGAGCAGATGGGCTGAGAGGTGGCAAATGAAGTTTAACATTGACAAATGTAAAGTACTACATATGGGAAACAGCAACCCCAGAGCAACGTATCAACTCTGTGGTACTACACTGACAGTGGTAGAGAATGAAAGGGAGCTGGGGGTGGTTGTGCAGGCAGATATGAAGTTTTCTGAGCAGTGCAGACGGGCTGCAAGAGTAGCTCATGGTGTATTGTCGATGATATATAGGAATTTTTCTAGCAGGGATAAGGAGGTGATTATTCCATTGTATAAGGCAATGGTCAGACCACACCTAGAGTACTGTATACAGATCTGGAGGCCTCATTTCAAGAAGGATGCAGAGATGCTGGAACGAGTACAGAGAAGGGCAACAAGATTAGTGAATGGAACAAAGGGGTGCTCTTACGAAGAAAGGCTTAAGTTTTGCAAATTGCAGTGTCTGGAGACTAGGCACCGGCGAGGTGATCTGATAGAGGTGTATAAAGCCTTGAATGGTTTGAGCATGCTCAATCTGATGGGATTCTTCCTCTTGCTCAGAATAATGACCTGAGAGGGCATAAATTCAAATTGAGAAAAGACGGATGTAGGATAGACGTGAGGAAATTTGCCTTTAGCCAGCGGGTGGTTGGTTGGTGGAATAGACTTCCATCCCTTGTCGTGGAAGTTGATAGCCTAAATAAGTTTAAGGCTCAGCTGGACAGGTATTTCGAACGAACAGAGGGGTGAAGTGGAAGTGGTAATTTATTTATTTTTTTTTTTGGCTGATGCTGCATAAGCTTGCTTTCTTGCATCAAATGCTTCTACTAATGCTAATGCTATTCATGGCCTGCAATCTTGTTTGCGATATACAAACAAAGAATTAGTCACAAGTAGACCATTTGTGTGAAACACTATCAAGAGATGGTTCATGTGAAAATAAAGGGAACCTGAAAACCATAAAATGAAAATGCAGGCACTTGAAATAGTGGCATTTAGTTACAATTTGTATAGCCAGAAATATTGCCCATTTAATTATTTTGAAAATTTCATGTCTTGAATTTTAGTGATTTTTTATTTTTGCTGTCTACCACCTAACAAGTACCATACTTAGTTGATGTGATTTTTCGTGTTGTTTATTTGACATAAATTTATTGAATTCATGTTTTATAAAATAAAAATTGCTATTTTCCGCCGGGGTGAATTTTATTCCACCGTGGGTGAAACTACCTCCCTGGATTCAACACTGATCTGACCTCTCTAATAATTTGTCTAGCTCTCCTTAAATTTCTTCAAACTATCACTTTCACAACATCCGGTAAATGTTTGTCCAACAATTGACTAACCCCTGCCTAAAAGCAAATTTCCTGATATCTGCCCTGCAACCATCCTTCTTTAATTTAAGTTATGCTCCCCGATGTGTGTTGTCCGAGCAAGAGGATGCCATCAGTATTTAGTTTACTTAATCCATTAGTTTTAGGGGTGGCAGCAAGTGAGTGTATTGAACCATTAAGGCTAATTATGAGAGCATCATTGGACTCAGGAGAGATTCTGTTGTATTTGAAAAGTGGCAATATATCACCAATATACAAAAGTGGTTCTAAGAGTGTAGTGGGAAATTACTGATGGGTCGGTCTAACTTCAGTAGTAGGGAAAATTATGGAGGCAATGGTCAAGGGTGGAATTTAGGATCATTTAGATAGAAATAGAATTAAGAAGGGTACACACCATGATTTGTAATAGGAAAATCATGTTTAACAAATCTGGTTAGCTATTTTGACAGGATCACTCATGAGCTGAATTTATGGAATAATTTTGACATTGTTTATTTAGATTTCAGCAAAGCATTTCACTCACTCCCACATGAGCAGTTACTTTATAAGCTGGAACAGGTTGAAATCATGGGGAAAATCCTTAGATGGATAGCAGGATGCAGGGCAGGAGGCAGAGGGTTGTGATAAATGGTTATTCCTCAGATTGGGTTAATTTAAGAAGTGGGGTTCCCCAAGGATCAGTATTGGGACCACTATTGTTTTTGATTTTCTCAAATGATATCGATGAAGGGATAGAGGGCGTGATGTCTAAATTTGCAGGCGATGTAAAGATCAGTAGAATAGTTAATGATCACCACCAAGCAGAGCTTCTTCAGAGTGACCTAGACAGACCTCAGGGATGGTCAGAATAATGGCAACTATGCTTTAATCCAGCAAAGTGTAAGGTATTGCACCTGGGGAACAGTAACCCCAAAATAACTTATACACTTGGCAGAGTTGAACCAAAGCTGGTAGTGGAGGAAAAGGACTTGGGTGTTACGATACGCTCAGACCTGAAGTTCTCCGAGCATTGTAGACTGGTTGCAATGAAGGCCCATGGTGTCCCATCAATGATTTATCGAACAATTTCTAGTAGAGATAAGGATGTCATAGTCATAATCCCATTATATAAGGCTATTGTTAGATCACACTTGTAATATTATGTTCAAGTATGGAGACTGCACCTAAAGAAAGACATTGTGCATGTTGAAAGGGTCCAAAAATGGGTAATCCTCTTGGTGAGATTGGCTAAAGGGCATCCATATGAGGAAAGACTTTGAATATGTGGGTTTCACAGCTTGGGAACTGGGCACCTAAGAGGAGACTTGATTGAGGTGTTTAAGGCTCTGAGCAGCAAAAATAAAATGAATGAGGATGAAATTTTCACGATTCTAAATGATTCTAGTTCCGGGGACGATTTTTTTTTGACAGTATTGCAGGAAGTTTTATTTTACCCAGCAAGTTAAAAATTCTGGAATAAGTTACCTAAATGGGTGGTGGAGGTTGACAGTCTGTGGAAATTCAAAGGTCAGCTGGATAGTTACCTATGGGAGGAGGGAAATGCATAGGTTGTGTATTTCCTCTTCTTTTATTATTTATTTATTATTTATTTAATTTAAATTTTTTATTATTATTATTTTACTTCCTTTTTTTTTGACTGGTGCAGCATAAGCCTTAGGCTTCTTTGCACCATATTGCCATTGGTAATACTAATACATTCAAAGCTTTAATCACTTCATCAGATCTCCTCACAAGTGCCTAATGCTGCAGTTTGCAAAAATGAGGCCATTTCTTGGAGGAGTACCCTTATGTTCCCCTCACTAATCTTGCCCTTCTCTGCACTTGTTCGAACAGTTAACATCCTTTCTAAAATGAGGCTTCCAGACATCTATGTAATACTCAAGATGTAGCCTATCCTTTGCCTTATACAACAGGATAATCACCTCCTTATACCTGCTTGCAAAATTACTGTATGTCATTGACAAAACCTCATGAACTGTCCTGGCAGCCTCTCAGCATTGCTCAGAAAACTTCATATCTGATTACACAATTACCCCAGGTCTTTTTCATTCTTCACTACCCTGAATGTGGTACCACAGTTGGTATGTGTTTCTGGATTACCTTGCATTTGTCAATGTTAATCTTCAGTTGCCACTTCTCAGCCCATCTGCCTAATTTGTCTAGATCTTGTTGCAGTAGCATACCCCAGTTAGTGTAATTAACCACCCTGAAACCTTTGTATCATCTGCAAACTTAGATATTATTTTTGATTTGCCTTTGTTATATTGATTTTCCTTTGTTAAAATCATTAATAAATATGGAAAACAACAAAGGGCCCATCGGTGTACTCCGGGCACTCCACTGATAACATTAATCCAAGAAGAGCAGTGCATTGATTCTTCTACTCAACCATCTCTTTATCCATATCAGTAACTTGTTTCTAATGCCATAGTGCCCCAATTTGTATGTCTATCTTTTCTATGGAATAGTGTCAAATTTTTTTCTGAAATCTAAGTATAAATAATTTTTGTCAAAATAATTTTTTGCATCCAGTTCCTTAGTTACTGCATCAGATTTGTCAGACAAGGCCATGACAAATCCATGCTGTGATTGCAGTATGGCTACATTTCTATCTAGGTGGTTATGTGTTACTTCTTTAACTAGTGACTTCATAATTTTTGCCGGAACAGAAGTCAAGTTGACCGGTCTGTAATTACTTGTATCACCCTTTGACTCCCTTTGTAAATTGGGGATTGTTTGCATATCTCTAATCTATACAGACCTCTCCTGAATCCAGAGATGCTCTCATAATTATGGCTAAATGTTTACTTAACTCTTTTGCTGGCTCTCTTAATATAATTGGGTAGATCTCATCCATCCCTGGTGCCCTTTTTTACGTTTAGCTGCAACAATTTCTTTTCAGCTTTCCTCTCAGTTATCGCAAAATCATTTAGCCTCTGTTTGGAATTTGATACACTTCTGGCATCTCCAGCCCTAAAAAATTCTTTATATGTGAATATAGATGTAAAATACCTAGTAGTTTGTCAGCAACCTGAACAGGATCATCAACAGTTAAATCATTCATATATAGTGGACTAATGTGATTCATCCCTTTCCTTTTAGGGTTACATAACATTAGCATTAGTAGAGGCATTTGATGCAAGAAAGCAAGCTTATGCAGCATCAGCCAAAAAAAAAAAAAAAAAAAAAACCACTTCCACTTCACCCCTCTGTTCGTTCAAAATACCTGTCCAGCTGAGCCTTAAACTTATTTAGGCTATCAACCTCCACCACAAGGGATGGAAGTCTGTTCCACCAACCAACCACCCGCTGGCTAAAGGCAAATTTCCGCACGTCTATCCTACATCTGTCTTTCCTCAATTTGAATTTATGCCCTCTCAGGTGATTATTCTGAGCTAGAGGAAGAATCCCATCAGCATTGAGCATGCTTAAACCATTCAAGGCTTTATACACCTCTATCAGATCACCTCGCTGGTGCCTAGTCTCCAGACACTGTAATTTGCAAAACTTAAGCCTTTCTTCGTAAGAGCACCCCTTTGTTCCATTCACTAATCTTGTTGCCCTTTTCTGTACTCGTTCCAGCAGCTCTACATCCTTCGTGAAATGAGGCCTCCAGACCTGTATACAGTACTCTAGGTGTGGCCTGACCATCGCCTTATACAATGGAATAATCACCTCCTTATCCCTGCTGGAAAAATTCCTGTATATCATTGACAATACTCCATGAGCTACTCTTGCAGCCCATCTGCACTGCTCAGAGAACTTCATATCTGCCTGCACAATCACCCCCAAGTCCCTTTCATTCTCTACCACTGTCAGTGTTGTACCATAGAGTTGATACGTTGCTCTGGGGTTGCTGTTTCCCATGTGTAGTACTTTACATTTGTCAATGTTAAACTTCATTTGCCACCTCTCAGCCCATCTGCTCAACCTTTCCAGATCCTGTTGCAGAAGCATAGTGTCAGTAGTGTCCTTGACAACCCTGCCAACCTTTGTATCGTCTGCAAACTTGGACATTAATCCCGATATACCATCATCAATATCATTTATAAATACAGAAAACAATAATGGACCCAACACTGAGCCCTGAGGGACTCCACTAATAACATCAGTCCACGATGAGCAGTGTCCATTGATTACCACTCTCTGTCTTCTCCCCCTCAACCACCCCTTTATCCATAGCAGCAATTTGCCTCCAATGTCACACTGCTCCAATTTGTGTAGCAGTCTTCCATGTGCAACAGTATCAAAAGCCTTTCTAAGATCCAAGTATATAATATCAAAGTTATTCCCTGCATCCAGTTCTTTTGTGACTGCATCATAGTATCCAATCAAGTTGGTCAGGCAAGACTTCCCCTTAACAAAACCATGCTGTGTCTGAGCTATAACTGAAGTCTTGTCTAAATGATCCTGCAGTGCGTCTTTAACCAGTGCCTCCATTAATTTTCCTGGAACAGAAGTCAAGCTCACAGGTCTATAATTACTTGTGTCAGCCTTTGATCCTCCTTTATGAATTGGGGTCACATTTCCAGTCTATGGGTACCTCCCCTGAGTCCAAGGAAGCTCTCATAATTATGGCTAAGGGTTTGCTTACTTCCTTTGCTGCCTCCTTTAATATAACTGGATAGATCCCATCCACCCCGGGTGCCTTTCTTGTGTTTATCTTCAACAGTTTCTCCTCCACTTTACTCCCAGTTATTTCAAGATTCTGTAACTTACTGCTAGAGTTGAATACACCTCTGGCATTCCCCTCGCTGAATAACTCCTCATGTGTGAATGTCGATGCAAAATATTCATTTAGTTTGTTAGCCACCTGAGCAGGATCATCAACACTTGACCCATCAATATCAAGTGGACCAATCTGATTCATCCCTTTCCTTCTAGAGTTTACATAAGTAAAGAACTCTTTGCTGTTTTTCTTTGCATCCCTTGCCAAGGATTTCTCGTAATCTGCCTTCGCCTGCCTAACCTCCTTTGTAACTTGGTTGCATATCAACTTGTATCTATCATAGGCTTCTGTGTCATGTGTTAATTTGTAAGTATCCCATGCATTTTTCTTCTCTGCCATATGCCTCATTAGTTCATCTGACATCCATTTTGGCCTAAACCTTGAACAATATTTCTTAGTTGGTATGTAAAGCCTAGTAGCTTCCAAGATAAGTTCTTTGAATGCTTCCCATTTTGAATTTGCTGTTGGTAACATCATCAGTTGGTCCCACTGTATAGAATTTAAATACTGTCTCAGTCCATCGTAGTCGCCTTTACGGAAGCAATAACCCTTCCCTTTACCCCTAATGGTAGTTACCTCTTTGAGTAAATCCCACTTCAGCACACTGTGATCACTGCCACCTAGTGGTTCATTTATCTGCAGATTCTTGATGCATGAAGAATCACTGCTGATAATCAAATCAAGAGTATTACTCCCTCTAGTTGCCTCCCGAACATGCTGATGTAGAAAACAATCATCCAATAAATCCACAAAAGCCCTGCTAGTGTGTGAGTATCCAGCCCCCAAATTCCAGTCAATATCTGGGAAATTAAAATCTCCCATTATAAGACACTCTGATTTACTGGCCCACTCTATTTCCCTGTACAGTTCCTTATTATACTCATCAGAGTCATTAGGCCTATAGCACACTCCTACTCTCAATTTTGATCTCCCAATGCTTATGTCACACCAAACTGACTCCACACTGCACTGTCCAGCGATGTCGACTGGCTTCACTTCCTTGGTTTTTATGTGTTTCTTAAAGTAAAGTAAAGTCTTTGCTGGTTTCCTTTCTATTCTTTGCTAGAGACTTCTTATAATCCCCTTAGTTTGCCTAAGGTGACTTGATTGTAGACTAGTTTATATCTCTTGTAGTAAGGGCTGCCACAAGTGGGTAGGCGAGGTAAGTGCCGCTTACGGGTGGCAGTTGAAGACAGCGGCAAAATGTTTTTTGATATTTCTTTCTGATTAGTTAACGCTTATCAGTATTCAACATTTAGGGCAGCAAATTTTATTTTGCTTGCTGGTGGAGGCACGTAGGAACGCAGTGCTACTGCCTGTAGTCTTCTGTATCATGTGATAATCTGTGTTTATTTTCTTCTTCTTTGCATAGGTCTCATCAGTTCATCTGACAACCAGTTAGGTCTAAGCCTTGAACAGTATCTCTTAGTTAGTATAAAAAAGCCTAGTAGCTTAACAGTTACTTCTCTGAATGCATCCTATTTAGAATTTGCTGTTAGTAATGTCATTGGTTTCTCTCACTGAAGGGAATTTAAAAATTGCCTGAGACCATTGTAATCTCATTTAAGAAAGCAAAAGCCCTTCCCTTTGCCATTAACAATAGTTACTTATTTAAGGAAATCCTGTATTTGTGCGCTGTGATCACTGCCCCTTAGTGGTTCTTAATGTATGAAGAGTCACTACTGAAAATCAGATAAATAGTATTGTTTTCTCTCATTGCTTCTCTAACATGCTGGTGGGAAACAGTCATCCAGTAATTCTATAAAATCTTGCTATTTTGTGAGTGATTAATCCACAAGTTCCTCTCAATATATGGAAAGTTATCATCTATTATAAGACTTTTTGACTTGTTAGCCCACTCAGTTTGTCTGCATAGTTGTTCATTACACTTATCACAGTCTTCAGGCCTTTAAATTTGTTTTTCCTGTGATTATATCATGCCAAACTGACCAAACAGTGCACTGGCCACTCATATTGATTGGTTGCTCTGCCTTAGATTTTATGCTTGTTAACTTTTTTTTTTTTTTTTTTATGAAAACCCCAAACACGAAAGGTATCAAAACCTATAGTACTTAGTACCGTGCATGGGTTGAAGGAGAAGTATGGGGAGAGGGGGAGCTTCTTAACTAACAGCATAATTCCTCTCTTCCCTCCCATCCTATGTATCCTTTCTGTACATATCTATTCTCCATATTCAAAATTTTCATTCCTTATATCTGAAAGGTTCCACGTCTCTGACATCCCTACAGTGCCTGTATTTGATGACTTAACCACCTACTTTAAATTCATCAGATTACTGTACATGCAAGTTATACCTGCATCTGTGGTTACTCTTAGTAACCCTAACACATCCCATATATTTGTTTGTTCTGTCCGGTCTCCCAGTGTGCCTTGTAATCCTGAAACCTCACTTTCCATTCTGCTGCATGTCCCACTAGAAACAGTGCAAGAATCATATCTCTGCCTGCTGTTGCTATTTATCATTTGGTCTGTTTATCCCTCTAAAGCTAGCAGTTTTCCATTCCAATTAACACTGCCTCAATAGCATCAGAAAATATTCTTGCACCCATTCTATTTAAGTATATCCCATTCCTGTAAAAGCACGCTCTCCTGTCAATAAGCACAAGCCATGCCGAAAAAAAAATTTTACCCCATTACTTTGCAGTCTCTTCCGGGCTCTGTTGATTGACAGGGCTCTCATCATATACTTCCTTCTTTCATATCTGGGCAGGATTGCAGACAGACACTTTCAGATTTAATCCTAACTTATCAGTTTATCTTAGAGTTGAAATCAGTATTACCTTTTATGCCTTTAAAAGATAATTGCTATACAACATCATCAACTTTTGCCCCAAGCTGACCTATCCCTTTCTATTTCACCTATCCTTTCCCATAATAGAGTTCCCATTTGCTTGAGAATTGAATCACAGACAGTAGCTACCTCCTGTGAGACCAGTGCACTCTGTTATGGAAGATCTCATTTTGTGTGTGTGTGTGTGGTCTCCATCATTGTGCGCTGGATGGTTGAGTGCTTGAAGGATTCCCTCTTTAATTTTTTCTATGGTATCTACCTTATTCGTCAAGCCTTCATTAAACCCGTTGGAACACTGTTTTAGCACTTAATTTCTCAGCAATAAAAGCACAGAGAGACATTCCCTTCACTGTATCATGTCCCACTACAGATAACTTGGCAAAAAAAGCCATTCATTCATTGTGCTGATTATAGCACAATGGATGTAGCTGTAATATCAACAGCTCCCTCTCTCTTTCTCACTCAAGCAAAAGCATTCCTGCTACTTTGAGTTGTTTGCTTTGCTACTTGTTTTGAGGCATGATTCTAATCTACATTTAATTTAAAATTACCGCACAAAAACTAAGAGGTAAGAGTATAACAACACATGCTATTACCAGATTTTTTTATGTAGTGCTGCACTGTTATGGTTCTGAATAATGCTATTGACTTTCTTAGCTGAAAGAAAAAGAAATGTGCCTGTCTAACTGTTTCGAATCTTTGAGCTACTTATTTACTACAATTAAAACAATAATTGCTATATTTACTATTATGATATATCACATTATATGTTAGTATTTATGATATATGATATTCACATTGAAATCACCAATACGAAGGCCCTATGAATATTAAATCATAACTTACTAAATCCTTAGTTAATTTAAAAATAAACTAATGATCATGATTAAAACTATTAAAACTATTTATTGAACATAATTTAGTATATTAATTAAAAAAAAAAGTGGCAGAATTTTCCAAAACAACTTATTCATTGAGTGCTAAACTTTCAACTTCATTGGTTGTAATGTTGAACTCGGTGTTTCTTTTAATTTTTTTTTTTATCATTTTAAAATGACTGGATATTGTTCATTCAAAATTTTAGCTCTGCATGGTTACCAATTTTCTATCTAGTTCTCTGAAGTGATCTAGTTTTGTTAACCACCGTGTAGATTATTTTTTTAAATTTAAAATTAATTTATTGTTAAAACTTAAGATTCAGGGCTAAAGCCCCAGACTGTGGGAAAATTTACAGACAAATTAGTGCAGATGCATCGTGTCTGTATGCAGTAAATTATCTGAAGTTATTTTAGTGACATCGTTTCATTTATATGTCATATTGTGAATACCTTCACAATATGCCTTATATGTCTGTAAATTTTTCTGCAGTCTGAGGCTTAGTCCTGAATTTTTATTAAGTATTAAATTGCTAAAGATCATTTGGCCTCTCTCATATTGTGGAATTATTTTTACAACTTTGTTGTTTTTATACCATTGTGTACCTACTACTCACCAATGAAAGACCAAATAGCCTTGAAATGGCCATTCGGGTGGTGATATCCAATAGTCTTCATTATTGGGGAAGCATTACTTATTTGAAGTATAACCAGATAGGCAACTTGTGAAGGTATTCACAATACGAGATGTAATGAAATGATGACATTATAATAACTTCAGTTTTTTTTCATATAGTTATTCATATAGACATGATGCATTTGAACTAACTTATATGTTTTTTGTTAAAACAAAAGTTTACACCGCATAATCTATGTTACTGCTATTGTCCCCAAACAGGCATCTTTTGTGATATTAATGTTGTAATGTTGCTATGGTTTTGCTATGGAGTAATGACATAGGCAACATTTTTGTATTAGCAGTTACTTGATTAGCAGTTATTAATGGAATCATTAATAACTATATTGGAGAATGTAAATTGTTATATTTAATTTACATTCTAATCTGATACAGATTTCTCATCTGTATTGTTTTAAAGTATTGTTTTTGCTTCATATTAATATGATTTAAGAATTTTTTTACTCAAGAAATTGTTAACTTAAATGCCAATACATCATGATTACTTTTCACATTTTTTTTCATACTATGTAAATAGTGAAGCTTTCATCGTAGTGGATTAGTGTTTATTTTATGTTGGTGCATTATTAGAACCTAAGAAATGCAATCCCCATTCAGAGAGTTTAAAAAATCCATTTGAAAAGATTTTGTGCAAGATATGTTCTTTAGAATAATTTAGCTCCATTATATTACGTTATGTAATAAAATTTTTATCATGAATTTTAATTTGCTATTGACAATTTGAGAAAATTAAATAGTGTTATTTATATTTTTAGATGAGGTAAAGGACGAACAGAAAGATACATTTGCAGAAAAATTAGTTACACAAATAATTAAAAACCTTCAAGTAACAATAAGTGACATTCATATTCGCTATGAAGATACTGTTACTTGTGCTTCACATCCATTTGCTGCTGGTCTTACCCTTTATAATTTATCATTTAAAACCACAGATGAGGATTGGTCACCTTGTACTATTCAGGAAACAGTTACCATGATATATAAGGTACTAATTGTTTTCTGTTTGTTTTAATTAAAATTATTTTGCATTTGTTTTTATTAATGGATTGTTAATACCATTATTAAATTGATTGGCTGACTTATTTATTTCAGTGTATCAGAGCAAATATAGGACAAGAATATCTTTGATCTAGTATTCACCAACAGTATCAAAAATATGACAATACAGGAACTGTTTAGTTCCTGTATTGTCATATTTTTGACAATACAGGAACTAAACAGATCCTGTATTGTCAAATACAGGATCTGTTTAGTTCTGTGGAGATCATGTTAGTTAAGGGTAAGGGTTTCAATTTGGGGGGGATGAAATTACAACTGATCGAATATTTTTTGGGCTCTGGCCATTGGAGTGATAAATATGTCATGGAACAAAATAATTTTCAAGATCTTATTCTGGAAACCCACAAATACCAATAGAGAAATGGTGTTCACCAAAGAAGGAAAATTGATGGTAGGTGGGGGATAATTGGCTAACTTTATAGAGCAAAAGAAGAAGATATTTGGCAGCTGTAGATATACAGAGATATAGACTTACATGACAAATATAAGTTCGTAAATAGTCAGAGGAATCATTGATAATCCAGCTGATGTACTTCACATCAATCTTTCTAAATGAAAATATAGTAGCACCTTGTCATCTGAAGAACTTATGTTCCCAAAGATGCTTGCAAATCTGATAATAGCCTATGGGAAAAGGAAGGTTAGGTATATCAGGCTTATTGTCGAAGTTTGCAAATGGTATAAAGGTTGGTGGCAGGTTGTTAATGACAGTATGCTACTGCAACAGGATATAGAAAAGTTAGGCAGATGGGCTGAGAAGTGGCAACTGAAGATTAATATTGTCAAATGCAAAGTACTGCATATGGGTAGCAGTAATCCAAGAGAAATGTACCAACTATTTGGTACTACACTCAGGGAGATGGAGAATGAAAAAGAACTGGGGGGTAGTTATGCAGTCAGATATGAAGATCTCTGAGCAGTGCAGATGGGCTGCCAGAGCAGGTCATGGAGTTTTGTCAATGATATATAGGAATTTTGCTAGCAGAGACAAGGAGGTGATTATCCCCTTGTATAAGACAATCATCAGGCCACACCTTGAGTACTGCATACAGATCTGAAGGCCTCATTTTAGGAAGAATATAGAGTTGCTTGAATGAGTACAAAATGAGGGCAACAAGATTGGGGAAGGGAACAAAGGGGTGCTGTTAAGAAGAAAGGTTTAAGTTCTGCAGATTGCAGCTTCTGGAGACTAGGCACCTGCAGGGCGATCTGATTGAGGTGCATAAGGCCTTGGATGGTTTGAACAGGCTCAATGCTGACGGAATATTTCTGCTTGCTTAGACTAAGAACCTGAGGATACATAAATTCAAATTGAGGAAAGACAGTTGTAGAATAGATGTGTGGAAGTTTGCCTTTTGCCAGTGGGTAATTGATTACTGGAACAGACTTCCATCTGTTGCTGTGGAAGTTGATAGTTTAAATAAATTTAGGGCTGAACTAGACAAACATTTGGAGTAACCGGATAGGCGAAATGGGAATTTTTTTTTCTTTTCTGGCTGATGCTGTATAAGCTTGCTTTCTTGCATCATATGCCTCAACTGATGCCAATGCTAATATTATTAGATACCTTAGCTGATGTTACAGATGAACTCAACAGTTTGCATTGATATTTACAGAATAAAAACCCTTTAGATCAATGGGAATTATGGAAGTGAAGTTGAAAAATATGTAATTAATGATGTTGAAATTTCACATGATTATTTAATGAAAAAACTTTCGAGCCTACAGGCGAGTAAAGGTACTGGGGTTGATGGCATATACCCTATAATTTTAAGGGAGGCGGCAAGTGGTGCATTGAACCATTAAGGCTAATTATGAGAGCATTACTGGATTCAGGAGAGATTCTGTTGGATTGGAAAAGTGCTAATGTATCACCAATACATAAAGGCAGTTCTAAGAGTGTAGTGGGAAATTACCGACTTAAATGTAATCTCAGTCTAACTTCACTAATAGGAAAATTCATGGAGGCAATGATCAGTGATGGAATCCAGAATCATTTAGATGGAAATGGAATTCTGAAGGATACACAGCATGGTTTCGTAACGAGAAAATCACGTTTAACAAATCTGGTTAAGCTATTTTGACAGGGTTGCTGATGAGCTGGATTTAGGGAATAATTTCGACATTGTTTATTTAGATTATAGCAAAGAATTTGACTCGATCCCACATGAGTGGTTACTTTATAAGCTAGAACAGGTTGAAATCACAGGGAAAATCCTTAAAGGATAGCAGGATGGCTTCAGGGCAGGAGGCAGAGGGCTGTGATAAATGGTTATCCCTAAAATTGGGTTAATGTAAGAAGTGGGGTTTCCCAAGGATCAGTATTGGAACCACTGTTGTTTTTGATTTTCTCAAATGACATTGATGAAGGGATGGAGGGCATAATGTATAAGTTTGCAGATGATGTAAAGATCAGTAGAGTAGTTAATGATCACTGCCAAGCAAAACTTCTTCAGAGTGACCTAGATAGTCATTTGACTCATTTGTAGTTGCTTAGGGCTGATGATCCTCCTATGTGTGAGTCCTGTGGCACAATTTTAGGGCGCCTCTGTAGCCAGGTGAGCAGGAGCTGCAGTGCGTAGCACACGATTCTTGATTAGACTGGGGTTCAAGCCCGTGACCACCAAATACGGAGAATGCGGAAAGGTCAGGGAATGACCACCGCATATACCCGGATATGGCCTTAGTTGCTAATGCTCCCAAAATCCAAATAACAGCACAATTTTATCAATCAGACACATTTTAATTGACTGTCCAGATTTTAGCAATATCCGTTTTACCGCTTTTAATCATCTCACTGAGCCGTATATACTCAGTCAGATTTTATCTGACAATGACAATGTGTCTGCTGTTTTTAGCTATTTTAAATCAATAAAGATTTTTACTTGTATTTAAAATTTACATGTTATTGTTATTTCTTTATTGATTTATCTTTTCTACATTTTATACCTTTGTTATTTTATATAAGTAATTAGGTCAGTGAAAGCTTAAATTTTTATATATCACCTGGTTTTGGTGCATTATAGCCTTAGTTGCTAATGCGCCAATAAAATCTAAACCAAACCAATCCAATCCATTGTAGCAACTTACCTTTAATACCATTCTGCTCCAATTTGTTCAGCAGTCTTCCATGTGCAACAGTATCAAAAGCCTTTCTAAGATCCAAATATATGATATCAAAATTATTCTTTGCATCCAGTTCCTTTGTGACTGCATCATAGTATCCAGTCAAATTGGTCAGACAAAACTTCCCCTTAACAAACCCATGCTGTGTCTGAGCTTTAGCTGAAGTCTTGTCTAGATGATCCTGCAATGCTTCTTTACCCAGTGCCTCCATTAATTTACCTGGAACAGAAGTTAAACTAACAGGTCTGTAATTACCTGTGCCTCCCTTTGATCCTCCTTTGTGGATTGGGGTCACATTTGCATATTTCCAGTCCATGGGAATATGCAAATTGAGAAAATCATTTGAGTCCAAGGAATCTCTCATAATTATGGATAAGGGTTTGCTTACTTCCTTTGCTGCCTCCTTTAATATACCTGGGGTTGATAGATTCCATCCCCCTCTGGTGCCTTTATGTTTATTAAGAAAGTCACCCCAGGTGCCTTTCTTAACAAACTGATCGAAAAAAAAACCAACAGATCAAAACACAACTCCAAAAACCGTATAATGCAGCCCATACTTCAATGGAATTGTAGAGGCATGTGTGCCAATACAGACGACTTATATGACCTGATTAATAGATATAATCCAATGATAGTTTGTTTACAAGAAACCAATTTAACGCTGCAAGTAACTCTCTCAATCAAAAACTTCACAATGTATAGAAAAGACAGGAATACTGCAAGATCCGCACATGGGGGCGATTTTAGTTAACTCTAAAATTCCCTCTCGAATTCTCTCTCTACAGACCGACTTGGAAGCCATTGCTTGCGTGTAGCTCTTGGAATAATGCTAACACTAGTTTCAATATACCTTCTGCCAAACAGTCCCGTCACACCAAAAGAACTAGAAGATCTTATAGTTCAAGTGCCAACACTCTTCTGTCTCTTCAGTGACTTCAATGGGCATCACCCATTGTGGGGATCTTCCTGCATGGATCAAAGAGGACATCTGATTGAGACCTTACTGAACCAACAGCAGTTAACCTTATTAAATACTGGCCATCACACTTATATTCATCATCCCACAGGATCCACCTCAGAAATTGACCTGTCCATCTACTCTCCCATACTGTTCCCCAGTATGGCGTGGTCAATCTTAGAAGATCCACACAACAGCGATCATCTTCCAATTACAGGTGATTCCCGCTTAACGCTGATAATTCGTTCTGGAAAAACAGAGCCCTAAGTGAATCCGCGCTAAGCGAGCGCCGCCTTACCATATAAGGTAACGTATGCATTTGTAAGTTGTGGTCGGTGCCATAGGATATTTCCTAATCAGTAATAAACGGTAGTGAAAAGATGCACAAATGTCGGTCAAAATATTTAATATTCAAATATTTATACATTTAAAATATTCTGCATTACATATGTATATAATTATGTGGTAACTACTTACGTATCAAAATTAAACTTAAAATTCCAATTAAAATCATGAATTTAATTGATCTAAATCGATTTAATTTAAATGATGAATTTAATCAAAAAATGTATCGATTTTGGGTTGGCCCTCTTCGAAATAAACTAAAAGGGGTATTAATTTTAAATCCCCCGCAGCGTTACCACCCAACAATAAAGTCACCCGATCCTTCGCCGCTTTGAAACCTGGCATGTTTTTTTCCTTCTTTCAATATAAAACTTCTTTTAGACATTCGTTTCCACAAAAGTCCTGCTTCATCTATGTTATAAACTTGTTGAGAAGTATAACTCACAATACCTCTCTCTTCAATAATTTTAACAAGTTCTTTACTGAAAGTTTTCGTTCCTTGATCTGCACTTGCGGCTTCTCCCCAAATTTTAAATCTATTCAACCAGCCCTTACTAGTTTAAATGGTTCCACATTTTTTTTTTTTTTTAGGTGAGTTTTCTTCAGATCATCATATTGGCTAATCTCTCTCTCTCTCTCTCTCTCTCTCTTTTTTTTTGTAATATTTAACTGAATTCTGCATTGGATATTATCTTCAATAAAATTAGTTAACGTCTTTCCATTTCAATCCTAATAGTCGGCCTAGCACTAGTCTTCGAAAATGTAACTGCGTTGGTTGCATTAATTATGATACAATGTTCAAGTAAACTGTCTGTTACGTACGATGTCTAATACTGTACTGAGTGATGACTAGACTTCGAATAAATGCATATAACGCAAATATTACAAGCAATATACTCGATCATTTTTTAAAATGTTGATCTCGGAACTACATAACAACTCACTGTACTGCAATTAAATTAGCGTGCGAGAATTTAACTGAGCGTGAGAAAATTTCTCAAGTCGGCGTGGGAAACGTTTTAATGCTGTTTTGCTATTCAATTTCAAGTTATCGACTCCATCAAATGAAACAATTTCGTTAAATATGCAAAAATGCAATCTGTAAAAGAGCGTTATAGTGATCTGTGACAGCGTTATAGTCAGATACGGGTTATAATATAAGAACAGCGTTATAGCGAATCAGCGTAAAGCGAACCGCGTTATAACGAGGGCCTGCTGTATATGTAAAATTCAAACAAAACAATCCCAATGTCCCGACCACAGAATAAAATGGAAGTTCTCAAAAGCAAATTGGCAAAATACTCAATCTGTGTGTCCTTTGATGATCAATTTATAAAAACACAGTCTATATACAAAGTCACCGAGCACTGTACCACAAATATTCTGGCAGGAGCTTCTGAAACAATTTTTCAATCCTCTGCAGACCAACACAGATATGCAAAACACTGGTGGAATGAGACTTGTAATAATGCCAAAAGAGAGAAAAACAAAGCCAGGAATCAGTTTCGTAGGTCCCCCACAGCACTCAACCTCATATTATATAAAAAACAAAAGGCAAGGGCAAGAGAAATAAGAAGAAAAGCAAAAAAAAGACTCCTGGATAAAATTTGCCAGTACCATCATGAAGGACACCAGCAATCGGATAATATGGAAAAAAAATCCAACAATTAAATAATAAACACATTCCATTTACTGCTCCAATCCTGATTAGAAATGGATGAGAACTGTCCTCCCCTGAAGAAATAGGCTATTTCCTTGGAGAAACTTTTAGTGAAATATCAGTAACATCTACATATGACAATTCATTCCTGAAAATTAAAACCTCAGCAGAAAAATATAAAATAAATTTTAATACCACACGACCTCTTTCTGATAATCAGCCCTTCAACTTAACTGAACTCCAAGAAGCCCTAAACAGATCAGCAAACAGTGCAGCAGGACCGGACAGAATCTATTACATAATGCTCAAACATCTCAATAACACATCTTTAAAATTATTACTATTATTCTATAATCGGATTTTCTTTGAATGTGTTTATCCTTACTCATGGCATCACGCAGAAATCCGCAAAACTACTGACCAATTTCTCTCACCAGCTCTCTCGGTAAAAAACTCTAAAAAATGATACACAGCAGACTAAAATGGATCCTTTAAAGTAAAATTCTGGTAAATTGCAACCAATATGGTTTCTGCCAAAACAGATCCTGCTTGGATCTTATGATAAGAGCTGAAACCAATATTCGAAACACTTATGTTAAAAATCAATATCTAGCGATGGTCAGTCTAGACATTGAAAAAGCTTTTGATACCACATGGAGGTATGGCATTCTTCAAGAGTTCTATTCCATGGGGTTGAGAGGACACTTACCACAATTTCATTCAGAATTTTCTTAAGCACAAAACCTTTCAAGTTTGTCACCAGAATGTACTGTCACAATGTGTTATCCAGGAAGAAGGGGTGCTACAAGGGGTCCATACTTAGTGATGCCGTCTTTGCAATTAGGCTAAACACCATGACAGAATATTCCTAGAGATATTCCTAGAGAACTGTAGAGATATATATGTATGCTGATGATTTTGCCATATCATACCATTCATCGAACATTACTACCATTGAGAGACAGCTAAAACTTTCCATAAACAAGCTGGAGACATGGACTCAACAAAATGGTTACTGTCTATCAGAATAAAAGACAATTGCGATCCATTTCTGTGAAAAACGCAAATTACATCCATAACCTGAACTTAAATTAAGAAATCATCCGATCCCTCTCGCCAGCAATATCCGCTTTTTAGGTTTAACACTAGATGTGAAACTAAATTTTTCCGTGCATATAAGTTATCTTAGAACCATCTGTTTGAAAAAACTCAATATACTTAGAGCTATCTCTGCCGTAGCATAGGGTGCCTATAGATACACTCTTCTGCACTTGTATCATTCTCTCATCAGGTCGTGTCTAGACTATTGTGCAATCGTCTATGACTCAGCCAGGAAAAGTGTGCTTACAAGACTAAATACCATACAATACAGTGCTCTTTGCACTGCCCTTGAGGCCTTCCAAAATTCCCCAGTCCAAAGTCTCTATATAGAGGCAAACGAACCTCCACTCCACCTCAGGAGGAAAATGTTACTACTCACCTATGCAGCCAGATTTAAAAGCCTTCCAGATCATCCCAATCAACTGCTACTCTCAATTCTGAATGGATAACATTTTCTAACAATAAGCCCACTGAAAACAGACCCACTGATGTTAGATTACAAGAGTTGATTCACTGCTGGAATGTACATTTTGAAAATATACTCAAAGAAACTAAAATACCTGATCCATCCTGGTCCACAAACCTACCTTACTGTGACACATATTTCCAACAATGGGGGGGCAATAGTCCCTGTAAAACTAACATCAAACAACTGCACGAAGGACATGCTTATAGCAACGCACAGAGCTGCATAATATATACTGATGGCTCAAAATCAGATGGTGCTACAGCAGTTTTTTTTTTTTCCTTGTTCACAGTGTCTGTATCTCTCCTGACTGAATGCAGCAGCTATACTGCAGAACTGTATGCAATCCAGCTAGCTATTGAGAATATCAATATTCATCTCAACACCAGTAGTTTAATATATACAGACTCCATGAGTGCACTGTCCTCAATAAGTAATATATTCTCAACTCCACATCCCTTAGTAAAAGAAATACAGTCTGGTCTAAATCGTTTATGGAATAGGAATCATACTGTAAGCTTCTGTTGGATTCCAGGGCATGCTGACATTGTAGGTAACGAAACAGCAGACCAGGCTACCAAACATCTGGCCCCAAGTGACTATAGCGATTCTTCAGTGATTTGAAAGCGATTTTCTTAAAAGAGCGATTGATTGTAGTTGAGCGTTATTTTCTTATTTCCAAAGTTATATAATTTTGCTCTTCTAAAGTAAAGAAGTCAGCTTACTCAACAGAAAGGAAAGCCACTTTCTTCTTGTATATAAGACTAATCTACTAACGCACTAACAACCTTATCGCTTGGTCACTGGTGGCACCGCTCCTGCCTTCACGTGGCGTGGCTGGAAGCCTGGGAGGAGAAATCCACTCTCCCGGGACTAAAAGGAGCAACTATGGACAACACAAAACAGTCCAACTATGGATCTCTTGATCCAGATTCAAATAGACATGATGACCATGATAATTTGAAGAAATCTCATGCCAAGAGACAAAAAAAGAAGGGACAGATTTTTCTGCTCCGCTCTTCTTAATATTACATTCCTCCACAGACCAACCATTGAGTAAGCTCTCCCCATTTTTGATTTAGAAATGTCTCGAAAATGTGGCTGGCCCTCCAAAAATGGTTCGGTGACTAAGATCTGGAGACCTATTAGTGGAGATGAGTGAACACAGACATGCTGAAAGGCTCTTGAAAATATATACCTTTGGTGGAATTCCCACAAAGGTTACCCCACATGCTGCCTTCAACTCCTCTAAAGGGGTAATATCTGAATGGGATCTTCTAAATGTATCAGAGGATGAACTTGTCTTTGAATTAAGCAACCAAAATGTAGTCCAGGCAAAAAGAATTGTCATCAAAAAAGATGGAGAGCCTGTCCCTACTCGAACAGTCATATTGACATTTAAGTCACCAAATCTCCCCACAACTATAAAGCTGGATACCTCAGATGCCACGTTCGCCGTAGATTCCCAACCCAGTCCGGTGCTTTAAGTGCCAAAAATTCGGTCATTCGCAAACTGTGTGCAGAGGTGTAGTCACTTGTGCTTCTTGTGGTTCAAAAGAACACACACATACGGACTGTAATAATGAAACCCAAAACTGTCCTAACTGCCATGGAAATCATTCTGCCTTCTCTAAGGACTGTATCCAATGGAAAAGAGAGAACATTCAGAAATATAAAATAGAGAACAAAGTGTCATATCAAGAGGCAAAGAAACACTTTGCAATTCCTACTAAATCATCTACGTACGCCTCAGTTACTCAATGGCTACGCTCAATATCAACTCAGACCGACTTCTCCGTCCCTCCAAATATCTCTATATCTGGTTGGGCGAAATCATTAATTACTTCATTAAAAGAACTATCTCCCTCCAAATATGCAACCCAAGAAGTAAATACATCGGTAACAACACCTCCAGATAAGAATCCCAATCAGCAACCGAAAGTACAAACTAAGAGCTCTGAAAGAACTGAAACACACACTTTCAGATCTGATACCATGGACACCGATGAAAAAGCGGATGAAGATGACACATTTCTTGAAATTCATCCAGAAGGTGGTGACATTGACACAAGCAGACCAGTCTTCTCAAAGAAGGAAAAAGGAAAAATAGACAGGCGTAAGCAAACTACCTTACGGAAGTTAGCAGACACTAGCTAAAACCAAACAATGGATACAGTTATTCAGTGGAATTGTCGTGGGCTTCGTGCTAACTTTGATGACTTTTATGATCTCCTATCTGAATATAAGCCTGTTGCAGTATGCATTTGTTGTTGTTGTTATTTTGGTTTTTAGAAGCATTAGCAACTAAGGCCATATTGCTCCGGGAATATGCGGTGGTCATTCCCTGACCTTTCTGCATCTTCCGTATTTGGTGGTGACGGGATTGAACTCCGGTCTAATCAAGAAGCGTGTGTGTTATGCAGTGCTGCTCCTTCCCACCTGGCTACGGAGGCGCCCAATATGCATTCAAGAAAAAAATCTCACAAATGCAATATCTATGACAATTAAGCATTACAATATGTATAGAAAAGATAGAAACTCATCTAATTTAGCTCATGGAGGAGCACTCACAGTGAACTCTTTGGTGCCCCCTAGACCTAACCCCCTGCAAACATCTTTAGAGGCAATTGCTGTCTGTGTCACCTTCGGAATCACAATAACATTATCTCATTGTATCTATAACCAAATCATACATACACCTTTGCTGATTTAAATAATTTAGTAATGCAAATACCTGCTCCCTTTTGTATTATGGGTGACTGGGATGGCTATCACCCGCTATGGGATTCTCAACATCTTGACTCCAGAGGACAGATAATTGAAAAAATTTTAGATAAACATAACCTGACTATTTTAAACACTGGTGCTCACACATACATGCATTTACCATCTGGCTCAAGCTCTGCTATTGATCTTTCAATTTGCTCTCCAGTGATATTTCCTCTCATAGACTGGACCGTTACTAATAACCCTCGTGGTAGTGATCACTTTCCTATCATCTGTACTTTCTGAATAAGTACTACTCCTCAGAGTAACATTAGGACAACCTGGAAATTTGCTAAGACTAACTGGACTAAATACCAAGAAATAGCTCACTTAGATACTGTCTTCATAGCAACCCGCACAATTGATTCTGCAGTAAGCTACATTACGGATAAAATAATGAAAGCATCAGAGACTGCTATACCAAAATCATCATCCAAAATCTGGCTTCCTTCATCCAAAAATGTGGTGGAACGAAGCATGCAAAAGTGCTAAAAAAGAAAGGAACAAATATTGGAATATTTTTCGAAAACATCCAACCACAGCTAACCTCCTACAGTTTAAGAGAGCCAGAGCTAAAGCTCGTCATATAAGACGAGAGAGTAAAAGAGAAGCATGAGCACATTATGCCTCTACCATAAACAGATCCACAGATACTTCTACAATGTGGAAAAAAATCAAAAGAATTAATGGTAAATACTCACAGACTTCTCCTATTCTACTTGTAAAAGGGAAGGAAATCTCTGAACCTATTGAAATTGCCAAAGCCTTACGTACTTAGTTTGAAACGCTTTCAGCTGTTTCCACATATGAACCAGCATTTCAATTGTTAAAATCCCAGAGAGAAAAATACAAACTAAATTTCAATATTGACATCCTTCATTCTTATAATCTGCCTCTGACCATGAATGAATTGCGTAATGCACTTGCATGAGTGAAAAATAGTGCTCCAGGTCCCGACGCAATTTATTACACCATGATCTGTCATTTAAGTGAGGAATCATTAACTGTCCTCTTACAACTGTATAACAGAATTTTCTTAGAGGAGTATTGCGCCGCTAGTTGGTGCCATTCTTATGTGCTAGCCTTCCCGAAACCAAGGAAAGATCACACAAATCCCAAACATTACAGTCCTATTTCTCTAACCAGTTGTCTGAGAAAAATATTGGAAAAAATAATTAACGCTAGACTGACATGGTTTTTAGAGACTCAAAACAGTCCAAGTCAGTATGGTTCCCGGAGAAAAAGATGTATGCTTGATCTCATTATCAAGGCCGAAACAAATATCCGGAAAAAAAGCCTTTGATACAACTTGGCGATATGGGATTCTTCTGGACTTGCATAAATCTGGACTTCAGGATCATCTCCCGAAATTTATTAAGAACTTTCTAGGCAATAGATCCTTTCAGGTCCGATTCCGCTCTTCATTATCTCGAGCATATGTACAAGAAGAGGGAGTTCCCCAGGATCAGTGTTGAGCGCCACACTCTTTGCCATTAGGATTGATTCTATTACCAAGTGCATACCTAACACAGTTGATGCATACTTGTATGCTGATGATCTTGCCATGTCATGTCATTCTCAAAATATGAGACTTAGTGAAAGACAACTACAAGGCACACCATTAACAAAATAGTCTCTTGGGCCAAAAATAATAAATATCGGCTTTCTAAACCAAACATGACTGCTGTGCACTTCTGTCGCAAATATTCTTTACATCCTGATCCAGACCTTCAGTTGGATTCTTGTTGTATTACTTTCCAACCTAGTATTAGATTTCTTGGTTTAATACTTGATAAAAAATTAAACTTCCTAGAATGTATAAAACCTATTCGTACAAGTTGTCTTAGAAAACAAAACCTTCTCAAAGTAATTTCTTCTATGTCATGGGGTGCAGATCGTTATGTGTTGTTACATCTATATTGCTCACTGATCAGATCCTGGTTAGACTATGGGTTGCCTGCATATGACTCGGCCAGGCCAAGTGTATTGAAATGGCTCGATCCTGTACATCACAGTGAACTAAGAGTTGCACTGGGGGCTTTTCGCACATCACCAATCTTAAGCCTCTATACCGAAGCCTATGAACCACCGTTACACCTTAGGCGAGAAACTCTACTACTAAATTATGCAGCCAAAATCAGCAGTCTCCCACATCATCCCATGTGGCAATGTCTCTTCATGCCAAAATGGAGAGAAATCTATCAAACTAAACGGCATTGAAACAAACCATCTGGCATTAGGCTTCAAGCTTTGATCACAAGCTGGGGCCTGAAGTTTTCTAACGCTCTCCAAGACACTAGCATTGAAACCCAGCCATGGAAATTGCCTCCAGTACATATTGATAGACATTTTCAGCAATGGGGAAAGAATAACTTCCCCGATATCAACATTAGACAAATACATATGGTTCACTCCACCGAGTTTAGCAGCTTCATTCAACTATACACAGATGGATCCAAAACTGGTAATAAAGTTTGCACAGCTGTAGTACTACCAAATGCCACCATCTCCAGACAGCTCCCACCAGAATGCAGTACTTATACCTCAGAGTTATATGGTATTCTATCAGCCCTAGAGAATATAAAAGAAGCCTCGTACGCTAAATCCATCATATATACGGACTTGTTAAGTGCTGTTAATGCTCTACAGTGTAAATCCTTCCCTAGTCATCCTCTGATACAGATAATTTTGGCACAGTTATTAGCACTTCATGGACAGCTCGTAATATTTTGCTGGATCCCTGGACACGTTGGAATCCTAGGAAACGAGCAGGCAGATTTAGCTGCTAAAATTGCTACAAATGTGATGCCATCTAATTTCAGGACTCCTTATAGTGATCATAAGACATATAAAACTTTATATGTCTATTATGATCAAACAGACAGACCTTTATCAAACAGACATATAAAGAAGTGTGGAGATGCTTGCAGAGAAAGATCAGACAAATAATAAACTTTTTGAAATCAAGAGAGAACCTAAACAGTGGCAATCCAGCCTGAGACGAAACAGAAAGGAAGAACTATTCTAGCCAGATTATGCATTGATCATACTTTCCTCACTCATAGCTATCTACTAACAAACAGTAACCCTCCACAATGCAGTAATTGTTTATGCCAACTAACAGTAAATCATATCATCATAGAATGCCCGCAATATCAAAAAGAACGGAAAACAGCTTTTTCCTCTAATTTTCATAATTACAATCATTTAACACTACAGTGTGTCCTAGGAGATCGAGAGAACATGGATGACATTTTTCTTTTTCTAAAATTTATTAATAAATATCACCTTATCTGAACCCCTATCACTTGTAAGAAAAACAAAGAAAATATCAAACAGTAATTAGTGCATTATAGCCTAAGTTGCTGATGCCCAATAAATCTAACAAACAACAACAGCAGCCAAACATCCAAACAGTACCGCACCTCCATCTTACCAAGTACTCTGTATAGATTTACTAACACATATCCGTAGAGACCAGTGGTTAAACATTTGGAAGACCCATATGAACAATAAATTGTTTGAAATTAAATGTGAACCACAACTATGGAACTCCAGCTACAGGTGAAACAGGCACGAAGAGGTAATACTGGCAAGACTGCGCATAGGGCACATACACACTCGACCCACTTGTTCCTGCTCGTGGGTGACGATTCTCCTATATGCACGCATTGTTCATCTCAACTTACAGTCCGGCATATTCTCTTAGACCGTTCAATTCATTCTCACATCAGAAATGGCATCAGAAATAGCCAGGTGTGCAGGAGCAGCAGTGTGTAGCACACACTTCTTGATTAGACAGGGGTTCGAGCCCGTGACCACCAAATACGAAAGATGCAAAGAGGTTGGGAATGACCACCGCTTATCCCCGTAGCAATATGGCCTTAGTTGCTAATGCTCCTAAAAACCAAATAACAACAACAACAAACACATCAGAAATCATACTTTCCATTCTCTGATGCAAATGCAAGAACCATTATCACTAACCCACCTGTTGGGAAACAATGCCAATCTGGGCTCTTCTTCTCTTAAACAAACAAGATTATATGACTATTTCTAAAATCAAATAAAGCAAATTTCCAGCATCTATCCAAGTACCAGAATAGACACATTTTGGCTTAAGTTGCCCCTGCCAATAAACATCTACACCACCACCACCAACAACATTGATCCACCACCCTGAAGACTGACCATTTACGGCAACTCTGTCTTCTATTTTTTAGCCAGCCTGCAATCCAGTGCAGGATTTTATCAATAATTCCAACTTCCCAGTTTATATAGCATTCTTCCATGAGAGATGGTACTGAAACCTTTACTAAAGTCTGGATACGTAATGCCAGAATTGTTACCTGCATCCAACTATTTAATGACTACATCACAGAATTTACTAGTTTGATTAGGCATGATTTTCCCTTACCAAACCATGCTAGGATCTGTTCAAGGTAGCATTCTTGTTGAGATGGTCTTGAATTGTATCCTTAACCACAGGTTCCTTGATTTTTCCCTAAGTAACATTTCTCCAGTATAATGATGCTCTTGTTAATGTTCCCAATGGTTTGATACAGTCAAATGTAGTGAATTATAATTGAATATACAGTAATATCCCTTTACAACAAACTTCATGGGGATTCATGAATGATTTCGTTGTACCAAAATTCCTTTGCAATGAATATTGCCTAATATTATGATCAAAGAATCAATTTATTTAAAGAAGTTTTATTGTGCTTTCCTAAGATGGCATATAATATTAGAAATTTATGCTTTATTTTACTTAAAAATAATATTATGCAAAATGTAACTATAAAAATAAATTTTTATAAGGCTGTCTATTTTGAATCATATTTATTTGCAAGAAATGAAGTAAAGTACAATATTAAATTTTAATAAACACAAACATATATAGTGAGACAATTAATTTTGTTCTTTTACACATATTAATTTTAAATAATAATGCACAAAATGCATTTTACAGGAATACCTCGCATGGTGCGGTTAATTCGTGCCAAAAAAATACCGCACTATGCAAAACCGTGCTGTATTTTAATGTAATACTTTCCGACAATTTGATTATATGGGTCGAATTGCAAAAATATATAGGTGTTTGTTTACTATAAATCGATGCACATGAAGTTCTTGCAAAGAAAAAAGCTAAAATGATAAAAATGAAAAATACCAGTAAGTACAGTACAAATGATTTTTATTGCATTATGTACATACCAAAAGAATATAGGTGAAGTATGTACTGTATTTTTATGTCGAAAAATAACTGATCAGCTTAGTTTGCACAGTTTTTTTTTTTCCTTCTTTTTATCTGCATACATCTCTTCATAACATCGAATGTCATTTTGCAACACCTGCCTTACTTTCATACCTCGTTCGATGTTTGGATCTAGAAGAACTCAGCGCCATTACATTTCTTCTTTCCACTCATATTTGCGTATAAAGCTATAACGTTTTTAAAAAATAATCTTTAATAAAAATACACAGTGAAAAATATTTGTACAGCTTACGCACAATCAGCGACCTCACCGCTCGGAATCTAGAGTGTTTACTAATGTATGAATGCTAGCAGAGTCCATATATAATGAGAGTTGTGACAACAGTCAGCGTGGCCTTGAATCCATAACGCATTGGCCTACGTGCTGGCATTATAATACATACATATCAAATGTATTGGTGTGTAACACAGTTAATTTTTTTTCAATTTGTAAACCGCGCTATAATGAAACCCGCGCTGTTCGAAATTGCGTTATGCGAGGTATTCCTTTTTTTTCTTCAGATGAAAGTCAGTGATTTTAGTTTGAACTGAAGTTTTTGTTGCAGTTGTCATTAAATATTCATCAGTAGTATTTATCTGACCAAAAACAGCATCTGGAACATTATTAAAACTAGGAACAAACTGCTATACTTTTTTTTTGATACTTGCAATTTCTTCTGTAATAGTTTTGTCCTCTCCAATAAATGAACATCATCTTTCTCATTACCATAATCATCTTAATCACAATGCCATCAAACTTTGTATCATCCTTCATGGTTTCAATGATTTTTCTATATGTTAGTTTTTACGTAATGAGTAAATTATCATTTTCTGACATATGATCTTTAAAATCTACTTTGCGTGGAACATCTGCCATGGTAACAACAGATTTCCATACTTTTTCCTACGTCAACATTCAGTTGGATTTCTTGTTCAGTAACATTGCTAGACTTTTCTATTGGAATCAGTCCTGTTTATATTGCCAACACTTCACAATTATTGGTTGTCTAACAACACAAAGCTACAGAAATCATATCACTTGCTTGCTTTATGTTAATTTTTTCTTTGTGAATGTCATGACCAAGAAGCATTCATTTGAGAAAATGACTTCAGTAATAAACTTTTACATTATGAATATGACAGTATAATTAGGTGGTAGATGAGTAACTCAAGCATTTTCTATAATGCAGTACAGTTGTACTGCATTATGTGCTACAATTATTGATCAGCACTAAAATCTTGTGTGGCGCCTCCATAGCCAGGTGAGCAGGAGCAGCAGTGCGTAGCACACGCTTCTTGATTAGACCAGGGTTCAAGCCCATGGCCACCAAATACGGAGGATGCGGAAAGGTCAAGAAATGACCACCGCATATTCCCGGAGTAATATGGCCTTAGTTGCTAATGCTCCTAAAAACCAAACAACAACAACAAAACCTTGTGTTTGGATTGTTTCATAAACATTTATCAACCATTATTAAATAAGTATCGAGACATCCATACTCATTGATTATCTTGATATTTACAAGGGATGATATGTTTTTGAAAAAAAGCTTGATTGATTTTCAATGATTAAAGACTTCATCTTTTCAGTTCCAGATGCATTGTAGCAATAAGTGCAATCAGTTCCTTTGATTTCTTTCTGCCTCTACAACAGTCATTCTTTACAGCAAGTGTATGATTCAGCAACAGCTTATACCTGTCCTGTCTGTATTAAAAATATCATCTAAACTGTAGTCCTTAATCAGCTTTATTTTTTCCCTATACAATTCATTTAGACCTCAGAGCAGAGAATTCAGAGACTGTTTCCATTAATATTCTTTTGAGCATAGATGTCTTAGCTAACTTTTAGTATTAGTATTAGTAACGGCCGTATGGTGCAAGAAAGCCTATGGCTTATGCTGCACCAGCCAAAAAAAAAAAAAAAAAAAATCCGAACAAAACAATGATAAAAACAAAAATTAAATAAATAATAATAATTAATAAATAAATAAAAATAATAAAATGAAATTAAAAATTAAATAAAAAGGAAATTAATCCTATCATCCTATGCGCTTCCCTTACCCGAAAGTACTATCCAGATGACCTTTGAATTTCCCCAAACTGTCGGCCTCTACCACCCATGAAGGCAACTTATTCCAGTAATTTATAACTCGCTGGCTAAAATAAAACTTCCTGCAGTCCAATCTAAACATTTCCCCCCGTAACTTGAATTTATGTCCCCTAGTTCTAGCATCATTTATAAAACTTGTTTAAATGATGCCAGTTTTAGTTTATAAAATTGGTCGTAAATTTAGGATATTTTCTGAAGAAGGAAGACAAAGTATTTTCTTTCACAGCTTTCTGGTAGAAATATCAGTTGTGCAGAACTTCTGATATTTTGCCCAATCATTTCCAGCTCTAATGAGTTCTGTGCTAGTAATTTATTAAGGAATGGTGTCCTTGTTTTTCAGAATAGTTTTATATACTCCAAGGACTTGAAATCTCTTATGAAGATTCTGTGCTATCAAAAGCCATTGAGAATAATCTTCTGTTAAAATGTTCAATTTTGCCAAAAAGAATTTTGCCCAATCATTTCCAGCTCTAATGAGTTCTGTGCTAGTAATTTATTAAGGAATGGTGTCCTTGTTTTTCAGAATAGTGTTTATATACTCCAAGGACTTGAAATCTCTTATGAAGATTCTGTGCTGTGCTATCAAAAGCCATTGAGAATAATCTTCTGTTAAAATGTTCTAAGTGTCGCTAATCCAAGTCTCGTGCCTTTTTGGTTGATGTGTCCTAAGTACGAGACTTAGGACACATCGACCATAATATGGAATCCATACAAACCCGTCAACAACCTAAAATAGTGAGGTGAGTAAGACAGTTGATAGGAATAGCAAGCTGCTATAAGATATTTATTTCCACATGTTCACAGATTCTCCTCTCACTAATCTCACAAGAAAAGCAGAAATATTTTTAGCTCTCCAGAGAACAGATGCCTTTCAAAAATTAAGTATGGGTTAAGTGAAGCACATTCTAACTCACCTCATTATGACAAAACTTTTATTTGACAACTGATGACTCCATTAATGTTATTTGTAGGGATTAGCTACACAACATTGCCATGATGGACAATTGAAACCAATATCCTATTTAAGTGGAAAGTCAGTGGAGCTAAACTCAACTATTGAAAAAGTCTCTAGCATTTATGTATTCATTTGTAAGTTGAAATATTTGTTGTTAGGATTAGGGCAGAAATTTTAGTTGTTTTAGGATCAAAATCTTCCAGCTTTTCTTAAATCAGTGACATAACAATTGGAGCATTGATCCATGGAGATTAAAGCATTTGGATTGGAAATATCTTTACTGGTGAGAAAAGGATAATGTTGTTGCAAAATATCTGTCTATATTGTCCTGTGAAGAAGGGATTACATTGAGGAACCATTTGATGATGATTATATTGGTTCCTCAATTAAAAATTTCTCCACATTCAGTAAATCTTTCAAGTATAAGTCATCTCCTAAATTAACAAGAAAGAAGATAGACTCAAGCACTGACGCTAATAGAACTGGAATGATAAGATTAAATGAAAGGGATAGAAAAAGAGAAAAGTAGTCTACAGTCAACAAAATTGGTGGTCTAGAAACTTATTCTAATGCATGAGAAGTATGTAAGGACACACTTAACAGTCATGATGATAATGGAATGACAGAAACTTCAGTAATGTGAGTGGTCATATTGGATGGTACTGTCAGATAATGGTGACAAATGAACATGATTTGAAGCCTAGAAGTAAACATTTTTGATTTAATACCATCAGTTTGTAAGTGGCATAAGTACTTTCCTATATGGTAAGGGAAAAGATGTAAATATTGTATGAGTAAATATGTTGTGAAATAGGACTTTTATGGGTGTGATTAAATTTGTTTTGTAGCTATGGTTAAATTTATTTATAGTTTAACCATCTACTTTAATGAATTTTTTTGAATTGGATCGGAGTTGTCTACTTTTTTGGCAGCTTTTACATATTATTTAATTTAATATAATTACTTATAAGTAATTACTACTAATAATAATTTCTGACTTTAGTTTTGTCTAATTAAACTTAATTATTTTGTTAATTTTAGATGGTAACTTTGGACAGTTTGGCCATCTACTGGAATAGCAATACTACTTTATACAGTACAATGGCAGTAGAGGAAAGACAAGTATGTATATGAAATTGCAGTATCATTTGATGAAGTTAAATATTGATTATTCTCCAGTTAAATGAATTTTTAAAGAGTAATGTAATACTTATGCAGAGTAGTTCAGAATCTGATAATACTGTCTGACTTTAAACATTATAAAGGGTAATCAGAGTCAAACATCTAAAATTAAAAATTTCCAAACATTTATTAATTTGTGAATCTTACCTGATAATTTTTTTTTTTGTGGTAATTAATGTAGAAACCTAAAAAAAAGGTATACAGTAAGCCTTCACTACTCTGGATACAGCTAATTTATATTGATTGATGGATGGCTTACTGCCTGGATGGAATCTAATTTCCACCCATTCATAACCTCTGATAACTCTGTAGCTTTACCTCTCAACGTTCTCTCTGGTGTTGTCGTTGGCTTGGTGATGTACGAACATTCATAGTAGTCAGCATGAAGTTGTGCTGTTATTTAAGTTAAAATATTTTAATCTAATTATGAATTTTAAATGGTCAAAAAGTGGTGAAAAAAGAAAATGTTACTTTAATTATTGTTAACAAGTTGAAAGTGATAGAACAACTTTAAAAAGGTGTTTCTGGAAGAAAATTGCTGAAGAATTTGGCATAAGCCAACCGAAAGTGTCAGACATTAAAAAAATGAAGAGAAGCAATAAAGGAATTTGCTTTAAAATTTGATGTGGGGATTGATAAAAACAATGTATCAAATAAGCAGACATTAAAGAAGCCAAAAAAAAAAAATAATAAAATAAAAATGTTGCTTGAAGAAACTGTATACAAGTGGTATATGCAGCAATATCTAATGGTTGCGGGCATGCATGGCACTGAGCTGCAGGCTCAAGCAGAAAAGTTTTCAAAACATTTTGAGTTCTGGCAGTTTAGGCAAAAGAACAATATCACTATAATAGAAAAATTTGTGGTGAAGTGATGATGTTGAAAGTGTGGAGCCAGTTAGAAAGAAACAATGAAATAATAACAAAATCAGATTTATATAATTCTCAAATATATAATGCTGATGAAATAGTCCCGTTTTGTCATGCTCAGCCAGAAAATACACAAGCCACTTGCACAGAACAGTTAACAACAGGGCAGAAAAAGAGCAAGGAGAAATTGCCTACATTTCTTTGTTCTAATGCAGATGGGATCCATTGACTGAACTGTTGTGGTGAGCAAGGCTAAGAAACCAAGGGCATTTAAAAGATTTCGTGCATACATGGCATGCCTCCGTAGCCAGATGGGAAGGAGCAGCAGTGTGTAGCACACGCTTCTTGATTAGACCAGGGTTCGAGCCCGTCACCACCAAATACAGAGGATGCGGAAAGGTCAGGGAATGACTACCGCATATTCCCGGAGCAATATGGCCTTAGTTGCTAATGCTCCTAAAAACAAAACAACAACAACAGCATACATGGCCTATTGTCTGTTGCAACTTGCAAAATGCCTGGTTCATGCACGACATTACAAAGGACTGGTACCATTTTGTTCCCAAAGTGAGAAGGCATCAGAAGTGTTAAAATTTTCAGATGACCAGATTAAGGTACTTATGATTCTTGACAATGTTCCTGTACATTGAGATACTGCAAATCTGTCTAGCAAGGATGGTAAAATAGTGCTTGGTTTTGTCACCCAACACAACTTCCTTATTACAGCCAATGTACCAAGGAATCATTTTGGTCTGCAAGAAGCTCTGCAGGTGCAAGTTTCTTTATGTGGTCCTAGTAGTGTTGGTTAGAAGTGGATGAAGAAGAGAGCATAAGAGGAAGAAGAACAGTGGAAAATATTAGGTCACACAATATCAAGTCTACTATTTTCAACTGGGCTAGTTCACGGAGGAACATCAAAAAGAAAACTTTAGCCATTTGCTGGGAAAAAATTCTTACAGGTCACAGATAGTGACATTGATTTTGAGTTTTCTGTTCGAGCTAGAGGACTTTCAGACTGTGATCAGGGCAGCTGGAGAGACCGAAGCCACACAAGAAAATATCTAAGCTTGGCATGAACTGGATAAAGAAGTCCCTGGATTTCAGCAGCTGACAGAGAAAGTAATTGTTGCAGATTGCTAAGGCTTTTGCTGTGGAAGTGGAGTCAGATAATGAAGAACTAGGTGAAAGAGAAGAATCTCTGATTATACTTCACAGCAATTTGAGAGATGGCATTGATGTAGTGATCAGTTATGTGCAACTTTTGGTTTGGTTTTCGTCTTCATCAAATCAAGAGTTGTAGGCCTATATGGGTACTTAAGATCTGTGAGAGAGGTCATAATTAAAGAACAAGCACGTATCTATTCAGAGAAAGCTTGACAGGTCTTTCACACCTGTATTAGTATGCTCAAGAACAATATCTGCTTTTGGTTTGAGCTTTGAGTCATCTAATGATGAATAAATGTGTTGCACCTTTTTATTTTTTTAAATAAAGACTTAGAAGTAAAGTGTCTGATATTTTTTAGATAAAGACTCAAATTGTAGAGTTTGTTTGAGATAGAAACTCAATATTATATACCTTGCTTGCTTATATTGCTTCACTAATCCAGATTATTAACTATTCTTTGCCTCTTCTCCCAATTTATTTGGATTAATAGGGGTTTACCATAGAGTTAGTTCTGTTATAATGCCCATTTTTGCAACACAAATTTTCTCCAATGTGACTGATATATTAGGGAACAATGTTGAGTATAATGTGATGTTCATGTTGGCTCATTCGTGATTTCATCTGTGAGTAACACCAGGTGAATGCAAAACATGGCACCAAGCTGAACCTGGTGACCTGCACTACGTTCACGATAATATAAGTTTATGAAGATTAAAAAACGTCAAACATCAAATGTGTGAGAGATATATTTCCCGTTTATTGTAGTTGTATTGGTTGGAGACACTGTTGTCATTTGCTGTATTCACATGATAACATGTGGTATTGTAGGCCGACTCATGTTTTCAGGAGCTCACATTTTTCTGTTCAAACAGAAATTTTGTGGGGTGTGATAGCGTGAGTAGAGGGAGTACATTTCTGGAGATCACTACCATAAAACAAAAGCAATTTGCAGTTCCTGGTTTATTGGAATTTTCAGTTAGTGCAATCTAATTATAAACGAGTGTAAACTCGATCTTATTGCATTTGCAATAATACCAGTAGCTGGAATTCTGTGGTTTTTACGTTATTATGTTGAAATGTGTTTCCCCTTCCATGAAATCTTCAATCATATAAAAAATATAAATATATTTTCAGAATCTTCTCTTCATTCTTATTTTTTAAGCTTCGCAAACTTGTCTCACTTGTGCAATTTGTGTGTCCCATGTTTGTCGTTATTGATTGCTTATCTTTTTTACTGTTTTAAATTTTACAATTAAAAAAAAAAAAAAAAAAGGGAAAATGTCAGTGAACGGGAATATCAATCAAATAAACTTCATATCTTGTCAAGGTAAAGTGCTATATTTACTGAAATATTTATTAATTTATTAGAAATTTAAGATAAGCAATTTTATTGGGTTTCTAATTTTTTTTTAGCATTTTACTTATCAGCCTGAACATTTTTTTTTAGTGCTCTGCCTCCATCCCAATCTTTCCCATAAGCCTTGTTGTTTTTAATGCACAAAATATAATGCAGAGATTTTTAGGAACACGTACTGTGTTATAGCAGAACTGACTGTTTTGTGATCCAAAGGGTAGATATTTTAAATCATGGTAACATATTCTCTGCTTCCTCATGTAAATATGGAGCTTTGGATTTTTAATCTATTTGGAGGGAAACCACCCTATTTTTGAACTTTTTCTTCCAATTTGATAGAAGAAAAATCTGATATTTTTGTCAAACAACCTTCATCAGAGGCTGATTAATTCATCACAGTGAGAAGAAAGCCTAAAAATGTTTCTGCTGTTTTAAATCCAGATTAACTCAGTCCTGTGGTTTTAAATTTTGGGTCAAAAAGGTCATCAGAAAAGTTGCCAGCAAAAAGCATTAAATATTTTTTAAACATCTTATCAGAAATTGAGGTATCTGTTATAAGAAGTCAGTATATATTCTTATTTATATATATTAATCAGTATATATTCTTAGATTATGCTTAAATAATTTACAGTTATTTAAGCATAATCAAATGTTCTGATAATTATACAGTAGATTTCCTTGATAATCTGAGTTTTGATGTAGAAGTTAATTACTTTGTCTTTGATGTGATTGATTACTTTGACCAGTTAATTACTTTGACGTGATTGATACAAGAAATGAAATAAATGATATCTTGCGTGATTGATACTGTAATTGATATTTTAAAGAAGTTAGATACTTTAATACCAATAGATTAATGCAAAAGCAATAAAGTTATGCCTGAAAAGAGACTAATGCAGCTCTTATTCCAAAGCAAACAGTTTATACTGTTTCACAAACTGAGAAAGTGTCTTTAGGAGGCCCTGACATTGCAAGTTTCAAAAGACTATTTCAGTCATTGACTGCTCAGGAGTAGAGCATCAGTGGGTGCCCTTCTTGAAATGCTATAAGAAAGAAAGGAAGGAACAATTTTTCTTTCTTCCTCTCTAAGAAAGTGGCCTTGTAATACAGGCTGCAGTTAATGCCTTCTCAAAATAAATTCGTTGTTTCTGTATTTCTTATGGTGAGTGTTGATATTCACGTTCAGTCCACTGTTTACTAACTGTTAGTTTTGTGATACAAGCTGCAGTAACATCTCTTCATGCATAATTTTATTAAATGAACAGTTGAACTAAAAATTCTTTAAACGTGTGAAAGTAATATGCTGAAACTCTGTCACATTGCATATTTAGATAACTATTGTTGTTACAAAAAAAAAAAAAAAAAAAATTAAACAACTTAGCATTAGCAAAGGCACATGCTGCAAAAAAGCAAGCTTATATAGCATCAGCCAAAAAAAAAAAAAAAAACAAACCACCCCTTATTTCACCCATCTGCTCACTCCAAATGTTTGTCAAGTTCTGCCTTGAATTTATTTAAGCTATCAACTTCTACAATGATGGAAGTTTGTTCCAGCATTCAACCACCCGCTGGCTAAAGGCAAACTTCCGTACATCTATCCTACAACTGTCTTTCCTCAGTTTAAATTTATGCCCTCTCAGGCAATTATTCTGAGCAAGAGGAAGATTCTTTAATAATCCAGGAATAAAAAAAAAATCTCATTCGTATTGGATAATCTGTGTACAAAAATTAATTTATGTATCATTAAATCAACTAGTTATATTAAAATTTTAAAATTAACAGTTAATTAAATATTGCTAATTCTTATATATGATTAAACTTTAAAGTAGGATCCTTTAATTATAATTAATTGGGAAAAAGGCCCTGAGCATCAGGAATCATAGTATGATAATAAAAAAAAGCTAAAAAAAGTAAAAGTAAAGAAACAATGTATTCAATGAATAGAGCATTATTCAGTTATTCACAGAATTTTATTATTCAAATAAAACTTTTACTACATTCATGGTACTATAGGTTCTAATACCTCCCGTGTTTGGGGTTTTCATAAAAAAAAAGAAAAAAAAAAAAACCAGAATAAATAAAAAGTGGTTTTAATAGTCTTATCTTATCTTCCTTCACAGATTAGGTGATCTGCCTGTTCCGATCTCGAAGAGGTCTGCCCATCTTTTCTTTGGTCTTCCTCTGTCTCTTTTTCCTTTTGCTCTATATGTTTAAGCTAATTTAGGGAATCTATTATCTTCCATTCTTTTAGCATTAGCATTAGTAGAGGCATTTCATGCAAGAAAGCAAGCTTATGCAGCATCAGCCAAAAAAAAAAAATAAAATAAAATAAATAAATAAAAAATAACCACTTCCACTTCACCCCTCTGTTCGTTCGAAATACCTGTCCAGCTGAGCCTTAAACTTATTTAGGCTATCAACTCCCACGACAGGGGATCGAAGTCTGTTCCACCAACCAACCACCTGCTGGCTAAAGGCAAATTTCCTCACGTCTATCCTACATTCGTCTTTTCTCAATTTGAATTTATGCCCTCTCAGGTGATTATTCTGAGCAAGAGGAAGAATCCTATCAGCATTGAGCATGCTAAAACCATTCAAGGCTTTATACAGCTCTATCAGATCACCTCGCTGGTGCTGCCTAGTCTCCAGACACTGTAATTTGCAAAACTTAAGCCTTTCTTTGTAAGAGCACCCCTTTGTTCCATTCACCAATCTTGTTGCCCTTCTCTGTACTCGTTCCAGCATCTCTACATCCTTTTTGAAATGAAGCCTCCAGACCTGTATACAGTACTCTAGGTGTGGCCTGACCATTGTCTTATACAAGGGAATAATCACCTCCTTATCCCTGCTAGAAAAATTCCTATATATCATCGACAATACACCAGGAGCTACTCCTGCAGCCCATCTGCACTGCTCAGAAAACTTCATATCTGCCTGCACAACCACTCCCAGGTCCCTTTCATTCTCTACCACTGTCAGTGTAGTACCACAGAGTTGATACGTTGCTCTTGGGTTGCTGTTTCCCATATGTAGTACTTTACATTTGTCAATGTTAAACTTCATTTGCCACCTCTCAGCCCGTCTGCTCAACCTTTCCAGATCCTGTTGCAGTAGCATAGTGTTAGTAGTGTCCTTGACAACCCTGCCAACCTTCATATCATCTGAAAACTTGGACATTAAGCTTGATATACCATAATCAATATCATTTATAAATACAGAAAACAATACTGAACCCTGAGGGACTCCACTAATAACATGAACCCTGAGGGACTCCACTAATAACATTAGTCCACGTTGAGCAGTGTCCATTGATTACCACTCTCTGTCTTCTGCCACTCAACCATCCCCTTATCCATAGCAGCAATTTGCCTCCAATGCCACACTGCTCCAATTTGTGCAGCAGTCTTCCATGTGCAACAGTATCAAAAGTCTTTCTAAGATCCAAGTATATAATATCAAAGTTATTCCCTGCATCCAGTTCTTTTGTGACTGCATCATAGTATCCAATCAAATTGGCCAGGCAAGACTTCCCCTTAACAAAACCATGCTGTGTCTTAGCTATAACTGAAGTCTTGTCTAGATGATCCTGCAGTGCTTCTTTAACCAGTGCCTCCATTAATTTTCCGGGAACAGAAGTTAAACTAACAGGTCTATAATTACTTGTGTCGCCCTTTGATCCTCCTTTGTGAATTGGGATTACATTTGCACATCTCCAGTCCATGGGTACCCCCCCCCTGAGTCCAAGGAAGCTCTCATAATTATGGCTAAGGGTTTGCTTACTTTCTTTGCTGCCTCCTTTAATATAACTGGATAGATCCCATCCACCCCAGGTGCCTTTCTTGTATTTACTTCAACAATTTCTCCTCCACTTTACTCTCAGTTATTACAAGATTCTCTAGCTTACTGCCAGAGTTGAATACACCTCTGGCATTCCCCTCGCTGAATGACTTCTCATGTGTGAATGTCGATGCAAAATATTCATTCAGTTTGTTAGCTACCTGAGCAGGATCATCAACAATTGACCCATCAATATCAAGTGGACCAATCTGATTCATCCCCTTCCTTCTAGAGTTTACATAAGTAAAGAACTCTTTGCTGTTTTTCTTTGCATCCCTTGCCAAAGATTTCTCGTAATCTGCCTTCGCCTGCCTAACCTCTTTGTAACTTGGTTACAGATCAACTTATATCTATCATAGGCTTCTGTGTCACATGTTAATTTGTATGTATCCCATGCATTTTTCTTCTCTGCCATATGTCTCATTAGTTCATCTGACATCCACTTAGGCCTAAACTTTGAACAATATTTCTTAGTTGGTATGTAAAGCCTAGTAGCTTCCAAGATAAGTTCTTTGAATGCTTCCCATTTTGAATTTGCTGTTGGTAACATCATCAGTTGGTCTCACTGTATAGAATTTAAATACTGTCTCAGTCCATCGTTGTTGCCTTTACGAAAGCAATAACCCTTCCCTTTACCCCTAATGGTAGTTACCTCTTTGAGTAAATCCCACTTCAGCACACTGTGATCACTGCCACCTAGTGGTTCATTTATCTGCAGATTCTTAATGCATGAAGAATCACTACTGATAATCAAATCAAGAGTATTACTCCCTCTAGTTGCCTCCCGAACATGCTGATGTAGAAAACAATCATCCAATAAATCCACAAAAGCCTTGCTAGTGTGTGAGTGACCAGCACCCAAATTCCAGTCAATATCTGGGAAATTAAAATCCCCCATTATAAGACTCTCTGATTTACTGGCCCATTCTATTTCCCTGTACAGTTTCTTATTATACTCATTAGAGTCATTAGGCCTATAGCACACTCCTACTCTCAATTTTGATCTCCCAATGCTTATGTCACACCAAACTGACTCGACACTGCACTGTCCAGTGATGTCGACTGGCTTCACATCCTTGGATTTTATGTATTTCTTAACTAATGGCATAACCCCTCCTCCCTTCCTATCCTGTCTATCCTTTCTGTAGACATTGTACTCCCCAAATTCCAGTTCTGCATTCCTTATATCTGTGTGACACCACGTCTCTGAAATCCCCACAATATCTGCCTTTGATGTTTTGAGCAATACCTCAAATTCATGAAATTTATTTACTAAACTCCTAGCATTGGTATACATGCAAGTATACATGCACCTGTTCTTTTTTTTTAGCTGCCCTAACACAACCCATGTGTTTAATTGTACTCCAATGATTCGCAGCAGACTCTGAAATATCCTACATCTTATTTTCCAGGCTGCGGCTCATTTCAATAGAAGCAGTGCAAGAATCACTTCCACCTCTGCCAGTGGTTACTGTTAATCTATTAGTCCTTGTATCCCCCCAATCTAGCAGTTTTCCGACCCACCTAACACTGCCTCGATAGCATTAGCAAACATTCTTGCACCCTTTCTATTTAAGTGTATCCCATCCCTGTAGAAGCAGTCTCTCCTGTTAACAAGTCAGACCAGGCTGAAAAAAATTCTACCCCTTGAGCCTTGCACAATCTTTCCAGGGCCAAATTGATCGACAGGGTTCTCATCATATACTTCCTCCTAACGTGTCTGGGCAGAATCCAGACACCTTCAAATTCAACCCTAATTCACGGCTTTTTTTAAACAGTGACCTGTACTTGTCAAGTAATTCCACCTACATGTTCTTTCTACATGTTCTTTCCTTCTTTGTCTATATTCTATAATTTTTTCATTAATTGGGTAAATCTTTAATTCCTTTCTAATATTTACGTTTGCTATTTTATCTAATTTTGTACATCTTTTAACATATCTTAAAAATTTCATTTCTGCAGATTGTATTCTATTAATGTCTCTTTGTTTCGGTAACCATGTTTCAGAACCATAAAGAAGTGTTAGTATTGTCATTACTTTGTAAAATTTCAATTGTGTTTCTTTCCTTGTTTTCTTAGCCAGAGTTCTTTTTATTGTTCCGCTTATATTTTGAAATTTTGCTAATTTCTGGTTCATATCTTCTTTGAATCATATGTTATATCACATTCCAAAATATTTAAAATGTTTTACTTGTTCTAATATTTTATTGTCTATAACTACTTTTGTTCTCACTGTATTTTCCCCCTTAAAAGCTATTGTTCTAGTTTTTATCGTTGATATTTTATCTTTATATTCTTCTGTTATTTGGTTAAATTTAAATACTGTTCTTTATAAATTGCCTTCACTATTTTGAATAATTACTTGATCATCTGCAAATAACAGTGTATTAATCCTATTCTTTGTATTAAGCTAAAATTAATAAAATTAAGCTAAGGTATATCTTCTTTGTATTTAAATATATATACCTGTATTAATTTCATCTTTCCATTTACATATCATATCCTCGATGTATATGTTAAACAAAGTTGGTGACAAGCTACATCCCTGTCTAACTCCTTGATTTATTATACTTTCTTTTGTTAATTTATTACCTGTATCTATTACTATTTTTGTTCCTAGATATAAACTTTGTATTATTTTTGTAAATGCTTTGGGTATCCTTTATTATTCAATATGTCCCATAGTTTTTGTCTGTTTACTCGATCAAAAGCTTTTTCATAATCTATAAATGCATTTCTAAATTAAACTCTTCGTTTTTCTATTATTTGTTTTAATATACAGTTAGTTCTCAACTTTACGAGTTAATTCATTCCCAGCGTTTATTTCAGTGAAATTAGTTAGCTAATTAGTTTGTTTAAGCAATGATTGATTTATAGAAAGAAATGAAAACGTAGCCTGTAAAATCAAGGAAATTATAATAATAGAGAAATTATTTATGATTTACAAATGTTAAAGAATGTTTATTCTTCATCATCATCATCGACTAAATGCACACTTGTTGATCACTCATTATCCAACAGCACACGTTGGTTTGTTGCACAAGGAGTCATCTTCTTCAGAAATGGTTCAAGTGGTGTTTGTTTCCAAGGTAATGTCTTTTAATTATAAATTTCACGATTGCATGCAGCATGTTTTAACGGCACACACAAATTGCAACTAACACGATTCATGTGGGGTAACAAGTTTACAAAGCTTAAAAAAAAAAGGAATGAAGAGAAGATTCTGAAAATTTATTTGTTTTTTATATGATTGCAGATTTCAGTAAAGGGGAAACACATTTCACCATAATAATGAAAAAAACCACACAATTCCAGCTATCGATATTTTCGCAAATGCAGGAAGATGGAGTTTACTACCCATTCATAAATGCTTGCAGTAACAGAAAAGCCCAATAAACCGGAAAGTACAAATTGTTTTTATTGTTTTATGGTCATGACTTTCAGAAATGTGCTTTAGAAAAATATCACAAAGACGTTTAAAATTGATTCTTATAATGGAACATATGATAATGAAGAAAGTGTAGTGCATTTTAACCATTTGAATTGGTTTCAAATGGTTAAAATTACCATTTTAACTAATACAATTTACAAACTATGCTCATGACCTTTTATATGGCCTTAGGCGCCTCCGTAGCGAGGTGGGCAGGAGCAGCAGTGTATAGCACACGTTTCTTGATTAGACTGGAGTTCGAGCCCATGACCACCGATGCGGAAAGGTCAGGGAATGACCACCGCATATCCCCGGAGCAATACGGCCTTAGTTGCTAATGCTCCTAAAAACAAAACCAAATAACAACAACATATGGCTCTAAGGTCACGAGTGTGACCTTAAAAATGACATTTTAGAGAGATAAATAGCTTAGTTATATAGCGAAAATTTCAACTTCCGAGATCTTGAAACAAATTACCAAAAAACAATGGGTTATTGGATTCACATTATGATATTTTAACGATATGATGGTGTCTCTGGAATGGATTAATATCGTAAAGTGGGGTACACTGTATTCTATAGCTATGCACGTGGTTTGGAATGTGGTATTTATGAATATTTAACAAAAATTTTTTGCAATTAATGTTCATATTTTTGATTTTGTCAATACTTGATACTTGGGGGAAAAAAGCTCGTAAACTCGGGAAACTTGTAAAGCGAAAACTGCCTGTAAATATATTATCTGTACATGATCTTTCTTTTCTAAATCCTGCCTGTTCTTCTATTAATATTTCATCAGAGATAATTTTAATTCTATTATTTATTATTTTGCTATACATTTTATATATTGTATTTAGTATGCTAATCCCTCTATAATTCTTTGTATCATTTCTATTTCCCTTTTTAAATATTGAAATAATTTTTGCTATCTTCCATTCTTCTGGTTTTTTATATTGCTCCCAACATTTATAAAATAAATTTAGTATCCTGTCTTTTAAAAAACTTCCTCCATACTTGATCAGTTCTGCATTTATACCATCCATTCCTACTGCTTTCCTATTTTTGTAGCTTTCAATGCCTTTTCCAATTCTTCCTTCGTTATTGGATCTCTGACACTAACTGGGTCTAACTGTATCTCTTCTATTTGATATGTTGGGTCTTTCCACAATTCTTCATAATGTTTGGTCTTCCTTTATTATATTTATTCTTGAAATGTCTGTCTTTCTCTGTGCTATTCAAGTGTTTCATCATTTTATATGCCAAATTTTAATAATGAAAATAATAATTATGCATACAATAGACTGGGTCATCTAACTTGTTTATTTTATTACATAATACATAACTTAATGAAATTTAATTAAACTTTAATTATTATTTATTTCTTACCAGGTCATCAAAACATCATAGTACAGATATATACATATATACGTATTTTTTATATTTAGACTTACATTGGTATAGTTTCAGCCCGTAATCCACCAAATACGGAGGGAGGATGCAGAAAGGTCATTGAATGACCACTGCATATCCCCGGAGCAATATGGCCTTAGTTGCTAATGCTCCTAAAGATCAAATAACAACAACATTGGTCTAGTAATGTCATAAAAAAATTTAAAAGAAAACAATATTATATAAATACAACTTTGTTCTAATGTCATTAAAGAAATTTAAAAGAAAACAATATTAAATAATTAAATTTTTTTCTCTAAAAAAAGTCAGTGAATTTCTTTTGTTTCATTACCCCTCGAGCCTTTTGGGTGACAACGAATTTTACGCAAAAGTAACACTTGCCTAGCATCTACTCCTTCTTGTACCTTGAACCACTCAATGCACTTTGACAACATAGTTTCAGCTTCACAGCGGCTAATTATGTTTGTTGTTCCATCAGCAGCAGCTGTTTCTGCTTCAATTTCAGAATCATCCAAAATTGCCATCATTCTTTGCACAATTTCATTGTCTAAAATTTCGCATCCAACATCCATTTTGTCCCTATCCAGCCAATTATTTACTTCCTCCATTGAAATATTTTTAAAATCAGGAACATTCGAACATAACTGCAAAATTTCAGTTTCTTTTGGAATGGTTTCTGTATCACTTGAATATATTTCTGGCCACAACTTATTCCAGCTTCTTTGTACTGTTTGAATTGGAATATCATTCCACGCATCAGCGACATTGAAAATTGCATCTTTTATAGCGTAGCTTTATCAAAACTCTTATCACATCTACTTTATTTTCTGCTGAAACAAGTTTCTGAATGAACATTTTGCAGTAACAACGTTCGTACTCTCAATTACGCCTTGGTCCATTGGTTGAATGAAAGATGTGTTGACGGCATGATATTTTGCCATTATCACTTTTTAAATCACATACGTGTATGGGATGTGTAGGCACATTGTCCATCAGTAGCATTGCATATTGTGGTAAACCTTTTGATGCCAAATGTAACTTTACACATGGTACAAATATTTTATGAAATCAATCATGAAATATATCTTGGCTCATTCACGCATTGTTTTGTGAGAAATATTTAAAATATTTTTGGTTTTCCTATAACAACCAAAGGCAATTTATGACTACTGCTGGTATTAGCACATACCATTATAATGATGCAATCATTTTGCATCTTATATTCTAGTGCCGTATGTTCAGTCATTGAGGCCAGTGTCTTTTGAGGTAGTTACCTTCCAATTATGGCCAGTCTCACCGCAGTTGTATACCTGGTCTTTAACCAAGCTTTGAATAAACAGAAATTGCTGCGATATCTGCACTTAGCGTCTCACCCTGGATCGACAACTGTCAAATACCATGCCAAAACTTAAATTTGTCCAACCATCTGATGCTAGTCTTGAATGAAGGATCTCTGCTTAGTCTTTTTTATTGATTTCAATATCTTTTGCAATTATTATAGGTCCTGAATGTAATTTCTGGGTTACGTTTTTGAACAAAACATTGAAACATCGCAGTATCCAGTTGTTCATTTTTAACAAGCTTTATTATTTTACGACTTTTAACATTACCATCATGGCTTCCATTTTCAACACGTTTTCAATTTTGTCTGCATCACAGTTTATAGCATTTACTGTTGTTCTTCCTATTCCATAAACTGATGCTATACTTGTAGCACTTTCACCTTTTCTTAGACAACTAATTATTTAAATTTTTTGTGATAATCGCAACACTACTCGCTTATGTTTTTCTGTAATTTTAATGGGTTTGCTGAATAAAAATGATTAAAATATGAAACAAGAGGTTAAAGTACGACCGTATACAGTGAGTTGTAAATGAAGACTGAGTGACACATGGTGCCAATATCACAATGCATTATGACATAGTGGGGTTAAGTGATGGTTAACATAGACTGACGGTAAATAGGGCGATGGACAATCGAAGTTATACTGTAATAAGATGTACGTACAAATTAATAAAAATAAATGGTGTACACAAAAACATTTAATATAAAACAAAATATACACAAAACCAGAAGAGTTTTTGAAGCTGTATATCACTTTGTCAGCTCACTAATTTTTGCTCATAGTTAGTAGTAGTAGCAATGGCAAATGATGCAAGGAAGTAAGCTTATATAGCATCAACCAAAAAAAAACACACGCACACACAAACACTTCACCCATCCGTATACTCCAAGAATTTGTCTTGTTCTCCCTTGAATTTATTCAACTCATCTATCCACACAACAACAGATGGAAGCCTGTTCCAATAATCAACCACCTGCTGACTGAAGGCAGAGCACATCTATCCTGCAACTATCCTTCCTCAACTTGAATTTATGCCCCCTCATGTGAGTAGTCAAAGCAAGTAGGAGAATACCATTAACATTCAGCTTACTCAATCCATTCAAGGCTTTAAACACCTCAATCAGGTCTCTCCTTAGGTGCCTGGTGTTGAGACGCTGCAATTTGCAGAACCGAAGCCTTCTAGATAGAGCATTCTTTTGTTCCCTTCATCAATCTGGTTGCCCTTCTCTGCACCCATTCCAGCAGATTTACATCCTTCCTAAAGTGAGGCCTCCAGACCTTTATACAGTACTCAAGATGCAGTCTAACTGTGGCCTTATACAAAGGTCTTTTTAAAGGGATCCTTATCCTGTCTAGCAGAGTTTCTCTGTATAATTGACAAAATCCCATGAGCTGTCCTGGCAGCATGTTTGCACTGCTCAGAGAATTTCTTGTCTGACTTCACAAATAACCCCAGGTCTGCTTCATTCTCCACTACCCTGAGTGTAGTACCACCACACAGGTGATATTACTCTGAGGTTACTGCTACCCATGTGCAGTACCTTGCATTTGTCAATGGTAAACTTCAACTGCCATTTCTCAGGCAACGGCCCAATTTTCCAGATCTTGTTGTATTAGCCCTGATGATTGTAGTTAACTACCCTGCCAACCTTTGTAACATCTCCAAACTTAGATATTAGAAATTAATACATATTAAAAAACAACAATGGGCCCAGCATTGAACCCTGGGGAACTCCACTAATAACATTAGTCCAAGAAGAACAGTTTCCATTGATAACCACTCTCTGTTTTCTTCCACTTAATCATGCCTTTATCCATAGTAATAACTTGCCCTTAATTCCACATTGCTCCAATTAGTACAGCAGTCTTTTATGAGCCTTCCTGAAATATAAGTATATGATGTCAGAATTATTTTTTGCATCCAGTTTCTTGGTCACTGCATCAGAGTAACCTATCAGTTTTGTTAGACAAGACCACCTCTTGACAGATTCATTCTGTGATTGCAGTATGATTGCATGCCTGTCCAAATGGACCTGCATTACTTCTTTAATCAATGATTCCATTTTTTTTCCTGGAACAGACATTAAGCTAACAGGTCTGTAATTAATTATGTTGCCTTTTGATGATCCCCCTTTATGAATTGAGGATATATTCACACTTCTTCAGTCCATATGGACCTTCCCCGAATCCCAGGTGCTCTCATAATTATGGCCAAAGGTTCGCATACCTCCTTTTCTGCCTCCCTTAATATGATTGAATAGATTCCATCTGCCGCAGGTGCCTTTTTTATGCTCATCCTTAACAGTTTCTCCTCTGGTTTCCTTTCAGTTATCTCAAGGGCATTTAACTCTTTGTTAGAGTTTGATAAACTTTTGGCATCCAATACCCTAAAGAATTCCTCGTGTGAATATAGATGCAAAATACCTATTCAATTTGTGACCAGTTAACCTAGACATCAAGTGGCCCAATATGATTCAATCCCTTCCTTCTACTGTCAGTATAAGCATAGAAGGCTTTGCTGTTTTTATTTGCATTCTTTGCCAGAGACTTCTTATAATCTGCGTTAGCTTGCCTAACCTCCTTTGTGACTGGATTATAGCCTAATTTATATTTAGCATAGGCTTCTGTATCACCTGATAATTTATATGCATCCCATGCCCTTTTCTTCTCTGCCATGTGTCTCAGTAGTTCATCTGACACTCATTTAGGTCTGTGCCTTAAACAGTATTTCTTTGTTGGTACGAAAAGCCTAGTAGCTTCTTTGATTACTTCCTTGAATAGCATTAGTAGAGGCATATGGTGCAAGAAAGCAAGCTAATGCAGCATCAGCCAAAAAAAAAAAAAAAAAAAAAAACCCCTTCCACTTCACCTCTCCATTCGTTCGAAATACCTGTCAAGCTGAGTCTTAAATTTATTTAGGCTATCAACTTCCACAACAAGGGATGGAAGTCTGTTCCACCAACCAACTACCCGCTGGCTAAAGGCAAATTTCCACACATCTATCCTACATCTGTCTTTCCTCAATTTGAATTTATGCCCTCTCAGGTGATTATTCTGAGCAAGAGGCAGTATCCCATCAGCATTGAGCATTGAGATGTGCGGAAATTTGCCTTTGGCCAGCGGGTGGTTGGTTGGTGGAACCGACTTCCATCACTTGTTGTTGAAGTTGATAGCCTAAACAAATTTAAAGCTCAACTGGACAGGTATTTCGAACGAACGGAGGGGTGAAATGGGAGTGGTGTGTGTTTTTTTTTTTTTTTTGGCTGATGCTGAATAAGCTTGCTTTCTTGCATCATATGCCTCTACTAATGCTAATGCTAATGCTCAAACCATTCAAGGCTTTGTACACCTCTATCAGATCACCTCACCGGTGCCTAGTCTCCAGACACTGTAATTTGCAAAACTTAAGCCTTTCTTCCTAACAGCAACCCTTCGTTCCGTTCACTAACCTTGTTGCCCTTCTCTGTACTCGTTCCAGCAGCTCTACATCCTTCTTGAAATGAGGCCTTCAGACCTGTATACAGTACTCAAGGTGCGGCCTGACCATTGCCTTATACAAGGGAATAATCACCTCCCTATCCCTGCTAGAAAAATTCCTGTATATCATTGATAAGACACCATGAGCTACTCTTGCAGCCCATCTGCACTGCTCAGAGAACTTCATATCTGCCTGCACAATTACCCCCAGGTCCTTCTCATTCTCTACCACTGTCAGTGTAGTACCACAGAGTTGATACGTTGCTCTGGGGTTGCTGTTTCCCATATGTAGTACTTTACATTACTTCCCATTTAGAATTTGCTGTTGGTAACATCATCATTTGGTCCCACTGCAGACCATTTAAAAATTGTCTGAGACCTGTGTAGTCACCCTTTTGAAAGCAAAAGCCTTTCCCTTTATCATGTCAGTATTTATGTGTTTAATTAAATTCCACATTAGTACACAGTGGCTGCTGGAACCAAGTGGGTTTTTTACCTGCAGATTCTTAATGCATGAAGAATCACTGCTGATAACCAGATCAAGAGTATTGCTTCTTATTGTTACCTCTCTAACTTGCTGCTGTAGAAAACAGTCATCCAAGAAATCCACAAAAGTCTTGCTTGTGTGTGTGAGTGACCAACCCATAAATTCTTGTCAACATTTGGAAAGTTAAAAATCCCCCTTTATGAGACATTCTGATTTGCTGACCCACTCTATTTCCCTGTATAACTGTTTGGTTTACTCATCATAGTCATTAGGCCTGTAATACAATCCTATTCTTAATTTTGTTTTTCCAGTACTTATATCACACCAAACTGATCCAACATTTGCACTCGTCACCCATGTCAACTGGATGCACTGCCTTAGATTTAATATTCTTCTTAGCTAAGAGCATAAACCTTCCAGATCTCCTGTCTTGTCTTGTCTATCCTTTCTGTGTACATTGTACTCCCTATATTCAAATTCAGCATCACTTATGTCTAGTGACACCACATCTCTGCTATTCCTACAATGTTTACATTCAATGAATTAATCAGTATTTTAAATTCATCAAATTTTTTTACAGTGCTCCTAGCATTAGTGTACATGCAAGTTTACATGTACGTATTCTTACTTTTAGTTACCCTAACACAGCCCACGTATTCATTTGTTCCATGATGATCCACATCAGGGCCAGAAATCCCAGACACCTTGCTTTCCAGGCTGCTGCATATACTAATAGTAGCGGTGCCAGAATCACTTACACCTCTGCCTATGGCTCTAGTTAAACCATTAGTCTGTGTATCCCCCCCCCCCAAGCTAGCAGTTTTCCAACCCAACTATCATTGCCTCGATAGCATCAACAAATATTCTTGTATCCCTTCTATTCAATTGTAGCCCATCCCTGTAAAACTAGTCTCTCTAAAAATTCTACCCCATGAGTTTTGCACATTATCTCAAGGGCTGAATTTGACATGGCTCTGAACATATACTCCCTCCTATTGAGTCTGGGTAGAATTGCAGACACTTGTGCCCCAAATGTGATAGTGGAGGCGCATATTGTATCCAAGAGTCAAAAATAAAGGGAAAGAGAAATGGGAGGAAGAAGAGAGATCATTTGTGCTTTGAGGGTGAATGAGCAATTAAGGTCTCATACACTGTCCTCCAAAAAAAGTCTCCAGACACCTGTGTTTTCTAGGTCCTTCGGACTTTTAACCAATGGACCATGCAAACAAGTTACTCAGACCAGTATATAAGGAATGTATGTGAGCCATGTGTTAGTAATTTTCATCATGGTACTTAGAACCAAGTAACTAATTTTGAGATGTCACATTGCTGGCTTGTCAAGATCTGCAATTTCTAACAGTATATACCATCCAAAGTTAACTGTTGGTAATTCACTGGTCAACATGTAAAAAGGTTGCAAAAATGAAAATACCTAATCTTGATTAATTTCATGCTGCTGAACACGAAAATCGCATTAAAATTTTTCAATTGTCTCTTGTTTTTGAATTACAATTGGGGTCTCATATTAGCGAGTTACTCTACTTTATCAACTACTACTTGTACTTTGCGTTTAGAGTAGGCAACCAGGGGCTCCACTGGGCTCCACCATATGCTGCACTACCTATTCATCAAAACTTAACATGTGGGGGAATCGAAAGGGATGTTTTATGCCTTTTGCAGTGCCCATAATATGGAGGAGCCAATAAATCAGTTGATGGCTGCTGTACATGAAGTACAGCAGCCGTCAACGTCAAGGGATCCACCATTTTGCCCAAACCTTTATCCTTCTAAACCACATAAGATCACAGAAAGTGAGCTTAATGACCTCATCAGGAATCTCGAACTGCTGAAGAATAAGGCAGGACTTTTGGCCTTGAGGCTACAACAGTGGAATCTTCTAGATCATTCTGTGAAAGTGACAACATTTTGTACTTAAAGTAAAGACTGATAAATTTTATCAAACAGAAGGTGAACTCACTGTTTGTAAGGATGTTGATGGTCTAATGGCAGCAATGAACACAGGGCACGTTCCCGAAGAACAGCAACTATTTATAGATGCTTCTAGGGTTAGCCTTAAGGCTGTGCATGTGTTATTGTACAATAGAAATATGATGCCTTCAATACCTCTTGCGTATGCCGTCCACAAAAAAGAAACATGTGCAAACATGGAGAACATCCCCTTAGGCGTACACTATCAGAAGTATGAGTGGCAGATATGTGGTGATTTAAAGGTAATTGCCGTTTTATTAGAACTACAAAAGGGTTATACTAGGTATTGTTTTTCTCTATGAGTGGGATAGTCATGCCAAAGATATGTACTATGAGAAGAGGAGTTGGCCTCATTGAAAATTATTAACACCTGGAATAAAGAACTTAGCATATGAACCTCTAGTAGCTCCAAATAAAGTTTTGCTTCCACCACTTCACATCAAACTGGAGCTCATGAAAAATTTCACGAAGGCTTTGGAAGTGAATGGTCCTGCATTCACATACTTGCAAGAGAAATTCCCAGGACTTAGTACAGGGACAATTAAGGCAGGCATTTTCATTGGTTCACAAATAAGGCAACTTTTCCAAGATGAACAGTTCAAATGTTTCCTTAGTGATAGTGAGAAATCAGCATGGAAAGCCTTTTGAAATGTTTTGAAACTCTCCAGGCACATTTTAGCCACAGTAGCTCCTGTGCCAAGAACACTCAAATCAAAATTGAAATGTTTCGACTGGTTTTCTAGGAAATGTTAAAGCTGGCAACTGCAGGCAGCTTGTGGAAGATCTCATTACTTCTTATGAAAAATGGGGTGCAACGTGTCATTGAAGATGCATTTCTTGCATTCACACCTGGATTTCTTCTCGCCCTGTGGTATCAGCAATGAGCATGGTGAGTGCTTCCATCAAGACATCATGGCAATGGAACAAAGATACAAAAGCAAATAGAGTGTGCCACCATTTAGCCGATTATTGTTGAATGGTGAAAAGGGATGCTCCTGACGCTGTATACAAGCGAAAGGCGAAAAGGTCCCACGTTTGTTACATGTATGTTCATAGCTGTATCTTAGTGCCATATAAATAAAAAAAACACCTTGTATAAATATTAAAAAAAACTGTTTTTTTTTTTTTTTTTTTTTGAAAACAAGAGCCAGTCTGTCATTTTAAACACTTTCTGTGTTTAGCACTCCAAAATCTATAAAGTAAACTTACTTTCATGCCCATAACAAGATAGACCCAAAATTTGTTGTTCAGTGTAATGTTATCACGATACTGGCATGGTGGTACCACCACTGCCAGCAACACAGAGGAAGACTGTATAAGTTCACTCAATTTGACCAGAGGGTACTTGGCAGGGTAATATAATGTCTTTGTCATATAGCCCTGCAAAATGTCAACCAAGGTTTTAAAGTGACGAATCTCACTATGCCATATTCCAATCATATGTGGATATGGAGGATGCTTGGAAAGTTCTCTGAGAATACATTGTGCCAACAGTGAAGTTTGAAGGAGGTAGAGTTATGGTATGGAGTGTTTTTCACTGCATGAATTAGAACCTTTGGTGATTGTGTGAACCATGAATGGCAATACTTACGATAACATTTTGAGCAATTCTTTGGTACCGACCCACATTTATTCCAACAGGATAATGGCCCATGCCATATTGTTGATGCTGTTTGAGAATAGTTCATGGGCAGCAATGAACGAAAGTTGGAATGGCCAGTTTAGAGGCCCGATTTGAACCCTGTGGAACACCTATAAAATGAACTGAAATTTTGGGTGAGGACCAGGCCAACATATCCCGCATCAATAGCTCAACTGGTCAGTGTTTTGCAGTCAAATTTTAGGACTGTACCGACTGCAGTGTATCATTTGTTAGTGGAAAGCTTATTCAGGAGGTTGGAGTATGTCATTACAGCCAAAAAGGGACTAGCATATTATTGAATTGAGTGGCAGACATGCCAATTTGAAACTAGAGTGCTTCCTTATGCTTTTTGCAGAGTAGTGTAGATGCAGTGCAAGCAGTTATCATTGCACAATATAATAATGGACTCTGCAACAAGTTGTACTTGGGTCTCTTTGTTATGATTAACATTGTTATCTGTTGTAAAAATACGTAGTGTCTTGAGCTAAGGATGATTATGGTGATTTCTGGTGCATTTGACTATTTCATCTTTATTTTTTTATACTAAATATAATTTGAAAACGAAATGCACAAGGCATAATTCTTATGGGTTTTGGTAATTAACTATATAATATCGGTGTAAATACACCATAGTTAACCCATAAATTTGAACTATGTAAGTAGTGTAGAAGGCATTGTTTTAATTGTATCCCATATTGTGGTTGCCTTCACAATGAGATAACGGTATTGCACTACTTCATGTAAATAATGCTTCTCTAGTAGAGAAGACTACTGTTGTTTATTTTCAGAGGATACCATCACCCAGACTCATCAGTGAGTGGGCAGGTATCCTGGTAATGATGAAGCCCAATAGCTTCGAAACGATCGTCTGGGTGATGGTATCCTCTGAAAATAAATAACAGTAGTCTTCTCTACTAGAGAAGCGTTATTTATATGAAGTAGTGTGATACCGCTATCTCGTTGTGAAGGCAACCACAATATGGGATACAATTAAAACGATGCCTTCTACACTACTTACATAGTTCAAATTTATGGGTTAACTATGGTGTATTTACACTGATATAAAACTAATTATAATAAAATAAAGTAGTTTTTGTAGAGAGCAATTAATTTTCATTTATTAAAATATAAAGAGGTCAGTGGAGAATAAATTTTAGGTTTACACAAATTGCTTTTTGTTAAATTGAGGAACAGTTTTCATTCAGTTCAATCTAGAAAGGAATTTTGCAAAGCATCAGTAAAAAGTCTTTTTGCCTTCATGGGCATTTAAAGGGTTTAAACATTTCTAAAATAAAATGAAACTCCAAAAAAAAAAAAAAAAACTAAATTATGAGCCAAGTGTAAGTACTAGAATATTTACAGAATTTGGTCCACTGGAGTTCCCATCTCTCTCCAGGTGAAAACACAGTGCACAAGCGAACCAAAGGCCAGAATTTCAGTAATCCTGGAACCCCCTTCCCACCATTGGAATGAGTTAAGCTCTGTCTCCTATGATATGACATTCTCAACCATAAAGTACCTTCTGGGATGAAAAGTTGAGATAAAAGAAGGAAAGCTTTGAATTAAACTACTACAGTAAAACCTGGTTAATTTGAAGTTTAAGACCAAAATATGTCTATTTTGATTTAGCATTAGCATTAGTAGAGGCATATGATGCAAGAAAGCAAGCTTATTCAGCATCAGCCAAAAAAAAACAAAAAAAAAAACACACCACTCCCAATTCACCCCTCCGTTCGTTCGAAATACCTGTCCAGTTGAGCCTTAAATTTGTTTAGGCTATCAACTTCAACAACAAGTGATGGAAGTCGGTTCCACCAACCAACCACCCGCTGGCCAAAGGAAAATTTCCGCACATCTATCCGACATCCGTCCTTCCTCAATTTGAATTTATGCCCTCTGAGGTGATTATTCTGAGCAAGATGAAGAATCCCATTGGCATTGAGCATGCTCAAACCATTCAAAGCCTTATACACCTCTATCAGATCACCTCGCCGGTGCCTAGTCTCCAGACTCTGTAATTTGCAAAACTTAAGCCTTTCTTCGTAAGAGCAACCCTTTGTTCCATTTACTAATCTTGTTGCCCTTCTCTGTACCCGTTCCAGCAGCTCTACATCCTTCTTGAAATGAGGCCTCCAGACCTGTATACAGTACTCAAGATGTGGCCTAACCATTGCCTTATACAAGGGAATAATCACCTCCTTATCCCTGCTAGAAAAATTCCTGTATATCATTGACAAGACACCATGAGCTACTCTTGCAGCTCGTCTGCACTGCTCAGAATATCTGCCTGCACAATTACCCCCCAGGTCCTTTTCATTCTCCACCACTGTCAGTGTAGTACTGCAGAGTTGATACGTTGCTCTGTGGTTACTGTTTCCCATATGTAGTACTTTACATTTGTCAATGTTAAACTTCATTTGCCACCTCTCAGCCCATCTGTTCAACCTTTCAGGATCCTGTTGCAGCAGCATAGCATCAGTAGTGTCCTTAACAACCCTGCCAACCTTTGTATCATCTGCAAACTTGGACATTAAACTTGATATACCATCATCAATATCATTCATAAACACCAAAAACGACAACGGACCCAACACTGAACCCTGAGGAACTCAACTAATAACATTAGTCCACGTTGAGCAGTGTCCATTGATTACCACTCTCTGTCTTCTGCCACTCAACCATCCCCTTATCCATAGCAGCATTTGCCTCCAATGCCACACTGCTCCAATTTGTGCAGCAGTCTTCCATGTGCAACAGTATCAAAAGCCTTTCTAAGATCCAAATATATAATATCAAAGTTATTCCCTGCATCCAGTTCTTTTGTGACTGCATCATAGTATCCAATCAAATTGGTCAGGCAAGACTTCCCCTTAACAAAATCATGCTGTGTCCGAGCTATAACTGAAGTCTTGTCTAAATGATCCTGCAGTGCTTCTTTAACCAGTGCCTCCATTAATTTTCCTGGAACAGAAGTTAAGCTCACAGGTCTATAATTACTTGTGTCAGCCTTTGATCCTCCTTTGTGAATTGGGGTCACATTTACACATTTCCAGTCAATGGGTACCTCCCCTGAGTCCAAGGAAGCTCTCATAATTATGGCTAAGGGTTTGCTTACTTCCTTTGCTGCCTCCTTTAATATAACTGGATAGATCGCATCCACCCCAGGTGCCTTTCTTGTGTTTATCTTCAACAATTTCTCCTCCACTTTACTCTAAGTTATTACAAGATTCTCTAGCTTACTGCTAGAGTTGAATACACCTCTGGCATTCCCCTCGCTGAATAACTCCTCATGTGTGAATGTAGATGCAAAATACTCGTTTAGATTGTTGAGCCTTGCACAATCCCTCCAGGGCCGAATTGATCGACAAGGCTCTCATCATATACTTCCTCCTATCATGTCTGGGCAGAATTGCAGACACTTTCAAATTCAGCCCTAATTCACGGCTTTTTTTCAACAGTAACCTGTACTTGCTAAGTAATTCCGCCGGTCTCCTACTCTTAATATCATTAGTGCCAACGTGTACAACTATATCACCTTTTGTGCCATTAAAAGATGATATCCGCTCTACAACGTCATCAACCTTTTCCCCTGGTCCTATTTCACCTATCCTTTTTACAAAGCATGTTCCCCATTTCCCTGACAATAGAGTCACCAACAACTACTAGTTCCTGTGGGACCAGCGCATTCTGCCTAGGGGGCTGCCTCTGTGTTGCCTGATGACCAAGTGCCAGCTCTGGCGTTGATGTGGGCAGCTGAGAGCTTGATGGGCCCCTCAATTTATTTCCTTCGAGGGCATCCACCCTGTCCTTCAAGCTCTCATAAAGGCCCATAGCAACGCTGAGTTGTCGCCCGATTTCCTTGCACTCCTTACATCGTGCACACACAAAGACATCCCCCTTGGCAGTATCATGTCCCGTACCCGACTGCTCCGCAAACATCAAGCAAACGGTGCATTTTAAAAGACTGTGATTCAGAGGGCAACTGCCCCCCCCTCAGTTCTCTCCTGAGCCACAGCACTCCCATTAGCTTGAGCCTTTTGCTTTGCTGCTCTGGTCTGAGTCATGATTCCGATTTAATTCAATAAAATTTCAATTTCAGAACAAAATTAAATCCTTAAGTTATATCCCAAAACAGTTATAACGCTATATTTATTTTTTCGTTATCAAGTGTTTTCTACGAGTTCCCTTTATACAACTTCCGTATCACGTGTACCACTATAGTTATGTATTAATTATTTGTTACAGTTAAGTCGTTATATATATATATATATATATATATATATATATATATATATATATATAGAGTTAAAAGTACAATTTAATTGACAATAAAGTTTATCAAGATTAATAGATTTACTGATTAATTGACAATATTATATTATGCACTATACTACACTAAGCTTATGCTATCGTGTAAAAATGGCGGGAATTCACGAACGGTACTTCTAGGACTCGTAAGTATTGATTAGCTTCCAAATCTTGCTATCTCAATTTAGAATAAACTAAGGATCCTGACTAGGTCTATAATCTACTTATAGAATATAATTTGATATAAAAAAAAATTGGTTAATAAATCGACTAAATTTGGTTAAAAAAAAAAAACCTCTCGTTCAATTTGTAACACTTGGATTTGATACCATTACCGATACTAAGTAATACCTACAAAATCTCTGTCTAAGTTAAACTTTAAATTAAGTATCGTAACTAGGAATATAAAGCTACTCTAGAAAATAAGTTAATATGCCAATTTAAGCTAATAAATCAGAAAATAAATCAGGAAAAACTTCTCTGTTCCAAGAGCGTCAAAGAGCTTCGTCCGCACAGGCTACCCTCATTCCCATTTTATTTAAATGGGTTCAAAATATTGATACAAGTTCAGAATACCTTGGCATTAATTATTTTAGAGAAATTTTTATTCAGTTATTTTTACACAATATAATAGCGTAGCTTAATTTAATTTATTATGATACTCACCTTTTTATAATTTGCATTGATGTTGGAATAAATTGGATGATAATTTTAAATTAGCATGAATGAGTTAGGATTTAAAAAACAATTAAAATGTGCGCAAGGAAGTAGAAGTGCACGTCTTCATCCTTGGTTGTCAATGTTGAAATTTGAAACAATTTAAGTTATACGGTTGGAAACAGAAGGCCAATAGCCATAACAAGTGGCTTTCGTTTTACACGTCTTCAGTTGGCAATGGTTGAATGAGAGTAAACACGTGTATTTAAGAAGACTAAGTTCCCATGATTCTCCTGGATACACGTGGGAATCTCAGGTGCATGAGATTCCAGACCGGTGCTATGTTATAGGGTAGTTTGGAATTTAATACTTGAAGAGTGGAATGGCAGCGAAACCATTCTATAACTAGGGCTTCATATTGGAAAATTTTAAAGCTGGATTTTAATTTGATAATAGGAATGGCTGAATCTACTAAGGGGGTGTGGTTGTGGGATTGAACATGTGTTGCTAATTCGGTATTGGACTGTCCCATCCTAAAGCTATTGTAGTGGTAATACGCACGTGTGTTTGATGTTTTGGTAGAACCGTATTTTGTGGTGGTGCTACCAATGTAGCAAGCGTTACAGTTATCTTGACATTTTATTAAGTAGATGATATTATTCATGTCACTAATGTGGTAATTTTGTATATCTTTATATGAGTTGAATAATGAACTTGTTTATTGTAAGATGAGAATGTAAGGGTGATACCAGTACTTTTCAATAAATGGCAGAATTGGTTGGCAAAATTACTATGGTAAGGGAGGATAATACGTGGATTATTATTGGATATGCATTTGGGTGGGTTGTTGATATTATTTTGGACTGTGATAATAGTTTGTTTGATTAATTGAATAGGATATTTCCTAGATATGAATTTACTTGTAAGATATTGTAGTTCATTATTAAGGTCATAATGTGTGGAACTGTATTTTATAGCATTGTAAATTTGATTATAAAGGACTGCTTTTTTTGTGTTGAGGGGGTGATGTAATTCAAAGTAAATATTTGCCCGTGTGAGTATTTTTTCTGAAAATTCTTGTTCCTAGTTTTGTGTCGCTTCTGTATATAGTGAGGTTTAGGAAATTAATTTGTCCCTTTTCTTCCAATTCCATAGTATATTTTAATCTATTATGCATGGAATTAAATTTAATGAAAAGATCATTTATTGTGGATTTGTGCCCTAAGAGGATATCGTCAGCGTATCATATAAATAATTTAATATCTGGGGGGGTATGGTTGTAATATATGATTTTCTACGGAGGTTAGGTAAATTTCAGATAGGGGGGGGGCTGAGATCCCTAATCCCATAGGTAGGCCATAGGTTTGCTGGTAAATCTGATTAAGAAATCGGAAGTATCTGGCATCTAATAGAAAGGTTGTGAGCTCTAATATAGGGCACAAATCTCTTAATAGGGCAGTTTCCTAGGGTCCCTGATCAGAGTGGGGCCCCAAAATCAGTTTCAAAAACTTGTTGCTGTTTTTCAATAATATTTTAAGTGATTTTTATCGAAAACTGAATTTTATACCCACCAAGGTCAATGAACTTTTAAGATTAATTTGAAAATAGTTTTTTCAAAAATAGTTTTACCGATTTTGATGAAATTTTATATTTTGTTCTTATGTCATATAATTTGTTTGTTTTGTTCTCACAATAAAACGAAATTGAAAATGTTCTTTATTAGGTTTTTCTTTAAATGGGGGCCCCCAAATTCCTCCAAATTCCATTTTGCCTTTGGTCCCATTAAGGTATAATGCACCACTGTCCAGACCTGTATGCAGTACTTGAAGATGTGGCCTGACCATTGCCTTATACAATGGATAATCACCTATTACTATTCATAGTTTAATGTATCAAGTCATATATTAATACAGGTAACTCTCATATAACACGATAGTTAGGTTCCTATAAAATCTTGCGTAGTGCGAAACCAGGCTATATGGACTAAGAACCAGTTCAAAAATGGGGGTTATGCCCCAAATGCTAACAAAAATACACCATTTTTTTTTTTTTTATAACTATTGAAAACCTAGTTTTTATTAAAAATAGTAATAACTGAACAATCATCTTACAAACTGTGATACATATATCAGATTATGTACATTTAATTTTCAACCTCTTCATGGCTGCTAAGCACAATCAAACAAGAATATTTTTCTGTTGCAGAATATCTTCACCTTCTGAACTTCCTTCTGCAGCATCTTGAAATGAGGCCTCCAGACCATCAGGTCTGGAGGCCTCATTTCAAGAAGGATGTAGAGCTGCTGGAACGAGTACAGAGAAGGGCAACAAGATTAGTGACTGGAACAAAGGGTTGCTCTTACGAAGAAAGGCTTAAGTTTTGCAAATTACAGTGTCTGGAGACTAGGCACCGGCGAGGTGATCTGATAGAGGTGTATAAAGCCTTGAATGGGTTGAGCATGCTCAATGCTGATGGGATTCTTCCTCTTGCTCAGAATAATCACCTGAGAGGGCATAAATTCAAATTGAGGAAAGACAGATGTAGGATAGATGTGCGGAAATTTGCCTTTAGCCAGTGGGCGGTTGTTGGTGGAACAGACTTCCAACCCTTGTCGTGGAAGTTGATAGCCTAAATAAGTTTAAGGCTCAGCTGGACAGGTATTTAGAACGAACAGAGGGGTGAAGTGGAAGTGGTTTTTTTTCTTTTTTTTTTTTTGCCTGATGCTGCATAAGCTTGCTTGCTTGCATCAAATGCCTCTACTAATGCTACTTCTGCAGCATCTAGATTTTGTGTATCTTCTGCTCTCTTTAAAAAATCAGTACTCTTAGTTTACTTTTGCTTGATGGATTTTTGTAAATTGCATGATATGGAGCCAAGCATTTTCAAGCTCCCTTTTGAACTTTGTGCTACTTTCAATCAAAGGATCTGCATTCAAAAAATAAGATTCTAATTGCTCGGCTAAGTTAATACCTTCCTTGTATGCCTTTTAGTATAAAATTTGTAACTTCAGAATTTTCATCTGTGCTATCATCCTCTCAATCGATTTGATTTACCTCCGATGCCATTTTCACCAAATATGCTTTGCCAACCTCTTTTTCTACCAGTAGTAATTCTGGAATGTCTTCAGTAGTAATATCATCAAAACCTGCCCTTCCTACTGGCTTAGTAAGTTCTACTGTTGCACCAATTCCATTTTCTGCCAATTCGACCATATTTCCCGATTTAATGTTGACACTTTTGCTTCTTTGAGCAATAAAGCTATGATTCCGATACAGTCCACAATTGAAATATGTTTCCATGCCTTCATCACTTCAATAGATTCGGAATCGCTTTTTTCTAAAATCCATTGTAATGATTTTCTGATGTAAAGTGTTTTAAAGGCAGATATAATGCCTTCATCTAATGGCTAAATTAAAGAAGTTGTATTTGGTGGTAGGAACATTACTTCAACGTGTGCAGCATGTGATACCTTCCCTTTTTTATGACAGTCCAAAATTTGTATCTTTGATTCTGGAGAAATAGTTTCTTTTGAGCGGTGCTTTTTTACTTTCCTTGGGCATAATTTAGGCTGGAATTTAATTTACAGCAAAGAAATTATTCTAATATGGCTTAAGAACAGGTCAATCATCACTAATCTGGATTAGTGAGTTTGCCAGATCACCGGTGGTTATTTTAGCGCATACATTTTACCCAACAGCTAACCACCTCCTTCTACCTTTAACACGTTGACTGCCAAGCTAGTTAAGAAAAAAATTCCCCAGGGCCAAAAATTATTTAGGAAATAATTTGATTAGTAATTCTAAAATAAATATTGTAATGTCAGTGTTGTCGTTTTTTTCACTTTAAAATATATATATAAAAAATATGTATATATATATTTTTTTATGTCGCATATACGTGGCCAATGTGGCCACATATGTTGGTTACTTTATTTCTTGAGAAGCTGTGTCAGCCACATACATGTGACGCTATTACAGCATACATATGAAGGTCATTTGTGATTAGTTTATTGCATGTGCGGCGAGTGCTGTAATAAAACTAATTACGATAAAATAAATTCTCAAACATCGCAATAAGTTTGTCAGTATTGTTAGAGATTTTGTGAAAACAAGTTCGTTAGCGCTCTGTATTATCCATCATATTATGTTGTGTTTTTCCGCAAGTTTGTATAAGTGTATTGTAAAAAAAAAAAAAATCTTAGAAGGAATGGCTAAAAAAAAATTACTAAGATAAGAGGAACTGAGAGAAATTGCTGGAATTCACAATTAAGCAGAGTTAAACTTCTCACAGATACACTGCTGTTGAGTTTTTTTAGAAGTTAAACTTTATCTGTTATGGACAGTGTACGGTGTTTGCGCTTTACATCACGAGAGGCACTTCATTTATGCATTGGAACCATGGCTGGGGCTAAATGTGAGCAGGTTATAATAATAAATGCAGAAAAACAAGTGGGAATGGCTTCCCAGTGTTTACGGGTTCGCATCAATAGCTGATGCTGCAACCAAAACAGTAGCGGCAGGTTGGTGCACCGACCCGGAAAATTTGAAATTACGTTTGCGGAAATTATGTCCGAATTAGCGGTGGAAAAGAATGGAAGAGAAGTTGAGAACTACACAGCGAAGAATGGAACAAATTATATTGGGAATCAGACTGTTAGATAAGAAGAGAAACATGTGGATTAGGCAGCAAATTCAAGTAAAAGACATTCTTATCAAAACTAAAGAACTAAAATGGTCTTGGGCAGGACACATAGCTCGAAGACATGATGACAGATGGACTAAAAAAAATAACAGAATGGTACCCAAGAGGAGCTAGAAGAAATCCTGGAAGACAAAGGCAGAGATGGATAGATGAAATTCATGAGTTTGTGGGTAGTAAATGGATGGCCAGTGCTCAAAACAGAAGGAACTGGAAAGTTGCTGGAGAGGCCTTCATCCTGCATTTGATTGAAAATGGCTGATGATGATGATAGCGGAGGAAGCGGATTGCCAGTGGCTGGATTAGTGATGGTTGACCTGTAATACATACTGAGTAAAATTTATAAACGATTGAATAAAAACCAAAATAACCTTACAAAAACCTTAAAAGTCACGATCTGCATGCTTCAAGGTTGCAGTATTTTATGATCTCAAATGAGCACAAGTTCAATAGCACAGAACCTAACGTGGATTTCCCAATAACTTTTTTTTGCATAATGACTAGCGAGTCAATAGTGGGGATTCACAAAAAAGAATGGAAATGTTAAAAAATTAAATCCAGCATAATAGCAGGGTTGCTGTTATGTTGGATGCACAAAAGTTCAAAAATATCGTGTTATGCGAGATTTGTTGCAATTCTCTAACCATGTTAGTGTGTTTTGTGAGGATTACCGCAATTTATCAGTCTTGTTAGAGTGAAACCATGTTGTAGAAGTACATTGTTATACGGGAGTTGCCTGTATATTAAAATACATGTAATGTTTATTATTTATAATTGTACATACCTGAGAAAGGGATATCCGTACATTGGGATATTATTTGCTATATAATACTCTTGCAATGCATGCAAGAGATTAGTGAAATTTTTTCTCTTTTTTTCTGTTATCACTTTTAGTAAACTTAGTAACTAAGCACAAACTGCTCTTTCTAGTTACACAGCATGTGCTAGGGACCACCTTGATACCACTTTAGAATAGCTGAGAGCTGTAGATAGAAAATGTCCTATGTCTGAACATTTTTACCTTCAGTCAATAGCTTCCATGGTTAATCTTTATACTAAAATAAATAACACATAACAAAAAAAAAATACTAAATTTTTTATACTTTATTATAAAAAATTATTATAAATGAAAATATTTTAATTTTATTAAATTTATTATGAATTTAATTTATAATAAAAATATTTATTATAAATAAAAAATGTAAAAATAATAAATAAGTTAATAATAAAATAAAAATGGAATTTTCATAGTATTTACTTTAATAGATTTAAAAAAAAATTTTTTTTGAAAAGGGCATTGTCACAATGGATTATAAAGGAGAAAAACAATAAATGGTTCCCAGCAGTCCTTGAAACAAGTAAATACATGGCCTGTGTTAGGGTAAAACTAAGAGTAAGAACAGGGTGCATGCAGTGCTGTAGTCATAAAATTAGCAAAAGGTATACTCTATGAATATTATGAAAAGCAGAGAGTATACTGTGCATATCAGGGTTATTAATCGAATTTGCTTTGGTTGAATAGAATAAAACAAGCTATTTTTAAACATATTCTGTACAGTAAGCCCTCGACTTACGTGGATTCAAGTTACGCATTTGTGCTGCTTCTACTTAAGACTATCCACAGCATCCATTAAGTGCCACTTTAAATATAATAGATTGCGTTAGTGTCTGCTAATGTTAATTGATAGTGGCATCGCTGCTTTGTTTACACTTTAATCACGTAAGTGTAAATTGTATCTTGTGAGCTTATACTTATTGTAAAGAAAATAAATATGAAAAATGGTGAGAATAGTAATCATAGTGATAAGAAGCCTCACATTATAACTATGGAGATGGAGACTAAAGTTGAAATTATTAAACAACATGAAAACGGCAAGAAATTTGTGGACATTGGACGTGTTTACGAAATGAATGAATCGACTGTTAGAACCATTATAAAAGATAAAGTTCGGATTTTGCAGCACGTAAAAAGTTCTGTGCCAATGCAATCTAAAATCATATCCAAAAGAAGAGGCTTATTAATAGAAGAAATGGAAAGAAGACATGAAATAACAACGAATGCCGATAAGTCTTATGCTCATGCAAGAAAAAGCCTTGAGTATTTTTGAACAACTAAAGTGTAAACATGGTGAGAATGTTGCTAGTGAAACATTTATTGCAAGCTATGTATGATTTCAAAGATTTAAAGGCCATGCTAAACTACACACCATCAAAGTTATAAGTGAGGATGCTAGTGCAGACATAGTAGCAGCTACGGAGTTCCCCAAAACTTTGACAGAAATCATCAAAAACGAGGATTACCTACCACAACAGGTCTTCAATGTAGACGAGACTGGTTTATATTGGAAAAAAAATGCCAGATCGTTCTTACGTATTGCAAGAAGAAAAAACTATGCCAGGATTTAATGTATTAAAGGACAGATTAACCCTTCTTTTTGGCGGAAATGCTGCTTGCAGGTTACAAAAAAAAAAAAAAAAAACCCCACCACTGTTAGTTTACCATAGCGAAAATCTGAGGGCCTTCAAAAATATTTCAAAGGCATCGCTACCTGTTGTGTGGAAGTCTGATCGAAAAGCATTGGTGGCACAACAAATTTTTTGGGACTGGTTTCTTCATCATTTCGTGCAAGAAGTTAAAAAATATTGCTAAGAAAACAACCTCCCATTTAAGATATTACTGCTGGTTGATAATGCACCTGGTCACCCAACAACTATGTGTGACTATCACAAAAACATAAAAATTATATTTTTGCCTGCAAATACAACTTCCCCCATTTCACCCATGGATCAGGGTCTAATACAGACATTCAAAAAGTATTATCTACAAACAACATTTAGACAGGCAGTAAGGGCCACTGAAGGAGAGAATGCCAGATCATTGAAGCAGTTCTGGAAACAATTCGACATTTAAAAAGCTGTTAAAAACATTGATCCTGCCTGGAGTGAAATTACAGTATCAACCGTGAATGCCATCTGGAAGAAACTCAAACCCCAGTTTGTTCAAGATGCTTTGGGAAATGAAGAAAATGAAGATGTAATTAGAGAGCTTGTGGAAATGGCCATAACATTGGAGTTAAATTTAGAGGAAAATGACTTTATTAAATTGTTGCAAAGTCATAGAAAGGAATTAAGCAATGAAGATTTAATGGAGCTTGATGACCATAAAAATGAAGACGAGATTTTGGAGGATGTACAAGAAGCTGAACTATCAATACTAAGGAAATGGCAAAATGCTTTAAAATGATCAGTGAAGGATTAGCTGGCTTAAAAGCTCTGGATCCAGACACCGAATGGTTTGAAAAAAAGTGATTGGAGCGGTGCATCATGCAATTGTATGCTACAAACTGATTTATGATGAGCAAAAAAGAGCTACAGTGCAGACATCATTGGACAAGTACTTCAAGACACCATCAATCTCCAGAGTCTGAGAACATATTAAATAATTAGTATAGAATGAGTATTTTCAGCTAAATTAGATACGTTTTTATATAGGGTGTTTCATAAAGGACACAACCCTAAAATGAAGAAGGTAGAACTTACCAGCAGGCAAATGTTATGTCAAGTTTGAAGTGCAGGTGGCAGCACTGCATCCATGGTGAGCAGTTCAATGACTGTGACATGCTTAGTCTCTGTCAGGCATCCAGTCTGTTGTTTTGTTTTGGCCATGTCGTTTTCCAAGAATGAGTGTGTGTTTATTGTGCTTACTTCACGTATAAACCTTATATAGGATTACTATCCGTCCTCTTTTAACCGGATTTGTCCGGATTTTTTGTCTCAAATTTTTATCCTGGTGGATTATTATAAATTTGTCTAAATGTCCGGATTTTTATATTATACTCCATTTTTTTTATGCAAGCTCAACGAAAACTACCGAGTTACGTTATACAGAGTCTTTTTCGGAATAGGAGACGATTCTTCAAATCGAATTTCCGTGTTGACAATTAGGTGGAAGACCCCGACGACGCTCAGTTTAGTGCATTGAGATTGTTACCAACCCACACCTGCTTCAAAATTTATGTACATATAAATTTTATATAGTCTAGCAATACAATATTTTGGTTTAGAGAGTAGATAATGCGTGAAGATCAGATGGTGTGCTAGAAAAAGATATATAAATTACAGGAATTCCAGCATGTCAAATAAATATTGACAGTTAGAGGGACTGTTTTCTCTAGAAATTGATTTCAGCATATGAAAACGTGGATTTGACCTGTGTGCACACCAAATTGATCGAAAGTTGCGTACTGTCCGCTAATTTGGTATACTTATCAATGATCCAATCAAGAGGCAGACACAAGTTTATTTAATACCAAAGTTTACCTTTTTTTAAAATACTGTTTTTCACTTTAATTACAAAAATATTTATTATCCATCTTTATACCTGTAGGTACTTTTCTGCAATTAGGTTAGTTTAGTTGTGAATGTAAAACATAACCTAACCTTAATAAAATTTATGCTTCACTACTTACAATAAACAATATTTATTATTATTTCAATTATAAAAATTAATATGATAAAGACTATACTTCCCCTAAAATGTCTAAAAGGAAGCGCATGTTTTCAGAAGAGATGAAAAACAAATTTCCATGTTTTGTTCAGTCAGTCCTCGTATAACACATGTTTACACTACACGAATTCGATCATACACGATTTATAAATAGGGGAACGATATCTTATATAACACGAACCGAATTCGCTTATGCACAATTCGCCTTTGTGTTTACAAGAAATGGCAGTCAAACGCAGATCACCCCAACCAAATGCAACACGATAGGAATGAAGAGAAGATTCTGAAAATGTATTTGTGTTTTATATCAGTGAAGGGGAAACACATTTCAGTTTGTGTTTCCCCTTCACTGATATAAAATTGTGTTAGTAAAAACTAACACAATTCAAGCTATTGGTATCATCGCAAATGCAATTAGATCGAGTTTACTACCAGTTTATAACCGATTCCACTAGCAGAAACGCAACTGGAAATTGTTTTTATTGTTTTATGGTAGTAACCCCTAGAAATGTGCTTTAGTAAAATGTGAGGTGTTAATAGTGTATCTCTGCCTTTACGGTGTTGTTTATTCAGTTGCTACACGCACGCATCTTTGTTTATGCGTATCAAGCGTGCCTCCTTGTTTTGTAATTGTGCTTTATTCCCTAAAATGAGTAAAATACTTAAAAGGTGTGAAAAGGAAGCGTCCTTGTGAAGACACTGCAGATTCAGAGAGAAAACGAAAAGCAATATCGATAAACAGAGGTGGACTGGGTCAAGCTCATACTATGGTTTATGGCCAAAATCACACCGGCCTCCGGCCCACCAGGGTTTTCCCGGTAAGGCTAATGGCCAGTCTGCCTCTGTGGATAGAGAAAAAATATGAAATTATGAAACGCTTTGAGCGAAATGAAAAACCATGTGATATTGCACGTGCTACAGACCTAAATGAGGCAACGCCGAGAATTGCAAAGAATGCGGAGAAAATAAAAACAACTTTCATAGCAGGAACAACTCAAAGTGTAATTAAAATCCATTAGATTAAGACACAAAGAATTGGAAGAGATGGAATGGCTGTCATTTGTTTGGATAGAAAATCAAACAAAAAACAAGTTTGCTTACGATAGAAGCAAAAGCATTAGCAATATTTTATTATGTAATAGTCGTAATAAAATACTTACATATTTTATTACGATTATTTATTGTATTTGGTAATGTTTTGGTTACAAATGTGTGTTCAATCTTGGGTGGTCGGCACCTAACCCTACTTTTCCCATAGGGCCTGTTGTTTATATTGCACGATTTTGCATTGCACGACGGTTTCTAGGAAAACAACTATCGTGCTATACGAGGACTGACTGTATCTGGCCGAGAGGAATGGGAAGCTGAATGTAAAGTTTGCAGAATGGGGATATATGTTTCAGTAGCCAATAAAGAGTTTGAAGCATTACATTGAAACTCAGAAGCACAAGAAAGCAGTTCAAGGTGAGGCCTCTTTGGGAAGGTTACAAATTTTTTTGTCAAAGCAGTCGGTAAAATAGAATATGATCTGGCTGCTGCAGAGGGTACCTTTGCTTTTCACACTGTTAAACATCATAGTAGTTACAAATCAATGGATTGCACAACTGTCATATTAAAAAAAATGTATTTTTTGATTCTGAGATAGCAAAAAGATTTTCCTGCGCTAGAACCAAGACAGAAGCCATTGTAAACTTTGTACTCGCAAGTCATTCTCTTAATGTTACTGTAAAAACTTTAAAATAAAATGCATACTGTGGGGTCTCAGCTGATGGAAGTAATTATTGTTCTGAAAAAAATCTTCCCATTAATTATTCAGTATTTTGATGTAAATGGAGGCTTACAAACAAAATTAATTGAATTACTGAAGATGCCTAACGAGACTGCAGATACCATTTCTATGCATGTTAAAGAAACTCTTGAAAAAAATGGTTTGTGTGAAAAATGTATTGCATTCACTGGGGACAATTGCAATACAATGTTTAGAGGACTGAGACGAAATGAAGAAGGGAATAATGTCTTTGCAAAATTAAAGAAATTGTTGCATAACAAGACTTTGATTGGAGTGGGCTGCCCTGCACATATTTTGAACAATTGTCTTCAGAATGCTGCATAACTTTGGGAAGTTGATGTAGAGAACATTGTTTTTAAAATTTACCAGTATTTTCATAATTATACAGTCCGGATGAGATGGCTTTCATTATTTCCAAGCATCACAAGGCTCATAGATATGTTTCCAACTTTACAGGCTTATTTTCTGTCCCAAGAAAAACCTCCCATTATGGTTAAAAAAGGTTCTTTGAAAATGGATTTAGTGAGATTCATCTTTGGTTCATGCAATCACTTATGAGTGTATTCTATACACTCATAAGTGATTCGCACACAACGAATTGAAAGGGAAAGTAACTCAAGCTGCAGAAGTGCTAGATGTCTTAGTCTCAGTGAAAAATTATCTCGAAACGGTTGGATCACAACTTCATGCCATTAAGAGTAAAGGAAATGCTATACAAAAAACATAATGAAAGACTTGTACTTGAATGTGAAAAATTTTCTAGTGATACAAAAAATCTGTATAGAAATTGCATGGAATATTTAGATAAGTGGCTTCACCATATGGAATCCATTTCCTGTTTTATGTGGATGAAAATGGATGCAGTACCAAGCTGGAACGATGTATAATGTTCTATTTCTTACTTGATTGACAAAGGGGTAAGTGTTTTGACCAATTTAACAATTTTGAAGAAATTTTTTGAGGGTCAGATGAATAATAAAGACTTTAAAAACATGCTTATACGTGAAAAGTAGGCCAAATATTTTAGTAATTCAAAAAATATTGAATTTCATTCAGAATTGTTGAAAATTGCCCAGTTTTTCTTTGCAATTCCTCTTCACAATGCAAATGTAGAGAGAGAGAGAGAGAGAGAGAGAGAGAGAGAGAGAGAGAGAGAGAGAGAGAGAGAGAGAGAGAGAGAGAGAGAGAGAGTATTCTCTCTAATGCAAAGTCAGTGGACGAAAGAAAGGAATAGGTTAAATGTCAATTCTGTAAAAGGTATTTTGTTTTTGCAGTACAATTTCAAACATATGTCATGCGTTGAGTTTTACACATATTTGAGAGGCAATCCAGAGCTATTGAAAGAAATAATTTCTCAAGACAAATATGAATGTACTAATCTTAAACATCAGTAAATGTGGTTTACATTGTCTTTATTTTATTATTTGCATAATATATTTGTCCTCTTTTCTGTCCTCTCTTTTTTAATCCAAGATGAACTTTTTGTCCTCTTATATTCGCCCCAAAACATGTAAATGTCCTCTTTTTATGAGTGCAGAAGATGGTAACCTTACCTTATAAACATGTACAAGATGAGTTTCAGATGAAATTTCCTCGGCTGTTTGTTCCCAATGATATCGCATATAATTGCAAAATTTTGTGAGACTGGGGGTGTGGAGGACAAAAAGAGCCCAGGGCAGCCATCACTGTGAACGTTCTGGATGATCTGAATGAACGTTTAACCCGCTCACCAAGAAAATCGCTTATGAAGTTATCTCCTCAAACCGGACTGTCACCAACTATTGTTTTCATGGCTACAACGAAGTTAAAATTATATGCTTACTGTATTGGTGTCATTCAGGAACTGAAAGGATCTGACCATGAAAAACATGTATGGTATTGTTGGTTTCATTCTTTTGTTGATGAAAATGAAATTGAGGAGTTGGATTGTGTTTATTTTAGTGACGAGGCTTGCTTCCACTTGGATAGTTATGTGAATAGTCAGAACGACCGAATATGGAGCAGTGAAAACCCACATGTGTATCATGAACGATCATTATATACCCCAAAAATTGGGGTTTGGTGTGCCATCTTGCACTGTCGTATTATAGGGCCTATATTTTTTGACAAAACTGTGTTTGGAGAAGTTTATCATGACATAATCCAATAGTTTATTTATTTATTTTTTATTTATTTTATTTATTTTATTTATTTATTACCTCCAACATTTCATTGTTGGAGGTGAATGAACAAGAATGTTGGTTTCAACAAGATGATGTGACCTGCCATACAGCAAATGAAATGATGGCCATGTTACAGGAATTTTTGGAGATTGCTTAATCTCAAAAAACTTGTGGCCCCCCAAGATCTCCAGAACTTTAGGGTTGAAATTGAAAGTGTCTGCAATTCTGCCCAGACACGATAGGAGGGAGTATATGATGAGAGCCCTGTCAATCAATTCGGCCCTGGAAAGATTGTGCAGGGCTCAAGGGGTAGAATTTTTTTCAGCCTGGTCTGTACTTGTTAACAGGAGAGACTGCTTCTACAGGGATGGGATACACTTAAATAGAAAGGGTGCAAGAATGTTTGCTGATGCTATCGAGGCAATGTTAGGTGGGTCGGAAAACTGCTAGATTGGGGGGATACAAGGACTAATAGATTAACAGTAGCCACTGGCAGAGGTGAAAGTGATTCTTGCACTGCTTCTATTGGAATGAGCCGCAGCCTGGAAAATAAGATGCAGGATATTTCAGAGACTGCTGGGAATCATTGGGGTACAAGTAAACACATGGGTTGTGTTAGGGTAGCTAAGAAAAAGAACAGGTGCATGTATACTTGTGTGTACACCAATGCTAGGAGTTTAGTAAATAAATTTGATGAATTTGAGGTATTGCTCAAAACATCAAAGGCAGATATTGTGGGGATTTCAGAGACGTGGTGTCACACAGATATAAGAAATGCAGAACTGGAATTTGGGGAGTACAATGTGTACAGAAAGGATAGACAGGATAGGAAGGGAGGAGGGGTTATGCTATTAATTAAGAAACACATAAAATCCAAGGAAGTGAAGCCAGTCGACATCGCTGGACAGTGCAGTGTCGAGTCAGTTTGGTGTGACATAAGCATTGGGAGATCAAAATTGAGAGTAGGAGTGTGCTATAGGCCTAATGACTCTGATGAGTATAATAAGAAACTGTTCGGAGAAATAGAGTGGGCCAGTAAATCAGAGAGTCTTATAATGGGGGATTTTAATTTCCCAGATATTGACTGGAATTTGGGGGCTGGTCACTCACACAGTAGCAAGGCTTTTGTGGATTTATTGGATGATTGTTTTCTACATCAGCATGTTCGGGAGGCAACTAGAGGGAGTAATACTCTTGATTTGATTATCAGTAGTGATTCTTCATGCATTCAGAATCTGCAGATAAATGAACCACTTGGTGGCAGTGATCACAGTGTGCTGAAGTGGGAGTTACTCAAAGAGGTAACTACCATTAGGGGTAAAGGGAAGGGGTATTGCTTTCGTAAAGGCGACTACAATGGACTGAGACAGTATTTAAATTCTATACAGTGGGATCAACTGATGATATTGCCAACAGCAAATTCAAAATGGGAAGCATTCAAAGAACTTATCGTGGAAGCTACTAGGCTTTACATACCAACTAAGAAATATTGTTCAAGGTTTAGGCCTAAATGGTTGTCAGATGAACTAATGAGGCATATGGCAGAGAAGAAAAATGCATGGGATACATACAAATTAACACGTGACACGGATGCCTATGATAGATACAAGTTGATCTGTAACCAAGTTACAAAGGAGGTTAGGCAGGCGAAGGCAGATTACGAGAGATCCTTGGCAAGGGATGCGAAGAAAAACAGCAAAGAGTTCTTTACTTATGTAAACTCTAGAAGGAAGGGGATGAATCAGATTGGTCCACTTGAGATCGATGGGTCAACTGTTGATGACCCTGCTCGGGTAGCTAACAAACTAAATGAATATTTTGCATCGACATTCACACATGAGGAGTTATTCAGCGAGGGGAATGCCAGAGGTGTATTCAACTCTAGCAGTAAGCTAGAGAATCTTGTAATAACTGAGAGCAAAGTGGAGGAGAAATTGTTGAAGATAAACACAAGAAAGGCACCTGGGGTGGATGGGATCTATCCAGTTATATTAAAGGAGGCAGCAAAGGAGGTAAGCAAACCCTTAGCCATAATTATGAGAGCTTCCTTGGACTCAGGGGAGGTACCCATTGACTGGAGATGTGCAAATGTGACCCCAATTCACAAAGGGGGATCAAAGGCTGACACAAGTAATTATAGACCTGTGAGTTTAACTTCTGTTCCCGGAAAATTAATGGAGGCACTGGTGAAAGAAGCACTGCAGGATCATCTAGACAAGACTTCAGTTATAGCTAGGACACAGCATGGTTTTGTTAAGGGGAAGTCTTGCCTGACCAATTTGATTGGATACTATGATGCAGTCACAAAAGAACTGGATGCAGGGAATAACTTTGATATTATATACTTGGATCTTAGAAAGGCTTTTGATACTGTTGCACATGGAAGACTGCTGCACAAATTGGAGCAGTGTGGCATTGGAGGCAAGTTGCTGCTATGGATAAAGGGGTGGTTGAGGGGGAGAAGACAGAGAGTGGTAATCAATGGACACTGCTCATCGTGGACTAATGTTATTAGTGGAGTCCCTCAGGGTTCAGTATTGGGGCCTTTATTGTTTTCTGTATTTATAAATGATATTGATGATGGTATATCAGGCTTAATGTCCAAGTTTGCAGACGATACAAAGGTTGGCAGGGTTGTCAAGGACACTACTGACACTATGCTGCTGCAACAGGATTTGGAAAGGTTGAGCAGATGGGCTTCGAGGTGGCAAATGAAGTTTAACATTGACAAATGTAAAGTACTACATATGGGAAACAGCAACCCCAGAGCAACGTATCAACTCTGTGGTACTACACTGACAGTGGTAGAGAATGAAAGGGACCTGGGGGTGGTGGTGCAGGCAGATATGAAGTTCTCTGAGCAGTGCAGACGAGCTGCAAGAGTAGCTCATGGTGTATTGTCAATGATATATAGAAATTTTTCTAGCAGGGATAAGGAGGTGATTATTCCCTTGTATAAGGCAATGGTCAGGCCACACCTAGAGTACTGTATACAGGCCTGGAGGCCTCATTTCAGGAAGGATGTAGAGCTGCTGGAACGAGTACAGAGAAGGGCAACTAGATTGGTGAATGGGACAAAGGGGTTCTCTTACGAAGAAAGGCTTAAGTTTTGCAAATTACAGTGTCTGGAAACTAGGCACCAGCGGGGTGATCTGATAGAGGTGTACAAAGCCTTCAATGGTTTGAGCATGCTCAATGCTGATGGGATTCTTCCTCTAGCTCAGAAAAATCACCTGAGAGGGCATAAATTCAAATTGAGGAAAGACAGATGTAGGATAGATGTGCGGAAATTTGCCTTTAGCCAGCGGGTGGTTGGTGGGTGGAACAGACTTCCATCCCTTGTCGTGGAAGTTGATAGCCTAAATAAGTTTAAGGCTCAGCTGGACAGGTATTTCGAACGAACAGAGGGGTGAAGTGGAAGTGGTTATTTTTATTTATTTATGTTACTTTTTTTTTTTTTTTTTTTTTTTTTTTTGGCTGATGCTGCATAAGCTTGCTTTCTTGCATCAAATGCCTCTACTAATGCTAATGCTAATGCTAATGCTAACTTACTCCTCCAGATTTTTTTTTCTTTGGGGACAATTAAAAGGTGAAGTGTTTCACAACAATCCTCATGCTCTTGACGAATTGAAGGTTAACATTGAAAATGAGATTGCAAACATTAGGTAAGTGGCTGCAAACGTCATGAAAAGGGCATGAACGTGCATCCAGGTGAGTGGAAACTATTTCCAACATTTGTTGCAAAGGTTGTGTAATTTCTTTCTGCTGTAAGATGTAAAAGTATGTGTAATATTTTTCTGTTTTGTGTGATTTGTTAAAATTCCTATAATACGGTTGCATTTTTTTTTTTTTAAGTTAGTTGTTGGCGCATCGGCTTCTGTGGCCATAATGCACCTCCCACAGTTTTTGCAGTACTTTGATCCAAGCCCAAGGTGGGATTCGAACCCTCGACCTTTGGGTTGCCAGGCAGGCACTTTACCCACCCGGCCGGCACAGTTGCATTCTTTATGAACACCCTGTATTTATGTACGAGTATGTACTTGATAGGATATTGAATACAGCTTTATTTCTATAAAGTTTTCATAAATAGAAGTTGATTTGCTTGAATTTTCCTTTCAAACGAATACAGGAACTCCCCGACTTAAGTAATACTTGACTTACAGAAATTCAACTTTACATAAGTTTTTGCTGGCCGGTGCAAACTTAAAAAAATTGTGGAAACGTATTTTTCATCCCATAGGAATAAATGGAAGTATCTTGAAAATATTGTAATGTGAACCCAATAACATGTTGTTTTTTTTTTTTTTTTTGTAATTCGCTCCAAGTCTTTTGGAAGTTGAAAATTTCGCTATATTACTAAGCTATTTATCTCTCTAAAAGGTCATATTTATAATGGAAATTTCACTATCCTTTCATTATTATCATATGTTCCTGTTATAAGAATCAATTTTATGAATGCCTTTGCGATATTTTTCTAAAGCACGTTTCTGGAGGTCACAACCATAAAACAATAAAAGCAATTTGCATTTTATGGTTTTTTTGGGCCAATCTGTTAGTGCATCTAATTACAAATGGCTAGTAAACTCGATCTTATTGCATTTGCAATAATACTGATAACTGCAATTGTGTGGGTTTTTATGCTATTATGGTGAAATGTGTTCCCCTTCATTGAAATCTTCTTGTAGACCGGGGTTCGAGCCCGTCACCACCAAATACGGAGGATGCGGAAAGGTCAGGGAATTACTACCGCATATACTGGAGCAATATGGCCTTAGTTGCTAATGCTCCTAAAAAAAAACCAAATAAATAACTTCATTGAAATCTTCAATCATATAAAAAAACAAATTTTCAGAAACTTCTCTACATTCCTATTTACGTATTACAATGATGAAAGGAGAGTGACCAACAAAAAGTGCAAGTGGTGGTAGTGCCAGGAAACTAAAACAAAATTGATTTAGAAATGAAGATGAAAATGATTAAGAAGTACGAAACAGTACAAAGTTTGTCATCTATTTCAAGGGAATTAGGTCTCGCTGCTTCAACAGTGAATACTATTTTAAACGATAGTGTGTGTGTGTGTATAAAAGAACACGTCAAAGGATCAACACACTTAAGATTAACAGTGATCACAAAACAGCATTCAGGTGCTATATCGACGATGGAACAGCTGGAACAGAATAATATGGATGGAAAATCAGGTTCAGAAGCGAGTGCCCCTGAGTCTAATGACCATTCAAGCAAAAGCAACAAGTATTTATAAAGATATTAAGGATAAGTACAATGAACCCCAACCCAGGTTTATTGGGGTACAATGAACCCCAATGGGTGGTTTAATAGTTTCAAGCATCACATTGGTTTCCACAACATTAAAGTATGTGGGTAAATTCACCAGTGCCGATTCTGCAGCTGCAGAGAAATTTTGTGATTTGTTGGAAAAAATTATTGATGAAGTCAGCTATTCAATGTAGAAAATTTTTAACGTTGACGAGACTGCTCCATATTGGAAAAAAATGTTGGATTGAACATGCATTGCCAAAGAGGAAAAGACAGTGCCAGGTTTCACGGCTTCAAAAGATAGGGCAAAGCTCTTGCTTGGGACTAATGCAGTGGGAGATTAAAGATTAATACCTCTGCTTGTGTACCATTCTGGAACTCCTCGTGCATTTAAGGGCATCAATAAAGCATAATATAGCATAACAAAAGAAAAGGGGGTGGGCACCAAAACCAACCATACACCTGAGCCCCTGGATAACATTGCATAGTCCTAATTGTATGTTCTTTTGAAGTAGTTGCTTCTCCTCACATACTAGAAGGAAAGAGCAGAATTTTCTGTTATATAATTTTAAACTAAATAATTGGTCAGTTTCCTTATGGCTTCACCCTGTGGCTAAATTTCCTTTCCCTGAAATCAAAGGGAAAACCATCTCCAACTCTGTGTAGCAATAAAAAAGACAAACCAAACGAACAATGCATCCATTTTCCAGTGTGGTTGTCATTATTTCTAAAATTTTTTTTTTTATGAAAACCCCAAACACGAGAGGTATTAGAACCTATAGTACTTAGTACCGTGCATGGGTTGGAGGTTGAGAAGATATTTGTTGACTTTAGACTTCAACTTCTGTAGACTGTAATTTTCAGGAAACATATATGTAGAAAGGCTGTGTGAAAAAACGGCAGTTGAATGAATAAATGAAGTTGAAGAGTTGGTTCTGTGAGTTTGAAGTTAGAGAGTAAATGGATGTTGGCTGGTGGCAGCATGTTTGGACTGTTTTGAAAGAGAGCAGGAATTATAGAAGCCAATTCTTTTGAATTGGCTTCTATATTTTCTACAGATACTTCCAGTGCCCATGGAAATATCTGTAGAAAAGACATGCATCAGAAACAGTACATCTGTGAGACAGAGAGTGGAGAAACTGTTAGAGATGAGTCATTAATTAACCTAACTGTCCTCTTCTGAATGGAATCTAGAAGCCTAAGAGAGGTTTTGGGTGCACTGCCCCAGATGTGGGAACAATATTCCATGGTAGGGCGGATTTGTGATTTGTACAGAGTGAACATCTGTTTGGAAGAAAAGTAAAGGTGAGAGCAAAAGAGAAAACCAAGTTTTTTAGAAGCAGAGACAGCAATATTTGTAATGTGCTTGTGCCAAGAGAGATTAGAAGTCAGGGTGATCCCCAAAAGAGATATATATCATCTTGCCTAGAAATCGGAGTGTCACCAAAGATAAGCATAGGAACAGAAGAATCCTTTTTTTGCGAGATATAAGACAGGACTGAGTTTTAGAAGGATTGAAATTAACTAAGTTGTCTTTGCCCCACTGGAGAATTACCTGGAGATCGACATTTAAGGAATTGGTGGCAGATATTCGAGAACTTGAAGCTGATTGAAGGGCAAGGTTTCTCAAACTCAAAAGTGAAATGCAATGTGCTACCATCAGCAAAACTATGGATAGGATTTCCACTCAATGGAAGGAGGTCATTAATATACAAGAGGAAAAGAGTGGGGGAAAGAACTGAACCTTGGGGGACACCGGCATTAGTAGAGAAGTTAAAAGACAGAGTCATCACCCACAGTGAGTGGTCAAAGAGAAAACTGGATAGCCAATTACAAAAAACAGTTGGCAAACCATAAGATGGAAGCTTGTTTAGAAGACCTTTATGCCAAACACGATCGAAAGCCTTTGAGATGTCAAGAGCAACTGCTTGTGTTTCACCGAACTTTTCCAATGAATTTGTCCATAAATGGGTAACATAAGCCGGAATATCACCAGTGGATCGACACTGACGGAATCCATACTGGTGATTGTTGATCAGGTGGAAGGTTTCTAAATAGTTTGAGTTGGCAGTTAATTATTGATTTCTTCATTACTTTAGAAAGAGTAGAAGTAATTGCAACGGGACGATAATTGGATAGGAGGGATTTGTCACCCTTTTTAGGAACTGGCTGGATATGAGCAAATTTCCAAGCAGAAGGAAAAACACCTTTGGAATAAGAAAGTGAAAAAAGGTGGCAAAGAACAGGAGTAAGTTCAGGAGCACAGGTTTTGAGAACAAGTACCATCAGGACCTGGAGCTTTCTTAGCATCAAGTTTCGTCAAAATCCTTCTGACATCCTTTTGATGGAAGACCACAGGTGACATTGAATGGATGTGCTGGGAATGGTGTGTGAGGTTTTTTACCAAGATCATTAATACATGAGTTGGAAGGAAAATGGGATGCTAGCAGTTCAGCTTTATCCTTGGCTGAAGTGACACAGAACCATCTGGTTTTGACAGAGGTGGGCAAAAGTTGTGGCCAATAGATTTGGCAAGAGACCAGAATGCTCGGCTACCATTAAAGGCAAGAAGCAAGTTTTCTACTCTTAGCCTGTTCAAAATCTAGTTTGGATTGATTAATAACTGCTTTACAATTGTTGCAAGCTCTGGTGTAGGCAGAAAATGAAACTGAAGAATTGGAAACAAGCCAATTACGATATGCAACATTCTTCTCTTGAACAGCCTTAGCACATTTATTGGAAAACCAAGGTTTAGATAAAGGACGAGATTTTAAGGAGGAATGTGGAGCAAAGGATTCCATTCCTACTAGAATAAATTCACTGACATGATCTGAGCTGAGCAAATGTTGACATCAGAAGTTCTGAAACAGTAATCCGACCAAGGAAAAGAAGAAAAGAAATCTCACAGATCATTCCATTTTGCATTCTTGTAATGTCAAATAACATGGGGTTGGCTGGAAGTGATTTCTGGGAACTTTTGTGGGCTTTCAGGAATTTCATGATTTTTCCAAATGCATGTGGAACACTAGTTTTTTTGTGGAATTTTAAAATTTGTACATAAATCCTCTTAAATACTAATTTATTTTTATTTTTACTTTGTTGCCCAACATTTGATTGAAATTATTGTAAAAATTTAAGTCAGTTTAAAAATAAAAATTCAAATTCTTAAAAAAAAAAATTAAATAAAAAAATTCACCATTACTTCTCTTTTTGATGAAATAATATCATTTACATATATTTATATATCAAATTTATTCAATTTTGTGAATTTCTGGATCTGAATTTCAGAGAATTTTGACTTCTGTAACCCCAAATTGCTTTGGGCAATAATGACTGACAAGTGTGATTTTCTTCTCTGATTTCAAAGCTATTTTCTGTTGCCATCTACAAACTGTGTTTACAGTATTGGAAACAAACAGACAAGATATGGCAGTTTGAAACTGGCCACTTGATTTCATTGTTCCCCCCCCCACCCACAAGCTTTCATGCCCTGAGCATGTCCCTTTGACTCATCCCTTAAGCTAGCCCTGAATCAACTAATTATTAATGCTTTGATAAACTGTATTTTTGGTAGAAAGAAATGGATATTTATTCATTACCATATTTTGAATATTTCCTAATTGTTACTGAGCATTAACAGTCAGGAAGATAACAATATTTTGTTCAAGGATTGCTAGTGAAATCATCTTAATATAATCTTGGTTTCAAGTATATGTGGGAGTTATTCTTTTTAATCCAAAAGTGACAATTATCTTGTGAGCCTTGCATTGTTCTTGGCAGTGCTTATAATATTACAGCATATTCATATATTTTAATACATTTTTGTGTAACTAAGAAGTAGTTACAGATGATAAAAATTGGATTCTGCTTATGCTTGTTGACTTAATTGTTAGTTATTTTTATTTATTAATTATTATTATTTTCAGACTGCGATGACACGCTCTATTGCCACATCACAGTCTACCCCAGCTGATATAGATTATAGTAAGTGTTAATATTTACTCTGTTAATAACATTAATATGAAGCATCTTCATAATGAACGATTAATTAATCTTTATTGTATAATTGCATTCATAGATATATTCTGTATTGATAATTCACCCTGTGATGAATAACTCTGTGGTTTATTGAGCACATTTGAAGTGTGGTATATGCACATAACAGGATTGAATCTGTTGTGTCTGCCTCTATATTGGCTACAGTGAAATTTTAAGTTCTTGTGCTCACATTTGCCATATAAAATAGGAAGAGAAATTTATTTATGATTGATTTATATGTGAATAACTTTGTATTGTGTATGTAAGGAGGTATCTGACATCTCATTTCCTTTGTTTATAAATCACTTCAAAAATTACATTCAGCCCTTGTTTAACATTTGCTTTCCTTGAAATCACATTGTTTTTGCTAATATCAGGGCTAGCCAAATTGGAATTCTCATCTGGGAATTACAGGAATAGTAAATAGCAATGAATTTGAATGCAACAAAACCTCTCCATTAATATTTCTCTGGGATAAGAATTTTATATATTAAATGGTGAACACTAAATGAGTTTGAATATTACTTTCCTCAAATTACTATATACTTCTATACTGAATAAATGCTGCGAATAAATTTTATATGAATAAATGCTGCTTTTAAACGAATAAATGTTAAGTTAAACTGAGAATACATTTTGTATCTACATTCACACATGAGGAGTTATTAAGGGAGGAAAATGCCAGAAGTTTATCATACTGTAAAAGGGTACTTAATGATTTTGTAATAACTGAGAGCAAAGTGGAGGAGAAATTGTTGAAATTAAGCATAAGAAAGGCACCTGGGGTGGATGGGATCTATCGATTTATATTAAAGGAGGCAGCAAATAAACTAAGCAATCTCTTAGCCATAATTATGAGAGCATCCTTGGACTTGGGGTAAGTTCCCACAGATTGGAGATGTGCAAATGTATCCCCAATTCACAAAAGGGAATTTAAGGATGACACGAGTAATTACAGACCGATTAGTTTAATTTCTGTTCCGGGTAAAATAATGGAGTCACTGGTTAATCATCTAGACAAGACTGCAGCAATAATTCAGACACAGCATGGGTTTGTTAAGGGAAAGTCTTGTCTGACAAATTTGATTGGATACTGTGATGTGGTTACAAAGGAACTAGATGCAAAAAAATAATTTTGATATCATATACAGGTAAACCTTGATATATGTGTTTTCGATCAATGCGAGTTTTGGTTAATAGAGTCAGAAACATTATACCATTCTTCTATACGTATATGCCCCGTAAAATTTCGAATAGTGCAGCTGAATTTGGCCGGCAAATAAAAAGTTATGGGTCATGCAAACTTTGTTTGAAGACTGGTTTAAGAGTTATTTTTGTCCAGCAGTTGAAAACTATTGCAAGCAAAATAATCTTACATTTAAAGCCCTCTTAGTTATTGACAATGCCTCTGGCCATCTTACTGCACTGAATGATCTGCGTGAAAATGTAAAAGTAGTATTTTTACCTCTGAATGCTGTCTTTGCTACAGCCAATGGACCAGGGCATAATTTCAACTTTCAAAGCCTATTCCTGGTATTCGTACCTAGTATTAGTAATGGCCGCAGGGTGCAAAAAAGTCAATGGCTTATGCTGCAAAAAAAAAAAAAAAAAAAAAAAAAACCCGAACAGAACAATGATATAAAAAAATAAATAATAATAATTAATAAAAAAAGGAAATTAAATCTATCATCCTATGTGCTTCCCTGACCCGAAGGTACTATCCAGATGACCTTTGAATTTCCCCAAACTGTCAGCCTCTACCACCCATGTAGGCAACTTATTCCAGTAATTTTTAACTCGCTGGCTAAAATAAAACTTCCTGCAGTCCAATCTAAACATTCCCCCCCCCCCCCCCGGTAACTTGAATTTATGTCCCCTAGTTCTAGCATCATTTATAATCTTGAAAATTTTGCCCTCATTCATTTTACTGATGCCTCTGAGAGCCTTAAACACCTCAATCAAATCTCCTCTAAGGTGTCTAGTTTCCAAACTCTGCAACCCACATATTCGAAGTCTTTCTTCATAAGGATGCCCCTTTGCCGATCTCACCAGGCGAGTGACCCGTCTTTGCACCATTTCAAGGAGCTCGATATCTTTCTTTAGGTGCGGTCTCCATACTTGAACACAGTATTCCAAGTGTGGTGTAACAAAAGCCTTATATAATGGGATTATCACGTCCCTATCTCTACTTGCAAAAGTTCGATAGATCATCGATAGGACACCATGGGCCTTCCTTGCAACCTGTTTACAATGCTCAGAGAATTTCATGTCTGACCGTATTGTAACACCCAAGTCCCTTTCCTCCAGTATTGGGTTTGGTTGAACTCCACCAAGAGAATAAGTTATTTTGGGATTACTGTTTCCCAGGTATAATACCTTACACTTTGTTGGATTAAAGCATAGCTGCCATTTTTCTGACCATTCCATAGGGCATGTCATGGGGTTTTGTCAATGATATATAATATATTAGATGTGTAATGCTGTGCTTGCTTTTTCTGGATGCCTTGACATTTTTGTCGCATACAGAAACAGTAGTTGTAAATATAGCTGTGTGGGTCTGACTATACCATATTAACAGCAAAAGGCATAGTTTTAGTTTTCTCAGTTAGCCACATCCTCAGATTTGTAGTACAGGTAATACAGCACATGTGCGGAGCCCAAGTTTTATCCCTGATTGCAACCAAAGTACAAAGCATATGCTCATTTAATAATATTTTCTTTCTCTGAGTTTTTGTTTTTGTTACGAACTCATGTAGCAGAAATTGTCAGGGTGATTGATACTTTGCCTCAGCTGTAACATTTTAATAGCTCAGTGCTAAGCAAAACACAGAAGAAACACAGTATCCAATAGATATGCAGATGAACTGTATGCGTACTCATACTACAACTGTCTTTATGTTACTGAAGGAGAGGGGGTAAGAGGCAGACAGACATGTTTCAATATGTTAACACTCCCCAACATTATTGAAGGTAATACAAAAGATCATTATTATTGAAAGTGATACAACAGATCGTTATGATTACTGAAGGTAATACGGCGCATTATAGCCTTAGTTGCTAATGTGCCAATAAAACCCAACAACCATCCAACTGAAGGTAATACAACAGATCATTATTATTGAAAGTAATACAACAGATCATTATTGCCAGGTGGGAAGGAGCAGCAGTGCATAGCACACGCTTCTTGATTAGACTGGGGTTCGAGCCTGTCACCACCAAATACGGAGGATGCGGGAAGGTCAGGGAATGGCTACCGCATATTCCCGGAGCAATATGGCCTTAGTTGCTAATGCTCCTAAAAACCAAAAACAAAACAAAAAAAAAAACACAGATCGTTATTATTACTGAAGGTAATACAACAGATCATTATTATTACTGAAGGTAATACAACAGATGTGGGAGATTATTATTACTGAAGGTAATACAACAGATCATTACACTAGCCAACACAATTTTTACCTCTAGGAACTTAAATGCTGTTTTTAACCAATCTTTATACATAGATTTCGAAAATCACCATGATAGTTTCACATCATGTCACAGTTATTAATTATAGAGGGAGTTACATTTTACCAAAATATGCCAATTTCGCATAATTTAGCTAGTAATATATGACAATTTTAGCAGTCGATTCTGGCCTCGGTTTTCTTGGGTTAAACATAATCAGACTCTTCTTCCTGTTGTTCTTAGGTTCAAATTCCGATGCAACAATTTACAATTTGAAGAGAGCACACTTAGCATTTTTGGTGAGGATTTTTGTAGGCTGTACGAAGGTTTTCCAAGTATTAACTGATCGTAACATGTTCTCAGGGTTGTAAATCTATCTTCCAAACATAAACAATCCCTTAAGAGTAGGAGGTAGGGCTTGCAATTCCGGGATTCCAAATACCAGGACCCCGGTAATTTTTTTCCAATATTCAAATCCTGGTATTGATACAAAAATACTAGTTTTTCGGTACTAATTTAAAAAATAATTATCCCTGATTTATTCACATAAAGGTTATAAAATCGACAACAATAAATCATTAATACTGCAGAATTTGCAAATGAGGGATTGTTATACACAGTACAAATGCAACGGAAACCTGAAAATGTCATGAAACTGTAAGACAAAATCTTACAAATATATTTCTCTTAGTAAGTATAGTGTGGAAGTAAAGCACTTAAAGAATAACGAAAAGATCATTATGGAAATATTTCCATTAGTGGCAGTAGGCCTGGTAGTGCAATTAAGGAATATGGTGAACAATGGTATGGCAGGTGCGGAAGGGTTAAAATGAAAAGTCTTCTGAACAATAGTTTAATCTCTCTATTACGCCGCTACTTGAAGATGTGACACTTAGTGCATTTTGGGAAAGGGTGTTGGTATGGAGCTGTTAAAAGGTATTGTGAACAGGTGATCTTGAGGTAAAAGATGAAAGCGTTTCGTTGTGTGGGAAAAATATTGTTTTTCTCACCAAAGAAAGAAGCGTGAGTTTAAGAATAACACCGTGATTAGGCCAGGTTTAAATTAGATAGGGGGAGATACGAAAATGGGTGCAATGTTTATGTTATGCTTATGTGCAAATCCCTCTGGGGTTTGCACGTAAGCTTGCGTATAAAAAAGTAGTACGAGGGGCGATTGTAACTTGCAATCAATTCAATAAATAAATAAATGAGAAGGAAATAAATAAGGGGTTTGTGGTTGTTGTTTGGGAGGGTTGCAGACTTCCAGTGGTAGTTCTGGGTTCATTTCGAGTACAGTTCTGGGAGTGTCCAGCTATATAGTGAAGGGTTCCCCCAGGCATGTTCCTGTGCCAGAAGTTAATACGGAAGTTGAATAACAAGCCATTCAGATAGTGCCCTGGCTGTACTACTGCTGTGGTAATTTCCTTCATTATTAACAGAGAACTGTTCTCGAAATCCTGAAATAAGACAGTACTGGAAGAGCTATACAGCAGAGTTCAAGAAGAGAGAGACAGACATCACCACACCACATGGAAGGAACGTGCACAAAGGAATCCCACTGTGAAAGAAAAGGAAGGTAAGTCCTCTGAACTGTGTTGTTTTGGAAATGGTACTTAGATAAAGTGGGAGATTCTTTTAGAGTAAAATTGAAGAAACATGAGAAATAAGGAAATGTTTAGTATTGAGTTGGTTTATTTGTTGAAGTTGTAAAGAAAATTTATGTTGCTAAATTAAGAGAGATTACATGGAATTGTTAGTGTTAAGTTAGTGACTTATGGATTGTTGTTGTGAAGAGAATTGATATTGGCGATTAAGCAAAACATGAGGAAGTGATTAAGATTGAATTAGTTTAGTGTTTGAAGCTGTAGAGAGAGTTGAGATTGTTAATTTAGATAAATTTTATGGAAATGATAGCATATATTAACAGATTAAATGGGAAAAATGAATAGATTGGATGTAAATGAACCCCAGTTATGTATTGTAAGTAGATTTGTATGATAATGACTTTTGTTTTATATTTGTGTCATTGCTCTTGAGAAACTGGGCACCTCCGTAGCCAGGTGGGCAGGAGCAGCAGTGCGTAGCACACGCTTGTTGATTAGACCGAGGTTCGAGCCCGTGACCACCAAATACGGAGGATGTGGAAAGGTCAGGGAATGGCTACCGCATATCCCCGGAGCAATATGGCCTTAGTTGCTAATGCTCCTAAAAAAAAACCAAATAACAATAATAACAATTGAGAAACTGATAGCTCACATATAATATATATATATATATTATATGTGAGCATATATATGTGTATTATATATGTATATATAATATGTATGTGTGTGTATGTAACACACATATATATGTGTGTTATATATGTGTATTATATATGTATTATATATGAAAAAAAAAAAAAAAAAAAATATATATATATATATATTTTTTTTTTTTTTTCTGTTCGCCTTGGTTAGCGATAGCTCCCACTGTTATTTTTGCTTAGACTACCGTGACTGCATTTACTATCAACTACGCACATATGCCTAACAATAATTATAGCTCTTTCTATAATTTTAATTTAAATTTTGGCTATCCGTTGGGCTAACAGTCATCTTGCCAGCTTACTGCTAAATTTGGGATTAATTAACAAAATTTTATTCACGTCACTACCTTTTGGCTCTAACTTACTACTATTTTACGTATATTTGGACATAGTTATGCTGGACGATGACTACAGAAATGGATGGCTCGTTAATTATGGTTGATACATTGAAAGGGTTAGCCCCTGAAAAAGTCCCTTTCAAAGTATCTTATTGCCATAATTAACATTTTAATGGTATTTTTATATATGTTTATAATTTATTGCTTATGTCATGGCATATATTGATTTTTTCCAGGTCACGTTGGGTACCCGCCATGGTTTATGGTTTACCTGATAAGCTAGTATATCATATTTTACCTTTAAAAACTCTTACCACTATTAACTTAACTCATATTCATATTTATACAGACCGATGTAATGTTTAATCGTCCTAGATGGCATTAATTGGTTATGTGACTATTTAATATTTATTATAATATTTATATTTATTATAACATTTACTATTTGCTTTTTCATACTTGGATATATATATATATATATAGTTGTGTGTGTGTGGGGGGGGTGAGGAATATCCCCCAGCTCCTGGAAGTTCTCAATTTTTAACGCAGTCAGGCAGCTTGTGGGCTTAATGCTTGAGGTAACAGATCACAATCTGTACGAAAATCATAACAATAGCTACTGATGGCGATACTAAGGTACAGGGAAATATAAATAAATAAATAAATATCCCTCCCCCCACAACTTAGATTTGGTTTCCTCACCAAGCTTGACTGTCAGTCCCTTTCTTTCGTTAATACGGATATAGTGCCATAAAAAGTCAAAAAGGAAATATTTTTTTATTTTTGATAAGAAGGAAATAAGGTTTTTTGAAGATGAGGGAATAAGGGGAGGGGGGTTAAACTGCAACTCGTCTGTGACTATCTCAATACAAAGCACCAACCAACTCAGAATCCAAAAGGAAGTTTTCTGCTGCTAATTAATTATGTACCAAAATTAGATCCAGTTTAACACTATTGAGTTTCTTAAGAGCTCACTTTATTTGAACAGGTAGTGTGGATGCTTATTTTTTTTTGGTTTTTAGAATAACTATATGTTTAATAATTTTCTAGAATATTTATTATTGTAATAAAAGTTTGATTTAAAACGTGAGTTCAAGTAATTACTTGTTTTTTACTTACTTTATTGCACCTAATAGTCATCAAAATTTATTGTGAAAAATGTTGTGTTTTTTTTTTTTTTTTTTTGGAATACCGGTATCCTGGTTTCATAAATTAAAAGTACCAAAATACTGGTTTTAAGATTTTGACTGGTATTGTGAGCCCTAGTAGGAGGGTGTAGCAGTAAAATAATTTCAGGCTCTACCTGCTGATTCACAAATATTTTTCCTTTCAGTGTTTTGACTAGAACTAGTAAGTTGCCACATCTATGGACTGTGTAGTGATAAAAATTGAATTTGTGTTGTTTTTATATTGTAGTGTTCAAAGCTGAATTTACGTTTTCAGAAATACATTTAGTGCTACAATGAATAATCAGACACATAGGAAGTGTATCAATCATCCAGACAATTTTTGTTATGTTTGTAGATGGTTTACCCCAAAGATTCAAAGGAAAAATATCTTTGACATTACAAAACTTTGGTATTCTTTTTATTTCAGATGTAAAATTGGTGATCAAGACAAACCTTGGGTGCCTCACAAGTGCTGTATTACCTGTACGACAAACCTTAGGAAGTAGTTATATGGCAAACTCAAAGCGTTACCTTTTGCAGTCCCTATGGTTTGGTGAGAACCATCTAATTACATTAATGTTTTCTACTTCTGTATGACAAATATATCTGGTATGTCTAAAAAAAAGCAAACACTATAATATATCCAAATATACCTTCTGCAATTTGGCCCGTCATGGTTGGCACATTATAGCCTAGGTTGCTGTTGTGCCAGTAAACCCAAAACCAAAGCAGTTCAGCCTGTTCCACACAGTGATGATTTGCTAGTACCGGTGCCCTCCCCCCCCACAAAACTTGGGATAAAAGTAGTGGAGAAGATAATAGTGATAGAGTTAAAGTTGATTCTCTGGAAGCCTCCACTTCACAAGATGTTGACTATCAGGTAGTGAGCTACATTTAATCAAACAGGATGAGTTGAATGATTTGGTTCAAGACTTAAATTTGCCTAAAGAACAAGTTGAACTGTTAGGTTCTAGGTAACGGCAGTGGAATATATTCACAGCAAGAAAAGAGATTTCAGTGTTTTGAAAAAAACATGAAAAGTTTTCGAAATATCTTGCTATGGAGGACAGTGTTTTTGCAAAGACATTATTGGATTTCTGAAAGAACTAGGTGTTGTGCATAAGTCAAATGAATGGCATTTATTTATAATGCCTCAAAATTAAGTTTAAAAGTAGTTTTGCTTCATAATGGCAACAAATTTCCATCAGTTCCTGTGTTTCATTCAGTTGGTCTTAAAGAAAGTCATGAAAGCATGTCTAAGGTTCTATATGCTATAAAATACCAGGATTATAGTTGGAACATATGCAGTGATCTTAAGGTTATTGGTTTGCAGGGGCGTTTCACAAAATAGTATAGTTTTTTGTGTTTTGGGACAGCTTGTGTGACAGAAGAACATTGTTGTGCAACATTGGGACAGGCGGGACGAGTTCATACCAGGAGAGTGTAATGTAAAATATATTCCTTTAGTGCAATCAAACAAGATTCTTCTTCTACCCCTGCACATCAAATTTGGATTGATGGAAAATTTTGTAAAGGGACTAGATAAAACAAAGTAACAGATTTGCATACTTGAGAAGTGTGTTTCTTAATATAACATATGCTAAACTTAAGGAAGGAATTTTTGTAGCACCCCGAATTAGGAAATTCCTGAAAGACGATGCGTTTGAAACCCAGTTAAAGGTGGTTGAATTGGCAGCTTGGTGATCATTTAAGACGGTTATACGTGGTTTTTTTTGGTATTAGGAAAGAAGAAAACTATGGAATGTTAGTGTATAATTTACTCAAGTGCTACAAAAACATGGGCTGTTAATTGTCATTGAAAATTCATTTTCTTCATTCCCATCTCGAATTTTTCCCCAGAAATCTGGGAGATGTGAGTGATAAATAAGGGAAGCAGTTTCACCAAGATATTTCCACGATGGAAAAACAGTACCAAGGTCGCTTGGATTGTGTAATGATGGGGGATTACTACTGGTTCCTTATGAGGGAGAGTAAACAGGAATACAAGAGAAAATCCCTTAGCAGCAAACATTTTTTAGGACAATTACAGGTATGCTGATTATATATTATTGAAATTAACTATTTCGCTATGATTTATGATATTTTTTCTGAAGTTAAATGAGTTATAGAGAACGTATAATATATTTTTACACTTTTATTACAAACTTGAATTATATATATATATCCCTTTATTTTAACATTAAACGTTGGTACATCTTTTGATGTAGACATGATAGAGACTTTTTATGATGATTTTCGGAATCAATGTGTTTATTTCCTCCAGGATCACATATTTTCATTGCGGAGGTATGACAAAAAATGTAGAAACTGTGAGATGATGTTAAATTTTTAGAATTATTTTTGAAATGTACACATCAAAATTGATTGCAAACAGCTGATCTATTAGTGGAGATAAAAATCACGTTGACTTGTGTAAATATTAACAAATATGAAAGTCAGTCTATGTGATTTTAGTTATTTTGTACATTACAATGGGTAAAAATTATTGTAGTATATAGCCTTTTGTTCTCACTCTCTCCATCCCTTTTCTTTCACTAAGTGTTGGGACCTATCATGTTTACTGCTCAACTTCGTCTGAATTCCAAACCTGAGTTAGATGGATCAGGATTTAAGATACCAAAAGTATGGTTGAATGTGATAATGCAAGAAATTGCTGTTGGTTTGTCCAGAAGTCAGGTATGACCTTAAATTATATTTTTTTAATCTTATAGGTGCTGAAGATATTATGAAACTTCTGAAGAGTAAACAGTTTTAATTGTGTTAATGTTATTACTGTTGTATAGATTTACTTTTATCATATATGTTATTTATTATTGTTACAGAAATGAAAATTTACCTTTAATTTAGTATTAAAATATGTCTATAGTCATTGTGAAGCATACACACACGATAAAGCATTTACAGCAGCTCATGTAGATAACAATTCTGCATTCATGTTAAAAATGTGAGCATAACTGTAAGAAGTACCTTTGTGAAGTAAAAGTAAACAGAGAAAAAAAAAGTGAAAATTGGGATAAAAAAAGTGGAAAGTTAGCTCAGTTTAAAACTTTTAGATTTTGATAAAACATATGTTCAGGATTACCAATTTTACTGAAAAAAGTTGAATTCTGCCAGTGGAAAATTGGTAACAAATTCTCTAGTCTTTTTTTGTTTCTGAATGATGATATTTTAATTAGGAAAATTTTTGTAAAAAAAAGTTTGTGGATGCAGTATTGCAAGACACAAATAATCATTCAGCAATCAGCACAATTCACAACAATTTTACAAGCTTCAGCGTAAAGAGAATGAATTAGTAAGCTAAAGTGAGGATAAAAATTCAAGAATGTTATGTAAGATACAAAATGGCAGAACACTCTTTTTAAGTTTTTGGAATTTTATAATTCTAAAGTTTATTAATAAAAAGGAGAACTGTTATATCATCATACCTAATGTTTTAGTCAATAGTAATTGCCAGTATTATAATTGTTAAGTATTGTGACTGCCTGAATTGTTCTCAGATTTTGTCTCATTCTTTCTAATGCTTTGTTAAAGCAGCACTGTGGCAGTCCAAACTAAATGTAGGGGTGGGTTGTTCAAATTACTAAAATGTTTGGATTAGCAAGATTACATGAAAACAAATTTTGTCTATATAAATTATCCAATTGCTTACATATGAGGTGTGGCGTAAAGTTCCTGGACTGGTGCTGTTGTGGTCATGTTTGATGAGTTTGAAAATAAACAGAAACGGTATGCTGTATTTCAAACTTTTAACAACCAGTTTTGTTAGTATCATTAAAGATCTGTGTCACAATTTTGCAATGGAGCAACGAATGAATATCAAATTTTGCTTTATTCTGGGAAAATCTGCAATAGAAACATGAAATATTAAAAACTGTTTATGGTGATGAAATGGTAAGTCATACCAGTGTTTTTGTTATTTGGTTTTTAGGAGCATTAGCAACTAAGGCCATATTGCTCCGGGGATATGCGGTGGTCATTCCCTGACCTTTCCGCATCCTCCGTATTTGGTGGGTACGGGCTCAAACCCCGGTCTAATCAAGAAGCATGTGCTACACACTGCTGCTCCTGCCCACCTGGCTACGGAGGCACCAGTGTGCTTGAATGGTATAAGTGGTTCAAAGATGGATGTGAGGATGTTCTCAATGATCCAAGAAATGGGCATCTGTCAACCGCTTGAAATGAGAACAGAGTTGCAAAACTTCAGGAAATTTTGGCAAGAGATCATTGTTTAGAAAAACCTCAGAATGATGGTCAATGAACTGGATATAAATAAAAATTCTGCATGAAGGCCAATGAGCTGGATAGAGAAAAGGAAATTAAGTGCAGAATTTCTTCCACACAACCTCATGAATGAGCAGAAGCAACGAAGAGCGTCATCATATGAAGTCTTCATCCAGATTTGTCGAGTAAATCCTTATTTCCTTGACTATATTGTCACTGGAGATGAAAGTTGGGTGGTTTGGTGTTTCGGTATGACCCAGAGACCAGGTGTCAGAGCATGGTAGCCTTCAAAATCGTCACCAAGGCCCAAAAAAGTTTTGTTTACAGGATCAGGACATATTTCATGTGTTTTTGACAAACAGGCTGTGTTTCACAAGGAATTTGTACCTGAATGGGAGAGTTAGTGCTACATTGTGTTGTATTAGTGCTTCTAAGTATGTATGTATGTATTGGCACTTCAAAGACTATTGAAGTGCATTTTCTAGGTGAGGCTGCAATTTCAAGAGAAAGGCGGTTGGTTTTGTTTTTTTTTTGCATGAACGTGTCCCTATTCATATTGCACTTGTTATGAAGACATTTCTAATGAAACATGGTATCATACAGATCAACCATCTAGCACCCAATCTAAAACTCAATCAAACTCCCAATCTAGCACCAGCAGACTTCTTTCTCTTTTCCAAGGTGAAACTACCCTCAAAGGCAAGAGATTTCAGGATGTCGAGGATATAAAGAAAAATGTAACCACTGAACTGAATGTTATCTCTTTGAATGCTTTTGCTGACTCTTTTCAGAAACTTTTAGAATGGTGTAATAAGTGCATTCAATCAGGTGGTAATTACTTTGAAAAAAAATAAAACCACTTTCTAGCTCCTCCACTATGTTCTTTTTATTGCACCACTCCGGGGACTTTATTACCATATCTTGTATTAATTATTCAGAATATATTACACAATATAGTGATCACTTTTTAACAAAGAAATCACAGATTTTGTCTGGTTATTGTGAGCTTAGGCTGTTTTTTAAAGTATATTCTTGGAGTTGACATAAAGGCAGGATTGGGTAAGCTTATATATCATTTTACCTGTGTTAAAGCATGAAACATCATCTTTGGGATTTACATAATTAATTTAGATGGCTCCTTCTTCCTCCTCATTTTTATTTTCTTCATAATATAATTTTGCTGTCAGTTTCATTTTCAAAATCATTTTCATTTTTATCATTAATCGCAAATTTAAATTCTTCCTGACTTATTGAAATAAACAAACCACCTTGGTTCGTTTGGTTTATCAGGTTGTTAACTGATATTAGCTCTTTGCTGTTCTCAGCTTCATTGTGCCCAGTTTCTAAATCTTTTAGAACATTTTTTGATTTTGGCAATTATTTTTTCCATAAGGTCTCAATAAGTTTTTTTTTTTTTTTTTTTTTAATATAGGATCCTAGATTTCAGAGAAACCACACCACCTCTTTTAAAGTTATCTTTTTTAACATAATTTTGATATCTTCTGTTAGTGCTACTACATGAACAAAAGAAGATGTTTAATACTGCCATTTGATTGCCTCAATCACATTTTTGTCCTTTGGCTGCATTACAGGTATGTAATGTAAAAAAAAAGGTCTTGTTGCAATGGAAAAAAAATTGTAGCTGTGCCAAACACACATAGCAGAAGTTTAGTGAAACCTCTTTTGAAATGTTTATTATCACATGCTGTAATTTCTTCTGCTGTTGATGAAATAGCTTAGATCTCTCCTTTGTACTCAATGGAGGTGGTTTCAGTGGTCGTATTGCACGTATACATGATCTATACCCTTTACAGTGGTTGCTATTAGTGTTCGGCATGTTGAATTATAAAAACCTTTTCTGTCAAAATTTTTTACGAAATATGGTAGAGAATGATGAAATAAATACGTTGGTTTTTAAATTTTTACAATTGGATTGCTAGAAGCTGAGATTTGGTGATTTAAAACATAAATGAGACTCGCATGTGATTTACACTGTGGCTTCACTGTAGGGGTACTGACTGCACCATGCATCGTTGCTACATATGGCATCATTTCGTGTTGCATTTTCACGGCGATTATTGTCAATCCATGGGTGCAAGTTACTCCCATATGAGAATTGTCTGGGCCATGCCGTGCCTAAAGAACTTTCACTTTAATAGAGTTAATATTACTTCTCATGATCTGTGATGACTGTATCTCTGTTTTCTCTAACAAAGATATAATCGAATATCAGTTTCAAACATTTTTATACTCTACCCTAGTAAACGTGTAGGTTTATCGTTTTGATAAAATATTTAGGCGACCATCAGGTTGTGCGTTTGACATACTTCACTCTTTCAGTCGTTACTATAAATGGTGATGCAGTCATTAATTGACATTTTCACTGGATCTAAATGTTTCTTAATTATTCCGCTCTCCATTTGGCAATTTAAATCTGCCTTAGATTAATTTAACAGCCGGTATTAATAAATGATATTGACTGCTTCATTCAATTTTCCAGAGAAATTCCATTAGTATCATAATTTATGATACAGGTGACCCCCGCTTAACGCTGATAATTCGTTCCGGAAAAACAGAGCGCTAAGTGAATCCGCGCTAAGCGAGCACCACATTCCCATAAGATAACATATGTATTTGTGAGTTGCGGTCGGTGCCATAGAATATTTCCTAATCAATAATAAACGGTAGTGAAAAGATGCACAAATGTCGGTCAAAATATTTAATATTCAAATATTTGTACATATAAAATATTCTGCATTACATACGTATATAATTATGTAGTAACTACTTACGTATCAAAATTAAACTTAAAATTCCAATTAAAATCATGAATTTAATTGATCTAAATTGTCTAAATTGATTTAATTTAACTGATGAATTTAATCCTGAAAAATGTGTCGATTTTGGGTTGAACTTTGGCCCTCTTCCAGATAAACTAAAAGGGGTATTAATTTTAAATCCCCCCCAGCATTACCACCCAACAATAAAGTCAACTGATCCTTCGCCGCTTTGAAACCTGGCATGTTTTTTTCTTCTTTCAATATGAAACTTTTTTAGGCATTAGTTTCCACAAAAGTCCTGCTTCATCTATGTTGAAAACTCGTTGAGAAGTATAGCACATAATACCCCTCTTCAATAATTTTAACAAGTTCTTTTTTGAAACTTTCGGCTTCTTGATCTGCACTTGCGGCTTCTCCCTGGATTTTAAATCTATTCAACCAGCCCTTACTAGTTTTAAATGGTTCCAATTTTTTTTTTAAGTGAGTTTTCTTCAGATCATCATATAAGCTAATTTTTCTCTTTTTTTTTTATTATTATTTTTTTATAATATTTAACTTAACTGAATTCTGCATTGGATATTATCTTCAATAAAATTAGTTAGTGTTTCCGTTTCAATCCTAATAGCCGGCCTAGCCTTAGTTGCGTGCAGTGGAACAGCTATCTTTCCCACTGCTAAAATTAATTCTTTATTTTTTTATAATTGATCTTACAGTTAAACTTTCAAAGTCCTAAATTATGGCACACATTTGCTTGCCTTTGACCGGAATTGATTCACTTCAAAACGTCTAATTTAATTTTCAAATTCAGTCTTTTTCTTACATTTATAGTCTTCGTACTGCGCCACACGTTGCTTTTTCATTCTTATCGGCCATTATTAACTCTTCACAAATGTAACTGCGTTGGTTGCATTATGGCAATTACGATACAATGTTCAAGTAAACTGTCCATTACGCACGATGTCTAATGCTGTATTGAGTGATGACTAGACTTCGAATAAATGCATATAACACAACTTGGTGATGGTCTCTTCTCCAATGGAGGTTTTTTCTTGGGTAATTCTCAACCTCATGTTGTTTGCCCTTACAAAAATGCGAAATGGGATGATCTGTAAGATTTCTTATCTATTCTTTGGTTAGATGACCATTAGCATTAATAGGCATATGATGTAAGAAAGCAAGCATATACAACATCAGTCAAAAAAAAAAAACTTCCTATTTCAGCCATCCATTTCCTCCAATAGTTTGTGTAGTTCTTCATTTAATTTACTTAAACTATCAACTTCCATAGCAAATGGAAGTTTGTTCCAGCAATTAACCACTCTGGCTAAAGGCAAACTTTTGCACATCTATTCTGCAACAGTCCTTCCTCAATTTGAATATATATTGTCCCCCCCCCCCATCAGGCTACTGTAGTCTGAGTAAGAGAAAGAATTCCATACGCATTGAGCTTGCTCAATATATTCCAAGAATTAAACACCTTTACCAATCTCATTGCCCTTCTGTACTTGTTCCAGCAGCTCTACCTCCTTCTTAAAATGAAGCCTCCAGACCTGTATGCAGTACTCAGATGTGACCTGATCATTGTCTTATACAATGGGATAATCATGCCCTTGTCCTTGCTAGCAAAATTCCTGAATATCATTGACAAAATCTCATGAGTTTCCCTGGCAGTCTGGCTGTGCTGCTCGGAGAACTTCATATGACTGCACAATTACCCACAAGTCTTTTTCACTTTCAACTATGCTGAGTGTAGTACTACACAAATGGTACATTAATTTGGCATTACTGCTACCCATATACAGTACCTTGCATTTGTCAATGTGAAACATCAATTTCCATTTCTTAGCTCATCTTCCTAACTTTTCTAGATCCTGTTGTAGTGGCATACTATCATTACGGTCATCTGCAAACTTAAACATTAAGCCTGATATTCATCACTATCATTAATAAATATTGAAATCAACAATGGGCTAAGCACTGAACCCTGGAGAACTCCACTAATAATATTACTCTGTGACGAGCAGTGTCCATTGATAACCACTCTGTCTTCTCCCGCTCAACCATTTCTTTATACATTGCAGTAACTTGCCATTAATACCAAATTGCTCCAGTTTGTACAGCAGTCTTTTGTGTGTGATAGTATGAAAAGCCTTCCTGAAATCGAAGTATATGGTATCAAAATTATATTTTGCATCCAGTTCCTTTGTTACGGCATCATAGTATCAGTTGGTTACACAACTGCCCCTTAATAAGTTCATGCTGTGGTCGCTGTATAATTGCATTCTTCTGTAGATGGTCCTGCATTACTTCTTTGACTAGTGACTCCATTATTTTCCCTAGAACAGATGTTAAGCTAACAGGTCTTTTAATTACTCATGTCACTGTTTGATCCCACTTAGTGGTTTGGGGATAGATTTGCATACCTCCAGTCTGAGGGACCTCCCCCGAATTGAACAATGCTCTCATAATTATGACTAAGGGTTGTTTATCTCCTTTGCTGCCTCCCTTAATATAATTGGATCCCATCCAACCCAAGCACCTTTTTTATGTTTAGCTTCAGTTTCTTTTCCACTTTCCTTTCAATTATCAGAAAAAATGATTAAGCTCTCCATTAGAGTTTGATACATTTCTGGCATCTCCTTCCCTGAAGAATGTAAGTGCAAAATGCCTATTTTGTTTGTCAGCAACCTGGCCAGAGTCACCAATTATTAAACCATTGACATCAAGTGTCCTAGTGTGATTAATCTCCTTCCTTCTACTGTTAATGTATGAATAGAAGTCTTTGCGTTTGTTCTTTGCATTCTCTGCAAAAAACCTCTCGTAATGTGCCTTAGTGTATGCCTAAATGCCTAACCTCTTGTGACTTGGATACAGACTGGTTTATATCTTCCATAGGCTTCTGTATTCATGTTCACATTCATATCTGTATTCCTGTGCTCATTAGGCTATAACACACACCTACTCTCAATTTTGCTTTCCCTCTGTTTGTCGCACCAAACTGACTGATCATTGCACTGCCCACCCATATCAACTGGATGTACTGCCTGAAGTTATAGAAAGGAAGGAGAGACATGTTGGGAGTGGGAAAGGGATTATGCTCTTATTTAAGAAGTGCACAAAATCAAAGGCAGTGTATCCAGTTGACATGGGTGGCCTGTACAATGTTGAGTTATTTTGATGTGACATAAACACTGGGAAAACAAAAATTAGAGTAGTAGTATGTTATTTATTTTTTGATACCGCAAGCACAAGAGGTATTAGAACCTTTAGTATGTAGTACCATGCATGGGCAAAGGTGACAAGATGAAAGAAGATACTTGTTGATATTGGACTTGAATTTCTGTAGATGTAATTTTCAGGAGATAAGTATAACCCCAGGGGCTCACATCTGGTGAGTTTGTGCTTGGCACACTCAGGGTCCTGTGCTGGATATCATCATTCTTCTTTCTTGGTGATTCCCTTCTGCTTTTGACTCTCTCTCTCTCTCTCTCTCTCTCTCTCTCTCTCAGGGTAATTCAGAAATTTTTCTTTTTTTTTTTTTTTTTGGCTGGCACAGAATAAGCCTCAGGCTTTCTTGCACCATATAGCTAATAATAATGATAATGACAGGAAGTTGTTCCAGAAAACGGAAGTAAGTTGAAGGAATGAATGAGTAAGAAGAAGAAATCTTGGTTCTGTGAGTTTGAAGTAGGATAGTAAAAGGATGCTGACTGGTTGTAACATGTTTTCAGATTGGTTTGGAAGAGAGAGCAGGAATTATAGAACCCAATTTAGAAGAACAGTGTCCATGGAAGTATCTATAGAAAAGGCATGCAGCAGAAACAAACATTTGTGAGACAGAGTGGAATAACTTTGTTAGAGACAAGTCATTATTTAACCTTATTGCCCTCTTTTGAAGGGAATCTCGAAGCCCAAGGGAGATTTTGGAGTTAGCACTCCCAGATGTGGGAACAATATTCCAGTAGGGAAGACTGAAAACAGTTTTTTAGATGTGGAGGAAGAAATATTTTTAAGTGCATATGCCAACAGAGATGAGAATTCAGGTAATCCTGAACAGAGATATCTAATCTTGTCTAGAAATCAGAATGTCACTGAACATAAGCATAGGAGCAGAAGAATCCTTTTTTTGTGAGATATAAGTCAGGACTAAGCTTTAGAAGGATTGAAATCAGCTAAGTTATCTTTACCCCACTGTAAAATTATCTGGAGATGTGCATTTAAGGAACTGGTGGTGGATATTTGAGAAGCTGAAGCTGTTTGTGCAGAGCAAGGTGTCTCAAACTTGAAGGTGAATTGCAGTGTGCTGTCATCAGTAAAACTAGGGATTGGATTTCCACCTAATGTAAGAAGTTCATTATTATATACAGGGTGTCCCATAATAAATTGCACTTTTGAAAAAATCATAATAAAAAAATATGAATTTTATAAAACAATTTATTTATGAAAGATATTCTACGCTTAATGGAAAATTATTTTCTAAAAATCAGATCATCGGTACGATGTCTTTCACAGCGATGACCCTCTTCAAACTTAACCCTCAAATTTTCAAAGACACACAGACATGTTGCCAGCGGAATTCTTGTAATTTTGTGGTGGATATTTTTTTAATTGCTCCCTTGTCATTGGATTATTGAAATAAACATGGCTCTTGGGGTATCCCCACAAAAAAAAAAAATCAAGCGGGAATAAACCAGGACTTCTTGGAGGCCAGTTGATGTCACCTCTACATGAAATGAGTTTTTCTGGAAACAGTTTGTGAACCACTGGTAATGTTGCATTCAATGTGTGACCAGTTGTCCCATCTTGCTGGAACCATCCGTCCTGGAAATTGTATCCTGGAAATTCCTGCAGTTGTGGGGTCAGAAAATCTCTCAGCATTCGAACATAGCATACAGAATTAACTTTTACAGTGTGGCCGTGTGAGTCTTCAGAGAAGTACAGGCCGATTATTCCAGAAGCTGATGTTGCAGCCCAAACAGTAGTAGTAGTAGTAGTGGCACGTCATACAAGAAAGCAAGTGTATGAGCTTATGCAGCATCAGCCAAAAAAAAAAAAAAAAAAAATCACACCATTCCCTCCAAATGCCTGTCCAGTTCCTCCTTATATTTATTTAACCTATCAACTTCCACAATAACAGATGGAAGTTTGTTCCAGCAATTAACCACCCGCTGGCGAAAGGCAAATTTCTGCCCATCTATTCTACCTCTGTCTTTTCTTAATTTGAATTTATGCCCCCTTAGGTTCGTAATCTGAACAAGTGGAAGGATCCCATCAGAATTCAGCATGCTCAACCCATTAAAGGTCTTATACACCGCAATCAGATCACTGTGCAAGTGCCTAGTCTCCAGCCACTGCAATTTGCAGAACTTAAGCCTCTCTTGGTAAGAGGAGCCCTTCATTCCCCTCACCAATCTTGTTGCCCTTCTCAAGCAGATCTACATCCTTCATAAAATGAGGTCTTCAGACTTGTACGCAGTACTCAAGGCGTGACCTGCCTTATACAGAGGGACAATCACCTCATTTTCTCTGCTAGCAAAATTCCTATATATCATTGACAAAACCCCATTACCTGCCCTGGCAGCCTGTGTGCAATGCTCAGAAAACTTCATATCTGAGTGCACAATTACTCCCAGGTCCTTTTCATTTTCTACCACCTTAAGTGTAGTACCATACAGTTGGTACGTTTCTCTGGGGTTACTTCTACCCATATGCAGTACTTTGCATTTGTCAAGGTTAAACTTCAGTTGCCACTTCTTAGCCCATCTGTCCAAATTATCTAGATCCTGTTGCAGTATCACACTGCCATTACTGTCATTAACAACCGTGCCAACCTTTGTATCATCTGCAAATTTCAACAGTAAGCCTGATTACCTTCATCAATATCATTGATAAATATACAAAACAACAGAGGACCTAACACCAAACCCTGTGGGACTCCACTAATAACATTAGTCCACGAAGAGCAGCACCCATTGATTACCACGCTCCGTCTTCTCCCACTTAACCATCCTTTTATCCGTTGTAGCAACTTACCCTTAATACCATTCTGCTCCAATTTGTACAATAGTCTTTCAAGCGCAACAGTGTCAAAAGCTTTCCTGAAATCCAAATATATGATATCAAAATTATTTTTTGCATCCAGTTCCTTTGTAACCACATCATAATATCCTATCAAATTTGTCAGACAAGACTTTCCCTTAACAAACCCATGCTGTGTCTGAATTATTGCTGCAGTCTTGTCTAGATGATCCTGCAATGCATTTTTAACCAGTGACTCCGTTATTTTACCCGGAACAGAAGTTAAACTAACATGGTCTGTAATTTCTCGTGTCACCCTTCGATCCCCCTTCGTGAATTGGGGATACATTTGCACATCTCCAGTCCATGGGAACCTCCCCCGAGTCCAAGGATGCTCTCATAATTATGGCTAAGGGTTTGCATAGTTGCTTTGCCGCCTCCTTTAATATAACTGGATAGATTCCATCCACCCCCAGGTGCTTTTCTTATGTTTAACTTGAACAATTTCTCCTCCACTTTGCTCTCAGTTCTCAATTCATTATGTATTCAGTAGTAAGAAAATGTGAAGTGGACATGTTGTATGGAGTAATGAAATTTTTGGATGTGGCATACACATGACAAGAATATCCCTAGCTGCTTGACATAACATGGCCTTGACAATATCCCACCTGCATATGCACTACTCGGATTCCCTCCGGTCACTATGTGGCAGAGTAGAGGCAGCAAGATTATCCACTAGCTGATCTGGAATCCTTGTAAAGTGTTATCAATAAGTTTGGTCTGGTGCGCTATCTAGCAGCTGGCCTATGAACTCCGTGTTCGAGTTGTACACTCGAATTGTAAGATTGGATCTTGCCACGATGTCTATCATAACCTCAAAGGACATCAATCATATTGAATGATGGAAGAGATGGGGGATTGTTGGAGCTTTGCTCTGGAGACGAAACTTAAGTTTCACCACTTTAAGCCTACAATATGCAAATTGGTGGTATTGCACCAGTTGATGAGAGTCATCTAGTACCTAGTATTGACTGGTAACACAGAGGGGTGACTTTCTTCTGTGTAGGCACCACACCTTAACTCCTGCTTATGTTGGTTTGTACCTAAGTGGTCACCCTCCAGTATACTAGCTGTCGTATTTCAGGACTTGCATATTGCAGTTATACCCAGGGTTTTTAACAGTCCCACCATTGTGAAGATGCAAGCAGAGGATTTTTCTGTCACAGACTAACCTGACTTTGCTGAAATTTGGTCCAGTTGACTTGAGTGTCACCTGAATATCAGTTCCATGAGTGTTTTAGACTTTCACTTAGCAAACCCAGATTGACATAGCTGAGAGAGACTGTGAAGAGTACAACGAACAACTATACCGAGAAATAGTGGGCTATAAATCAGAAGGTTTTATAATGTGGAATTTTAACATTATAAAACATTCTGATTTACATTTCAGGTATTGACTGTAACTCGTGGTTGATTAGTCACTCAAATACCTGCAAGACTTTTGTAGATTTATTAGATGACTGTTTTCTACAGCAGAGTGTTGGATAGGCAACAAGAGAGACATCTTGATCTGATTATCAGCAGTGAATTCTTCATACGTTAACAGTTTATACGTAAAAGAACCATTAGGTATTGGCAATCGGTGTATTGATGTGGGATTTGCTTAAAGATGTAACTACCATCAAGGCTAAAATGAAGGATTTATGCTTTTGTAAAGGAGACTACAGTGGTCTCAGACAGTTTTTAAATTATATACAATGGGAACAATATTACCAACAACAAATTCTAAATGGGAAGTATTCATGGAAATAATTAGAAGCTACTAGGTATTTCATACTAAGAAATGCTGTTTCAGGCTTAGAGCTAAATAGATGTCAGATGATCTAATGAGACACAGAGGAGAGATGAAAAATACACAGGAAGCATATTAAATTATCAGGTGATAAAGAAGTCTGTAATAGATATAAACTAGTCTGCAATAAAGTTACAAAGAGGATTAGGCAAGCCAGTGCAAATTATGAGAAATCTTTGGCAAAGGATGCAAATAAAAGCAGCAAAGAATTCTTTAAGTATGTAAACACTAAAAGGAAGGGGATGAATTACATTTGTCCACTTGATATCGTTGGTATAACTATTGATGATCCTGCTCAAGTTGTGATAAACTGAATAGTTATTTTGCATCTACATTCACATATGAGGAATTCTTTAGGGAAGTGGATGGCTGAAGTTTATCAGATTATACAGATGTGTGTTTTTACAGCCATAATTGAATTCTAACACAATTAAAATAAACTGATTTTCTTGCTTGAGGCTTAATATTAATAAAGCTAGTTCCTGCAAATAACATTATGGCAACCTACCTGCAAATAACATTGAATGGCACAGATTGGAACAAGTTGTATCAGAGGTCAAAACAAGTAAGTTGCTTCTCTTTCTTTATGATCCCATTTTTCTCTCATGTTAGCTATAACAATGCATTACCAGTTTTATTGTCCTGTGTTTAACTGTAGAACAGGTATGTTTATTTGTAATTTTCATTTTGTTCAGGTTTTTCTGAATTTTCATTCAGATTAAATGTATAATATACATAAATTTCTCGAAATTATCAGGAGTTTTTTTTTTTTGACAAAACAAAATTATCATGGATGTTTTGTTTCATATTTTTACTCAGTATTTTAGAGAACAGCTAACTTTAAAATTTTGTTTAATTTCCACATATCTCAATTGATTTTCATGTTATTGTACAGTCTTGCGAACTATAATGCACTGACTGCACTCTTATTTATTATTGTTTGTTTTACATGTCACAAAGTAATGAGCACTCTTGTAGCTCAACTGAAATTTTTCATCAGTGTTTGCAACAGCCATAAGCACTTGAAAGGATTTACTGCATTTTAAAGAACTTGATATACAAAGAATTTTTAATAAATTGAATTGCTTATTAAAAGGTATAGAATTATTATGGAATGTTCTGACATTTAATACATATGAATTTTATTTATATTCTGTATTTCAGTATCAGGATCTAATGAGACTTTTAGAATCTTTTGATCGCATGGCAATAGCTACTTTGTACAGAAAGTATCGCCCTGGTGTTCCCCACAAGGGCCACCCAAAAGAATGGTAGGAAAGTTTCACACACATATATATATATATATATAAAACTGTATTGCTAAAGGTAAAAAGACATAATTGCATGTTTCTGAGAATATTTTTATCAATACAATATTTAATAATGTGTCAGTCCTCATTGGATTGGTGGACTGCAAATCAATTTTTAATAACAGAGGAATGCAGTACTTTGATCCATTCCTCTATCAACACAGTGGCCAATTCAGCTACTTATTGCAGGTTCGTTAGCCTGGCCTTAAGCCAGTGTTCCATTTCATCCCAAGAGTGTTCAATGGGGATTAAGGTTGAGAATGGTATGCGAACAGTTGCATACCACTCTTCTTGTTTATACTCCAGCATGATAACTAGGTCCGAAAGTTTAACATTAATTATTTGGACAGTGTCAAAATCATTAATGTAAACTCTTTCAGGTCTGATAGTATATACTATCAGACCTGTCAGCATATTCTTTCAGACCTGAACATAAACCATAATCTACTCAAAGCTTGTGTGCTTCTGCACCCTTATGCCTGACCACTTGGCTACGTTTGGCCTTAAAAAATATTTTTGCTTGTATTCCATCATGGTCACTAGGTCTGGGAGTTTACATTAATTATTTTGACAATGAATATACAATCATTAACCTTATTTAGCAGTCATTTGGACTTGAACCATGGTCCACTCAAAGCACATTTGCTTCTTCACTCTTATGTCTTCAAAACAAGTCATTATTTAGTATAACATGGTGCACTGTCATTCTGGAACAAAAAGAGGTCCAACCCATACTGCTGCTACAATATAGGAAGAGCAGCATTGACCAGAATTTGCGTGTCATATGACATTCATTGTTTGAGGAATAATGACGAATGGTCCCAGCTCACATCACAAGAGATATCCCAGACGGTAACAGCATTTCCACCAGGCTTTATGGCTTATGGCAGCTTATATATTGTTTTCTTCCTGATGCAGTGGAGTGCCACATGCATCCTAGCCCTTTGTTTTTGAAATAGGAATACCCTGGGAAGGTGTGGGAGATTGTCTGGTCTTGGGTGCTGGTCTGTGATTGGCTGGGATGTTTCATGCATGCTAGTCTTAAAGATGAACCAAATGCAGACTGGAGGTGTTGATTGCATGGTAAAAGTGCTGTTCACTGATATTATCCTTGTCATGAACCTTTACTCATTGTATAGGCTGGTCAGATGGGTTTTAGGAGGCCCTCAAGTATCACGTGATTTTAATGCTCTACATAGAGAAAGCCCTGAATTCTGCATTGCTTTTTCCCTATAGAGTTTATCCTCAACTCTATAGGGAGAAAGCTTTTCTGGGGCCTCCCTACAAGAAGTATGTAGGGGAGCCCAGAAAAGAAATTCACTGGCGAGGGTAAAGAAAGCCAACACAAGAACCACAGGAAACTTCAGTAAATTTATACTGGGCAAACTTTTTTCCCGCTACCACAGTTTCTCCCTACATTCTCGGTAAACAGATGGTGCATGTTATCGGTAGTGGCAGTAGAAGTCGATAATGATGTATTGATTAGTTTTTTTTCTCATTATTAAAAGCAGATTATTGGCGTTCATGAGTGTATAATGCCTTTGCCACTGAATACTTACGGGTACATCCTCCAGACTGCCTCAGTCTTATGGTGTTTATCTCCCCTTCCTGCTGTTTTTAAATAGGAAAACGACTTCTACAGACAGAGCACATTATTGGTAGTGGCAGTAGAAGTTGTTTTTTCCTATCGGGTTAAAACAGTGGGAAAGGGTGGATAAACACCCTAAGACTGTGAGGCAGTCTGGAGGGTGTACCCATAAGTAAATTTCAGCCCACTCATGAACTCCAATAATCTGCTTTTATTAATGAGAAAAAAAACTAATCAATACATTGTTATTGGCTTCTACTGCCACTACCGAAAAACTAATCAATACATTGTTATTGGCTTCTACTGCCACTACCGAAAACACACACCAACTGTTTACTGAGAATACAGGGAGAAACTGCGGTAGCGGGAAACAAGTTTTCCCAGTTCTCATGTTGACTTTCTTTACCTTAGCCAATTCGCCTTTCTGTTTATTTTTCTAATATTGCTAATTCAACTAACCTCAGTGCTTGGTTGCCATGTGGCACTGTTCCTGCCATTCTATGGCCAGGTTGGGAACTTGAGATTTAAAGATGACACGTGTTAAAAGGACAAACCATGGATTACAAAATGCAATAGACCTATTGGATTTACTCTCTTTTTTCTTATATTTGTATATGAGAACAAACCTTATCCCAATTCTTAGTGGCCTCTTTGCTAGTGACGCATTATAGCCTTAGTTGCTAATGCACCAATAAAACCCAAATCAAATCAAATCTTTGTTAGTGCTTTCTCATAATCAGCTTTTGCCTGTCGCTCCATCAGTGGCTTTGTTACATATTCTCTTATGATGCTCATACAAATCGGAATCATGTGATTGTCTGTACTTGTCCCACGCTTGCTTCTTTTTCTTGATCTAGCTCTTTTAACTTCACCTGCCATCCACTTTGGCATCTTATGTTTATGGAATTTGACAACTGGTATGAGTATGTTTGTTGCTTCGAGGATAAATTCCTTGTGAATGTATTTGTACCCATAGTGTATTTGTATCCAATGAATTTGTATCCGAAAATTCTCCAGTTATGTGGAGACCAAGAAATATTTCATTTCATTATAGTCCACTTTCTTGAAATTGAATCTTTTTCTGTTACCTTTGACATCTGTGATGATCCATTTAATTGTTATAACCTTGTTGGCATCTGCTTACAAGGGACAGATTTAACTTCTTAGCTAGCTTTACAATCAAAAATTATGGAAATGGAAATGGGTTTCGTGGCGAGACTCGTCTGCACTGCTGCTACTGTCAAAGAAACTCCAGGTGTGTTCGACCGTGTCCGGCAATCCATCTGCGTTGGTGTCACGCATGCATTGTGTCTCATGGTGGAACCTTTGAGCATCTGTTGTAACATCATGAAATGCATCTATCTCGTACTCCATTGTTAATATTATGTCAAATAAATGTTTGCCACTAATTACTGTCTTGTGTCATTTCTGCTTCTTCTGCCTCTGCTACTACTTTCCCGTGATGTTTCCGGTTATGGGTTCCTATGCGATTCACATTCCTTTAGATGTTACCTACCTCCCCTAAACGTTTGTACCAATATTTTTGAGACACTCTGTATATAGTATATGGATATCCTGTGTGATATATATATATAATTGCTGGTTTTCTATTAGTTTGGTTTTAGTGATATTTGTAATAGCTTAGCAAATTATTCTGATAGAGCCAAGCAGTATTTCATGAAAATCTCATTTTAATGGTCTCATTCCATTGGTATCATTTTAATGAAATTGGGGTGGTTTGAAAATCTTTTTAGAAGAGCCAAATGTAAAAGTTTATGAAAGTCTTTCCATTTGGCAACATATTGGAGACTATGTTGCCAATAGGTAACATAGCCTTCAAATAATGAAATGGAGTTTAGCCACTGTGACATTTTCCCTCCAGCTTTCAGCATTTTATTACTGATTTCATTTATACTTCTGCCTTTGTGTGCTTGATATTTTCTGCGACCTTTGCTACCTCAGTAATAGGCAGGGTAAAACCTACATTTAACTGACTATCTGGGACCTAAGATCTATCTGCTAATGCGGTTATCTGTTGAAGTTAATGTAAGGCAATGGAAGTTACTAGAATGTGAAAAACTACTTTACTATAAAATGAAAAACATTAAAAAAATGTAATACTGTATTTTGCTGAACTTCCAGTTGTATGGAGTATAGCTTGAAATTTTGTGTCCAATGTAAACTCTGACTATTGAGTGTATTTGAATCTGAAGAACTCCCAGATGTCCTCTTTAGAGATTATTCTGGCATTTCTACTGATGATGTGTGATTCGTTCAGCAGGCTTGCAGAGGATAATAGTAAGGAAAATTCTGTCTGCCTGGCACTCTGAAGTTGTGAATCTTGTGAAGATCGTATTAGTATTAGCAACATGATTCAAGGAATCAAAGTTTATATGGCATCATCCAAAAAAAAAAAAAAAAAAAACCCCATCCATTCCAATAATTTGTCTGAACCTTTCCATGCACTTCACTAACTTAATTCACCCTTATCATTTATGATTACCTTTTGTTAAATGTAGTTTATTATGAGATTTTTAACTAGACAACAAAATGCGACCTTTGCCTTTTTTGCTTTCTTGATACTTGTTTTTCATGTTTTAATGTTTTCAAGTTTTTTCCTTATCCTCTTTTCCACAGTCTTAGAACTCTCACTTTTCTTTATATTTCATTATAGTACGGATTTATTAGTTTTATTTGTCAAAAATTTCTTAAGTTTTCTTTTCTGTAATTGTCTCTAACTCCTTGAGTACAGCATGATGTTCTGAGTTTAAAACAAAGCTACATCGCTGCACAGAATTGAGAAAAGCAAAAGCAAGAGTTGAATGTAAATCTACTTTATTTTCTGTGCATAATGGAAAGCTAATTTATATTGAAAGGGATAATGCGGAAAAAAAAATAATAAATAATAAATTAAATAAATACATAAATAATTAGTTTTGATACTTAAGTGTGATAATTTTTTTTAATTATAAAATTCTGAAAAAAATGAAGGCAACACATTTTATAGTTAACTCTTTTATTACATTCTGAATGTTTTTCATGTAATTTGTAAAAAGAAAAATACGTAATTTTTCTTTTTACAAAATATTGATAACGATCTTGATAAGCACATTTAAAATTATTTCTCTGAACTACTCTTTCTGTTAATTGAATTATTATCACTTGCATTTGCTACATTATAACCAATTTTCTCCAAAATTGGTTATAATTTTTTTCATATTTTTTTTCAAAACTGAATGTAAATTTTTTTGCAGATAAAATATAAATGACACCTTTGTAATTTTACAGTAAGCTTTGAATCATGAATACATAAGCACTTGTAGTTACATCAGTACTATCAAAAGAATTTCCCAGAACGCTTCCACCTTTGTAATCAGTATAAGGTTTCAGATGAATTTCATCAATCATTAAAGTAATTTTGCGTTCTAAAGAATTTAAAAAGGCCAATTTCTGTTTAGCGCACATGAGAAAATGATCCTCTTAATGGTCATCTGGAATTTTTGCGTTTAGGGAAGAGCAGAGCCTATGAATAATACTTGGATGAGGGAGAAGTAGGAATGCAGAATGCTGTAGAAATTTGTAGTCGTGTAGATATCAAAAACACCAAAGATGAAAATATAAATACTTTGGTGGAACCTTTGTATGCATTCTTTTCACACTTTACACTAACAAATATAACTGTTCACATATGAATTTAAACACAGGTGAGTACAGTGGTCTCCGACAGTTTTTAAATTCTGTACAGTGGGATCAACTGACAATGTTACCAAGAATTCAAGGAATTAATCGTGGATGCTACTAAAAGTTTCATACCTATTAAGAAATATTGTTCAAGGTTTAGGCCTAAATGGTTATCTAATGAACTAATGAGACTCATAACAGAGAAGAAAATGCATGGGATGCATATAAATTATCAAGCAACTCAGAAGCCTATGACAGATATAAGCTAGTCTGTAATCAGGTCACAAAGGAGGTTAGGCAGGCAAAGGCAGATTACGAGAAATCCTTGGCAAAAGATGCTAAGAAAAACAGCAAGGATTTCTTTACTTTTATATGAACTCCAAAAGGAAGGGGATGAATCTGATTGGTCCACTTGACATCGATGGTTCGACTGTTGATGATCCTGCTCAGATAGCAAGCAAACTGAATGAGTATTTTGCCTCTACATTCACACATGAGGAATTATTAAGGTTTGAAAATGGCAGAAGGTTATCAAATTGTAGCAGGATACTTAATGATTTTGTAATAACTGAAAGCAAAGTGGAGGAGAAATTGTTGAAGTTAAACATAAGAAAAGCACCTGTGGTGGATGGGATCTATCCAGTTATATTAAAGGAGGCAGCAAAGCAACTAAGCAAACCCTTAGCCATAATTATGAGAGTGTCCTTGGACTCAGGGGAGGTTCCCACGGACTGGAGATGTGCAAATGTATCCCCAATTCACAAAGGGGGATCGAAGGGTGACACGAGTAATTACAGACCAGTTAGTTTAACTTCTGTTCCGGGTAAAATAATGGAGTCACTGGTTAAAGATGCATTGCAGGATCATCTAGACAAGACTGCAGCAATAATTCAGACACAGCATGGGTTTGCTAAGGGAAAGTCTTGTCTGACAAATTTGATAGGATATTATGATGTGGTTACAAAGGAACTGGATGCAAAAAATAATTTTGATATCATATATTTGGATTTCAGGAAAGCTTTTGACACTGTTGCGCATGAAAGACTATTGTACAAATTGGAGCAGAATGGTATTAAGGGTAAGTTGCTACAATGGATAAAAGGATGGTTAAGTGGGAGAAGACAGAGGGTGGTAATCAATGGGTGCTGCTCTTCGTGGACTAATGTTATTAGTGGAGTCCCACAGGGTTTGGTGTTAGGTCCACTGTTGTTTTGTATATTTATCAATGATATTGATGAAGGTATATTAGGCTTAATGTCGAAGTTTGCAGATGATACAAAGGTTGGCAGGGTTGTTAATGACAGTAATGGCAGTGTGCTACTGCAACAGGATCTAGATAATTTGGACAGATGGGCTAAGAAGTGGCAACTAAAGTTTAACCTTGACAAATGCAAAGTACTGCATATGGGTAGAAGTAACCCCAGAGAAACGTACCAACTGTATGGTACTATACTTAAGGTGGTAGAAAATGAAAAAGACCTGGGAGTAATTGTGCAGTTAGATATGAAGTTTTCTGAGCTATGCAGACAGGCTGCCAGGGCAGGTCATGGGGTTTTGTCAATAATATATAGGAATTTTGCTAGCAGGGAGAAGGAGGTGATTGTCCATCTGTATAAGGCAATGGTCAGGCCATGCCTTGAGTACTGCGTACAGGTCTGGAGGCCTCATTTTAGGAAGGATGTAGATTTACTTGAGTGTGTACAGAGAAGGGCAACAAGATTGGTGAGGGGAATGAAGGGATTCTCTTACCAAGAGAGGCTTAAGTTCTGCAAATTGCAGTGGCTGGAGACTAGGCACTTGCGCGGGTGATCTGATTGAGGTGTATAAGGCCTTGAATGGGTTGAGCACGCTGAATTCTGATGGGATCCTTCCACTTGTTCAGATTACGAACCTAAGGGGGCATAAATTCAAATAACAAAAGACAGATGTAGAACAGATGTGCGGAAATTTGCCTTTAGCCAGTGGGTGGTTAATTACTGGAACAAACTTCCATCTGTCGTTGTGGAAGTTGATAGGTTGAATAAATTTAAGGAGGAACTGGTTAGGCATTTGGAGGGAATGGTGTGTTTTTTTTTTTTGGCTGATGCTGCATAAACTCATACACTTGCTTTCTTGCATCACATGCCACTACTACTACTACACTGATGCTCTTTTGCTATTAATGTTTCCCGCAGTTGAATTCAGTAAACTCAAGCAGCATTTAAAACAAAAGAAATATTATTAACATCACTGCTGTTGCAATTGGCAATTACTGATATCTGTTCTAAGATGTCAGTTATCTGATTGAAACTATTCACCTTCTTAGGAAGTTCCAGTGACTTTGACTTGCTTAAATTATTAATTCAGCACTCTGTACAAATACCAACATCAAATCTTCACTAATCATGACTGAATAGGCAATGGTGCTGGCTGAAATATTAAATATAAAAACATAATACAGTTATTTTTTTTAAATAACTTGCATCATTCAGGCACTCTGCTAGTTGTGCAAACATTTTTCATAATAATATTTACTTTTAATACAATTTTCCAGGGCATTTTCAGAGTTTTTTTTTTTTTTTTTTTATGATCTTTGCTTCTTATTTTTGGAACTGTCTCTTGTAAATGCCTGTGATGACAAATAGCTTGTCATCACAGATAGCTTGTCACACATCAAATAGACAGTTGAGATATTGTGATGGAACAGCTCTGTGAATTAATTTTGCATGCTTGAAATCTACGGTGATTCTCTTATATTTTCCCATCAAATTTAGATATCCGTCTAACTATCTGGGATGGCTCAAAATGAATCTTGCATACCTGTAATAATATGAAATATATAAATAAAATGTTATACTCTCTTCCGAGTTTCACTTTACTTGTTATTATTATCTCATGTTATTAGCTTTTACAACTAAGAATACCTCAGTTCATGTACAGAGGCCTGTAGTTTATTAAAGGTTGCATATAATTACACTTCATATATTTATCTATGCTAAAAGTTTCACTAAATAAAATTAACAGTATGTATTGGACAAATATTGAGATTTTTTGATTTCTTAAAAAAGCATGCACTTTTCTTCAGTGTATCTAGTACATGAAATGAATATTTTATATATAAATGAAACCACAAAAGCTGAAATTCTGACAAAATTTACTTCTGTATTCTGACAAGAATATATATCTGTTTTATTTCCTTATGATAGCTAATTGTATGATTAGATAAATTTACTATTGTTTCATTACTGTTAAAATACCACTATTTAAGATAACTATTATTAACATACCACAAACTTATTTTAGCAAACTTACCTTTCAATGTTTAGATGGCACAAAATCTTTTCTTAGTATAGCCTTCAACTATTTGTTAGTTAAAACAGTATCCTTCAACAGAAAGCCAAAGACTTGTATTTTTGGACCACCTTTATAATTTCCATGGCATCCAGGAACACAACATTTTCCAGGCATTATTAAAAATTTCAAAGCAGTTTTATAAATGAAATAGTACAAGATACAAAACACAATAGCACTAATAACACGAACAAAAGCAATACTACTAATGAACAAAGGCAACGAAAGGCTTAAGCTCTACTAGAACTTGACCTTTATCCCTTGACCCACTTAGCACAACAAATTAGCCCACCGATGACTTAGTAAGTTGACTTTATTCTTAAGGTGACGTTGCTCCTACCTGCACAGACCCATCCCTCCCCATTTTTTTTTTTTTTTCCACTGAAGTTCTTTTAAAGTGTTGCTCTTCTTCACCTAAAGTCATGTTAGCATCAGGAAAACCATTTAACTTTTAAACAAGAAGTTTTTTTTTTTTTTAACACTTTTTATTTCAAAAATGACAGGTATTATATACCTCTTATTTTTAGCATAAATTAACATTTTTAATTTGATCATTCAAGATGTTAGTAATTTCCAATGTCATCTCCTCCATATTCCCTTTTATCTTTAACTATTTGCTTATGAAAGTTCAACAGATGGGCTGAGAGGTGACAACTGAAGTTTAACATTGACAAATGCAAGGTGCTGCATATGGGCAGCAGTAACTCCAGATTAATGTACAAACTGTGCGGTATTGGACTCAGGGTAGTGGAGAATGAAAAAGATCTGGGGTAATTATGCCATCAGATAAGAAGTTTTCTGAGCGGTGAAGACAGGCTGCCAGAGCAGCTCATGGAGTCTTGTTAATGATATGCAGGTACTTTGCTAGCAGGGATAAGGAGGTGATTATCCCTTTGTATAAGGCAGTGATCAGACCACACCTTGAGTACTGCATATAGGTCTCGAGGCTTCATTTTAGGAAGGATGTAGAGCGGCTGGTATGAGTGCAGAGAAGGGCAACAAGATTATTGAGGGGAACAAAGGGGTGCTCTTACCAAGAAAGGCTTTAGTTCTGCAAATTGCAGCATCTGGAGATTAGACACCTGCGAGATGATCTGATTGATCACCTTGCAGGTGCTCAATCTGAGGTGTATAAAGCTTTGAATGGTTTGAGCAAGCTCATTGCTGATGGGATTCTTCTGCTTGGTCAGATTATGCACTTGAGGGGGCATAAATTCAAATTGAGGAAAGACAGTTGCAGAATAGATGTACAGAAATTTGCCTTTAGCCAGTGGGTGATTGATTGCTGGAACAAACTTCCATCTGTATTGTGGAAGTAGATTGCTTAAATAAATTCAAGGAAGAATTGGATAAACTGTTGGAGAAAATGGGTAGGTGAATGGGAAGTTTTTTTTTTTTTGCTGATGCTGTATAAGCTTGTTTTCTTGCATCATATACTAATGATCCTTTTCTGTAATGATATGGTTATGTGTACTTTTCTTTTTTTTGTTATGCTCTCTCCATGGACACTTGTAGTTGTCCTTATGTTAAAATGTTTTTCAGTTGAGTGCATATCTTATACAAAATTTTACTATCCCTCTTTACCATTAATGTTAGATTTACCTCTCTGTAGATGTAATTGTCATTTAACAAATTTTTCTGTCTTGCTTGTGCCATGTCTTACTTCCAGAATAAATTAATTTGTAATTATTGTCTAGCTGCAGCTCTCTTGCATTCATTTTCTTAGTGTCTGTTGATACTTTGTTCTGATATCATATCAACCTAATTCTTCTGCTGATTTCACTTCTTTGCCATTTAAGTTTCTAATGTTGATTATTGTTCCAGTAGCATATTTATCTGTGTGTTTGTGTGCATATGTGCCCTAGTTCCCTGGCAGTCATATCATGGATTTTGTTGACCTGGGTGTCATCTCAGATGATATGCTTTAATTTCTTTGTCACTACCATAGTAAAAGGGTTTCTGCTTATAATTTATCCAATTTGATCAATTTAATTCTATGTTGGCAGACCATTCTTATTTGCTTAGTAGCCATATAGTTGGCTGCTTGCCAACAGGTTACATCACAAGAAGGTGCAGGGTGGACAATTTTGAAGATCTTACAAGCCTGGCTTAGTAGATGCTTATGATGGGGATGGGGTTCTCCTAGTTGGATAGCCTTGTGCCTATTAGTAACCACCTCACTATCAGCTCCTGCAGTGCAGCCTTAATGGAGGGAAGGGAAAGTTGGCATGGTGTTTAAGGAGTTATGGAATGCTGGTAGATTTTGTACAAACTGCATTGTGGAAGGAAATGTACAGTCTTTTCAAAAGCATATCAATGAATGGAGGGGTGTTGTTTTATTCAAGTTTAAAGGCAAAATTTTTGTTGGCCTCAGAATAGGAAAATGTTCATGTACCTGGCTCACTGCTTAGATGTGCTCTGGTTTGTGGCAATGGCCTCTGACTCCAGCCACGAAGGTTACCTGTGACAGTATAGTGGATTTGCAACTTGTTACTCATTTAAGAGGTCTTTGTTTGGGGGTTTCTCCTTGATGTATCAAATGACATGATATAGAGATTTTAGATAATCTCATAGGAACTGGTGCAATATGAGTACTTAAAAGTACTTAAAAGTATTTCTTGGCTAAATGCCTTTCTTAGGTACGAAGGAGTTGTTTTATGCATGGTTACTGCACATACATCATTTCTACTACCAATGTAGTATGAGTGCATTGTTTAATTATATCTCATATTGTGAATACCTTCACGAGTTGCTATGGTATTGCACTACCTCAAATAAGTAATGATTCACCTATGGAAAAGACTAATGTTACTTATTCTCGGAGGATACCACCACCCAGATGGCACAGTTTCAAAGCTTATTGGCTTACTGATTGGTGGGTGGGTATCCTGTTGCAATAGTGACAACCCAGTTACAAAGTATAACTCACAATATGAAAGATGCTTGATGGTGTGCGTGATTTAACCTAAAAATATTTCTTTACTAAATGCCTAAGAGTATGAAGGAATTGTTTTATGCATGGTTACTGCACATACATCATTTCTACTACCAAGGTAGTATGAATTCATTGTTACCTATTCTCGACAGATGTCACCCAGGCATCATCATTTCGAAGCTTACTTCGAGGCTTACTTATCGGTGGGTGGGCAAGTACCCTGTTGCAATATGTGCTTGTATGATGTATGTGCAGTAACCATGCATAAAACAACTCCTTCATACTCTTAGGCATTTAACCAAGAAATATTTTTAGGTTAAACCATGCACACGATCAAGCATCTCTCATATTGTCGAGTTATACTTCATAAATGGGTTGTCACTATTGCAACAGGTTACCTGCCCACTCACCAATGAGTAAGCCAATAGGCTTCGAAATGTGTTGGATGGTGGTATCCTCTGAGAATAAGTAACATTAGTCTTTTCCATAGGTGAATCATTACTTATTTGAGCTAGTGCAATACCAAGGCAACTCATTGTGAAGGTATTCACAATTTGAGATATAATTAAATGATGCATTCATACTAATACTACCTTTGTAGTAGAAATGATGTATGTGCAGTAATCATGCATAAAACAACTCCTTCATGATCTAAGTAGTTGATACACCACGAAAAACCTTCAAAACAACAAATAATGGCTCTAAAAAAGCTTTACCAAGGAAGACATTGGGATCCATCAAATCTAGATGTCTTATTAAGCAGAATAGGGTGGTTTTGTGCATTGTATTTATGCATTGAGGTATTTATCAAAGCTAGTTTTGAGGGGAGTATTAAAACATTGACTTGATATGAAAGATTACTAATGTGTACTGTACCCTTGTTATTAGGAAGTACTCTACAGTTTGTCAGTACTTTTGGAATTTTGAATGATGATTCAGAGGTAATTTTATGTCGGAAAGGTATTAGCCATTTTTTTGGACATATGGATGTCACTGACAGCAGAGTGAATGAGCTTCGAAAAATGAGAAGGGATTGTTTGGCTTCAAAAGGCACAACCTTCCAAGGTGGAAGTCTGTGACCATACACAGTGGAATTCTGTGTTACTTTCCACACTGAACACTTATATATATAAAAAAAAAAACCTGCATACACAGTTTCCCCTCCTTAATTACCATCCCTACAATTTCCTATCCACCAAGACTAGTATAGTAATGAGGCTGACTCTGTGGGCTCTCAGGAATTAGAACTGGAGCTACATTGCACTGAACTTGTACTTCAAAACAGTTAACTTCATTAAAGGATTATCATCAGCACTTGAGATAAACTCTACCCCATGAATCTTTAGTTGAAGCTCTTTTTACTGACCGTCTTTTTAACATCTCAGCACATTACAAAAATCATGTGGTAGGTTGTGGCTAATTTCCATCAAAGCTAATTCTGTTTTACATTTGTTATAATGACCTTAAAAGACGAACAAATTCTCTGTAATGACCAAAATATTTCCACCACTCTATCTTTGTTTTTTACTTTTTTGTTACAATATTCATATATCAAAATGAAAGAATGCTAATTTCTTGAAGCTAATGATGAGCTTACATGCTGACAGTGAGGAATTTCATTGGACAATGAAATTAACTTCAGCTATAAGTTAATTTAATTATAATGGTATGTATAGACTGTTGTATATTTGTTGATAAAGCTTCTATTGACATGGGTAGCTTTGCCAGTCACAAACAAGATTAAAATTTTTGCAAGCTGTAGATAATGGTGTGCATTTTAAGACTGAGAGTTCAGCATTACTAAAAGTATACTGTTCATTTTCTGAAATATATTGAAAGCCTAGGAAAATCTGCTACAGTAGGTAGGATCAGAGTATAAAAGGCAAAGTATCCAGATGTTGAAAAGGTACTCTTGGAATGGTTAATGATGACACATGCAAAATATCTTCTTGTAGATGGAAATCTTTTAAAAACTAAGGCCGAATTGTTTGCACATCTGATTAGTATTGAAGATTTCAAGTTTTTTGATGAATAAATCCAGAAATTTAAGACTAGGCATGAGCTGTCTTTCAAAAAAAGTGTGCTGCAAAACTGCAGCTCATTGAGATTGAAGCTATGAAGGAATGGAATGAAGTTGTTTAAAAAATTATGCTGACAAAACTGGACTTTTTTTTTTAAGTTGCTACCAGATAAAATCACTACATTTAAAGGTGAGAAATGTAGTGACAGAAAACAGACAAAACAATGATTACCATTCTTACAGTGGCAAACATGTCTGGTACAGAGAAGCTCTTAGTCATTGGGAAATCCCAAAAGCTCTGAAATTTTAAAGGCTTGAAAATGTTGCTGACTATGTATTAAGCAAACCAAACGACTTGGATGTCATCAAAAATCTATGAAGAATAGATCAGAGATTTAGATCACAAGATGAGGGGAGAATAGAAAAATGTTGCTATTTGTGGATAACTGTACCCCTCATTGACAAATGAATGGCCTATGTGCATTCAGCCACTTGATCAAGGTGTGATTTAGTGCTTTAAGAAAAACTACTTAAGAAAAAGGTGTGATTTAGTGCTTTAAGAAAAACTACTAAAAAAAAGCTATTTAAATGACCGCCAGGTGGTTGGTAGTACAAGTTGATGGTAAATTGTGCTCTCTAAAGTAACTTAAATTTAGTAAAAAACTAGATTATTACCCAATACGATAGATATCATCTTATAGTGGACGCCAAATGCTTTCCAATCATACAAGTCATGGAGGCACTGGACTTATGGCAGATAAGTAACTTTTAATTTTAATTTGTGTTTGAACAATTTTGTTAAAGCCGAAGCAAACTACTGCCATTGTCTGACTGGCTGAAGGTCACTGCTGTGAAGAGAGCTTTTTGGTCGCTATATTGCCTTCAGCAGTAGTTGCCCGCCCGCGACCACCCAATAGACTTAAATGCTATTGTTCTTCCTCCAACTCTACTGCAGAATAGTAAACTGACTACCCTTTCCCAATTAATGCTTGATTTGGCATCTGCTGCTTATAGCTCTGCATAATGGCTGGAAAAGGAAATGCACATCGTAGAGCTTCACCAGTCCTCGGGGGAAGAAAACTCGGAGGGGATTCCCTCCTCGATTGCGATGACTAGAAACAAAATTCGGACCACGAAACAATAGGCTTCCGCACCAAATGAACACTGCATACCTGCCGCGAACAACTCTCCCGGCAACGACGATGCCGATTGTAATGGGGGGAACAGCGATTGTGCTCCCGCAGCATCCACAAAGAGACTTCCTTCCCTCAAGAAAAAGGTTCTCAAAAGAGCTGAAGCATCTGATTCACTCCCCCCTAAACAATGGGAGGATGAAGTGGAATGGGATGAAATGCCGAATTTATTCAGCAAAGATTTTCCGAACCTGAAAATTATACACAAACTGAGGTGCAAAATGGAATGCTGCCTCCGTAGCAAAAACAGCAACATTACCCAGGGCCGTATCATTACAAATTTCGTGCTGCTGGGGCTCTTTAGAGAAGTTATATGAGGTCATTATAGAAAATGAACAGCTGAAGGCCACCAATGCCCAACTCCAACAAACTAATAAAACCCTATCTAAAGTAACCAAAAATCCAACTATAGCAGCTCTGAATACTGGGCTACCCTCCAATCAAGCTTCTGATGAAGATACTAGGCACCAGTTACCTTATGCTGCAACGCTCAAACTACCTCAGATCCCCACCACACAGAACAAGCATATGCTGATTATAAAAGCTAGAGAAGGGTGCGACATCCCAGATAGCGATAGAGTGAAGGACACTTCCTGAAGAAGATAAAACCAAAATTAGACAATCTCCAAATCAAAAGCATTCACAAAATTCGCGACAAAGGGATAATATTGGAAGTAGCCACTAAGCCAGATCTAGAACAGATCAAGTCTTGCGGCACAGCTGAAGATCTAACTCTTACCTTTGAAACCCCTAAACTCAGGGGGCCAAGTTTAATTGTGTTTGATGTAGATGGCTCAATCCAAAAAGATGACCTACTGGAGGAAGTGTATAACAGAAATCTCTTTGAATCCATGAGTAAAGAAGAAGCCATTAAGGAGATGAAAATTCAATTTTCCACCAATGCACGGACTCGTTGTCGACTTAATTGGGTTATAGAAGTGTCCCCCAGGATAAGGAGATTCCTACACAGCCAGGATAGAATATTTCTGGGCTGGTCATCCCACAGATTCAGAGATTTTGTACCAGTCCTGAAATGCTACAAATGTCTTGGTTATGGGCACACCTCTGCTAAGTGTCTTAAAAAAACAACCAATATGTGAGTATTGTGCTGAGGCAGGGCATCTCTGCAAGGACTGTCCCAACAAAGCCTCGCTTCCTAAATGCTCAAATTGCAAAGCAGTTAACAAACCCTACGACCACTCTGTGCGGGATGGAGCATGCTTTGTATATAGAAGAGCAGCAGATATAGTACGTAATAAGACTAACTATGGAAAATAGGATGCTCAAACCCCCCCCCCCCCCCCCAAGACTTCATATAGCTCAGATCAATGGCCAAAAATCCATCTCGGTGGCAACACAGCTTCATCCTGTAATGGACGAGTTGAATCTAGATATTCTTCTCCTTCAGGAACCATACTGTGTCCATGGAAGGGTCTCTGGTTACCCCCTGGTTTTCAGGAAAATCCAAATCAATTGTGTCTTGCTGCTATCATCGTCCGCAATCCAGACTTAGTAGTAACACAGATAGAATCACTCTGCACTCCCCACCTAGCTGGGGCTACAATAGAAGGCAGCTTTGGCCGTATTGCGGTCCTAACAGCGTATTTCCAATTTGGTACAGATATCCTCCTGCACATAGGTTGACTGGAACAAGCTCTTGACCTCCTGGAGAACACCGATGTCATTATAGCAGCAGATTTGAATACCCGGTTGACACAATGGTTCAACATCTCGACCGATGCAAGAGGAGACATGTTAGATGAATTCATTGCCTCACGTGGCCTTGAAATCATCAACAGACCAGGATAACCAACCACCTACTCTTCGGGAACTGGAGAGTCTAACCTGGACATCACACTGACTACTTCTTCTCTTCGCAATAGACTCCTTCATTGGCAGGTGCATGACACGGCCACTACTAGTGACCATCGCCTCATCACTTACAGTGTCACCAATTCTGCCCTCCCTCGTCAAGTGTCTATCCAGGATATTGTAAGATTCTCTACTAAAACAGTGAACTGGGACCAGTTTGACAATGTAATTCAAGATGTTCTTCATGACCCAGCTAGCAACTTTTACCAATCAATGAACAGTGTGCAGAAAACAGACTTTGTGCAGAGTCTGCTTCTCAAAGCTTCAGAGGCTTCCATGAAAAAATGTTCCAGGAACCCAAGATCTGTACCATGGTGGTCGCATGAACTCACTAACCTACGCGGTTCTCGGAAGCACGCTCGCAAAGAGTACCAACACAAGAGAAGGACTGAGCCTGCTCACATTGTAGAACAGTATAGAGACTGATTCAAAGCGGTCTGCTGTGAATATACTAACAAAATTTGCCATGTCAAGCAGAGTTCCTGGCGTTCCCTTGTCGAGACTGAGGGGAACCGGAATCCGTGGGGTTTAGTCCACAAACTCGTGAGGAATAAGTTGGGATCCATGGATGTCATACACTCTGTCCGCTCTGATGACTCATCTGAGACTACACACTGGGAAGATACAATCAACTGGATTCAGGATGAACTAATATATCAGGACAACACCAACTCTGATACTGACATCCACAGGAAGACAGCAGTACAAAATTCCAGCTTCCAGCCAGACATGGAGGAACCATTCACAGAGGAGGAAGTTGAGGCAGCAATTAAAAAAAATCAAAAAAGGTAAAGCTCCTGGTCTGGATTTTATTGAAGGCGAGACTGTGCAACGTCTCTGGGCCATAGCTCCAATGATACTTCTTCAGAAAGAGGGTAACTTTCCATCATGTTGGAAGCATGCTAACCTGAGTTTCTTACCTAAGGATCCCACAGGTAGCTCCAAGTCATACCGCCCAATTGCGCTGCTTCCCATTCTGGGCAAGGTTTTTGACAGACTGCTGCTCTCCCACTTTCAACCCTGATATGATGAGGCGCCTCCGTAGCCAGGTGGGAAGGAGCAGCAGTGCGTAGCACACGCTTCTTGATTAGACCGGGGTTCGAGCCCGTCACCACCAAATATGGAGGATGCGGAAAGGTCAGGGAATGACCACCGCATATCCCTGAGCAAAATGGCCTTAGTTGCTAATGCTCCTAAAAACCAAACAAACAAACCCCAATATGAAGCCGGTGGTTTGGCATCCTCGCTTCAATTTGGATTCAAACAAGGGTGCTCCACAATTGATAGAACAGTCAGATGCAATTTATGTACTGGCAATCTTCATTGACTTCAAAGGAGCTTTTGACACAGCATGGTGGCCGGGCATTCTTCAGAGGGCCAGAGTCTCTAACTGTGCCTGGAATTTCTACCGCTGCCTCAAAAGCTACTTCTCTAACTGCAAGGTCAGCATCAAAACAAAATATCACTGCATCACCCAACATCTAACTCGAGGCTGTCCCCAGGGCTCCATCCTGGGGCCAGCTGCCTGGAATATGATTCTTGTCGCCGACCGGGCTAGCCAGGTGGGTAAAGTGCCTACTTAGCAACCCAAAGGTCGGCGGGATTGAATCCCGCCTCGGGCTTGGATCAAAGTACTGAAAAAACCTTGGGAGGTGCATTATGGCCACAGAAGCCGATGCGCCAACAACTAAAAAAAAAAAAAAAAAAAAAAAAAGATTCTCGACGACTGGCTCCCGAGGGACTACCCACACACTACTTAAGATTTCTTACCGACAACATGGTTATCATCATTGAGGGCCCCCACCCGCGCCACCATAGAAACCCAGGCTACGGTTGTTCTCTCTGCTCTGTCCGTATGGGCCACGGAAAATAAACTCTGTCTCCACTGAGAAGAGCAAAACCCTCCTATTAAAAGGCAAACTGGACTTCTCCAGACCTCCTACCTTACGTTTTAATAGCCACCCACTGAAAAACTACCGATCGGTGAAGTACCTAGGATTAATTTTGGACGACAGGAGAACTTTCATTCTCCCATATCCAAGCTATCAAAGAAAAGATAAAAAATTACATCACTATGTTAGCACGCTTTACCCACAAGGACTGGGGTCTTAAAGGACCAGCTGAATGCCTTCTATATTCAGCAGTATTTATACCAATTGTCACATATGGAGCTGCAGTATGGCACCACCGAATGACTTTAGTGCATACTCAACGTAAAATTCAGCAAATTCAACGACTTATACTACTACAAATGACCCATGCATATAGAATGACATCAACTGCCGCCCCACAGCTGCTAACAGGCTGCCTCCCCTTGGACCTCCACGTCGCTTTTATTTTACTCTCTCATGCCATCAAGAAGAATAAGGAAGCTGAATTCCTCACTATTCAAACCTGTACCGATACAGACATCAAACAGGAACATAAATGTGTGTGGCTAGAACTGATAAACCTATGGCAAACCCGCTGGAATAACTCCACAACTGGTGCAACTACTAAACTTTTCCTCCCTGAGGTAACCTACATCAACAAACAACGTTCCACTTGGTTCGTCCCAAACGTCTATGCTTCCTTCCTATTAACTGGTCACGGGTCCTTCAAGAGACGCCTTCTAGAGTTCGGCCTAGTCGAGGATGCCCTCTGTACCTGAGGAGAACCTGAAGACTGGGATCATGTGATGCATTCGTGCAACATATACTTAGACCTAAGAATCTAACTACTTCTAGACCTCCACACTACATCACTTCGGCCAGAAACCAAGTTACTGGAATCTAACAATGCTTTCCGTGCACTAACCACTTATGTCAACGAGGTCTTTCGTCGTCGCTGTCATCACCTGGAACTCCCAAACACTACTCCTGGATAACGTCTTCCACACAGCAACTGATACCCAGCACCGGAAACTTCCAGTTATGAAATTGAAAATTGAGGCCAGCCCTGCCGACGCCACTCTGTGATTCTTTATTGTGACGATCTTGGACTCTTTAATTTGAACTTTACCTGTTCGCTTCTTCCTACCCCCAGTCCTTCTCCAGGACTCCCACAACTACACCTAGCACTCTTCCTGCTCCTTTTCGCCTGGGAGGATGCCTACGCTCTGTCATCCTCTGCTATCTTGCCTGTTTTCCACTTTCCTGTCTCTTCTCTTCTCTGCTCTTTCCTTGGCCCTCCCCACTCTCACTCCTGCAGGAGTGTGGATGACCCGCCAGATGTCTTTTACTCCCTGGTCCGGCTCCTCGTGCCAGTGGACGGATGCTGGGAGGCTCCTTCCTGGTCATCACGCCTCCCAATAACAAAGAGGCCAGTCAAACAACACACTACTCACACATAACCCACACTGACTGGCTTTGCTATGCTAACAGAGTACTTAATGCGGATTTGTGGGAACCACGGGAACCGCATAACAAAAACACTATGTCCACTATGTGTCTCATAGGCAAAATACAATGGGAAATTGGCATGCTGCAGGCAGTGTATTTATGTGTTTCAGCTTGGGATGAGGTTGATGAAAAAAGTGATTGCCTATTGCTTCAAACTTTTTGGATTTGTCACCTTGAATAATGCAATGAATGAAGCATCACGTTTCTTCCTCTATTAATAGCAAAGAACAGTCTGACAATAGTGAAGAAAATTTTGAAGATGTACATAATTGCTCAAACTTAGAGGGAAGTGTGATTCGAAGACTATGCTGAAGTGGATGTAGACTTTCTGTTTTAGAATATCCATGAATGAAGAGGAACTCATTGCAGATGCAATGGAACCAGAAATTTGTAGTGATGAAGAACCACCTACCATGTACATAATTGCCCAAACTTAGAGGGAAGTGTGATTCGAAGACTATGCTGAAGTGGATGTAGACTTTCTGTTTTAGAATATCCATGAATGAAGAGGAACTCATTGCAGATGCAATGGAACCAGAAATTTGTAGTGATGAAGAACCACTTACCATGGTTCAACAAGAAGTTTTGTTGAAGGACATTTATCAAGGATTAGAACTGTTTTTCGAGTGCAGCCTAACTGCAAAAGTGAGTAAACTATTATGTGTGACTTCATAATTTTATTTTAAAACGTACTCTGCTACTGAAAGAGTGCATTTTGAGAGATTATTTTAAAATCTAATTCCCCAGTTGATATATAATAATTGTTATATATTAAATGTGTATATATATATATGTAGATACTGTACATATATATATATATATAGTAATTACTGTGCATACTAGTGCAGATTTACAGTAATATACATTTTGCATTTATTAGTATTTTAAAGTCATATTGGCCATATGGTGCAAGGAAGCCTAAGGCTTATACTGCACCAGCTAAAAAAAATCATAATAAAAATTGGATATTTACCCATAGGTAACTATCCAGCTGACCTTTGAATTTCCCCAAACTGTCAGCCTCTACCACCCGCATAGGCAACTTATTCCAGTAATTTATAACACACTGGCTAAAATAAAACTTCCTGCAATCCAATCTAAACATCTCTCACTATAACTTGAATTTATGGCCCCCTAGTTCTAGAATCATTTATAACCTTGTAAATCTCAAGTAGCCTCTAAGTTGCCGTTATACAGTAATCATTATAAAAATATACAATCCTCATTTTGTTGTTTGATACCTTAGTACATATTCTGAATTAGATTATAGTATATTGTGTTAGTTGAATTACATTAAATGTTTAGACTTTTCTTTGTTATTTTGCTGATTTTGTGAACTTTTGGTATGATGGCTGTTTTTTTCATTCTTCTGAGGGAGTTTCTATAAAGAGCTTCAATTGTATAAGTTAAATATTAAGGCTGTTATTTAATTATGAAAAATTTGAGGTATGTTTATGATTTATCATTGATTTATTTGAAATATTGAAGAGCAGTAGTTATTTGTGAAAAAAATGTTTCTAATTGATTTTATTAATAATGTTTCAGGTGGAAGTTTAGTATTACATGTGTTCTTGAAGAAGATGTACGGAGGAAAAAGAGAAATTGGTCATGGGCACATATGAAGAAGCATCGTTCAATGTGCACTTCTTACAAAAAACTTTATTTGAATAAGCTTCTTGGAAAGAAAATTACGAAAGATGACCAGAAGAAGTTAGCTGTATGTATACTCTTTCTGATTTTAATTTAGTTTTCTTGAATGAATAATTTCAGGGTTTCTCTTTGAGATGCTTCTATAAGATATTTAAATTCCTATGTTTTTTATTTATTTATTTATATATTTATTTCTTAACTATAATTTTTTATATTAATGCATTCATGATTTAAAGCATTGTATGGTCAACATTTACTGTGTGATTGTAAATTATTGAACCACTTACTGTGTTCTCTGTGAGCTTTGTGTGATTTTTCACTTGGATACCATCCCGTTCACCTACCTGGGTAACACTTCAGGTTCATTTTCTGTTACAGAATAGAGGAAATATCTATTCAGTCCCAATGAATTTTGTAGGGTTTTACCCTACTAGAAACTTAGGTTTTGTCCTCCTACATTCATGACTAGTAACTCAGAACATAAGTGTGATTAACAGTTCTAAGACTACATTTTTTCCAAAGAAAATTAGGGTGCATTCAATATTTTTATAAGCGGCTCCTGAAAGTAGTTTCTCTTGATGATATTCAAATATAACAATGTTCTTGCCATTTCTAGAAGAATTGCTGGAAGTTTACAGCTGCAAGACCTGCAAAATCTTTGTTCTTTCAGCTTCATTTTGAGTTTGTGGGAGAGAGAGGAAAAAAAAAAAAAAAACATGTGAGGCAAGATTAGGTGTTAATATGGAGTTTGGCATAAAAAATATTGAATAGATGGTTTCTCTAACATTGTCATGGTGGAGAAACTATCCATCATTTTCAAAGCTGGTGTTCTTTAAGCAACATTGTTTTTGCATTTGACTACTGAACCTACCATGTTTTTTTTGGATTGGCTGAGCTTGGTGACTTCCTTTTTGGGCAACTGGAATTCATTTCATGATCATAGCCACACTAATGTTTCATCATCAGTAGAATTGCATTTAATGAAATCAGTATTTATTTCCACTCTTCTTTTCAGCTACTTGCACAGTTCTTGATGGTGAACTGTGTGGTCATCATTTAGTGATCTTGGGACAAATTTTTCTGGCATGGACACATGCTCGTTCATCTGCAATTTCTTGGATGGCTAATTGCTGATCAGAGTGAGTTTTTTTCATGCACTTTAGCAATGGTTTCATCACTGCATGAAGTTGAAGATTGTCCTTAATATTGGCTACCTCATCTTTAGCAGAATATCAGCCATCATTTTGTCCACCAGCAAACGTTGTTTACTTAAACCAGAATCATCAAATGCATTTCTTAACATTTAGAGGATTTCTTCTTAGTTTTCCATTCTTACATAATAGTTTTCCATTCATACAAAATATGATGTATACATATGTTGTTCTGCTTATTAATGATATTGATGAGCACATATTAAGTTTAATATAAAAGTTTGTAGATATTATGAAGATTGACAGGGTAGTTAATGACAGAAATCAGGGTATGATGCTACAACAAGACCTAGAAAAATTAGCCAGTTTGGCTGAGAAGTGGCAGTTGAGGTTTGACATTTAAAAATGAAATATAGTGCATATGGAAAGCAGTAACCTTAAATGAATTTATTTATTTAAGCTATCAACTTCCACTACAACAGATGGAAGTCTTTTCCAGCAATCAACTACCCGCTGGCTAAAGGCAAACTTCCGCGCATCTATTCTACAACTGTCTTCTCAATTTTTATCAGTGCCCCTTCAGGTTCTTAATCTGAGCAAGCAGAAGTATCCCATCAGAATTGAGCCTATTCAAACCATTCAAAACTTTATACACCTCGATCATATCACCTCGTAGGTGCCTAGTCTCCAGCTGCTGCAACTTGCAGAACTTAAACCGTTCTCTCTAAGTGCACCCCTTCGTTCCTCTCACCAAGATTGGTGATTGGTGTTCCTCTCACCAATCTTGTTGCCCTTCTCTGTACTCATTCTAGCAACTCTACATTCTTCCTAAAATGAGGCCTCAAGACCTGTATACAGTACTCAAGGTGTGGTCCGACCATTGCCTTATACAAAGGGATAACACCTCCTTGTCTTTGCTTGCAAAATTCCTATATACTATTGACAAAACTCCATGACCTGCTCTGGCAGCCTGTCTACACTGCTCAGAGAACTTCATATCTGATTGCACAATTACCCCCAGGTCTTTTTCATTTTCCACCTCCCTGAGTGTAATACCAGACAGTTGGTACATTTCTCTTAGGTTACTGCTACCCATATGGAGTACTTTGCATTTGTCAATGTTAAACTTCAGTTGCCACTTCTCAGCCCATCTGCCTAACTTTTATAGATCCTGTTGCAGTAGCATTACTGTCTTTACTGTCATTAATAACCCTGCCAACCTTTGTATCATTTTTCAAACTTGGACATTGGGCCTGATATACCTTCATCAATATCATTGATAAATACCCAAAACAACAATGGGCCCAGCACCGAACCCTGGGGGTCTCCCCTAATAAGATTAGTCCACATAGAACAGTGTCCATTTATTACACTCTCTGCCATCTCCCACTCAATCATCCCTTTATCCATTGCAGTAACTTGCCCTTACACAAAAACACACTCAACATTGCACTGTCCACTTGTGTCAACTGGATGCACTGACTTAGATTTTATGTGTTTCTTAACTAACAGCGTAACCCCTCTTCCCTTCCTAACCTGTTTGTCCTTTCTGTACACATTATACTCTCCAAATTCCAATTCTGCACTGCTTATATCTGTGTGACACCATGTCTCTGATATCCCAACAGTATCTGCCTTTGATATCTTCATCAGCACTTCAAATTCATCAATTTTATTTACTATACTTCTAGCATTAGTGTACATTCAAGTATACATGCATTTGTTCTTACTCTTAGTTACCCTAAGACAGCCAATGTATTTACTTGTTCCACGATAACTCCCAGCAAATCCATGAAGTCCCCAGCAACTTGCTCTCTGGGCTGCTGCTCATTTCAATAGAAGCAGAACAAGAATCATTTTCGCCTCTGCCTGCGGCTACCGTTAATCTTTTAGTCTGTGAATCCCCCTTCCCCAATCTAGCAGTTTTCTGACCCACCTAACACTGCCTCAATAGCACCAGCAAATATTCTTGTACCCTTTCTATTTAAGTGTATCCCATCGCTGTAGAAGCAGTCTCTCCTGTTAGCAAGCACAGACCACTCTGAAAAGATTTCTACTCCACGAGCCTTGCACAATCTCTCCTGGGCCGAATTGATTGATAAGGCTCTCATCATATACTCCCTCCTATCATGTCTGGGCAGAATTGCAGACACTTTCGAATTTAATCCTAATTCATGACTTTTTTCCAGCATTGACCAGTACTTAAGTAAATCTGCAGATCTCTTGCTCTTAAGGTCATTAGTTCCAATGTGTATAACAATGCCACGTTTTGTGCCCTTAAAGACGTTTGTCCCTGGCAGACATACTCTGGTCCTATTCCACCTGTCCTTTTTGCATAATATATTCCCCGTCTCCCTGACAATAGAGTCACTGACAATAACTAGTTCTTATGGGACCAGCTCAGTCTGCCTGAGAACTTGCCTCTGTGTTGCCTGATGCACAGGAGTGAGCTCTGGCATTGAGTTGGGCAGCTGAGAACTTGATGGGCCCCTCATATTAATTTCTTCAAGGGCATTTACCCTACACCTCAAACTCTCATAGACGCCCATCAGAATGCTGAGTTGGTGCCTAATTTCTTCACAGTCTCTGCACCTAGTACACACAAAGACATCCTCCTTGGCTAGATCATGTCCTGTTATAGACAGGTTTGCAAACATTTTGCACATTGTTTTAGACTGTGATGTGTTGGAGAATTGACCCCTTCAGTTCTCCCATGAGCCACAGCACTCTGGCTATTCTGTGAACACTGCTTTGCTTCTCTAGTCGGGGGGGGGGGGGTGATTCCGTTAAGTATAATTTAATTAACAATGAACTTTAATAAGGTTAATAAATTTTACTGATTAATTGATAATACTATACTAATCTAACATATTTCTAATACAGTGGTATGTTTTTCGCTATCTAGTTTTAGGTTAAACTTTATGCTATTCTGTATCTTATAACAATGGCGGAAAGTTACGAATGTAAAATCTATGAACACTAAGTATTAACTTTCAAAATCGCTATCTAAATTCAAAAATAAACCACGGATCTTGGCTAGAACTATAAAGTTACTTATAGAAAATAATTTAGTATAACAATTAAGTCAATAAAATGATTAAATATAAATGAAAATTTAGCGTTTGCCAGAGCCGGAAAAATCTTGGTCAACGTGGTAATAATCTCATACCGCTACCTCTCCGTGTCCGTGATAAACAGGAATTTTGCCATCAGGTAAAAGGAGGTGATTGCCCTGTTATATAAGATAATGGTTAAACCACATCTTGAGTATTGCTACTGTATAGGGATCTGAAAGTATCATTTTAAGAAGGATGTGGATTTGTTGGAGTTGGTGCAAAGACGAGCATCAAGATTAGTCATGTACAAAAGGGAATCCTTACCATGAAAGATTTCCTTAATATAATCATTTCCTTAAATTGCAGCATCTGGAGGACCGGCTTGTGCGGAGGAGATCTGATCGAAGTGTTTAAGACTGTAAATGGATTAAGTAAATGAACAGGTGCTGGGAGTAGTATCTTTTCTTTTTAGCTGATACTGTAGAAGCTTGTTCTTTGCAACATTTCCCACTAATAATACTTTCATATCCATTACAGTTGCTGCAGAGGCTAAGATATTTGAACTTTGTCCATACTGCTCATTACTGGCTTTGTAAAGCAGGAAGTGGCTTGAACCAGTTATACAACTCTCTCCTCTGCTTACTCATTGTCTCGGCCTACTACTCTACCGTCCCCTTTTGTAATAAATAAAGTATTTTTGATCAGCCTTCATGAACGAGGGCTGTTCAATAAAGAATGATCATAATTTTTTTTTCACAACATGCTTTATTAATCATCCATATTTTGATGGTCCTTTTTAAAGCAGTCCCCATTTGATGAAATGTACTTACTCCAACGTTTCTGCCATTCTTCAAAAACATAGTGTGAGCCATTTCTTGACATGCATTCGAGAATCACATCTGATGTTTTTACAACTTTGGATAACTGAAAATATTTTTTTTGCAGCTCCTTTAACTTTAGGGAAAAAAAAAAAAAGAATGCAGTGTGTAAGGTTAGGGGGTGTAGGGCAGATGAGGAACACATTTGAAATTAATGCTGGCTAAGTATTAGTTGACAGTATGAGCAATGTGAGGTCTCGTATTGTCGTGATGTAGCATGCATCCACCTGTGTGCAGTTGTGGTTGTTTGCAATGAATGTGATCCTACAAAGTTTGCAGTACAATTCTGTGGTAAGGTCCTTTAACAGTTGTATGATGTGGCACAATATGCTGGTAGACCATTCCTTGAATGTCAAAAAAAAAAAAAAAAAAGAAAAAAGAAAAAGAGAGATGACCAAGCAGAGCTTTGTTGCTTACTCTCTGGATCGAAATGATGAAGTCATGTCTCATCCACTGTCATCACCTCATGCAGAACCTCACCATCATCAGTAACCACCTGTTATGGCTCCTGACAAACCTCCATGTGAACTTGCCATTTCTAATGAGTAGTCTTGAACTCAGCATGTACAAACATGTCATATGCAAATAGTCATGGAGAATTCCTTGCGTGCTTCCTACTGATATTTTCAATATCTCTGCCAGCTGCCTTACTGTTATATGACAATCTTCTTTCATGATTACGGAAGCTGTGTTTATATTTTCTGTGGTGACAGCAATGGTCGGAGCTCCAGGACTGCTGATTTTTGTGATTAAATCATGTCCATCTTTAAACATTCTAAACTACCTGCAAGCTGTGCTATATGGAAATGTAGATTCACTATAAGCTTCTTTTAACATTTCATACACTTCAGCTGATGTTTTCTTGAGATAGAAACAAAAGTTGAGAGCAGCATACTGTTTCTTGCATGTCACATCCATTGTTACGTAAGTGAAACTTAACAGGCATAAACTTGACCGACTGCCAAGGTGACACTGTGTATGAGTCGACTGTTCAATTGCTATGTAATACAGGGTGGTTTGGTTTTAAATTCAGAGGCTCAGCTAGAAATAGCAAGCAGTGTGGTTATTCATGAAAAATTATGCTCATTCTTTATTGAATAGCCCTCATACATAATTTACAGATATGTTTTGATGCCTTATTTGCCTTGTGCTTAGCCTAAACACAAGTAAAATTGCAATATAAGTTATGCTATAGCATGTGGATATCACCAAAGGGTGATGTCCACATGTTAAAAGTTCTACAATTATTGAAGCTACTTTTTAAAGTTGTCCGTGTGTTTGCGTTTAACATGTGTAATTATACGACATTAATTACAATAAGATATTGTAATTACCGTATTTCCCCATGTATAAGACAAGACGCACCTTAATTTTGGGGCCCGAAATTTGAAAAAAAAATGAATTACATAAAGTTATTGAACTCAAGTTTTATTCATCATAAAATTCATACGACTCCTCATCACTGTCAAAACTCCCATCCATTAGCTTGTCCTCATCTGTGTCTGATGATGAATCACTGTCTTCATATATTGCCTCGTCCTCAGTTCCATCTATTGCATTTGAAATGCCACACTTCTTAAATGACTTGACAACGATCTCAATCTTGATATTATCCCAGGATCTTTTCACCCAGGTACGAACTTCTCCTATAGTTGGTTTCTTCACTCTTCCTACTGGTGTCAAATTTTCCCCAGAAGACTTCATTCATTGGTTCCATTCGTCTCTCATGGCAGCTTTGAAGGGTTTGTTAATACTGACATCAAGTGGTTGGAGCTGGGATGTCAAGCCTCCAGGTACGACGGCAAGTTTTGTTTTTTGCTCTGCGGCAATCTTCTTTGTGTTTTTTGTTTGCCCTGAACTGATCAAGCACCAATAGGGCAGGTTTGCGTAAGAGCCAACCTGGTCTCCTGCTCCAAACTTTCACAAACTAGATCTTCATCCCATCCATATCCATCCAACCCTTGTCATGAACATGAACAATCACTCCTCGAGGAATGTCTCCTTTTGGAATTGTTTTGCATTTGAAAATCAGCATAGGAGGCAGCTTGGTTCTGTGAGAACAACAAGCTAGAACGACTGTATAATGGCTCTTTTCATGTCCACTTGTCGGCGCCTCCGTAGCCAGGTGGGAAGGAGCAGCAGTGCATAGCACACGCTTCTTGATTAGACCGGGGTTCGAGCCCGTCGCCACCAAATATGGAGGATGCGGAAAGGTCAGGGAATGACCACCGCATATCCCGGAGCAATATGGCCTTAGTTGCTAATGCTCCTAAAAACCAAACAACAAACAAACAATGTCCACTTGTCTTCACAGTTACAGTTTTCACCCCTTCATATCAACAGTTCTGTTACTTGGGACATCAAATTGAAGGGAGACTTTGTCCATATTTGCAATCTGTCTCCACTCAAACTGATGTGTCTTCCAACATTGAATGACAAAACGATGAAATCCAAGGACTTTCTGCTCATAGCTTTCAGGCATCTTTTGGGAAAGTCTGGTGTGTGTATGCATGCTTAGTCCATTCCGTTTCATGAACCTGAAGCACCAATAGTGTCCTCCTTTGAAATCAGTAACTTCTTTTTCATTAGCAGTTCTTCTTGCCTCATGCTGAACCATCTTTGTGGACACAGGAATTCCAATTGCCCTTTGCTCTTCAATCTATATCTTCAATTCCCTCTCTAAATCAGGCCATTTTGCTGACTTGCCTCTCATGGCCTTCTTCTGCCGTGGCGTTTTCAGTAGGGTTTCTTCTTCCAGTAGCCAGTCTTGGATTGTTTTCTCAGTTGGAGGAGGACCAGACTTACGTTCAGCAGCACGATTTCCATTCACTTTTGCAAACTGGATCACTTTTAACGTGAATTCAGCACTGTACGAAAATCTTTTCTGAGCCATTTCTGGGCAGAATGTGGTAAAACGTAACCTAATATACCGGTAACAAGTGCGAAACAATGAGCGCAAAGACAATGAGCGCGAAAAAGCGGGAAATGCAAGTAAAAAAATCTACAACCACTGTATAAGATTTTTCGAAAATCTTATTTTTCAAAAAAAGGGTGTGTCTTATACATGGGGAAATACGGTAATGTGGTGTAATTATCTTTTTTATAGTGTTATCTTTGTTGGCTTATAATTGTTGTTTTTTAGCTCTTGAGCAGGCACGTTAAAAATTTAAATGAGCATGCACCTAGAGAAATTTTGTAAGATATCTAATATTTTGGAATTGGCAAGAAATAGTTTAATATAGTTTAATATTTAAAATAATTGTTTAATATATTTTAATCTTATTCATAGTTGTATTTTATAATGCGACTCATGATTTTAGCATTTTAATGGGTATGATTATGAAGAAGAGTTTTTAATATTACAAACAGTTTTAAATTTTAAAATAAAAGTGTAATTGTATACTTTTTCTTAAGTTAACAGTTTATGAAACCTTTTTCAAATTGTTTGTCTGTTTGCTAAGTTGCCTTCAAACTCAGTGGCCTTCAAATCTGAGCTTAGAACAATAAACCATGCATCAGTTTAATTCCTACATGGTTTATTGTTCTAAGCTCAGATTTGAAGGCCACTGAGTTTGTATACTTAAGAAAAAGTATACAATTATATATAATTGTATTCTTAAGTTAACAGTTTATGAAACCTTTTTCAAATTGTTTGTCTGTTTGCTAAGTTGCACAATATTCTGAGACCCTACCCCCCCCACCCCATGCATCTAAGCTCAGATTTTGAAGGCCACTGAATAATATTTTCTTAGGTCCTGAAGTTCACAGATTAGTAATTTGCAGAAGAGTTTTTTTTTTCAAAATGTTACTTAAATTAGGGAAAAAATTGTACAAATTGAATTTATGTAGACACATTGATCTTGCATAAATACTGAATCTGTTTATTATACAGGGTGTCCCTTTTGAATATTCCTGATTTTAAAATTCATGTGTTGTACATATGGCAAATGTAGTGGGAGCCAGAGGAGGGGAATATGGTCTAGTTTCGTTCTTTACGTTTTGAAATGCATTGTGATCAAGGCTGCGTTGCTGCTGTTGTTTGTGTAAAAATGGTGTCAGTGCAAGAGAAAGAACAGGCCATGGTGCGGTTTGCAGAGACAAAATCTGTTGTCATAGTTCAAAGGCAATTTAGATGTGTGTTCAACAAAGATGCACTACTCCAAAGTATATGGAGATGGTATAGGACATTTTTGAACACTGGCAGAATACAGAAGCAACATTGAGGACATTGTCATAGCATCTGAGAAGAGCAAGTTGATTTTATGGTGGTATGTGCTACCTTTGTTTGTAGCCTGCAGAAAACAATAAGTTGTGCATCAAGGGAATTGAACATTCCCTGTGAAACTTAAAAAGGATAGGTGGAATAGGACCAGGGTATGTCTGCCAGGGGCAAAGGTTGATGACGTTGTAGAGCGGATATCATCTTTTAAGGGCGCAAAAGGTGATATAGTTGTACACGTTGGCACTAATGATATTAAGAGTAGGAGACCAGCGGAATTACTTAGCAAGTACAGGTCACTGTTGAAAAAAAGCCGTGAATTAGGGTTGAATTTGAAAGTGTCTGCAATTCTGCCCAGACACGATAGGAGGGAGTATATGATGAGAGCCTTGTCGATCAATTCGTCCCTGGAGGGATTGTGCAAGGCTCAAGGGGTAGAATTTTTTTCAGCCTGGACTGTACTTGTTAACAGGAGAGATTGCTTCTACAGGGATGGGATATACTTAAATAGAAAGGGTGCAAGAATTTTTGCTGATGCTGTCGAGGCAGTGTTAGGTGGGTCGGAAAACTGCTAGTTGGGGGGGATACAAGGACTAATAGATTAACAGTAGCCACTGGCAGAGGTGGAAGCGATTCTTGCACTGCTTCTATTGAAATCAGCAGAAGCCTAAAAAACAAGACGCAGGATATTTCAGAGACTGCTGGGAGTCATTGCGGCACAAGTAAACACATGGGTTGTGTTAGGGTAGCTAAGAATAGAAACAGGTGCAGGTATACTTGCGTGTACACCAATGCTGGGAGTTTAGTAAATAAATTTGATGAATTTGAGGTATTGCTCAAAACATCAAAGGCAGATATTGTTGGGATATCAGAGACGTGGTGTCACACAGATATAAGGAATGCAGAACTGGAATTTGGGGACTACAATGTCTACAAAAAGGATAGGAAGGGAGGAGGGGTTATGCTATTAGTTAAGAAATACATAAAATCCAAGGAAGTGAAGCCAGTCGACATTGCTGTACAGTGCAGTGTCGAGTCAGTTTCTGTAACATAAGCATGAGTACACATTAATGCTTAATTTCTGAATGAGAAATATTTATTATAGTAATAGGATGAACAATTTAGGTTATGTTAATCCTTGAATTTTTATAGGCATTTGAAAGGCACTTGGATCTTTTTAACATCACAGTTGTGAGGAGACAAGCAGAGATAGAGGTAAGTGACAAATACTCATTATCGAAGTGTTCCTTTATCTTATGTAATAATAAAGCCACCATTTTCAATCAGGTGGTTTACAAGTGAACAGGCCATTTCATTTCAGGAAACAAATTTGGAAGTACCTGATAAAGTTAACTGGATATAAAAATGTAAAGATTTATATATTATACTCAGTTAACAGAGAAGTGCATCTTTCATCACAAAATGTAAAGATATCCTATCTGCGCAAAAATGAATGTTTCTTTTTATCATGTTATTGCACTTTATTGCCTTGTATGTTATTGCACTTTTTTCAGCAGATTCTCATCCCTTGTGAAGTGTTGAGGGAAGGTCCAAACCCAGATACAGTAATCAGGAAGTGGCCTTACCAAGTCTTAAAAAAGAATACACACCATTCCATAGCATTTCTGGCTTTGGCTGCAGAGCTACAAATTCTTCAGGACCTCGAGCTTTCTCCAGTAACTGTCATGCTATTTTGGTGTTGATATTAGCCAAAAAGATCCCTTGTGATTCTTAGAAAGTGGCATACAGAACTATATCCTGAGAAGTTCTAGCCAAAATTTTTTGGTGATTCATTCTTTGTGTGTTTCCATTGGATTGACATTTAATTTGTTCATTAAACTATGGAAATCATGATTTATCCATCGTTATGAGTCTATCTTGTCATAATGAAGGATGTGGATATCATCACCACTACTTATATTTGGTCTGCAGTGATATTATGGGGCATCTACCATGTGCAGCCCTTACTTGTGTTCAGCCATGTGCACAAAATGTCGTGGCTGAACTGACTGATGTGAAGAAATATGCATCAACATCTTTAACATTATGTGGATTTCTGTTAACTAAATTTTGAATTTTTCAAAGGCCTCATAGCATCCTTCTTGGATTACAGTAGACTACTGCTCCTGAAGATGCTTTTTTGTACCATGTAAATGAGCGCAACTTTTCCATTTTGTGAAAATTTCAAATGATTTTTTTAAATAATACAAAGAAATTCTTATTTTTTTATTACTGAAAATCAGTGATCAGGGACTTTCTTTGCAGCAGTCATTACACAAAATTCTCTTGGCAGCTCTGAAATGTGCAATGTTCATTAAATGTCAAAATAAAAAGAAACTGGTGTATTTCGGTTTCAGAAGGCCCAAACACAAGCATGCCACTCGTGATGTAGTTTCAGCTGCGAGCTCATTTGTGATGTTATGCAATGCCGAATGTCTCATGTACGCCTGTAGCGAATAATGGGTCCCTTCCCATTCCTCTGGCAGGCTTTGAAATATGACTCCTGTGGAAAATTTCAGAGAAGTGAGTGGCATCAACTGAAGTGTTTTGCACTTTTTTTAAGGCACGTGTTAGACGTGATGTGGAATTTACGAAATTTGCATTTGTTTAGCATTCATTCTTTGTCCTTAATTCTTTTGCATGTATCAATATATATAAATTCATTATGAAGTGAAAAATGGCAACATTTGAATTTTTAGGGAAAAACAGCCCAGTTAATGATACTTCTATGAAAAATAAATGATTGAGAAACAAATTGTAAAATAAATTTTATGTGAACAAGGTTAAATTTACTTTGCTGCTTTAAATATTCTGATATATTTTAAACAACTATTGAAATAAATGCATTATTGATTATATTTATAACTGAAATGCAATTCTAATGGCCAAACATGCTCCATGTCACTTTTGAGAAGGAGGAATTGTTTCCTTTACTCAAGTGCCGATGGTTGGATATTTTTCAGTCTTGGTGAGTTGCTTAGAGTGGCACACATACCTGTATCATGTCATCATAAGGGGAAAAAACTTTAAAAAAGAAACTAAAATAATAATATTTGGTTTAGATACTAGACCTCTGAGAAAGGAGGGCCCTTTCGTCACAAAGTAGTTAGTTTAACAGGAAAAATGAAGTCAGAATTACCTGAATGTGAGGCGCATTCAGATAGTTCATCTCTACTCATGTCAAGGTAATAAAAATTAATTTCATTACTTTGCTAGTTGTGCAGTGGAATTCCATCTACTACTTAGTATATATCCCCTAGCAATACTAATACATTTCCTACACTGCTTTAGCCACCTCTGGAAAGTCTTGAGTGGGGGGTGCATCGAGCCCAATGATGGATTTGCTGATGCCAATGCATATTGTTTGAAATCTAAATCCACAGAAATGATTCTTAATATCTCTAACGAATCAGAAGTTGCTTGAAGCTAGGTCTGGTGTGTGATATATCAGTTAAGAGTGTAAACTTTTGTTTATGAAAAACAGTGTCACCACTCCAGAAATATGGGGATGTATTGTCATGATTAAAGAACTACACACCATTTTATAACACTTCTGATCACCTCTTATGTTAAAAGAACTGAAAGAAGTTTGTTCTTCATGACCTCAGTTTAACTTGTTCCGGTGATTGTCATGCTGTCTTTGGGTGTTTGTCAGAATGATACCTTGTGGCACCCAGAAAATGATATACAGAAACTTCTGAGAAGCTGCTACTAGAAATTTTTTCAGTGGCAGTGAATCTGTGTTCCATCATGATTAGCATTTCATTTCTTAGTTAAACAACTGAAACCATGATTCATCTATTGTCATGATCTGCTAATGAACTATGGGTCTCTGTTATGGCTCAATATGAAGGATGTGGAAATTATCACCCTTACCCTTGCTCTGACCTTAAAGGTCAAAGATAAACTGCAGCCATTATCAATCTACTGCAGGATGGAAACCTCCTCAGTGATTCATGTTTGAGGGAAATGGACCATAATGCTCCACACTGGTCCAGTGTAGATTGGCAGATTGACTTTATTTAGCAGTCAGGAGCTTGAACCCCGGTCTACTCAGAGCGTGTACACTGCAGTCCACTCCTGCTCCCGACCACTTGGCTATGGAGGCCCAGTGGCTCAGACCTTACTCCTGTTCAACTTAAACAAATGCTCCTAAAAATCAAATAACAAACAAGCAAACAAACATATGAATCACATACGCTGTGGTATCTCCAGTCATTTTAATGTAACTTGACCTCCTTTACACAGGCAGCATGTAATAAGTATCATGTAGACATATTTTACACCAATACGAGCTCTGCTTTTGTTGCAGTATACCTACTTTCTCTGCACACTGTTCTAAATAGTTCTCAATTTCTGTAGATATCCTGAATTTCCTTGCTAATCTACTCAACCCCTGAGTTTTAGTAGTTGATGTTAAAGGCTTTAAGAGGAAGTTGATTGTATCATTCAGTTTTCCACAAGGTTGGTACCAACTCTACACTTCTGTTCTCCATTCTTCAGATTTTTTTTTTTGTAATCTATTCTGATGATGTGAAAATCTTATCTAAATCGAATTTCCTGGCGTTCTTTTGACATTGCTATCTCCTTGAGTGATACCTTCATTACGGAAGTTGAAACTCATAAAGACCTTCGAGTTCTCTTTGATTCCTAATTTAATTTTGCTTTCTTATGAAATTCACAAAAATTATTCCAGAATAATTTGAGTGGCATCATCCATGAATTTTTAAACAACACCTGGCTAATCATTAATTATTTTAATCTGATCATAAGACCATCCATTCTATATGTTTGCCCAATTTGGGCTGGAGTTTCCAAATTCAATTTTAAAAAAAATCTTCCCTTGAATATTGGTTCTTCAAATGGATCTTTTTCAAAGCCAGCTTTGAGGAAATCATCTCAAAAATGATTATGGTAGAATGATTAAACTACTCTCCATTTGAAGACAAAATTATGAAGTCAAATTCGTCAAAGTCAATTTCCATGGTTTTTTAAAATTGTTTCTCATACTCCTAGAATTTAAGTTGCAAACTGAGTAATTTTATTTTCTCTCTGTCTTAAACCTTGAATTGTTTATCATTTGTATTATCTTATTTGAAAAGACGTTTACACTTGTGTAAGTTGCTTGCTCTTGTTTTAACGTATTTTCTATGATATAATAATAATAAGGGGTGTGATGGCCCAGTGGTTATGACACTGGACTACCAGCCTGATGGACCCAGGTTCGAGTAAAGACTTGGCGGAAGTGAATGTGGCTCCATCATGCTGCGAGACCGGTATAATAATAGTAATAAATTAGAATAATAATAATAAATAAATTAATAGTAATAAAAAAATAAACATTATGAAAGTTGCTCCAAGGGACCTACCTACTCCAAGGTCAGCGTGGCATCATCCATCTATGGAGGTGGACCCCAAGGTCCACCTCCATAGATGAATGATGGAGACGGTCTCCCGAGGAAGACAGTGGAGCAAGTGGCGCTGTCCCTCATATGGCTACCACAAAAGAAGGGTAAAACCATCCAGCCTCACCAACTGGAAATGCTTCCTGCGCAACTGTGCCCACCCAGGAAGGAAGAAAACGCCAACGCATGAAGTGGAGCATCAAAATGAATACGTACATCATGCAAGCATACTATGAAATAATGAGGCTGGAGACCGATATGACAACTTACAGGATGAAACTACATACCAAGTGGCTGGAACGATTCCCAGATATTCAAGTCACCGAACAGCGGACCAGAGAAGGACTTTCGTCATGAGGAACCTGATAGCTCCTGCAATCTTGGAAAAAATCAAGCAGGACCTGAACGATCAACTATAAAGGATAAAGAATATGGAACCAGAGGAGGAAGAACATACCACCACCGAACCAGATGAGGAAGAGCAAGAAGAAATACAACCCACAGCAGCTGAAGTGGAAAGAGACGAGGTCATGATATTCTGAATAGAGGACGAGTGGAAGAAGGCCCTAACAGAATTCGAAGGAATGGACCCCATAAAGACTCACGTGATACTGAAGCATAGGCCGATTAGAACCTTGTGGAGAGTCACAGACCACCTCAATCGGCAATCCTTGAACACCTGTAGGACAGTCAGAGAGTTCCTCGACCAACAGTAACACTAGACATAACAACTACCCTGTGTACTTGGTAGCAGCAATACCTGTCACGATGTGGAACCCCCAATCAGGGAGAAATCATATGAGCAACAACAATAATAATAACAAGAAACTATTTTACATCAGTTATAATTGGTGCATTATAGCCTTAGATGCTAATGTGCCATAAAACTCTAAAACAAACAAACAATCAGTAATAATATTAATAATAATCAAGACAAAAAACACATTTTTTAAAGTAAACAAATATAGCGGATTTATCAGCTAGTTTCAGTTTCTACAGTGTTTTATTTATTATGTGGAAACTGAAACTGGCATATTGAAGTGGAAAGCAGAAATAGTAAATAGTCGTGCAGTACCATCAGGTAATAATATTAATAATAATCAAGACAAAAAACACATTTTTTAAAGTAAACAAATATAGCGGATTTATCAGCTAGTTTCAGTTTCTACAATGTATTATTTATTATGTGGAAACTGAAACTGGCATATTGAAGTGGAAAGCAGAAATGGACCTATAATTCAAAGTAAACAATAATTATACACTACCAGAGCTGCTCAACTAAAAGTTTAACTATATTTAAAAGGTTCTGAAAAGTTTCAGTCATTACTGAAGCATTAAACACAATAAACCGCCAATTAATGTGCAAGTTATTTTAATGAGGAACCTATCAGGTACCTTGGGACCACCATCAGTTTAATAATTTAACATTGGAAAAGTCTGGCAATATGAGCATCCTGCTTGTTTTTTAGTATTGTGTGGTTTCTATGTGTAATTTCTTTCCCTACTTTAACTTTTATAAATTCAGTATAATCTCTTCCCCCATCCCTCTACCTCCCTGCATGATTCAGGATGTTATTTTTATTATTATTTTTGTTGAAGAATATGGCACTTTCACATTTTCCAGTTAAAAAAAGAGAAAAATATATTTTAGACCATTCCCAAACACATAAATCACTATTCTTTCACTTTGAATCTATTGCATTGAAGTTTCACAATGCTTAAATTTGCAATATTGAACTACACCTAATATTGCACTAATTGATATATTTAATTTGATATTGCAAATTTTTTTATTATTTAAAGTTTTTTTAATATTTGAGTTATTATGTGCACAGTTTTTATGCACTTTACTAATTTAAACTTGTTTTTTGCACAACATTGCTTCAGACAAAATCAAAGGTGAGTTAGAAAATTTAATAACTTAAAAAAAAAAAAAAAAAACTGTTCTTTTACAGAATATAATTATATGTAATACCAGAGTTTCCCTTTCGATATTTGCTTGCAATATTTATTATTTCTGTAATATAATAAGCTCTGTTTGAATTTGATTATAAAGATAATTTTTGTTATATGGGTATTCTTTGTTATCGGGTTTACCTTTATTAGATTGTTGGGAAAGACATTTATTTTAGGAAATATTTTAAGCATGATTGCAAGTAGTTGCTTTTGAAATTTTAGCCAATATTAACATTGGCTAAAATTGCATTCAGAATCCCAGTATAAATAATAAATTTTCTATAAAAAAAATTCTTATTAGATGAATAGATGTTGCAAGGAGTTACTTGAGCTGTTCATCGGGTTTTCAGATTTTCTTCAACATACTTTTTAACAAATAGCAACTGTTAACAAATAACTGCATTCATTGAGAATAAATAGCAGTAGAAAGAATGCAGCACTCACCTTTGGTTTGCCCATCCTATTGAAACTGCCCAACCAAAACAAACCACAAATGTGATGTCCAACCGGAATGCATCAAGTCCAACCGGACTTGACAGTGTTTCACAATAGGTTTGGATTTAAGAAATAGGACATTCTCTGTGTTTGTTAATATGATATATTCATGTTTGTCATGAGTGAGCATGCATTCCTTTGGGTCGTATATTTGTAAAAGCCATATGATAGATTAATAGTTCATTAATATTTGTGTATTGAGATTGTAATCTACTAGTCATCTTAAGTTATATTCATCCAAATAATGTGTATTTGCTGTATAATCTTTTATTAGCTGCGGCAGAAAGGCAAACAGATATGAAATATTTAAACATTATCTTGTGCAGTCAAATCATTCTGTAGGTATTTTATTTTTGTATTAATCTTAGATGCATTATTGGATAATTTATCCTATAAGATAAAGTAATAACACATGTATATCGAACTTTCTCACCTGCACAAAAAAAAATATTTTTCTTGCCTATCAGACAGTTTCCTTTATCACTGGAGTATCACTGGAGAAAAATTGTTTGAAAATTATTAAAGCATGCAACAGATTTCTTGAATGTGTTTGGATTTGGTATTACCTTTTAATACTGAATCCAAAATTTACCTTTTAATCTACCAAGTGATGCACTCCTGATTCGGGCCCCAGAACTGAATAATCACGTGCAAACTGCTCTGGTTTAAAAGGACCTAGTTCTATTAGTAGAACTCCATTGTTAGGGAAACAGTAAAAATTTTTTGTAATAAGGATAGATGGACTAGAACAGGGTATGTCTGCCAGGAGCAACAATTAATGATGTCACCAACAGATTGTCAGATTTTAAGGGGGTAAAGAGAATATTATTATTCATGTGGGGACTAATGATATTAATGGTACACATGATCTGGCAATTTGTTAGACAAATATAGGACCATACTGAAGAAATGCCGTGAGTTAGGTCAGAATGTCTATGTACTTCAATTCTACCCATGGCCCGATGGGAGGGATTATATGCTGAAAGCCTTGTGGATTAACTCAAATTGAAGGACTCTGCAAGGCTTGGGGGGGGGGGCAATTTTATCAGCTTGGCTCGCACTTGTGGGTAGAAGGAATCTGTTTTGTAGAGACTGGATACATTTAAACAAAGATGGTGCAAGGGTTTTGCCAGTATCATTGAGGATACTTTGAGGTTTCAGAGGAAACTGCTAGCTTGGAGGGACAGGATAATATTGATACACAATTTATTTGATAGAATTGGTCAGAGTAACTCAAGAGTTCTTGTTTGTTACCACAACACATCATATTAGCAAGATGTTTTGAGGGCAGAAATGTTTCAAATGGACGGGTAGCTAATACTGAGGAAGCAAGCTTAAAGAACTTAAAGGGGTAGTTAAATATACACGAACACTAATTGCCGGTATAGTAATATCAGAAGTGTCATCAATAAAATGAGTGAATTCGAACTGCTGGTTAGGACAAGTAATGCTGACATAATAGAACTTATGGAAACGTGGTGCCACCTAAAAATAGGGGATGATGAGTTTCAGTATGGTATGGACAATGTATTTAGGAAGGATAGGGCAGATAGAAGGGGTGATGGGGCCATGCATTCTTATCAAATGCATCCTGAACGCGATGAAAGCTTTTGCAGATTCAGACATTTCCCCATGCTAGTATAGAATCTGTATGGTGTGAGATAGTTGGAAGCAAAGGTATAGCAAGAGTGGGAATAATCTATAGGCCAGATGATTGTGAAGATTATGTGAAGATGAGACCTTTTACACGTGAATGAAATGGACAAGTATGCCTTATTATGAGTGATTTTAATTTGCCTGTAATTGATTGGAGCAAATGGGAAGGAAACTCTACAAGGGGTACAAAATTTTTAAATCAACTAGATGATTGTTATTTGTATCAACATCTCAGGCAAACTACTAGAGAAAAGAATATTTCAAGCCCCGATCATCACCCATGAACCAGATGACATATTAGGGTTGACAGTATGGGAACCAGTAGTAGGAAGTGATCATGGAGTTCTACAGTGGACGATGAAGAGAGAGAGGTAGCAGTCGTTAAAGGCAAATAATATCAGGTTATAATTTCAGGACAGGAAATTACGATGGCTTAAGGTGCTACATGGCTTCTATTAACTGGGTGGATATCTCACAGCGAGCAAATACAATTGAATTATGGTATACCTTTAAAACAGTAATCACAGAAGCCTTGAATGCGTATATACCATTAAAAAATACTTCAAGGATCCCAAGTTGGATGAATAATGAAGTTGCCTGATTACTTGAGTGGAAAAAGGTGGCCTGGAAAAGTTAGATAGCAATAAAAAGTACTGAAGCCTATGACAGCTACAAATTGATCTGTAATAGTACTGCAGAAATGGTTAGACTGGCAAAGGCAGATTATGAGAAATCACTGGCAAAGAGAGCAGAGAGTGGGGATAAGGAATTCTTCACTTATATAAATGCAAAGAAGAGAAGGACAAATCAGATAGGGTGCGGGATATTGGACATGGGATATTGTTAGATACCCAGCTGATGTTGCAAATGAACTCAACAGTTATTTTGCATCGATATTTACAGAAGAAAAATCCTTTATGGCAATAAGAAATTGAGTGAAGTTGAAAAATATGTAATTAATGATATTGAAATTTCATGTGATTATTTAATGAAAAACTTTTGAGCCCACAGGCGAATAAGGATTCTGGGGTTGATGACATGTACCCTATAATTTTGAAGGAGATTGCAAGTGAGAGCATTGAACCGTTAAGGCCAATTATGTGAGCATCACTGGACTCAGGAGGGATTCCACTGGATTGGAAAAGTGCCAATATTGCCAATACATGGAGGCCACTCTAAGAGTGTAGTGGGAAATTATCAACCGGTCAGTCTAACGTCAGTACTAAGGAAAATCATGGAGGCAATGATCAAGGGTGGAATTCAGGATCATTTAGATAGAAATAGAATTCTGAAGGATGGTTTTGTAATGGGAAAATCATGTTTAACAAATCTGGTTAGCTATTTTGACAGGATCACTAGTGAGCTGGATTTAGGGAATAATTTCGTCATTGTTTATTTAGATTTCAGCAAAGCATTTGACTCAGTCCCACATGAGTGGTTACTTTATAAGCTGGAACAGGTTGGAATCACAGGGAAAATCCTTAGATGGATAGTAGGATGGCTTCAGGGTAGAATGCAGAGGGTTGTGATAAATGGTTATCCTTCAGATTGGGTTAATGTAAGAAGTGGATTTCCCGCAGATCAGTATTGGGAACCACCGTTATTTTTTATTTTCTTAAATGACATTGATGAAGGGGTAGAGGGTGTGATATTTGAATTTTCAGGTGATGTAAAGAACACCAGAAGAGTTGTTAATGATCATCACCAAGCAGAGCTTCTTCAGAGTGATCTAGATAGACTTCAGGGATGGTCAGAAAAGTGGCAGCTATGCTTTAATTCAGCAAAATGCAAGGTCCACCTGGAGAACAGCAACCCCACAATAACTTCTCCACCTTGTGGAGTTGAACTAAAGTCAGCTGTGGAAGAAACGGTCAGACATGGCGTTTTCCGAGCATTGTAGGCAGGTTGCAAGGAAGGCCCATGGTTGCCTATTGATGATTTTTTGAACATTTGCTGGTAGAGTTATCATCAGCCATTTTCAGTCCACTGCAGGATAACGCCTCTCCAGCAACTTTCCAGTTTCTTCTGTTTTGCACAATGGCCATCCATTTACTGCCCACAAACTCGTGAATTTCATCTGTCTATCTCCGTCGTTGTCTTCCAGGTTTTCTTCTAGCTCCTCTTGGGTACCATTCTGTTATTTTCTTAATCCATCTGTCATCATGTCTTCGAGCTGTGTGTCCTACCCAAGACCATTTTATAGTTCTTTAATTTTGATAAGAATGTCTTTTACTTGAATTTGCTGCCTAATCCATATGTTTCTCTTCTTATCTAACAGTCTGATTCCTAATATAATCTGTTCCATTCTTTGCTGTGTAGTTCTCAGCTTCTCTTCTATTCTTTTGGTGAGTGCCCAAGTTTCACTTCCATAAGTCATAGTGGGTAGTATACATTGGTTCATTATTTTACGTTTCAGACAAATTGGGACATTGCTCCTCAGTATGTGACTATATTTCCTGAATTCTATCCATCCAAAATTTATTCTTCTCTTGACTTCCAGCCATTTATCATTATTACAGCTAATAACTTGTCCCAGATAAGTATATGAATCCACCTATTCAATTACTGCTCCTTCAATGATTGTATGCATACTTGTTCATTATTATTTTTGTTTTTGCCCTATTCATATTTAGTCCGAAATCATTACTAACTCTGCATAACTGATTAAGATTTTACTCTAATTTTTTGGGGTTATGGCTTATGATCACAATGTCATCTGCAAATTGTAAACAGTTTAGGTACTTTCCATTCACATTGACTCCTTTCTGCAACCAGTGTAATCTTTTGAAAGCTTCCTCAAGGGCAGCGGTAAACAACTTCGGAGATATTGTATCTCCTTGTTGAACTCCTTTCTCAATTTTAAATTTGCTGCTGTCTTTATCTAGTCTAATAAAGGAGGTGGCTTTCTCATATATTTTCTTCAAAATCATAATATACTGAGTATCTATGCCTTGTCTTGTGCCCGAAACATTGTCGTATTCTGTATGGCTTCAGATGCCTTTTCATAGTAGAGATAAGGACGTCATAATTCCATTATATAAGGCTATTGCTAGACCACACTTGGAATACTGTAATGAAGTATGGAGACTGCACCTAAAAGAAGGACTCCGAGTGCCAAGCGTAGTGATTCGAGCAACCTTTCAGCGAATTATCTAGCGTGCCAATTATTATAAAAAGCTTTATTTTTTTTTGGGAGTTTTTGCAATTTCCTTAAAATCCTATTGATATATTAATAGCATTTAACACAGTAAATGCTTATTAATATAGAAAGGAAAGTCACCTTTCTGAGTGCACTGCCATTGACTTTACCATACACGAAGAGCATGTCCACATACTCTTCGCTGCTGTAACCTCTTTCCATGTTGACTATCTTTTTTTGACAAGTACTAGTATGCCTGTATGTCTCAGAGCATTGAGAGAGGTTAAAGGGATAGAATGAGCATGACCTAAACAAACAATTCACTGGTGAATCCCAACTAGAAATGTGCAATATCTTGAAAACGATTCACTTAAGGACCCATATTTACTAGGCTTTTTTTGCATATTGTAGTCTGTCTAGTTCACCTTTAAATTATTTATTGACCATCACTATTGAAACACCCTGTATATACCAAATCCTATGTGATATTTTTAATGTCAAAAATGCAGACATTCACAAACAATATGCAGAGGGATAGCAGTATGTGCCAAATGTGATCCTCGAGAATACACCAATCAAGAATGTACAACTGAGCACCCTAAATGCCCAAACTGTAGTGGAAACCACACTGCCTACTCTCGGGAATGCAAAAATGAAAACAGGAAAGAAAAATACAAAAATATAAATCAGAGCATAAAGGTACATACCAGGAAGCCAGAAAGACGTTACAACCAGCTAACATAAGGAAATTTACCTATGCACAAATAACACAAGTAATGCAAATAACCCAAAAGCAACAAACAACAGGGTCACAATCTCACCAAATGAATTGTTGTCGGACTGGGCATGCAAATGGCTGACATCCACAAAACAGCAGAAATGAGAACAGGCTGCAAACACCCCAATCTTAGTTCCACCGACGGTAATTTCACCACTACAAGGGAAAACCAAAGACTCCTCCATAGCAGTACATCATGCTGCTGAACAAATGGACATAGCAGGAAAAACACAAGAAGAGCCCCTTCTAGAAGTAGTTGTTGAGGAAGATATGGACACTGGAAAGCCATATATCCCTAAAAAAGACAAATCATGGACAGAAAAATATAAAACAGTAATGAGAAAACAACCAGAAAACTCATTTAAAACAAAACAATGAATACTTTTATTCAATGGAATTGTCGAGGGTTCCATAATAATATTGATGGTATCCGGGATTTAATTTCTCAGTATCACCCGATATGTTTCTGCCTACAAGAAACATATCTAAAACCTGACTATACAATCTTAATCAAGAACTACACTATAGGTAGATGAGATCGGATAAATAATTTTATCGTCCACAGAGGAGTAACAATCCTTGTCAATTTTCACATACCAGTTCAAATAGTTCAACTACAAACCACTTTTGAGGCAGTAGCACTACATATAGCAGCAAGTAGTTTAATAACAATAGTATCAATATATTTACTCCCAAACCCAGAAATAGTTTATGAAGATTTAGAACTGATAAAGCAATTGTCCCCCCCCCCCTACACACCTACTGTATAATGGGAGATCTAAATGGACACCACCCCTTATGGGGAAATACTGATCTCAATAAAAGGGGACACAATATAGAAAAATTTATAGATGCTAAAAATCTAACCCTCCTGAATAGTGGAAAGCACATGTATGTTCACCTTCCAATAGGAATTAGCTCATTGATAGATCTTACTTTATACTCTCCAGCATTATATACTGTTTTAGAGTGGAATGTTCATGAAGATCCATTACTCAGTGACCACTATCCCATCATTGTCACTCTAACAATAAACACTGCATGTCAATCCAGACAAAAACCCAAATGGAAGCTTGACAAAGCAGACTGGGAAAAATACAAAAATCTAGCAGTAATTGAACAACAGAAAGTTATATAACTAACCATTGACCAGGCAGTACAATATGTAACCGACCAAATTAACCAAGTAGCAGAACAACCAATAACAAAAACATCCACCAAACTTCCTCTATTCTCAAACAAAACGAGACAGAAACAGAGCTTAGAATATTTTTCACAAAAATCCTACCACAGACAATCTAATACATTTTAAAAAAAAATGAGAGCAAGATATGTCAGACAAGCATGCAAGAAAGCCCTCTGGTTATGTTTCGCCTCAACCCTAAACAGAACTACAAATACTAAGACAGTTTGGGATAAAATGAGTAATAGATACCAAAATTTAGTACATTCAATTAGCAAGGGCAAGATGTAGCTGATCCAAAAGATATAGCAAATGCTTTAGATGAAACCACCAAAATTTCTGCCATTACATCCTATCCACCAAAGTTCTAGCAATATAAAAATCAAGATAATATAATTTAAATTTCTCTACAAAATGTGTTGAACAATATAACTGTCCACCAACCGTAGAAGATCCAGATAGTATGAATTATATGATGATAAAGAAACTCGGTGAAGAATCTTTACAATCCCTACTTCTTTTATACAACAGAATTTATACGGAGCACAAGTTTCCTGACATGTGGCATCATGCGATTATCCTCGCTTTACTAAAACTTGACAAAGATCCTACTAATCTGAAGAGCTATCATCAAATAGCACTCACCAGCTGCCTAGGAAAATTAATGGAAAAGATCATAAATATTAGACTTATGTGGTACCTAGAAAACCATAACCTTTTGTGCCCAGTACAGTGTATCTTCAGGAAGTATAGATCAACCTTGGACCTCCTAATTCAAATAGAAAGCAACATACTGAATGCTTTCATTAGAAAAGAGCATTTAGTCATGATATGTTTTGATATCGAAAAATCATATGGTACAGCCAGCCTAGTGCTATGGCATTCTCTGAGATATATATAACTTAACGCTAAGAGGACATCTCCCTATTTTCATCTAGAACTTTTTACAGCAAACCTTCCAAGTACAAACACAAACTACACTGTCAAAAGTTTTTCTACAAGGAGAAGGGGTACCACGGGGATCAGTGCTGACTGCCATCCTGTTTGCAATAAAAATAAACTCGATAACCCAACATATACCACCTACCATAAATACAGCTCTTTATGTAGATGATTTTAATATCTCTTTCCAATCCCAAAATATGAGAACAATAGAATGCCAATTACAAGGTGCAATTAACAAAGTCAGCGATCGGGCTCAAGAAAATGGTTTCATGATTTCGACACAAAAAACAATAGGCATGCACTTTTGTAGGAAAAGAAATCTTCATTTAGATCTGTAATTAAAGCTTAATAGACAGTTAATTCCAATCAAACCAACCATAAAATTCCTTGAACTTATTCTTAATAAAAAACTAACCTTTTTAGAACACAAAACAACTAAGAACAAACTGCCTCAAGAAACTAAATATTTTGAGAACCCTATTGTCAACAACCTGGGGTGCTGATAGAGTTACTTTATTGCGATTATACAGAGCCATCATAAGATCTTGACTAGACTATGGAGCACCCGTATGTAACTCAACAAAACCGAGTGCCTTGAGATGGCTTGATCCAGTGCATCATAGTGCTTTACATATAGTATTAGGAGCATATTGCACATCACTGGTCCAGAGCCTATATGCAGAAGCTCATGAACCACCACTACAACTTCGGAGACAAAACTTACTGTTATGCTACACTGCTAGGATAAAATCAATACCTGACCACCCGATATGGACAATCCTACATGATTGTCCATATCGGATGGTCAGGTATTATCCATCTTTGGATACTATACAAACAACATGCGATCTACATATGTATAATTGGAAAAAGACTTCTTTACTTAAGCAAAATTTCCACCAATTACATGCAGCCTACAAAGGCCAACATTGCAATTCCACCCTGATATACCTAGATGGTTCGAAAACAGTAACTAAAGTAGGACTAGCCGTCAAGTTCCTGAATACCATCATCTCCCAGTAATCCCAACAGGGTGCAGAATTGGAGGTTGTACAACTAGCCATAAACCATATATGCCTTTCCAAGATAAAACCAGCAGTGTAATCAATCTTTATGGATTCATTCAATGCCCTGCAAGCCTTAAAGGATAACACCATAAATACCATCTGACCATATGTAAAATACAAAATATGCTAACAAAACTAGCAAAACAAAAGTAAAACATAACTTTCTGCTGGGTCCCTGGACATGTAGGAATAGATGGTAATGAACAGGCGGACCAAGCTGTAAAACATGCGGAAAGCGCGATCAATAATACCATAAAATTACCATACCTAGCCTATAAAATTACAATTCGAAATAGCGCCGAAAGACAGTGGCAACAAAAACGGCAGGGGCAAGCTGGTAACAAGTTATTACAGATAAAACTATTGTTACAAAAATGGAAAACCAGTACAAGAACCAACAGACAAGAAGAAGTTATACTAAGCAGATTAAGAATAGGATGCACCAATATTACTTACTCCTACCTGCTCTGAGCTGAGTCAGGTTACCTTTAACTCCTTAAAAGGAATGAACACATTTGCTCTTTGAAAACCTGCCATTAATAATTATGAACAATATTGTCAGATAAATCTAATATATTTGATGTTTTCCAGTTTCTGAAACATATAAATTACTATAATTTGATGTAAAAATCATAACAAAAGACATCAGTGAATAAATCATAAGTTTGGCACACTATAGCCATAGAAGCTGATGCACCAGTAAAATATCCAAAAAAGATACTGAGCTTCTTGAAAGAGTCCAGAGATGGGTAACTCACCTGTTGAGATGAGAAACAGGGCATCCGTACAAGGAAAGACATCGAATATATGGTTGTACAGTTTGGAAACTAGGCACCTTAGAGGAGACTTGATTGAGGTGATTAAGACTCTAAGAGGCAAAAGTAAAACGAATGGGGATGAAATTTTCATGATTATAAATTATTCTAGAACTAGGGACCATAAATTCAAGTTATGGGGGAGATATTTAGACTGGATTGCAGGACATTTTATTTTAGCCAGAGAGTTATAAAGTACTGGAATTAGTTACCTACATGGGTGGTTGATGCTGACAGTTTGGGGAAATTCAAAGGTCAGCTGGATATAAGGGAGGTGGGAAATGCATTGGTTATGTATTTCCTTTTTTTTTTTTTTTTTTAATTAATAATTTTTTATTTTATTTAATTTTATTATTATTATTTTACTCTTTTTTTTTTTTTTTTTTTTTTTGGGTGGCCATTAATAATACTAAATACTAATAATATCCTTTTTTTTCCTTTCTTTTTTAATGTGTTTATGCTCTTATGCCATTTTGTGGTTCTGGTAACTGCTAAAATCACTCTGAGCTTATTTTACTCTCACAATTATGGAACTCATTTTCCACTGCCAGGTTTTTTTATGTTAAGTTCCTTAAATATATGCTTGATTTGTAAAATACATGTTTCAGTTTTTGTTATAATTGAAAGAAGTTTTGATTATGAAGCCTTTGAAAACCCACCAGTATATGTTACAACACAATTTTCCGTTAAATATGAATGGTATCTCCAGTCTTTCAACAGTTTTACATCTGTTAAGGTCAAAATTTGTACTCAAAAATAACTAACAGTGTAATATGAACTACAGGTAACCTGCGTTGCACAACATGGTACTTATATAATATGGTTTCGCTGTAACACAGTTTGAGAATTATGGGAAATCTCGCATAACATGTATTTTTGAGCTTTTGTGCTGGGAAAACCCTGCTGTTATGTTAGATATAATTTTCAATGTTAATTTTCTTTAATTTTTGTGAATTCCCACTGTTGACTCGCTAGTAGTTATTGCCTTCGTGATATTTATCTAAAGCACATTTCTGGAGGTCACTACCATAAAACAATAAAAACAATTTGTAGTTTCCGGTTTATTGGTCTTATTAGTGCAATCAATTAAAAACTGGTGGTAAACTCGACTTCTTGCATTTGCTATAGTACCTATAGCTGGATTCTGTAGGTTTTCACGTTATTATGGTGAAATGTGGTTCCCTTTCCATGAAATATTCAACCATATAAAAAACATAAATAAATTTTCAGAAACTCATTACTCTGTATCTTGTTTTTTGTAACTTGTGCATGTCGTGTTCTTTGTTATTAATTGTTTATCATTTTTACTGTTTTAAATTTTACAGCCAAAAAGTCCGTAAATTAGTTAGTATGTACATATTACAGTGTATATTAATTAAACTACGTATTTAAGTGTAAATTTATTTTTATTTTGATAACTGGAAAATATTGTTCTGATTTTCATGTATCATTTAACTTAGTTAATTGGTAAGGTAATAAAGTTAAATTTGTGCATTATATCTAAGCGGGGTCCACTGTATTTGTTTGGGAGATTCCTGGGTTAGGTTCTGTGCTATTGAACTTGTGCTTGTTTGAGACCATAAAAAATTGTCACTTCGAAGCATGCAGATTGTGGCTTTGATTGTGACAGAGAGCAGAAGGTACATGAAATCTAGATGCTTCAGAAGAGATTGCGCTTAGCAGCAATGAAGAGGAAGAAAATTAAATGAACGTACATTATCTGACATATAAGTATCACAGTTTGTAAGGTAAGATGTTTGTTCAGTTATTGCGACTTATAAAATTTATAACTTTATAAAAATGAAGTTAAAATATAAAGTTATTACTGCTATAAAAATTAAGTTTCCGATATTATAAAAATAAACGGTGTATTTTTGTTAGCTTTTGGATCGTACCCCCCCCCACACACACACATGAGATTTTGTAGGAACCAAACTACAGTGTTATATGAGGGTTACATGTATATGCTGTGGTCTCTATGGCAATTAAAATTGTTAAAATAAAAATTGTAATACAGCAATACTTTGCTTAGCATGGCTTCAAAAAGCACTGGTTTCACTATAAAACAGTTTTCAGTTTAGTTTAAGTTGAAAATTTACTGTACATATTAAAACTCATTCAATAGCCCAGACACATACTCTACATATGTGCTGTGTTGTTGTAGCCTAGGTAGGCGTAAATATATGCTGCAGTGGCAACTCTCGTCTCACATGCATATGTGCCATTAGCTCCCCTCAGACAGTCAGCGGTTGTGTGCAACAGTGTTCAGTATATTCTTAATTCCATTCTGATGTGACGACGTTGATAGCTTTTCAAACTTTTCATTTCACAATTTATTTTTAATATATCTGCAATCAAAAATATATCTGCATTTTGGTTAGAAATCACTGCCAACGATATGTATTTTGTTTGGCAGCATGTTTTGCCCCATTTGATAAATGATTTCACCAGCAGTAGTAGTAGTAGTGGCATGTGATGCAAAAAAGCAAGTGTATGGGTTTATACAGCATCAGCCAAAAAAAAATATTACAAAACAATCCTCTCTAAATATTTGTCCAGTTCCTCCTTAAATTTATTTAACCTATCAACTTCCACAATGACAGATGTAAGTTTGTTCCAGCAATTAACCACCCAGTGGCTAAAGGCAAATTTCTGCACATCTATTTTACATTTTTCCTTCCTCAATTTCAATTTATGCCTCCATAGGTTCGTAATCTGAACAAGTGGAAGAATCCCATCAGAATTCAGCTTTCTCAACCCATTCAAAGTCTTATACACCTCAATCAGATCACCTTGCAGGTGCCTAGTCTCCAGCTGCTGCAATTTGCAGAACTTAAGCCTCTCCTGGTAAGAGGATCCCTTCATTCCCCTCACCAATCTTGTTGCCCTTCTCTGTACCCGCTCAAGCAAATCTACATCCTTCCTAAAATGAGGCCTCCAGACCTGCAAAATTCCTGTATATAATTGACAACACCCCATGACCTGCCCAGTCTGCATTGCTCAGCAAACTTCATGTCGGATTGCACAAGTACTCCCAGGTCTTTTTCATTTTCTACCACCTTAAGTGTAGTACCACACAGTTGGTATGTTTCTCTGGGGTTACTTCTACCATATGCAGTACTTTGCATTTTTCAATGTTAAACTTCAGTTGCCACTTCTCAGCCCATCTGCCCAAATTTTCTAGATCCTGTTGCAGTAGCACACTGCCATTACTGTCATTAACAACCCTGCCAACTTTTGTACCATCTGCAAACTTCGACACTAAGCCTGATATACCTTTATCAATATCATTGATAAATATACAAAACAACAGTGGACCCAACACCGAACCCTGTGGGACCTCCGCTAATAACATTAGTCCACGAAGAGCAGCACCCATTGATTATCACCCTCTGTCTTCTCCCACTCAACCATCTTTTTATCCATTGTAGCACCTTACTCCTAATACCATTCTGCTCCAATTTGTACAGTATTCTTCCATGCGCAACATGTCAAAAGCTTTCTGAAATCCAAGTATATGATATCAAAATTATTTTTTGCATCCAGTCCCTTTGTAACCACATCATAATAACCAATCAAATTTGTCAGACAAGACTTTCCCTTAACAAACCCATGCTGTATCTGAATTATTGCTGCAATCTTGTCTAGATGATCCTGCAATGCATCTTTAACCAGTGACACTATTATTTTATGCGGAACAGAAGTTAAACTAACTGGTCTGTAATTACTTGTGTCACCCTTCGATCCCCCTTTGTGAATTGGGGACACATTTGCACATCTCCAGTCCTTGTGGACCTCCCCTGAGTCCAAGGATGCTCTCATAATTCTGGCTATGGGTTTGCTTACTTCCTTTGCTGCCTCCTTTAATATAACTGTATAGATCCCATCCATCCCCAGGTGCCTTTCTTATGTTTTGAATCGCAAGTTCAGACAATTGCTGAAGACGTTTTGAAGATCAGAAAACACTTGGGATTCGGAACTTTGGACACTGCCAATGTATGTGACTGCACTGGCTCACATGCAAATGACTTAGATGATGCAGCTCTCCTTGAAATTGACGAGGAGCAAATTGCATGCGAAGAAGAGAAAAACAATTCTGAAGTGGATAACACTCAAGTGGCACCAAGAGAATTTTCAACAGAAGAATTGGAGAAAGTTTTTCAGGGGGTTGACATGGCCTGCGAAGTGATTAAGAATGGAGATCAGAATGTTGAACGTAGCATCATGATATGGCAAATTTTCCAAGATGGGATTCTATGCTACAAAGACCGATAAAAAGAAGACAACTTTACCAGACTTCATGATTGAAATACCTAAATGAACAATAAAGTTTTTTTCTCATCTCTCATGATGTTACCTTTTTATTAATAAAATTTTTGCAATATTTTTTATTTCAAATCCTTTTAATTGGCTATCAAGTGCAAATTGTTTATAGAGCTATTATAATTTGTTTATAGACTGTTTATCTAGTGCGCATTCAATTAAAACCCATTATAATTATATCTCAATCAGCATGGTTTTACGTAACATGAAACAGTTTCGGTACCAATTATCAGGGCTATGCGGGGTATTGCTGTACTAAAAAAAAGGGAGAAAAAGAAAGGGGAAAAAAAAAAAAAAAACCAGATAGATAAATGTAGGAGTTCTATAAACTGTCATACAGTTTAAAAAAATAAAATTTTATATATTCAAATTAAAATACAGCATACAATAAAATTTGATTGTAATTGATGATGTAACAAATTAAATGTGAAGTACAGTATTTTTGTTTATGTTCTATTTTAATAAATTGCACTGATCAATATATAATAATGGTACTAGCATATTTGGATAACACCTTTCCTGATAGTATTTTTAATATCAAATAACCAATTACTATAGACTTGTGCTATAATCTAAGTTTCAGTCATGTTCTCCATGATTCCTAACTGCAAAGGGCATTTCTATAAACTGTATAATAGTAATTGGTTATCTGATATTGAAAATACTATCAGGAAAGATGTTATACAAATACACTAGTACCATTATTATACAGGGTGTCTGGGCTAAAGGTATCCAAAAATAACAGCTTATAATGCGAGAACCACTCATTATATTTTCTAAAACGAAAGCACGGTCGATAGAAAATCTCTCCACGATTTGTTTAGTCACATTTTGCCACATTTGGGGTATGGAGAATCCTCACCAAAAGTCTGTCTGATTAGGAGTGCACAAAAATGGCGTCATCAGTCCATTTCCCCCCCATAGATATATATCTATGGGGGGAAAGCATGGAGCTTTAATGAACACTGTGTACTAGAGAAAATTTTGGGATTTGGACGATTTGAAACAGTATTGTTGAAACAGTTGCTCTAATACCGCCTCAGATGCTGGAAACACTTGGCAAGAGTTTGAGTATCATATTGACATCTGTCGAGCTACTAAAGGTGCCCATATTGAACTTTACTAACCTTCATAAAGATTTGGTGAGTTACTCAGTATAATAACAAAAAAATTATTTTAATACACCTTATAGATGCTGAGATATATGTGTTTACTTTTTGATACCTCTAGCCCAGACACCCTGTATATTGGTCAGAGAAGCTCTGGTGCAATTTATTAAAATAGAACATGAACAGAAATACCATACTTCACATTTAATTTCTTACATCATCAATTGAAATAAAATTTTATTTTTTAATTTTCAGTTTTCTTTTCCTTGAAAATGGTGCAGATAAATTTTCAAGCCCAGCTTTAAATTTGGCATATTTACTAGACATTCCTCTTTTAAGGAGAGAATTTTTAGTTGTTTTTTAATAAGTATGGTTAATAACTAAATGTATATTTCATTAACTTATAAGATAACAAACCTTAATTTTACAATATTTAATAAATTATATCAATGTAACTGATTATTCCCTGCTAGACAGTGTTATCTGTTGGAAAATGTTAAGACCAGAGCAGGCAGCATGTAATGTATAATTCAACCTTCAGCAAATTCAAATCTTTTGAGACACATCTCTAACTTAATGTCCAATGTCCAACATTAATGGCTTAATGTCCAAGTTTGCAGACGATACAAAGGTTGGCAGGGTTGTCAAGGACACTACTGACACTATGCTGCTGCAACAGGATCTGGAAAGGTTGAGCAGATGGGCTGAGAGGTGGCAAATGAAGTTTAACATTGACAAATGTAAAGTACTACACATGGGAAACAGCAACCCCAGAGCAACGTATCAACTCTGTGGTACTACACTGACAGTGGTAGAGAATGAAAAGGACTTGGGGGTGGTTGTGTAGGCAGATATGAAGTTCTCTGAGCAGTGCAGACGGGCTGCAAGAGTAGCTCATGGAGTATTGTCAATGATATACAGGAATTTTTCCAGCAGGGATAAGGAGGTGATTATTCCATTGTATAAGGCAATGGTCAGGCCACACCTAGAGTACTGTATACAGGTCTGGAGGCCTCATTTCAAGAAGGATGTAGAGCTGCTGGAACGAGTACAGAGAAGGGCAACAAGATTAGTGAATGGAACAAAGGGGTGCTCTTACGAAGAAAGGCTTAAGTTTTGCAAATTACAGTGTCTGTAGACTAGGCACCAGCGAGGTGATCTGATAGAGGTGTATAAAGCCTTGAATGGTTTAAGCATGCTCAATGCTGTTGGGATTCTTCCTCTAGCTCAGAAAAATCACCTGAGAGGGCATAAATTCAAATTGAGGAAACACAGATGTAGGATAGACTTGCGGAAATTTGCCTTTAGCCAGCGGGTGGTTGGTTGGTGGAACAGACTTCCATCCCTTATAGTGGAGGTTGATAGCCTAAATAAGTTTAAGGCTCAGCTGGACAGGTATTTTGAACGAACAGAGGGGTGAAGTGGAAGTGGTTTTTTTTTTGGCTGATGCTGCATAAGCTTGCTTTCTTGCATCAAATGCCTCTACTAATGCTAATGCTAACTTCATTATAGGAATAATTAATACTTTAATTATTCTTATAATGGATTTATACGAATAATGAAATCCTGATAAGCTGTATAATACAAAATATAAAGAATTTATAATGGAAAATATGAAATTTTTATAATAAGTGATTGTCCCTGTTAATGAAATTGAATTAAATTATTTTTAATTGTATCATATTTCGTAATTTCTATTATGATAAAACTCATTTAAGGGAATATTAGGAGTTATGCAGTTATTCAGGTAACACACACGAAACCAAGAAACAGAAGTTTATTATTTAGAGGTTAAGTTTATTATCTTAACCTGTAGATTATTAAGATTATTATCTTATTATCTACAGATTAAGTAGTGCACAGCATTTTCAAGGTCGAATGAATATCACAGTAAAATCTCCAGAATGATGTGTACACCCTTCAACATGGCAGCAAGCAAAACAGCAGGAAAGCAGTGATTGACAGATGCTACTGTTTTCCCTGCCCACTGTCCTCCTAGGTTGATAAGCCTAAGATGTTTTTCCCCACATTTACTGTAATTTTTAAATCAGGAACCCATTTTTCCTGTTTATAACAATGGGATGGAAGGATAAACATCTTACCTAAGCTAAGCCCACCCCTCCTTGACAACACAAAACAATCAGAAAAGGGAGGTGCCTTCACCCGTCAATTATTGCTGTCTTCCTCGCTTGCATCGAAATACAGCCGCTCCCCGATTACTGTAAGGGTTGCGTTTTGCAGAACTCTACATAAGTCGAAATTTCCCGAAATGCTTATGCAATACTTGCAACTATGCGCGCTGAATTTGATTGAAGCAAAAAAGAAATCTTTGACGAACTGTAAATAGAATTATTTGTTCAATTTTTTCATATCATGCACAGGAAACATTATAAAAGTGTACAAAATTACAAAAATTTCAAAATTATAAAATTACAAAAAGGCAGAGGAAACAGGCATAATGTCAGCAAGTTTTACATTTCGAGCATCGTTGCCAAAATTAACTCTCCAGCTGATAGACACGCCACTGTGGAAGTTGAGGGCTGTGGAGATTTAGAAGGGGTTTTTTCCAACACATCACAATATTTCTCTGCAACTGCAGAATTGGCACTGCATAGTTTACCCCATAGTTCATTGTTTTGGAAACCAGCGCGATGCTTGAACCTATTAATACCACCTGTTGCTTGCCACAAACTTGGCTTGGGGTCGCACCATACTTATCCTTAATACCTTCATAAATATGTCATGCTTTTGCTTGAATGGCCATTAGACTCAAACACTTCATTTGCTTCTGAATCTGATTTGCAATCCATATTAATAGCTTTTCCATCTTCAATATAGCACCTGAATGCTGTTTTGTGATCGCTGTTGATCTTAAATGCATTGATCCTTTAACTTGTTTCTGTTCATATGCGCACTCTCGCTTAAAATAGTATTCACTGTTGAAGCAACGAGACCTATTTCCGTGCAATAGATGACAAACTTTGTCCTGCTTCGTACTTAATCATTTTCATCTTCATTTCTAAATCAATTTTGTTTCGTTTCCTGGCACTGCCAGCACTTGCACTTTCCATTGGTCCCTTTCCCTTCACCATTGTAATAAGTAAATAGGAATGAAGAGAAATTTCTGAAAATTTATTTATGTTTTTTATATGATTGAAGATTTCAGTGAAAGGGAACTCATTTCACCATAATAACATAATGTAAAAACCACAGAATTCCAGTTATCGGTATTATCGCAAATGCAATAAGATCGAGTTTACTACCCGTTTATAATAGATTGCGCTAACAGAAAAGCCCAATAAACTTGAAAGTGGAAATTGTTTTTATCGTTTAATGGTAGTGACCTCCAGTACTGGTACTGTGTTTTAGAAAAATATCACAAAGGCGTTCAAAATTCATTCTTATAACGGAATATATGATAACGATGAAAGTATAGCACAGTTTCCATTATAAAAATGACTTTCAAGAGAGATAAATAGCTTAGTTATAATGTTATAATTAGCGAAAGAAGTTATATCAGAAGTTATAATTAGCAAAAATTTCAACTTCTGAGGTCTTGCAATGAATTACCAAATAAAACAATGTGTTATTGGGTTCACATTACGATATTTTTAAAATATTTTGCAAAATATGTTTCCAAGATTTTTTTTAAGTTTCACCGGCTGGCAAAACTTGTGTAAAGGCGAATTTCCGTAAGTCAAGTATTACCTAAACCGGGGAGTGTCTGTACCTACCGGTGTTTACTATACTGGACTTTAGCCAATATCACTATGTAATTATTTACCAGTGTTTACATAGGTCACTTAGGAAAAGCCCTTTTGCTTCAGGTTCCGTAATACATGAGGAATATTGTTGCATCTGAAAGAGCAGAACTAAAATATTTAACTGAAATATTTACAAATTACACAAATATTTACAAAATATTAAACCACAGTATTTATAAATACACAATTTTCATTAATATAAAAAAAAAAAAAAAAAAAAAAGTTACAATGGAACATCAAATGTTAGACAGTAAATCATGTGCATGAGGTTTGTGTTATGGAGGCAGTTGTCAATAATTAATTGTGTTTGTAGTGACTAATCGGCTCGAATAAATATCACTCGGAGGAAAACTTTTTTAATGTATGGATAGATAAGCACTCAAGGCATCTGTGATTAATGTTTTAAAGTATACCATAATTCAGTTGTATTCGCCCTCTGTCAGATATCTACCAGTTAATAGAGGCCATGTAGCACCTTAAGCCATCATAATTTCCTTTCCTGAAATTATAACCCATTCCTTTGCTTTTAACTACCACTACCTCTCTTCAGTGTCCACTGTAGAACTCCATGATCACTTCCTGCTACTGGTTCCTGTACTGTCATTCCTATTATATTAGCATTAGTAGAGGCATATGATGCAAGAAAGCAAGCTTATTCAGCATCAACCCAAAAAAAAAAAAAAAAAACACACACCACTCCCATTTCACCCCTCCGTTCGTTCGAAATACCTGTCCAGTTGAGCTTTAAATTTGTTTAGGCTATCAACTTCAACAACAAGTGATGGAAGTCGGTTCCACCAACCAACCACCTGCTGGCCAAAGGCAAATTTCCGCACATCTATCCGACATCCGTCCTTCCTCAATTTGAATTTATGCCCTCTGAGGTGATTATTCTGAGCAAGATGAAGAATCCCATTGGCATTGAGCATGCTCAAACCATTCAAAGCCTTATATACCTCTATCAGATCACCTCGCCGGTGCCTAGTCTCCAGACTGTAATTTGCAAAACTTAAGCCTTTCTTCGTAAGAGCAACCCTTTGTTCCATTCACTAATCTTGTTGCCCTTCTCTGTACCCGTTCCAGCAGCTCTACATCCTTCTTGAAATGAGGCCTCCAGATCTGTATACAGTACTCAAGATGTGGCCTAACCATTGCCTTATACAAGGGAATAATCACCTCCTTATCCCTTCTAGAAAAATTCCTGTATATCATTGGCAAGACACCATGAGCTACTCTTGCAGCTTGTCTGCACTGCTCAGAGAACTTCATATCTGCCTGCACAATTATCCCCAGGTCCTTTTCATTCTCCACCACTGTCAGTGTAGTACCGCAGAGTTGATACGTTGCTCTGGGGTTACTGTTTCCCATATGTAGTACTTTACATTTGTCAATGTTAAACTTCATTTGCCACCTCTCAGCCCATCTGTTCAACCTTTCCAGATCCTGTTGCAGCAGCATAGTGTCAGTAGTGTCCTTAACAACCCTGCTTACCTTTGTATCGTCTGTAAACTTCGACATTAAGCTTCATATACCATCATCAATATCATTTATGAATACAGAAAACAATAATGGACCCAACACTGAGCCCTGAGGGACTCCACTAATAACATTAGTCCATGACGAGCAGTGTCCATTGATTACCACTCTCTGTCTTCTCCCCCTCAGCCACCCCTTTATCCACAGCAGCAATTTGCCTCCAATGTCACACTGCTCCAATTTGTGCAGCAGTCTTCCATGTGCAACAGTATCAAAAGCCTTTCTAAGATCCAAGTATATAATATCAAAGTTATTCCCTGCATCCAGTTCCTTTGTGACTGCATCATAGTATCCAATCAAATTGGTCAGGCAAGACTTCCCCTTAACAGTACCATGCTGTGTCCGAGCTATAACTGAAGTCTTGTCTAAATGATCCTGCAGTGCTTCTTTAACTAGTGCTTCCATTAATTTTCCTGGAACAGAAGCTAAACTCACAGGTCTATAATTACTTGTCAGCCTTTGATCCTCCTTTGTGAATTGGGGTCACATTTGCACATCTCCAGTCTGTGGGTACCTCCCCTGAGTCCAAGGAAGCTCTCATAATTAGGTCTAAGGATTTGCTTACTTATTTTGCTGCCTCCTTTAATATAACTGGATAGATCCCATCCGCCCCGGGTGCCTTTCTTGTGTTTATCTTCAACAATTTCTCTTCCACTTTACTCTCAGTTATTACAAGATTCTCTAGCTTACTGCTAGAGTTGAATACACCTCTGGCTTTCCCCTCGCTAAATAACTCCTCATGTGTGAATGTGGATGCAAAATATTCATTTAGTTTGTTAGCTACCTGAGCAGGATCATCAACAGTTGACCCATCGATATCAAGTGGACCAATCTGATTCAGCCCCTTCCTTCTAGAGTTTACATAAGTAAAGAACTCTTTGCTGTTTTTCTTTGCATCCCTTGCCAAAGATTTCTCATAATCTGCCTTTGCCTGCCTAACCTCCTTTGTAACTTGGTTACAGATCAACTTGTATCTATCATAGGCTTCTGTGTCATGTGTTAATTTGTATGTATCCCATGCATGTTTCTTCTCTGCCATATGCCTCATCAGTTCATCTGACATCCATTTAGGCCTAAACCTTGAACAATATTTCTTAGTTGGTGTGTAAAGCCTAGTAGCTTCCAAGATAAGTTCTTTGAATGCTTCCCATTTTGCATTTGCTGTTGGTAACATCATCAGTTGGTCCCACTGTATAGAATTTAAATACTGTCTCAGTCCATCGTAGTTGCCTTTACGAAAGCAATAACCCTTCCCTTTACTCCTAATGGTAGTTACCTCTTTGAGTAAATCCCACTTCAGCACACTGTGATCACTGCCACCTAGTGGTTCATTTATCTGCAGATTCTTAATGCATGAAGAATCACTGCTGATAATCAAATTAAGAGTATTCCTCCCTCTAGTTGAATCCCGAACATGCTGATGTAGAAAATAATCATCCAATAAATCCACAAAAGCCTTGCTAGTGTGTGTGTGACCAGCTCCCAAATTCCAGTCAATATCTGGGAAATTAAAATCTCCCATTATAAGACTCTCTGATTTACTGGCCCACTCTATTTCCCTGTACAGTTTCTTATACTCATCAGAGTCATTAGGCCTATAGCACACTCCTACTCTCAATTTTGATCTCCCAATGCTTATGTCACACCAAACTGACTCGACACTGCACTGTCCAGCGATGTCGACTGGCTTCACTTCCTTGGATTTTATGTATTTCTTAACTAATAGCATAACCCTTCCTCCCTTCCTATCCAGTCTATCCTTTCTGTAGACGTTGTACTCCCCAAATTCCAGTTCTGCATTCCTTAATCTGTGAGACACCAAGTCTGTGATATCCCAACAATATCTGTCTTTGATGTTTTGAGCATACCTCAAATTCATCAAATTTATTTACTAAACTCCTAGCACTGGTGTACACGCAAGTATACATGCACCTATTTCTATTCTTAGCCACCCTAACACAACCCATGTGTTTACTTGTACCGCAATGACTCCCGGCAGTCTCTGAAATATCCTGAATCTTGTTTTTCAGGCTTCTGCTCATTCCAATAGAAGCAGTGCAAGAATCTCTTTCACCTCTGCCAGTGGTTACTGTTAATCTATTCGTCTTTGTCTCCCCCCAAGCTAGCAGTTTTCCGACCCACCTAACACTGCCTCGATAGCATCAGCAAATATTCTTGCACCCTTTCTATTTAAGTGTATCCCATCCCTGTAGAAGCAGTCTCTCCTGTTAACAAGTACAGACCAGGCTGAAAAAAATTCTACCCCTTGAGCCTTGCACAATCTTTCAAGGGCCAAATTGATCGACAAGGCTCTCATCATATACTCCCTCCTATCGTGTCTGGGCAGAATTGCAGACACTTTCAAATTCAACCCTATTTCACGGCTTTTTTTCAACAGTGACCTGTACTCGTTAAGCTATTCTGCCGGTCTCCTACTCTTGATATCATTAGTGCCAACGTGTACAACTATATATCACCTTTTGTGCCCTTAAAAGATGATATCTGCTCAACCTCATCAACCTTTGCCCCTGGCAGACGTACCCTGGTCCTGTTCCACCTATCCTTTTCAATATGGCTTTAGTTGCTAATGCTCCTGAAAACCAAATAACAAACGCTGTTCTTCTGAATTTGCTTCTATAATTCCTGCTCTCTTTCAAAACAGTTCGAACACGTGCTGCCACCAGCCAACATCCATTTATTGTCCAACTTCAAACTCACAGAACCAACTTTTCATCTTCCTCGCTTATTCATTTAACTGCTGTTTTCTTCCTTTTTACGTATTTCTTGAAAATTACAGTCTTCAGAAGTTCAAATCTTATGTCAACAAATATCTTCTTTTGTCTTCTCTACTTCCAACCCAAGCACTGTACAGTAGGTTCTAATACCTCTAGTGTTTGGGGTTTCATAAAAAAAAAAAAAAAAAAAATCTAAGGACACGTGATCCAAACCACAACTAAATATTAATTTCTAAACTATGTTGTAGTTTAAAAAATATATTTATATGAATCTAAGCAGACACTATCACAGAATTTTTAGTTTGACCCCCTGGGGAATTCATATGTTGTATTTAGATTTGCCACCTTTATTATTATTATTAACCATATGGTGCAGCCTAAGCCTCAGGCCTAGGCTGCACTAGCCAAAAAATAAAAATAAAACAATTTCTGAATTATCCTGAGAGAGAGAGAGAGAGAGAGAGAGAGAGAGAGAGAGAGAGAGAGAGAGAGAAGGGAATCACAAAGAAAGAGAAAAATGATGATATCCAGCTCAGGACACTGGGTATGCTAAGCCCATACTCACCAGATGTAAGCCCCTGGGGTAATGAATTACATTGCCTAATTATGTAAATTTCTTCACTTCTAGTGCTGTAAAATTGCAAGGATATTTTAAGTTGATCCCCACTTTCTGTTCATTCACCAATCATTATCTTTATTCTCAGATTTCTGAATAAACAAAGCGTAAGTAGAGTTCAACACTGAAAATATTCAATATGTTGAATATTAATTTTCAAACTGTGCTTTTTAAATGTTTTAGAAATCATGTCCATTAGATCTTATAACTCTTTTTCATTTCCAGCAAATAAGTCTGTCGTCTACAAATGTCAAATTATTAGTCTTCCTATTAACTTTCATATCTAGGATATGAAAGTTAGTAGGATATAACTTATTTTATTATTTATTCCACAGTGAAATTTTTAAAAAATTTCAGAGCACCTCATTTCATATTGAATCAAAGTCCTTAACGGCCTTTTGTGAGTCTATAAAATTATGGTACATTTCATTATTTTCAATATATTTTTCCTCAAAATATTTGCAGTGTAAATACATGCTCTCTCTATAATGACACAAAAATTTCCACCACTCCTTACTTTTTACTTTTCTTTAATTACAATATTTGCATTTCAAAATGAAAAATGCTAATTTATTGAAACTAATGATGATTTTGAAGGCTAATTATGTGAAAATACTCAGTAATTTCCTATGCTCAGCAGCAGTTCTCATGCTCATTGGAGTATCGAAATTAACTTTGACTAGAAATTCATTTCATTATATTGACTGTATGTCTACTGATATGGCATTTTGAAAAGTGTACTGATATATGTACTTTTCAATATGCCAATTTCAGATGAATTAAAACTTGCTAGTGGGGAATTGATGTACCTTCCAAGACTGATATCCGCCCAGGCCTTTCGAAACCTTTTACGTGTTGTGGGCATATTTTCTTCCGTGCACCATTTAAACAACTTTTAGTAATTTCCAACCATGCCTTATTAATGTTGAATATGGCGTGGTAAATATTGTAAGATTTCCAAAAGTCTCTTAACAAAATTTTTGTCATAGTCTACTGCAGACAATGCCCGAGCAAACGTTGTGCATAAATAGTATGCTTTTAAATTCGAAATAACACCCTGATCTGTAGGTTGGATGAGTGAAGTTGTGTTTGGCGGTAGAAACATGACTCTCACATTTGAATCGAAATCATCTAGATGCATAGGATGTCCAGGAGCATTATCCAATTGAAGAAAAATCTTGAAAGGAACGTCATTGTCTTTACAATATTTTTCAACCTTGGGAATGAAGCAGCATTTAAACCAATCCCCAAAGAGAGAGATTGTTATTCATACTCTCTGGTTCGATCGGAAATTCATGGGTAGGGTGGCTTTATTGATGTCCTTAATTGCACGAGGAGTTCCAGAATGGTACACAAGCAGAGGTATTAATCTGTAACCTCCCGCAGCATTAGCCCCAAGCAAGAGCTTTGCCCTATCTTTTGAAACCTGGCATTGTCTTTTCCTCTTTGGCAATGCATGTTCAATTAAGCATTTTTTTCCAATATGGAGCAGTCTCATCATAGTTAAGAATTTGCTGCGTTGAATAGTCATCTTCATCAATAATTTTTTCCAACACATCATAAAATTTCTCTACAGCTGCAGAATTGCCACTGGCGACTTCACCGCATACTTTAATGTTTTGGAAACCAGCGTGATGCTTGAACCTATTAAACTACCTGTTGTGTGCCACAAACTTGGCTTGGGGTTTGCTATCCTTAATATCTTCATAAATACTCCTTGCTTTTGCTTGAATGGCCATTGGACTCAGGGGCACTAGCTTCTGAATCTGATTTTCCATCCATATTATTAACAGCTGTTTCATCTTCGATATAGCACCTGAACTCTGTTTTGTGATAACTGTTTTGTCTTAAATGTGTTGATCCTTTGACATGTTCTTTTATATGTGCACTGTCCTTTACAATGGTATTCACTGTTGAAGGAGCGAGACCTAATTCTCTTGCAATAGATGACAAACTTTGTCCTGCTTCCTACTTCTTAGTCATGTTCATCTTCATTTCTAAATTAATTTTGTTTCGTTTCCTGACACTGCCAGCACTTGCACTTTACGTTGGTCCCTTTCCCTTCATAATTGTAATACGTAAATAGGAATGAAGAGAAGTTTCTGAAAATTTGTTTTTTATATTGTTGAAGATTCCAGTGAAGAACACATATCACCATAATACCGTAATGTAAAAACTCACAGAATTCCAGTTTCGAGATTATCAATAAGATAGTGTACTGCCCATTTATAATTGCTTGCGCTAACAGAAAAGTCCAATAAACCGGAAAGTGCAAATTGTTTTTTTATTGTTTTTTGGTTGTGACCCCCACAAATGTGCTTTAGAAAAATATCACAAAGGCATTCAAAATTGATTCTTATAACGGGAATGTATGGTAATGATGAAAGTGTAGTGCAATTTCTAATATAAATATGACCTTTTAGAGAGATAAAGAGCTTAGTAATATAGCGAAATTTTCAACTTCCAAGGACTTGGAACAAATTACAAAAAAACAATATTCTATTGGGTTCACATTACCTCCATTTAATTCACAATATCCTCCATTTATCCCCACAGATGCAAAATACGTTTTCATATTTTTTTCAGTTTGCACCGGCCGGCAAAAACTTAGGTAAAGTCAAATTTGTGTAAGTTGCATAATGTAAGTCAGGGAATTCCTGTATTACTAATTGGCCACAAAACTATCACTGAAAACCTTTTAATAAAATTTAACTCGGTACATAACAGATTAAAATACACTCTTGAATTAGAGGAAGACAATAGTATTAATTTCTTAAATTTAACTATAATATAAATATAAATATATACATATTGTCTCTCTTTAAATATAAAAAAGACAATATGCTCAGGCCTACTATATTTAGAAAGAAAACACGTGCTGGGAAATATTTACATTTTCATTCCCATCACCCGTACACCACCAAAAAATCCGTATTTATACAACGCTGTCAAGGGCGCCTCCGTAGCCAGGTGGGAAGGAGCAGCAGTGCGTAGCACACGCTTCTTGATTAGACCGGGGTTCGAGCCCGTCACCACCAAATATGGAGGATGCGGAAAGGTCAAGGAATGACCACTGCATATCCCGGAGCAATATGGCCTTAGTTGCTAATGCTCCTAAAAAACCAAATAAAAAAAAACAACGCTGTCAAATACTTTCTGGGAATGATGTCTTTGGTTTGACACCATTCCCAGGAAGATTTAACCATTGAATTGCAATATCCAACCAAAATGTTCACAGCCAGAAAATATCCTGTACAGCTAATTTGTGACACAATATGTACAAAACAACATCAATAATCCTCATAACAGTAACACTTGCAGAAATTACACACAGGCACCCACATTATACTTCCTTACCATAACCAATTTGCCAGACAACTTCATAAAGTATTTGCAGGCACAGATATCAAATTAATATTCTCTTTATACAGTAAGTTGGGAGCCTTTTTCAATAAATATAAAGATACATACCTTCTAAAGTTCAATGTAATTTGACATATGGATAAATGAGGTAAGTACTGGAAAAATAAGTTTTTGCTAGAATATTGAAATGAGGCTTTAAGTCATTGTCGACTATATATTGAGCAAACCAAAAGGCTTGGATCTTATAAAAAATCCAATGTTTGGATTTTTGATAAGATCCGATGGTTATGTTTCTCAACATCTTGAAATCCCTTTTCTGATGAGAAACTTAGATTGCAAGATGAGTGGGGAGAAAACAAAAATTTTGCCATTTGTGGATAACTGCACCTCTCATTGTTGCCTAGCCTGTGTGCAGTCACTGTTGAAGGCCTGCCACTTATTACCATATCAATTCTTCAGTCACTTGATCAAGGTTTAATCCACTTCTTTAAGAAGAACTATGAAATATTGCTATTAAACAAAATTGTGCATTTTCTTGAAAGCAAAACACAGTGTGAAATTGATGTGTTGCAGGCAATGTTTTTATATGTTTCAGTATGGGATAAAGTTGATGAAAAAGTGATTGTTGCTTGTTTCAACTTTTCGGATTTCTCACCCTGAATAATACAGCAAGTGAGTCTTCACATGCTTCTTCCTCTGTTAATTTTGAAAACTGTCTGATAATAGTGAAGAAATTTTTGAGGAAGTGCATCATTGCTTAAACTTAAAGGGGACTGTGTTTTGAAGACTACGCAGAAGTAGATGCAGATGTTACATGTTTCAGGATATGCACGGAGTGGCTCATTGCAGATTTAATGGAACCTGAGATTTGTAGTGATGAAGAGGAACTTGCTGTGATTCAACAAGGAGTTTTGTTGAAGGATACTCAAGGTTAAGAAGTTATGTCATTTTTTTCAAATGCAGCCTAATTGCTATCATGCACATTCATAATTCTCTTTTTAAAACATGCTATGCCATTGAAGCAGTGCATTTTGACGAATTATTTTAAAGTCTGAAACCCACTCCCCTGTCTATGGTTAGATAAGCCTTGTTATATGTCAATATATTGATATACGAAGTGTTGCAGTAAAGTCCATAGGCTGGTGAAATAAAAAGAACACAGTGTTGTAGAAACTCAAAAGTGTTTTATTTTTATTCAAAGTAATCACCACCTGATTGAATGCACTTATTACACCTTTCTAATGGTTTCTGGAAAGAGTCAGTGAAGGTGTCCAAAGATATGATGTTTAGTTTGATAGTTATGTTTATCAACATCTTGAAATACCTTTTCTTTGAGAGCAGCTTTCACTTTGGGAAAGGGGAAGAAGTTTGCTGGTGCTAGATAGGGAGAGTAGAGTGGCTGTTTGATCTCTACAGTGTTATGTTTCATCAGAAATATCTTCACAACAAGTGCAGAATGGGTGGGGCCATTGTCTTGCAACAAGAACCAGCTGCCTTTCTCTTAAAATTGCAGCTTCACCTCGAAAATGCACTTTAATAGTGTTTGATGTTTAGATTTGTAGTTTCAAACAATCACACCCTGTTTGCTGAAAAACATTATCAGCATTGCCTTGATCCTGGACTTAGGTAGACAAAACTTTTTGGGCCTTGGTGATGATTTTGAAGTCATGCTTTGTCACTTTGTCTCTAGGTTGTACTGAAACACCCCATACTTATCTCCAGTTACAATATAGAAAATTAGAATTATCGAGGAAATTAGGATTCTCTTGACTAGTCAGTTGGTCTTTGCATAATGACATTATTTGCTGCTTCTGCTCATCTGTGAGGCTGTGTGGTACAAATTTTGCACATAATTTCCTTTTCCCTAAATCGTCACTCAGAATTTGACAAATAATCTTATTCATATAAAACCCTTAGCCATCATTCTGAGGATCTCTTGCTACAATGATGATCTCTTGCCACAATTTTGTAGCCAGGTGGGAATGAGCAGCAGTGCGCAGCACACGCTTCTTGATTAGGCCGGGGTTCGAGCCCGTGACCACCAAATACGGAGGATTCGGAAAGGTCAGGAAATGACCACCGCATATCCCAGAGCAATATGGCCTTAGTTGCTAATGCTCCTAAAAACCAAATAACAAACAATAACATTGCCACAATTTTCCGAACTTTTGCAACTCTGTCCTCTTTTTGAGAGTTTGGCAGATGTTCACTTCTTGAGTCATCACTTCTTGAGTCATCACAGACTGGTACTACTTGATATTTCATCACCATAAACAGTTTTTTAACATTTCATATGTTTCTGTTGCAGGTTTTCCCAGTTCAGAGCAAAATTTGATATTCGTTCCTTGTTCCATTGCAAAATCATGACATGAAACATGAAACAGTAATGCTACTAACTGGTTGTTACTTGCAACCTATCAGCCTACTGGACAGAGTCTGTGCTACGTTGAAGGAAGTGTGAATTAAAACATACCATTTCCATCTATTTTCAAACTCATTGAACATGACCACAACAGCACCAGTCTGGGAACTTTGATGGCCACACACTCATATATTCTGAGTGTTTTTAGTCATATTACATCATGATTCATACCTCTCTACACTGTTTGAAAAGTCTGTCTAGTTAGTTTGTTATTGAAAAGAAAAATCTAAGGTGAGATAAGTATGTCAGTGTACTTTCTAAGAGAGATAAAGATTTCAATCACTTGTTTAGAAGAAATTGTTGTTGTTGTTTGGTTTTTAGGAGCATTAGCAACTAAGGCCATATTGCTCTGGGATATGCGGTAGTCATTCCCTGACCTTTCCGCATTTGGTGGTGACGGGCTTGAACCCCGGTATAATCAAGAAGCGTGTGCTACGCATTGCTGCTCCTTCCCACCTGGCTGTGGAGGCACCTAAAAGAAATTACAAATTTCTAGAGAAGGTGACTATCCAATTATGTTAGAAGAAATTGAAGAAGCAGTGAGGTATTTTAAAATGGGAGAATTGATTGATCAGTTATTGAGATGATAATGGAAAGAGGTAGTATGTTGTAGAACTCAAGAGAGTATGCAATGAAATATGGAATCTAGACTGAATGAATGGAAAGGCTGAAGTAAAAAATGTGATCAATAGATTTTTGAGTTAAATAACCCATTTAAAATAAAATACAGCCAAAGCTCTTTATAGCAATCCCTTGTGGGAACAATTGGTTATTAGCATTAGCATTAGTAGAGGCATATGATGCAAGAAAGCAAGCTTATGCAGCATCAGCCAAAAAAAAAAAAAAAAAAACAACCCTTCCACTTCACCCCTCCCTTCGTTTGAAATATCTGTCCAGCTGAGCCTTAAACTTATTTAGGCTATCAACTTCTACAACGAGGGATGGAAGTCTGTTCCACCAACCAACTACCCACTGGCTAAAGTCAAATTTCTGCACATCTGTCTTTCCTCAATCTGAATTTATGCCCTCTCAGGTGATTATTCTGAGCAAGAGGCAGTATCCCATCAGCATTGAGCATGCTCAAACCATTCAAGGCTTTCTACACCTCTATCAGATCACCTCGCCGGTGCCTAGTTTCCAGACACTGTAATTTGCAAAACTTAAGCCTTTCTTCGTAAGAGCAACCCTTCGTTCCGTTCACTAACCTTGTTGCCCTTCTCTGTACTCATTCAGGCAGTTCTACATCCTACTTGAAATGAGGCCTCCAGACCTGTATACAGTACTCAAGGTGCGGCCTGACCATTGCCTTATACAAGGGAATAATCACCTCCCTATCCCTGCTAGAAAAATTCCTGTATATCATTGATAAGACACCATGCGCTACTCTTGCAGCCCATCTGCACTGCTCAGAGAACTTATCTGCCTGCACAATTACCCCCAGGTCCTTCTCATTCTCTACCACTGTCAGTGTAGTAACACAGAGTTGATACGTTGCTCTGGGGTTGCTGTTTCCCATATGTAGTACTTTACATTTGTCAATGTTAAACTTCATTTGCCACGTCTCAGCCCATCTGCTCAACCTTTCCAGATCCTGTTGCAGCAGCATAGTGTCAGTAGCGTCCTTAACAACCCTGCCAACTGTTGTATCGTCTGCAAACTTGGACATTCCTGTATATCATTGATAAGACACCATGCGCTACTCTTGCAGCCCTTCTGCACTGCTCAGAAAACTTCATATCTGCCTGCACAATTACCCCCAGGTCCTTTTTATTCCCTACCACTGTCAGTGTAGTACTACAGAGTTGATACGTTACTCTGGGGTTACTGTCTCCCATATGCAGTAATTTACATTTGTCAATGTTAAACTTCAGTTGCCACCTCTCAGCCCAACTGCATTTGTGCTCAACTTTTCAAGATCCTGTTGCAGCAGCTTACTGTCATTACCAACCATGCCGACCTTCGTATCGTGTGCAAACGTGGACATTAAGCTTGATATACCATCATCAATATTATTTATAAATACAGAAAACAACAATGGCCCAACACTGAACCCTGAGGGACTCCACTAATAACATTAGTCCATGATGAGCAGTGTCCATTAATTACCACTCTCTGTCTTCTGCCACTCAACCATCCCTTTATCCATAGCAACAATTTGCACTAATGCCACACTGCTCCAATTTGTGCAGCAGTCTTCCATGTGCAACAGTATCAAAAGCCTTTCTAAAATCCAAATATATAATATCAAAGTATTCCCTGCATCCAATTCTTTTGTGACTGCATCATAGTATCCAATCAAATTGGTCAGGCAAGACCTTCCCTTAACAAAACCATGGTGGGTCTGAGCTATAACTGAATTCTTGTCAAGATGATCCTGCAGTGCTTCCATTAATTTTCCTGGAACAGAAGTTAAACTCACAGGTCTATAATTACTTGTGTCAGCCTTTGATCCTCCTTTGTAAATTGGGGTTACATTTGTACATCTCCAGTCTATGGGTATCTCCCCTGAGTCCAAGGAAGCTCTCATAATTATGGCTAACGGATTGCTTACTTCCTTTGCTACCTCCTTTAATATACCTGGATAGATCCCATTCACCCCAGATGCCTTTCTTGTGTTTATCTTCAACAATTTCTCCTCCACTTTACTCTCAATTATTACAAGATCATCTAGTTCACTGCCAGTGTTTACTTCATCTATGGCATTTCCCTTCCTGAATAGCTCCTCATGTGTGAATGTAGATGCAGAATATTGATTTAGTTTGTTAGCTACCTGAGCAGGATCATGAATGGTTGAACCATCGACATCAAGTGGACCAATCTGATTCATCCCCTTCCTTCTAGAGTTTACATAAGTAAAGAACTCCTTGTTGTTTTTTTTTTCCATCCCTTGCCAAAGATTTCTTGTAATCTGCCTTCGCCTGCTTAACCTCCTTTGTAACTTGGTTACAGATCAACTTATATCTATCATAGGCTTCTGTGTCACATGTTAATTTATATTTATCCCATGCATTTTTCTTCTCTGCCATATGTCTCATTAGTTCATCTGACATCCATTTAGGCCTGACCTTGAACAATATTTCTTAGTTGGTATGTAAAGCCTAGTAGCTTCCGAGATAAGTTCTTTGAATGCTTCCCATTTTGAGTTTGCTGTTGGTAACATCATCAGTTGGTCCCACTGTATAGAATTTAAATACTGTCTCAGATCATCGTAGTTGCCTTTACGAAAGCAGTAACCCTTACCTTTACCCCTGATGGTAGTTACCTCCTCGAGTAAATCCCACTTCAGCACACTGTGATCACTGACACCTATTGGTTCATTTATCTGCAGATTCTTAATGCGTGAAGAATCACTACTGGTAATCAAATCAAGAGTATTACTCCCTCTAGTTGCCTCCCGAACATGCTGATGTAGAAAACAATTATCCAATAAATCCACAAAAGCCTTGCTTGTGTGTGAGTGACCAACCCACAAATTCCAGTCAATATCTGGGAAATTAAAATCCCCCATTATAATACTCTGATTTACTGGCCCACTATTTCCCTGTACAGTTTGTTATTATACTCATCAGAGTCATTAGGCCTATAGCACACTCCTACTCTCAATTTTGATCTCCCAATGCTTATGTCACACCAAACTGACTCGACACTGCACTGTCCAGCGACGTCAACTGGCTTCACTTCCTTGGATTTTATGTGTTTCTTAACTAATAGCTTAACCCCTCCTCCCTTCCTATCCTGTCTATCCTTTCTGTAGACGTTGTACTCCCCAAATTCCAGTTCTGCATTCCTTATATCTGTGTGACACCACGTCTCTGATATCCCAACAATATCTGCCTTTGATGCTTTGAGCAAAACCTCAAATTCATCAAATTTATTTACCAAACTCCTAGCATTGGTGTACACGCAAGTATACATGCACCTGTTCTTTTTCTTAGCTACCCTAACACAACCCATGTGTTTACTTGTACCCCAATGACTCCCAGCAGTCTCTGAAATATCCTGCATCTTATTTTCCAAGCTGCAGCTCATTCCAATAGAAGCAGTGCAAGGATCACTTTCAACTCTGCCAGTGGCTACTGTTAATCTATTTGTCCTTGTATCCTCCCCCCCAATCTAGCAGTTTTCCAACACACCTAACACTGCCTCGATAGCATCAGTAAACATTCTTGCACCCTTTCTATTTAAGTGTATCCCATCCCTGTAGAAGCAGTCTCTCCTGTTAACCAGTACATACCAGGCTGAAAAAAATTTTACCCGTTGAGCCTTGCACAATCTTTCCAGGGCCAAATTGATCGGCAGGCCTCTCATCATATACTCCCTCCTATCGTGTCTGGGCAGAATTGCAGACACTTTCAAATTCAACCCTAATTCACGGCTTTTTTTCAACAGTGACCTGTATTGTTAAGTAATTCCGCTGGTCTCCTACTCTTCATATCATTAGTGCCAACGTGTACAACTATATCACCTTTTGTGCAAATAGTTCATACATCAATAGTTCATATGTCATTAGTTCATAAAATCAACAAATGAACAAAAAAGTCTAAACGGTTAATGTAATTCTATTAATACGATATTGTATAATCTAATTCATAATATTTACTACAGCATGAAATAAGACAGTGAAACCCACACGTTTTGCAATGACTACAGTATAGTAAGATTTACAGTACAGTAAATTTACTGCATTGTATAATAAGTATGCAGTATAATATGATTTACTGTATAGATTACGGCCCCGAGTGCCAAGCGATATTAGTGACCACAGCGCGTTTTCATTGTGATTATCTGATACGCTTTACTGTATATACGTTTCTCCTGAGTTTCGCAAGTCCGTTAACTCTTGAGCATTATAATTGAATAGAACTTTCAAATTATATAACCCAGAAAGGAAAGTACCTTTCTTTAACCCCCCTTTTTATTTTTCGTTAATACTAACCTTCTCTATGCTTGGGTCACTAGGTGGCACCGCTCTTGCCTCCACGTGGCGGGGCTGGTAACCTGGGAGAAAAAGATAATCTCCCGGGGCCAAAAAGAGCACGTCATGAGTAAATCAAACTCGGACTTATCTGGGCTGCCAGATGCACCCCAGACATCAAAAAAGAAAGATAGTTCTATCGCAGGAACTTCAAAACGGCAGAAAACTGACTCTGACATCTATCCTTCTCCAGCTTTCCTGATCATGCACTCAACTGGTGAAAATGCAATTGGCAAAATCTCGCCATTTAGAATACAAAAGGAATTAAAAAGCAGAGCTGGAGCTCCTAAGTCTGTAAAAAGACTTAGGTTAGGAGATATTCTGATCGAGACCTTTAATAGTAAACACTCAGAGCGGCTCTTGAATATTAATCTCTTTGCTGAAATACCAGTTACTGTGACACCCCATAGATCACTGAACACCTCTAAAGGAGTGATCTCTGACTGGGATTTAATAGATGTGTCCGAAGAGGAGATGCTTGAAGAACTTAAAGAAGAAGGCATTATACAGGTCAAGAGAATTTCCACCAGAAAAGAAGGAGTTCTGACTCCTACACGCAATCTCATTCTGACCTTTAATACACCACATCGCCCAGCATCCATTAAGGCTGGATATCTGGTCTGTAATGTCAGACCTTATATTCCAAACCCACTATGGTGTTTCTGATGTCAGAAGTACGGACATTCCCAGACAGCTTGCCGGGGAACTCCTGCTTGTGCAAAGTGTGGGTCAGTTGAACACAACTGCGAAGCCTGCACTGCTCCCCAACCGATATGCCCAAACTGCAAAAAAGATCATCGCGCTTACACTAGAACATGTGATCGCTGGAAAACTGAGAAACTTATTCAGATTTATAAAACCAATCATAATGTGTCCTATCAAGAAGCAAAGCGAAACATCTCACCACCAACCCTTGCAAATAGATCTACGTATGCTCAAATCACCAAAAAATTCCAATCAACCGCATCGCAAACTGAACTAACAGTACCCCCAAAAGAGTCTTTTTTGAACTACGTAAAAACACTGTACAATGCAACTCAAACTCAGGCAATCAATACGCCAGTTTCTATACCAATCGAAAATCTCCACTCCCCGGACGAAGGACGCAAAGAAAAACAAATCGTTACTTCTGGTCACCAACAGGAAATGGATACTAAGGAAATACCCCCAGATGACCCGGTCCTACACATTTTTGTAGAAGAAGACATGGAAACAGAAAGGCCCTACTTTCGAAAGAAAGACAAAAACAAGAGTGAAAAACAGAGAACCTCAGCACCAAGAAAACGCTCGGAAAGTCTAACTAGAGATAAACAATGAACACAATAATTCAATGGAATTGTCGTGGTTTCCGTGCCAATATTAATGACCTATACGACCTTACCTCTAAATACACACCAATATGTCTCTGCCTCCAAGAGACGTATTTCAAACCTCAAGACACACCAAAACTGTCTTATTACAATATCTTTAGAAAAAATAAAACCGATCAAAATACTGCACATGGTGGTGTAGCTGTTATAACAAACCCATATGTTCCTGTCAAACAGGTCTTACTGAATTCTCACCTCGAGGCAATAGCGGTCAGTGTAGCTGCTGACATCCATATTACAATCTGCTCCTTATATATTCCACCGAGCTTTTCCATCCAACAAAATGATCTAAACAACCTCATAGCTCAACTCCCCACACCTTTCCTCATTCTGGGAGACTTAAATGGTCATCACACACTATGGGGTAACAACAGTATCGACCAAAGAGGAAAACTAATTGAAAAATGTTTAGATGATAACAACCTTCTCTTTCTAAATGACGGGTCACCTACTTATGTTCACCTTCCTTCTGGAACATATACTGCAATAGACCTGTCTATCTGTTCTGCAACTTTGTATCCTACTCTATAGTGGACGGCAAACAATGATCCACTGTATAGTGATCACTTTCCCGTTACAATTGAATTACTAAATAAACCCTCTTATCATCTTACTAGAATTCCTCTGTGGCTAATTGATAAAGCAGACTGGGAGATGTATAAAAAATTAGCTTAACTGGACCCTGAAATTATACAAAAATCCCCAACCAGGGAAGTGGTTGAGTATGTCACAAAAACTATATTACACGCAGCAGGACAAGCTATACCAAAATCCTCCTCAAAATTACCTGAACACCCAAAAATATGGTGGAATGACGAATGCTGTGCAGCAAAAAGAGACCAAAATAAAGCTTGGAATACTTTTAGGCGCTATCCAACCACAGCTATTCTCATTCAGTTTAAACACGGTAGAGCAAGAGCGAGGTATGTTAGACGCAGTAATAAAAAGGCCGCTTGGATTCGCTTCACTTCAACCATCAATCAAGCAACTCCCACACATAAAATTTGGAAAACAATCAGGAAAATGAGTGGTAAATATCAAACGACACCTCAGCCTATCATTGAATGGAGAGGGCAGAACATTTCTGACCCTACCCAAATTGCCAATATACTAGGGGAAACTTTTGCCAAAACATCAGCAACAGAAAGTTACATACCAGCCTTCAGAAGATTCAAAGCAAATTCAGAAAAACAAAAGTTAAACTTTTCTTCAAAAGCAGAAGAACAATATAACTTACCATTCACTATCCACGAACTACATAGAGCCTTGTCAACATCTAGGCGTAGCACTGTAGGACCAGATAATATCCATTATTCGATGATACAGGAATTAAGTGCTGAATCACTGCAGTCACTTCTTGATCTGTTCAATAGGCTCTACCGGGAAGACACATTCCCTAAACAATGGCACCACGCTACAGTCCTTGCATTTCTTAAACCAGGAAAAGACCCGACAAACCCTACTGGCTATAGACCCATTGCCTTGACCAGTTGCCTTTGCAAAATTCTGGAAAAAGATGGTGAACCGTCGACTGATATGGTACCTGGAAAATTTCAATCTCTTACATTCTGCACAATTCGGCATTCGACAGAACAGATCAACACTAGATATACTAGTAAAACTAGAGAATTCCATTCGGAATGCATTCCTTAGATCGGAACACCATGTATTGGTTTGCTTTGACATCAGCAAGGCCTATGATTCCACGTGGAAGTATGGAATACTCTGAGAATTACACCGCCATCTCCCGATTTTCATATGCAACTTCCTAGACAAGCGAACTTTCCAGGTTCGATTTAAAACTTCACTGTCGGAACTATTTTTTCAAGAAGGAGTTCCCCAGGGCTCTGTACTTAGTGCTACACTCTTTATAATTGCGATAAACACCATTGCTGAACAACTTCCAAACACTATCGATAAGGCACTGTTCGTAGATGACCTTAGTAATTCTTGCCATGCGAAAAACATGAATACGATCGAGAGACAGTTACAAGGGGCAATAAATAAGATCAGTACATGGGCACAAACCAATGGTTTTCAGCTTTGTTCTCAAAAAACGTTGTGCATCCATTTTTGCCGACAACGTAAATTGCAACCACACCCGGAACTACAACTGAAGGGACAACCAATAGCAGTTCAACCCAGCATACGATTCTTAGGAACCACCTTAGATCATAAGCTTACATTCCTGGAACATATTAAAAGACTAAGAACATCCTGCCAACAAAAATTAAATATTATCCGGGTTCTCTCAGCAACAAAGTGGGGAGCTTATCGCCTTACCTTATTACGGCTATACAGATCTTTAATAAGATCAGAACTTGACTATGGGGTACCATTGTATAGCTCAGCAAGGCCTAGTGTCCTTCGCTGGCTTGATCCTCTCCATCATAGTGCAATACGCATTGCTCTAGGAGCATATCGCATGTCTCCAATACATAGTCTATATGCCGAAGCTCACGAACCCCCTCTCTCTATCAGAAGGCAACAACTTATATTACGCTGTGCATATAAAATAAGATCTATGCCTGAACACCCAAATTGGGAATTACTTTTCACCCCCCAACACAGCAGGTTATACCATAACCGCCCTACTGCTAACCGACCGTTAGGTATAAGAATAAGACATCTTCTAGAAGAACTTAATCTGAGTTTTGATAATATCTCAAATACCCCTCCACTATTCCTTGCTCCGTGGAGCATTACTCCACCTTTATGTGATAAATACCTTAATAAATGGGATAAATCTGCACTACATAAAGAAAATTTCTTGCAATTGTAATTTGCAGTGGTGGAGCAGTTTCCAAACTTTGTTGTAGTTCATACAGATGGGTCAAAGAATGACACCCACGTTGGAATCGCCGCAGTTTTCCCGAACATAACATTGGCCTACCAACTGCCACATGAGTTCAGTATATTTTCTGCCGAATTATTGGCAATTCAGGTTGCACTGAAGCATATCGAGACCTCCAATATTGAAAACAGTATAATTTTCTCTGATTCTCTAAGTGCACTTCAAGCCCTGGAAAACACCATGAACATCACCCACCCAGTCGTAAAAGAAATAACAAACTCTTTATATACCTTATCTGAGCTTGGAAGAACCATACATTTCTGTTGGGTCCCAGGACATATGGGAATTCTAGGAAATGAATTAGCGGACAATGCTGCAAAAGCGGCCGACTTACCACCTGATGTACAGTGGAGAGTTCCACATCAAGATTATAGACGAATAATATAGGAAAAATGCATGTACCAGTGGCAATCAACATGGCAAAACCAACTTGAAAATAAGCTTCGAAGTATCAAGCCAAATCTTGAGCAATGGCCTTCAAGCCTCAGTGCAATTCGACAACAGGAGGTAATACTAGCTCGTCTCCGTATAGGTCACACTAATATTACTCATGGTTACCTTTTAAGAGGGGAGATTCACCCCCAGTGTGATCTCTGTAAAACAGTGCTTTCAGTGAAATATATCCTTGTGGAATGCACAAAATTTGCAATAGAACGCCAGAATCACTTCAATCCAGCCACAACTGAAGAACCACTAACGCTTAGTTCACTTTTGGGCAATAAAACAGATGTCTCAAAGATTTTTACCTTTCTCAAAGCAATCAATGTATACCACCTCCTTTAGAGCTAGTCAACAATCAGTTTCCTGACTCTCGATCCATAAAGAAATAGCATAAATACTAACCTTTGTATGGCGCATTATGGCCATAGACGCCCATGCGCCAAAAAAATCCCCCAACAAACAAACAAACAAACAAACAAACAAACAAACAAACAATGTATAGATCACTGTGCATATATAATTTGTAAATTATGTATGTGCAGTAATTACTGTGTACAGTAGTATATATTTGATATATATATATACTACTGTGTGCAGTAGTATGACCCAGAGCTGTAATGCTCAATAATCTCTTATTTGTGAGCTTTTACGCACTTGCGTGAAGACAAATAATCCCTATTTAAGTGTCATGCTCACCCCTATTTGGTAATTTTCATTCCTGTGATCACTACATACGTTCAAAGCATTGTCAGCTTCAGGAAGGAAAATCGTTTTTTGCAGTTTTTTTTGTTTAATTAATTTAATTAATTTTTAATTGTGTTAGATTGATTTTTAATAGTGTTCATTTGTGTTTTAATTGCGTTCAATTGAGTTTTAATTATTTTTTACCGTAATGTAAGATTTGCGATTTTTTCATTTGAATTGCTGGAGGGTATCATACGGAAGTGTTCTACGTATTATATTAGTATTAGTATTAGTAATGGCCGCATGGTGCAAGAAAGCCTATGGCTTATGCTGCACCAGCCAAAAAAAAAAAAAAAAATCCGAACAAAACAATGATAAAAACAAAAAAAAATTAAATAATAATAATTAAGAAAAAAAAAAAAAGGAAATTAAACCTATCATCCTATGCACTTCCCTTACCCGAAAGTACTATCCAGATGACCTTTGAATTTCCCAAAAACTGTCGGCCTCTACCACCCATGAAGGCAACTTATTCCAGTAATTTATAACTCGCTGGCTAAAATAAAACTCCCTGCAGTCCAATCTAAACATTCCCCCCCCCCCCGTAACTTGAATTTATGTCCCCTATTCTAGCATCATTTATAGTCTTGAAAATTCCGTCCTCATTCATTTTACTGATGCCTCTCAGAGCCTTAAACACCTCAATCAAATCTCCTCTAAGGTGTCTAGTTTCCAAACTCTGCAACCCACATATTCGAAGTCTTTCTTCATAAGGACGCCCTTTTGCCGATCTCACCAGGCGAGTTACCCATCTTTGCACCCTTTCAAGAAGCTCGATGTCTTTCTTTAGGTGCGGTTTCCATACTTGAAAACAGTATTCCAAGTGTGGTATTATAAGCCTTATATAATGGGATTATCACGTCCTTATCTCTACTTGCAAAAGTTCGATAGGTCACCATGGGCCTTCCTTGCAACCTGTATACGATGCTCAGAGAATTTCATGTCTGACCGTATTGTAACACCCAAGTCCCTTCCCTCTAGTACTGGGTTTAGTTGAACTCCACTAAGTGGATAAGTTATTTTGGGATTACTGTTTCCCAGGTGCAATACCTTACACTTTGTTGGATTAAAGCATAGCTGCCATTTTTCTGACCATTCCTGAAGTCTATCTAGGTCTCTCTGAAGAAGCTCAGCTTGACAGTGATCATTAACTACTCTACCAATTTTAACATCATCTGCAAATTTAGACATCACGCCCTCTATCCCTTCATCAGTGTCGTTTATGAAACTTAAAAACAACAGTGGTCCTAATATTGATCCTTGGGGAACCCCACTTCTTACATCAACCCAATCTGAGGAATAGCCATTTATCACAACCCTCTGCCTCCTGCCCTGAAGCCATCCTTCTATCCATCTAAGGATTTTCCCAGTGATTCCAACCTGTTCCAGCTTATAAAGCAACCGCTCATGTGGGATGAGTCGAAAGCTTTGCTGAAATCTAAATAAACAATGTCGAAATTATTCCCTAAATCCAGCTTGTGAGTGACCCTTTCGATATATAGCGAACCAGATTTGTTAAACATGATTTTCCCTTTACAAAACCATGCTGAGTATCCTTGAGAATTTCACTTTGATCCAAATGAGCCTGAATTCCACCCTTGTTCATTGCCTTCATGGTTTCCCCTACTACTGAAGTCAGACTGACAGGTCGATAATTTCCAACTTCACTTTTAGAGCCACCCTTATGTATGAGAGATACATTTGCACTTTTCCAATCCAAGGGAATCTCCCCAGAGTCTAGTGATGCTCGCATAATTAGCCTTAATGGTTCAATGCACTTGCTTGCTGCCTCCCTTAAGATTATAGGGTATATTCCATCAACTCCAGGAGCCTTTAGTGGTCTGTAGGCTTGAAAGTTTTTTCATTAAATAATCTTGCGAAATTTCAATATCATTAATTACATATTTTTTTAACTTTGCTCCCACAATTTCCCATTGCCACAAAAGGTTTTTCATTTGTAAATATCGATGCAAAATAACTGTTGAGTTCATCTGCAACGGCAGCTGGCGTATTTAATACTATCCCCTTTCCCTTACGTAAAGGTCTGATCTGGTTTGTCCTGCTCTTCTTGGAATTTATATATGTGAAGAATTCTTCATCCCCCCTCTTTGCTCTGTTTGCTAGTGATTTCTCATAAACTGCCTTTGCCTGTCGAACCTTTTCTGTGACTCTATTACACATCACCTTGTAGCCGTTATAGGCTTCAGTTCTTTTTATTACTCTGTAACCTTTCCATGCCACCTTTTTCTGCTCATGTAATGTGGCATTTCACTATTCATCCAACTTGGAACCCTCCTCGTGGAGTATTTTTTTAATGGTATATAAGCATTCAAGGCATCTGTGATTAATGTTTTAAAAGCGTACCACAGTTCAAATGTATTCATTTTCTGCACGATATCTACCCAGTTAATAGAGGCCATGTAGTACCTTTAAGGCATCGTAATTTTCTTTTCGGAAATTAAAACCCATTCCTTTGCCTTTTACTTCTGCTACCTCTCTCGTCATCATCCACCGTAGAACTCCGTGATCACTTCCTGCTACTGGTTCCTCTACTGTCAGCCCTGTTATGTCATCTGATTCATGTGTGATGATGATGTCTAGGATATTCTTTTCTCTAGTACTTTCCCTGACATGTCGATACAAATAACAGTCATCTAGTTGATTTAAAAATTTTGTTCCCCATGTTGAGTTTCCTTCCCATTTACTCCAATCAATTAGAGGCAAATTGAAATCACCCATAATAAGGCATTGACGCTTACTTGCCCATTCCATTTGCATGTAGAGGCTTTTGTCATAATCTTCACAATCACCTGGTGATTGTGAAGATTATGACAACTACTCGCATTATACCTTTGTTTCCAACTATCTCACACCATACAGACTCTATACTAGCATGTGAAATGTCTGAATCCGGGAAAGCTATCGTCGCACTCAGGTAAACATATCGAGGTAAACTTCTCTTATTGTTTTACAAAGTAGTGTATATATATATATATATATATATATATATATATATAGTATTTATGTATATATGTACACATTGATACAAAAAATACTTATATATTAAAAAAAAATTATGTACAGTATACTGTGATTTCTTTCATTCGTTTACTCTTTTCTATATTTATTTTTTGTGAAATGATTTATTTTGATATTGTTTAAATTTTTTTTTATGTCAGATTTTTAATTTCTAAAACAACTGGTGTTGATATTGAAAATTTATGTAAGCATTTTATGTGTTATCCTTTGTGTGATTTCCACATATTTGCTATTTTATCCATCACTTTTTTTATGTTTCTGATAACATCCTGGATCAGAAAAAATCTAAGGTGAGTTCATTTTCAACAGTGGACAATACAAGTGATTCACAAGATTGCATCTTACTTTTTAATTATAAACTAATTAAATTTGATTCAAATATATCTAATTGTTTATTTAGAGTCAGTAATTTCTATAATACTTTATTACTTTAAAAGAAAAGTTTCTTTTATTATTTTTGCAATAAGGTTTATTTATCAGTATAAATTATACTGGTACAGTAAAATTCCATTACGGTGAATACTGTTTTAACAAAAATTTCAACATATTTCAACAACAATATTTCCATATTCCAGATGCCTTCCATTATTATTGCTTAGTGCTTTGTTGAGTCTCCATTTGGATTACTTTTGGATTTTTGAGTGTTATTATTTTTGAGGAACAATTCAGTACAACAAATTATTTTGAGAGTCTGCCTGAGCAAAAGACTTGTATTGATTTATAGTAATATGTGAAAATCACAAGTGACTAATGCAGGAATGGATAAACATTATATTGATTTCATCAGTCATGTCCATAATGTCTATATATTACTGAAAAATACGTTGATAATTCAGTGTTAGAGTACATTGAATTAAACACTGGTTAATAAAAACAAAATGCAGCACATTTCATGCAGTAGTCTGATGTCATTCGATGAATCCATACCAAGATTTTTCTTGAAATGAATGTGTGTGAAGCAAAATAATGGCATAACTGATCATATTAAAATTTAATTACAGTAAAATCCTGTAAAATGGAGTTCTTTGGTTACACAAATCATTTTGTTGCATCAAAATTCCATTCAAAATAATATTATTAATATGTGAAAATTATGGCAAGTTATATAAAATGTCAGATTTTTTGATTTGTGGTTCATTAAATTTTATACTGTGTGTTATTTCTTATAAATAAAATGTTTTCAAAATGATAATTTTATTTTAAGACATTTTCTCATTTTTAGCTTGGCATAGAATGCAAGAAAGCAAGCTTATGCAGTATCAGCAAAAAAATACCCCTTCCAATTTCACCCCTCCATTCATTCCAAATGCCTGTCCAGCTCAGCCTTAAATTTATTTAGGCTATCAACCTCCACAACAGGGGACTCACATTTGGTGAGTATGGGCTTGGCACACCCAGGGTCCTGAGCTGGATATCATCATTCTTCTCTTTCTTAGTGATTCCCTTCTACTCTCTCCCCCTCACTCTCTCAGGGTAACTCAGGCTTCCTTGCACCATATGGCTAATAATAATAAAAAGATGGAAGTCTGTTCCACCAATCAACCGTCCGCTGGCTAAAGACAAACTTCTGCACGTCTGTTCTAGAACTGCCTTTCCTCAGTTTGAATTTGTGCCCCCTCAGGTTCTTAATCTGAGCAAGAGGAAGAATCCCATCAGCAATCAGTTTGCTCAACCCATTCAAGGCCTTATACATTTTAATCAGATCACCTCGCAGGTGCTTACTCTCCAGGTGCTGCTCAAAACATCAAAGGCAGATATTGTTGGGATATCAGAGACGTGGTGTCACACCGATATAAGGGATGCAGAACTGGAATTTGGGGAGTACAACGTCTACAGAAAGGATAGACAGGATAGGAAGGGGGGAGGAGTTATCCTATTAGTTAAGAAACACATAAAAACCAAGGAACTGAAGCCATTCGACATCGCTGGACAGTGCAGTGTTGAGTCAGTTTGGTGTGACATAAGCATTGGGAGATCAAAATTGAGAGTAGGAATGTGCTATAGGCCTAATGACTCTGATGAGTGTAATAAGAAACTTTACAGGGAAATAGAGTGGGCCAGTAAATCAGAGAGTCTTATAATGGGAGATTTTCATTTCCCAGATATTGACTGGAATTTGGGAGCTGGTCACTCGCACACTAGCAGGGCTTTTGTGGATTTATTGGATGATTGTTTTCTACATCAGCATGTTCGGGAGGCAACTAGAGGGAGTAATACTCTTGATTTGATTATCAGCAGTGGTTCTTCATGCATTAAGAATCTGCAGATAAATGAACCACTAGGTGGCAGTGATCACAGTGTGCTGAAGTGGAATTTACTCAAAGAGGTAATTACCATTAGGGGTAAAGGGAAGGGTTATTGCTTCCGTAAAGGCGACTACGATGGACTGAGACAGTATTTAAATTCTATACACTGGGACCAACTGATGATGTTACCAACAGCAAATTCAAAATGGGAAGCATTCAAAGAACTTATCTTGGAAGCTACTAGGCTTTACATACCAACTAAGAAATATTGTTCAAGGTTTAGGCCAAAATGGATGTCAGATGAACTAATGAGGCATATGGCAGAGAAGAAAAATGCATGGGATACTTACAAATTAACACATGACACAGAAGCCTATGATAGATACAAGTTGATATGCAACCAAGTTACAAAGGAGGTTAGGCAGGCGAAGGCAGATTACGAGAAATCCTTGGCAAGGGATGCAAAGAAAAACAACAAAGAGTTCTTTACTTATGTAAACTCTAGAAGGAAAGGGATGAATCAGATTGGTCCACTTGATATTGATGGGTCAACTGTTGATGATCCTGCTCAGGTAGCTAACAAACTAAATGAATATTTTGCATCGACATAAGGAGTTATTCAGCGAAGGGAATGCCAGAGTTGTATTCAGCTCTAGCAGTAAGCTACAGAATCTTGAAATAACTGGGAGAAAGGTGGAGGAGAAACTGTTGAAGATAAACACAAGAAAGGCAGCCGGGGTGGATGGGATCTATCCAGTTATATTATAGTAGGCAGCAAAGGAAGTAAGCAAACCCTTAGCCATAATTATGAGAGCTTCCTTGGACTCAGGGGAGGTACCCGTAGACTGGAAATGTGCAAATGTGACCATAATTCACAAAGGAGGATCAAAAGCTGACACAAGTAATTATAGACCTGTGAGCTTAAATTCTGTTCCAGGAAAATTAATGGAGGCACTGGTTAAAGAAGCACTGCAGGATCATTTAGACAAGACTTCAGTTATAGCTCGGACACAACATGGTTTTGTTAAGGGGAAGTCTTGCCTGACCAATTTGATTGGATACTATGATGCAGTCACAAAAGAACTGGATGCAGGGAATAGCTTTGATATTATATACTTGGATCTTAGAAAGGCTTTTGATACTGTTGCACATGGAAGACTGCTACACAAATTGGAGCAGTGTGACATTGGAGGCAAATTGCTGCTATGGATAAAGGGGTGGTTGAGGGGGAGAAGACAGAGAGTGGTAATCAATGGACACTGCTCATCGTGTACTAATGTTATTAGTGGAGTCCCTCAGGGCTAAGTGTTGGGTCCATTATTGTTTTCTGTATTTATAAATGATATTGATGATGGTATATCAAGCTTAATGTCCAAGTTTGCAGACGATACAAAGGTTGGCAGGGTTGTCAAGGACACTACTGACACTATGCTGCTGCAACAGGATCTGGAAAGGTTGAGCAGATGGGCTGAGAGGTGGCAAATGAAGTTTAACATTGACAAATGTAAAGCACTACACATGGGAAACAGCAACCCCAGAGCAACGTATCAACTCTGTGGTACTACACTGACAGTGGTAGAGAATGAAAGGGACTTGGGGGTGATTGTGCAGGCAGATATGAAGTTCTCTGAGCAGTGCAGACCGGCTGCAAGAGTAGCTCATGGAGTATTGTCAATGATATACAGAAATTTTTCCAGCAGGGATAAGGAGGTGATTATTCCCTTGTATAAGGCAATGGTCAGGCCACACCTAGAGTACTGTATACAGGTCTGGAGGCCTCATTTAAAGAAGGATGTAGAGCTGCTGGAATGAGTACAGAGAAGGGCAACAAGATTAGTGAATAGAACAAAGGGGTGCTCTTACGAAGAAAGGCTTAAGTTTTGCAAATTACAGTGTCTGGAGATTAGGCACCAGCGAGGTGATCTGATAGAGGTGTATAAAGCCTTGAATGGTTTGAGCATGCTCAATGCTGATGGGATTCTTCCTCTAGCTCAGAATAATCACTTGAGAGGGCATAAATTCCAATTGAGGAAAGACAGATGTAGGATAGACGTGCGAAAATTTGCCTTTAGCCAGCGGTTGGTTGGTTGGTGGAACAGACTTCCATCCCTTGTAGTGGAGGTTGATAGCCTAAATAAGTTTAAGGCTCAGCTGGACAGGTATTTTGAACGAACAGAGGGGTGAAGTGGATGTGGGTTTTTTTTTTTTTTTTTTTGCCTGATGCTGCATAAGCTTGCTTTCTTGCATCAAATGCCTCTACTAATGCTAATGCTAATTTGCAGAATTTAAGTCTTTCTTGGTTAGAGCATCCCTTTGTTCCCCTCACCAATCTTGTTGCCCTTCTTTGTACTTGTTCTAGCAACATCCTTCCTAAAATTAGGCCTCCAGACCTGCGCACAGTACTCTAGATGTGGCCTGACCATTGCCTTGTACAATGGGATTTTCACCTCCCTGTCACTGTTAGCAAAATTCCTATATATCATTGACAAATTCCATGACCTGCCCTGGCTGCCTGTCTGCACTGCTCAGCAAACTCTATATTTGACTGAACAATTACCCTTTTTCAGGTCTTTTTCGCTTTCCATTTCCCTGAGTGTAATACCACACAATTGGTACTCTTCTCTTGGGTTATTGCTACGCATGCGCAGTACTCTGCATTTGTCAATGTTTAACTTCAGTTGCCACTTCTTAGCCCATTTGCCTAACTTATCTAGATCCAGTTGGAGTAGCATTGCTGTCTTTACTGTCGTTAACAACCCTGCCAACCTTTGTATCATCTGAAAACTTGGACATATAATCCTGATATATCTTCGTCGGTAGCATTGATGAATATACAAAAGAACAATGGGCCAAGCACCGAACCCTGGGGAACTCCACTAATAACATTAGTCCACGAAGTGCAGTGTCCATTGATTAGCACTCTCTGTCTCCTCCCATTCAACCATCCTTTTACCCATTGTAGCACACTTGCCCTTAATGCCATACTTCTCTAATCTGTAGAGTTGTCTTCCATGTGCAACAATATCAAAAGCTTTCCTGGAATCCAAGTATATGATATCAAAATACATATTTGACATATTTTTTTCATCCAGTTCCTTTGTGACCACATCATAGTATCCAACCAAATTGGTGAGACAAGACTTCCTCTTAACGAAGTATTACTGCAGTCTTGCCAGGATGATCCTGCAGTGCTTCTTTAACCAGTAACTCTATTATTTTCCCCGGAACAGAAGTTAAACTAACAGGTCTATAATTACTCATGTCCCCCTTTTGATTCCCCTTTGTGAATTGGCGATACATTTGCACATTTCCAGCCCATGGGGATCTTCACTTGGTCCAGGATACCTTATAATCATGGCTGCTCACTTCCTTTGCTGCCTCCTTTAATATAACTGGATAGATCCCATCCACCCTAGGTGCCTTCCTTAGGTTTAACTTCAGCAATTTCTCCTCCACTCTGCTCTCAGTTATTACAAAATCATTTAGCTCCCTGTTGGAGTTTAATAAGCTTCTGTCCTCCACTTCTCTACAGAATTCCTCATGTGTGAATGTAGATGCAAAATACTCGTTCAATTTGTCAGCTATCTGAGCAGGATGATTAACAGTCGAACCATCAATATCAAGTGGACCAACCTGTTCCATCCACTTTCTTCTAGAGTGACTCTAAAAGAAAGTAAATAAGTCTTTGCATTTTTTTTTTTTACCTCCTTTGCCAAAGATTTCGTGTAATCCGTCCTTGCTTTCCTAACCTTCTTTGAGACTTTACTACAGACTAGCTTATACATACCATAGGCTTTTGTGTCACCTGAAAATCAATATGCATCCCATGCATTTTTCTTCTCTGCCACGGGCGTCATTACCTTCCCTTTACCCCTGATAGTAGTGATATCTTTAAGTAAATCCCACATCAGTACAGTGTGTGCTGCCATCTAGTGGTTCCTTTTATCTGCAAATTCTTAATGCATGAATAATCACTGTTGATAGTATAATCAGATCAAGAGTACTACTTCCTCTGATTGCCTCTTGGACATACTGCTATAGAAGACAATCATCCAATAAATTTGAAAAATCTTACTAGTGTTCTAGTGACTAACTCACGAGTTCCAGTAATTATTTGGGAAGTTAAAATCCTCCATTATAAGATATTCTGCTTTACTGGCCCACTTTCTTTCTCTGTACAGTTGTTGGTTGGTACTCATCAGAGTCATCAGGCCTATAACACACTTCTACTCTTATTTTTACTTTTCCAGTGCTTATGTCACACCAAACTGACTTAACATTGCACTGCCCACATATATCAACTGGACACACTTCCTTTAATTTTATCTGTTCCTTAACTAACAGCATAATCCCTCCTCCCTTCCTATCCTGTTCACCTTTTCTGTTCACATTATGATGGATATTATGGCAAGTCCCAGTCTTCCTTACATTTTGAGGGTACTGCTCTAAAATGTTCATAGGCTGGCTGCTAGATAGTCCACCAGGCTGAACCTGTTCACAACTGTCTAGGAGGCTTTCAAATCAGGTAGTATATAATCTAGCTGTGTCTACTCTGCCAGATGGTGATTGGAGGGAGTCTGAGTAGTGTGTATGTAGAGGGCATTGTCAAGGCCACATTAAGTCAAGGAGCTGGGTATATTCTTGCGGGGTGCACGCTATATCCAAAGACTTCATTACTTCATACAACCTGCTCTCCCTACCCTTTCTTACTGCTGAATACATCATGAATAGTCAAACTAAGAGAAACTTATTTGTGAAGAGATCTCAACCTCTTCCAAACGCTTCCTCTTACAGTCTGCAAAACTCAGTGTACTTTTTCTGACAAAATCCCGATTATTGGTTGATTCAGCCACTGGTCATCTCAGTTGTCCTTATTATTTGCTGTATGATTTCTTTTGCTTCAAATGTGGTATTTGTGCATATGTCTTCTGATATTCCCCGTCAGAGGTTGAGTAATTTTGAATCCTCTATTTGCCCTTCTTTTGTTTAAAATCTCTTTACCCCATTCTGTCAAATCATTTTGCCTAGTGCCGTACCCAGACTTCTGTCGGCCCCGGGCAAAATATTCATCTGGGATCCCCTTGCAAAAATTAAAGTTAGAATTCATAAAATTGAAAAATAAAGGAAACACCCAAAAATTATTCCAATCGTAGTTATTTATTTAAACTTTAATGAATAGTATATCATTTATATAAACTTAAGTTTTCATATAATTACCTTACGATATTTATTTGATCTAAATTTGTCTACAATATCTGATGTTTTTATATCTTTTAGTACATCTTGTTCAATTGACATAATGGCCAATTCATTAATTCTTTCTTGACCAATAGTTGCGCGTGAATACGTTTTTGTCATTTTGAGTCTTGAAAAACTCCTCTCTCCAGACGCAACTATAATTGGTAATGTTAATATCTGAAGAGAAATGGTTATGTTGGAATATAATTCAACTAAGTTTTTTTCTTGAATTAATGTCAATAATTCTAAACAACCAAAATTTTTTTCTTTTAAAACATGCTGCAAAGATTGGATTTTTTGACATAACTCTTTGGCATTGATGTTGCTGCTCCTGTCTTTGCCAGTAAGAATACTTTCAAGGTGTTGACTTCCGTTTCTATTGCACTTTAAAATAAATTCATAGAGTTTTCTGATTTTAGAATAAGGTTAAAAGTTGAGGATATCAACCGGTGAAATACCACCAGTTTGCTTATTGGAGGCTTGAAGTGGTGAAACCCATGTTTAGTCTCTAGAGCAAAGTTTCCGGCATCCCCCTCCCCCCATACTTATCCTTCAACCCATGCACGGTACTAAGTACTATAGGTTTTGATACCTTTCGTGTTTGGGGTTTTCATAAAAAAAAAAAAAAAACCAATGATAGCTACATCAATCATTATATTAAATTCCTTTTCAAAACTTGTGGTTGGATCAATAGAGCATTCATCTGAAGTTTCATAGCTACACTCATTTTTTTCTAGAAACTCACACTTCTGGAAACACTGACGATACTTCCAACTCAGTTGCAATGTCTGTAGCTTTATCTCTACACAATTTAAATCTTGATGTTCTAAATTCATTTAGTTGACTAAGAGCATCTTTTATCAATATAATTTCAGTGATCATATCAATTTTACTACTTTGCACGGCTTTATTTATAATACTCAATATTTCATTACAAACAACTACACCTATAATAAATTTAAAAGAAGTAATTTCTGTTAACAAACTTTGTAGTTCAAACTGTGGTTTTACATCTTTTCCTTTGGTCTTGATTTCATTTAATGCAGTTGTAGTATCCCGTAATTGATATTGTGCTGCTGCAACAGCTTTTATCTTTCCTTCCCATCTTGTTTCTGGTAGAGATTTCACAGTAATTTTTATGTGCCTTTTTAAAATATCCCACCTACTTGGCGAAACAGTGCAGATCGTGTATAATCTTTGTAATATTCCAAAATAATTCTGCTATTGTTGAAGAATATGCTACATCAGATACAACTAAATTTATATTATGCACGACACAGAACATAAAAAGCTCTTCTATTTTCATGTAAAATTCTTGCTTGTATGCCATTACATTTACTGTTCATGTTACTACCATTATGTGTGTGAAGGCGCCTCCGTAGCCAGGTGGGAAGGAGCAACAGTGCGCAGCACATGCTTCTCGATTAGACCGGGGTTCGAGCCCGTCACCACCAAATACGGGGGATGCGGGAAGGTCAGGGAATGACCACCGCATATCCCGGAGCAATATGGCCTTAGTTGCTAATGCTCCTAAAAAAACCAAATAACAACAAATAACAACTACCATTATGTTCATTAAGTATTGGATCATACCCTTGCCCACGGCAGTTATTTAGGTTGATGTTGTTTGTTTCTAACGTTTTTAGTAAAAATTCTTAGTCCTTTCCCTGAAGTATCTTGAACAGCTAAGTATCCCAAGAAATGTACAGAAATTTTTATTGTGCAGCTAGACAGAAACAAATATAATTATGACCGTCATTTGTTCCACGTGACTTTGTGACTATGTCCGAGGTACAATATAAAATAATTGAATAATATTTTGCATCACAAACCCTTCTAAAAATTTCTTTTAAGACCATTCCACCTGTCGTTTCAATTAATTCATTTTACATTCAGCTACTCATTTGTGCACTTGTACATTGTTTACTTTCTACTAATTGAAAATGTTCATTAAGTATTGGATCAAATTTAGACAATAACTCTGTCCCAAAAAATTTCCATTATTTGGTTCAAATAATTTTTTATTACTTCCTCTCAATGCCAAATTTCATGAAGCTAAAAATTTAATTGTCTCAATTACTTGTTCCAAAATCATTCTCCAGTATTTTTTTTTCTTTTTCTATCAAATTTTGATTTATAACATCCATAATTTTATTTAATTTTAGCCGGAGCTCTAATTCCTTCCACTGTTGCATGACTATTTTATGATTTTGAGAGTTCTCATGAGAACTTAAACCAACTTGTAAATGTTTCCAAGAACGGATCCCAGTAGTTTTCAAGAGAATATTTGCATGATCAAATAATTTGCAGCAAAACCAGAAAATGGCACCTTTTTTTTTTTTTAAATATGCAGGGTGTTTCAAAAGTGATGGTCAATAATTTAAAGGTGAACTGTACAGACTACAATATGCAAAACAAGCCTAATAGGAAATACGGTTAAGTGAATCATTTTTGAGATATTGCACATTTCTAGTTGGGATCCACCACTGACAAGGTGAACTGTACAGAGTTGGGATCCACCACTCACTTGTTTGTTTAGGTTAGGTTATGCTCAATCGCTCTGTTTCCCACCTCTCAATACTCTGAGACGTAGCAGCCATACTAGTACTTGTCAAAGGATAGTCAACATGGAAAGAGGTTACGGCAACAAAGGTTATGCAGACATGCACTTCATGTTTCATAAACCCAACGGCAGTGCACTCGATACTGCACGTTTGTACCAGGAAGCATTTCTCTGTCCTGAGGCAGCCCAACAGGTGCACATTCATCAGGATACATCAATGCCTTAGAAGACATGGGCACTTCACATATGGAGTATGAGCAGGTAGGCCCAGAAGCATAACACCTGATGTTGAGGAAAGGGTGTTAGAAAGAACATCCTGTAATGTGTAACATCTGTAAAATCCTGTGGCGTTGAAACCAAAAATTTAAAATGTATTACATTATGTTTATTGAAACCATCCTTAGCAGACAATTGGCAGCTTTTTGCTAAACTAGTTCTCCCATAGTGAGTGGCGAATCTTAACAGAAGATGTGCATTATTTCAAAAATGGTTCATTTGTGTCCCAATCTTCACTGGGATTTTTTTACTTTTTTTAGTTTGTACTTTTCACCTTTAAATTATTGACCATCATTTTTGAAACATCCTGTATATCAACCAAGCCCTTTCAACCCTTCCGACATTTTTTAAGATCCTGAAACAATGCTCAGTTGTAAACCGTCGGTAATAGATCAGTGGGTTACAGTTTTGATTTTTTTTTTTTTTTTGGCCGGTGCCATTCGATCTTATTCAACTGTTATGGAGTCTTTTATTATCTCTAGCCAGTCACCAGGATCATTTAAATTGCAAATTATATCTTCACTTTCGATCTTCGACTTTGCAAATGCTGATTCATTTTTATTCTGAAAAACCGAACTTAAAAGTAAGTTGACTTCTGTGGCACATTCTTCTGTTTCCCATACAGATACACTATTTTCTTTTGTTACTACATCACTAGATACATTTTCCTTTCCATAATGGCTTGTTGAAGGCACAGGTACACTGCTGGTATTCACTTGTGATAAAAAATTTATCCATAGAAAGAGAAAGTTTTTAATGTTTTCTTTCCATGCTTTTTTCAGTTTTCATTTTTTCACACCAGCCAGTTGTTTTTGTTTATTCATTATTATTTATTATAGCCCACAATCTGTTATTTCTTATTTTCTGAGAACAAAAAAATTTTAAATTAAATAATATTATAAACTTTATTTAATATAATTGTAATCTGTGACTTACATTACAGGTAAATGCTTTATCTGATTTGATTTGTATGAGAAATATTTATGCAGTAATCCGCTCTGTCAAGTATATTCCAGTTGCAACTGTCTGTTTGCAATTGGAATATACTTGAGGTATTGGCTATGTAAGTACCTCTATTCTCTGGAATAGGGGTTAGGAAATAAAGAAAGCATGCATAATTCTTTTACCAGCATGATCACAGTCTATCACTACAGATAATCCATCGATCCTCCAGTACTTTAGAAAAGTTAAATTACTGACCACCCAGGTTCATCTAAAAAACTAGGTTCTTCCCAGAATCGTGGTAATGCATAATTGCTCGTAAATACAGTCGACCTCAGTTTAACAAACTTCTTTATAGTGAATTTTTCTATTTAGTGAATTTTTTTTTTTGAATTCCTCTTAGTCATTACATTTAAAATAGTTTCCGTAGAAAGAAGAAAATTTCTGTAATGTTCCGTAAATTTCCGTAACTGTTCCGCAATGTAGTAGTGCTTGCTTCATCTTCAAGTTACCAGTGGTGAGCTATGAATATTTTAACAATGGGCTCGCAGTTTTTCTGACTTTCTACCGAGGAAATTTGATCTGAAATCGGTCACGGAAATGACGTCATCCGCGGCTTCCACTAGAGGTGCTTCGCACGCTTCCACTACTAGTAGTGTGATTGATTAGAGCACGTGATGCAGTTTTCGTGACTGGTATCTTGAGTCAGTGGCGGATTTAGGGGGGTGGACAGATGCGACTTATTACCCCCTTAACCATGCATATAAGTGAATGTGTAAAACGTTCCTAGGTATATATATAAAAAAACAACAAAAAAAAAAAAACCTTAAAAACCTGGTTGTCATGATAATATGATGATAACTGGATACGACAGTCTGGAGTTCTAACTTTTTAGAATTTTTGAATACTATGACGTCGCAATCATGCTTCCTGAAGTTACTACTGCAGTAAGTATGATTGCAACAATACAAATATTTGTCAACAATTTCTTTTTTCGTCTCGCATTTTCGTTACATTCCATTGTTAGGTGCCCCCTAACAGCTGCGTATGCCACTTCAACTACAAGATCGGTACATCAATCAGTGCTATTTTACAGAGCTATTTAGATACGTTGCACTCGCAAGTATGCATCTTTTACTTTAGTTATCATAAATCCATTGTATCTTGTTTTCCAAAAATTATGAAAATCTATGAATGATCAATAAAATATTTACAATAAGGAAGCTCTTATTTCGTAATCGATATATACAAATCAAAATACCTAAAAGAAACGTAAAGGATGTTTCGCATAAACCATCTACTGCACGTGCTCGACACATGCGTAACTTTTTTATTTGTTTTTTTTTTTTTTTTTTTCTTAACAACCAGGGAAATATAACGAATACCAGTAGCGTAGCTACCATTTTTCGGGCCCCGAGGCAAAGATCATGTTCAGGCCCCTACTTAATTAATGAAAATTGCAAAAACAGGAGATACCAAAGATGCCGGGCCCTTAAAGGGCCGAGCCTGGAGGCAATTGCCATGCCTGCCTACATGGTAGCTACACCACTGATGGATACATTTTTTTCATGATAAAATTTTAGTATTGAGAATAAAAAATAACACGAAATATTTTCCATATCACAAATAACATAAACTGTCACAAAACATTCCACAATATAAAAACAAATATTACATAAAAAACAAAAACTAGGAAAAGTACAAAAAAATCACAGATTACATGAAAAAAAAATATTTCACAAATATTCAAGAAAATTTTATTCTAAAAATTGCCAATTTACTTCTTTATTAATATTTGTTGTCGATCTTCTGCTTTGCTTAATAGCTGAGCGATGATTACAGAGGAATGATTTTACATAACGATCCAGATCAAATTGAAGCAATGGTTTTCCATTTAGATGTATGGTCATTATAAACTGCAATGTGTTTAATTGTCACAATATTATTCATTACACTGAAAGCTCACTCAGCTTCAGCACTGCTAATCGCAATGGTTTCAAAGATATTTTCTGGCTTTCTTAATTGAAAAGGGAATTTCGCTCGATTTTAAAGATAAACTGTCTTCGACAAAATCTCTAAAATCATTAATTTTTATTTCATATTTTTTCAGAAAACAAATTTCTTATTTGGTGTTCACCCTCTTGCCACAGAGATGAAAGTTCTTTCACATTCCACGATTTCGGGTAGAATATGTTTAAAATTTCTTTCAATGGTATTGTTATTTTCTTTATTTAATTTAAAATTGCCCTGTTGCATTAATAACTTATCATTTAAGGATAACACAATACATTTAATAACTTGTCACAAGATAATTTTTTTACTTTCGATTTTGATTCCTTCAAATTCTTTCCCCTTCAACATATTCTCAATTTTAGCTTCAGAATTTTTCAAATTAGCAATAGCACTGATAGTTAGAATAATTAATTTATTTGCTTTTACCATTGTGATTCTGTAAAACTTCTGAAAGGTAAGAGAGCTCCTGCAGGATGTCGATCATTACTGCTAAATTGTTAAGAAATTCCAAATTTAAAGGTAGATTTAATAATCCGGAATATTTAACTTCTGATTCAAAATGTTTGTACAAAGCAGGAATTCTTCCAACTCACAATTGCTGTCTGCAAGCTAAAAGCTGCTCATCGTGGACCGAACACACGACCAATCTTTATAGTTTCCACATCAATTTCTTTAGCAATCATCCTTAATTTGCGCTAGTTTTTTGGAGATTGGTGCAAGTTTTTTTTATAAAATTATTGCCTGTATGCCATTATATTTTAGAACATTTTCTACACAGTGAAAGGCTCGACAAAGTTTCAAAATCTGTCAACATTTCATCTTCGTAAAGTTTATATATCTTAGTTGCCTCAATCCCCTCTGCTCTACATTACTACTATCACTAGTTCATATAATACAGTGCAAAATGTTGGATTCACACGCATATTCAGTTACTGTGACCATGTAAACATAGACAGGAGAAATTAACTGGAAGGTGTGGATCACTCACGTCTCCGAAAAACATATGCCCGTTTGTCCGAGTAAAGGAGAACCTCAACGTAGGTTGACCAGGGGCTATTATTCGTGTCAGAATCTTCTTAATCCTCTGACTGACTTTGGAAAGCGTATTGACTAGCGCACCTTCTCAGTATGTGACTGCATATGTTTTACGGACACCACTAACATTGTGAAACAGTAATCCCTTTCACCCTTAATTCGCACTTTCTAATTATCTAAATTGCCCAAAGGCCAGAGGCGAGAACAGTGCATACAAAGTTGTCTCTCCTAATCTGTTCATTACATGGAAATTTTCTTCGTTCAACAGAAAAGATTTTAAATGTAATTACCAAGGGGGAATAAAAAAATTTGTTATAAAGAAGTTCGTTAAACAGAGGTCCGACTAATTAAATCAAAAATGAAGCAATTTTAAAATGCTGGGAATGCCCCCCCCCCTTCCCCATCATAGTTTCGGCTCTGGATATTCAATAATTGCATTCAGGATTTCATTTGTAAAATAAATGATCGTCTCAACAATGGGCTCGCATATTTAAAGGGTGACATGGGTAATTGCAGACCTATTAGCAAAACTTTTGCTCCAGGAAAAATAGTCTCTGGTTAGAGAAATAATGCAAGATCATCTAGACAGGAATGCATAGCATGGATTTGTTAACGGGTGATCTTGTCTGACCAATATGATTGTATATTATGATGCAATATAACAAAGGAACAGAATGCAAAAAATAATTTTGATATTATATACTTAGATTTCACGAATTCTTTTGATACTGTTACACATGCAGATGATATCGATGAGAGAGTTAGGTGGGTCAGAAAACTGCTAGCTTGGAGGGGATACACGGACTAATAGATTAACAGTAGCCACTGGCAGAGGTAAAAGTGATTCTTGCACTACTTCTATTGAAAGGATATGGGAATTTCCAGGAATGTTGGGAGTCATAATGGAACAAGTAAATACATGGGCTGTGTTAGGGTAAGTAAGAGTAGAAACAGGTGCATGTATACTTGCATGTACACCAATGCTAGGAGTATAGTTAATAAATTCGATGAGCTAGAAGTGCTACTCAAGACATCAAAGGCAGATATTGTTGGGATATCAGAGATATGGTGTCACACAGACATAAGCAGTGCAGAACTGGAATTTGGTGAGTACGATGTGTACAGAAAGGATAGACAGGACAGGAAGGGAGGGGTTATGCTGTTATTTAAGAAACACACAAAATCTAAGGAAGTGCATCCAATTGATGTTGGTGAACAATGCAATGTTGTCTGTTTGGTGTGACATAAGCATTGGGAGATCAAAATTGAGAATAGGAGTGTATTGTAGGCCTAATAAATCTGATGAGTATAATGAGCAATTGTGCAGAGAAATAGTGGGCCAGTAAATTAGAGTGTCTTATAATGGTGATTTTAATTTCCCGGATATTGACTGGAATTTGTGGGTTGGTCACTCACACACTAGCAAGGCTTTTGTGGATTTATTGGATTATTGTTTTCTACAGCAGCATGTTCGGGTGGCAACTGGTGGGAGTAATACTCTTGATCTGATTATCATTAGTGATTCTTCATGCATCAAGAATCTGCAGATAAAGGAACCACTAGGTGGCAGTGCTGAAGTGGGATTTACACAAAGAGGTAACTACCATCAAGGGTAAAGGGAAGGGTTTTTGCTTTCGTAAAGGTGACTACGGTGGTCTGAGACAGTACTTAAATTGTATATGGTGGAACCTACTGATGATGTTACCAACTGCAAATTCAAAATGAAGCATTCAAAGAATTAATCTTGGAAGCTACTAGGCTTTTCATACCAACAAAGAAATATTGTTCAAGTTTTCGGCCTAAATGAATGTCAGATGAACTAATTAGACATGTGACAGAGAAGAAAAATGCATGGGATACATATAAATTAACATGTGACACAGAAGTCTATGATATAAGCTGGTCTGTAACCAAGTTACAAAGGAGGTTAGGCAGGCGAAGCAGATTACGAGAAATCGTTGGCAAAGGATTGAAAGAAAAACAGCAAAGAGTTCTTTACTTATGTAAACTCTAGAAGGAAGGTGATGAATCAGATTGGTCCACTTCATATCGATGGTTCAACTGTTGATGATCCTGCTCAGGAAGCTAACAAACTAAATGAATAATTTGCATTGACATTCACACATGAGGAGTTATTCAGGGAGGGGAATGCTAGAGGTGAAGTAAACTCTGGTAGTAAGCTAGATAATCTTGTAATAACTGAGAGTAAAGTGGAGGAGAAATTGTTGAAGATAAACAGAAGAAAGGCACCTGGGGTGGATGGGATCTATCCAGTTATATTAAAGGAGGCGGCAAAGGAAGTAAGCAAACCCTTAGCCATAATTATGAGCTTCCCTGGACTCGGGAGAGGTACCCATGGACTGGAGATGTGCAAATGTGACCCCAATCCACAAAGGAGGATCAAAGGGAGACACAGGTAATTACAGACCTTCTGTTCCAGGGAAATTAATGGAGGCACTAGTTAAAGAAGCATTGCAGGATCGTCTAGACAAGACTTCAGTTATAACTCGGACACACCATGGGTTTGCTAAGAGGAAGCCTTCTCTGACTAATTTGATTGGATACGATGTAGTTACAAAGGAACTGGATGCAAAGAATAACTTTGATATCATATATTTGGATCTTAGAAAAGCCTTTGATACTGTTGCACTTGGAAGACTGCTGCACAAATTGGAGCAGTGTGGCATTGGAGGAAAATTGGAAGACAGTGGTAATCAATGGACACTGCTCTTCGTGGACTAATGTTATTAGTGGAGTCCTTCAGGGTTCAGTGTTGGGTCCATTGTTTTTTCTTTATTTATAAATGATATTGATGATGGTATATCAGGCTTAATGTCCAAGTTTGCAGATGATACGAAGGTTGGCAGGGTTGTTGATGACTAATGACAGTATGCTACTGCAACAGGATCTAGATAAGTTAGGCAGATGGGCTGAGAAGTGGCAACTGAAGTTTAACCTTGACAATTCAAAAGTACTGCATATGGGTAGCAGTAACCCAAGAGAAACGTGCCAACTGTGTGGTACTGCACTCAGGGAGGCGGAGAATGAAAATGGAAATTGTGCAGTCAGATATGAAGTTCTCTGAGCAGTGCAAACAAGCCACCAGAGCAGGTCATGAAGTTTTGTCAATGATATATAGCAATTTTGTTAGCAGAGACAAGGAGATGATTATCCCTTTGTATAAGGTCAGGCCATATCTTGAGTACTGCGTGCAGGTGTGGAGGCCTCATTTTAGGACGGATGTAGAGTTGCTAGAATGAGTACAGAGAAGGGCAACAAGATTGGGGAGAGAAACAAAGGGTTGCACTTATGAAAAAAGGCTGAAATTCTGCAAGCTGCTGCATCTGCAGACTAGGCACCTGCCAGGTGATCTGATTGAGATTGTATAAGGCCTTGAATGATTTCAGCAGGCTGAATGCTGATGGGATACTTCCGCTTTCTCAGATTAAGAACCTTAGGTGGTATAGATTCAAATTGAGGAAAGATAGTTGTAGAATAGATGTGTGGAAGTTTGCCTTTAGCCAGCAGGTAGTTGATTGCTGGAACAGACTTCCATCTGTTGTTGTAGAAGTTTATAGCTTAAATAAATTTAGGGCTGAACTAGACAAACAATTGGAGTGACCGGATGGGTGAAATGGGAATGGTTATTTTTATTTTTGCTGATGCTGTATAAGCTTTCTTTCTTGCATCACATTCATCAACTAATGCTAATGTATAATTAATCGAAATATGAGTAATCATGCAAATGACAGTGATGACAACTAAACATACATTTTATTGCATTTACGTGTACAAACTGAAATGGCAAGTTAACGTAATAGTATTATATACTGTAAATCAGCAAAATAAGTCCTCAATATTTTGTTGTTTCTCCTCAAACCGCAATTACAGTCTTGTAACTATCTGGAATAGAGTTAGTCAGCTTCTGGATATACGGTTGCCCACTTTCATGATACCGTACCCTTACAATACCCTCCTGCAGGTGGATCTTACTTGTTGGCTTCTTCTGAGCAAATTTAGACGACATTATGTACCAGTAATTTTCAATGGGATTGAAATCTGATTATTGCCAGTACAACGTTGTAATGTCAGCATTTCTGAGGCATGACTGCACTTTAAGGGAGAAAAACAAGGGAAAACATTGGTGTAAGTATGGTTTAAAAGGTGACTATGTCCCATTGCTCTTTTTTTCTATGAAACGTGTTTTAGCCCAAGAAAGTCGCTTCTTTCTCATTTGTTGGGTCAACAAAGGTTTCTCCTCAAGATTGATATTTGAAGGCATAGCCATTTCAAATATCAATCTTGGGGAGAGATAACATTCTCTTATGGCCGGGTCCAGGTCTTCTCTTCAGATCATCAGTTTTGCGGTTTAATTTTAGCTCCCGGGATACTGTTGGCAGCCTATTTTATCAGCGATAGCACGTGTAGAAAGCCCTTCCTGGGACAGAGCAACAGCTACACTTTTTTTTCTTGGTGTTAACTGAACATATGGAGCCATGCTTACACCTCTGCAAAACAGGATACTGATGAGCGTGCATACCCTTCCAATTCCATATTTATAGAAACGGCTGACGCAATACCTTGCCACTACTGTCTGATGCAATAGAAGTGTTATCTGATATAATACCTTTGCTTTGCGCCAGACAAAATGACTGTAATCAAACAATATCTTATAAGTTTCACTACAAATGTTACTTTTTTTTTAAAGCGATGCTGTTTTTTTGTATATTAAAGGGTCCTCAAATTTAAATATGGCCCCGGGGGCCTATTTAATCCTTAATCCACCCTGTGTCTATGACATACAGAAACTTTGCTAACATGGACAATGAAGTTATTATCCTGTTGTATAAGGCAATAGTTAGGCCACATCTTCAGGTCTGGAGGTTTCATTTTTAGAAGGATGTTTAACTGCTGGAAATGGGTGCAGAGAAAGATGAGATTGGTGATGGTAACAAAGCATTGACCATTCCAAGACAGGCTTTTGTTCTGAAAATTGCATTGTCTGGTGACTAGGCCCCTGTGATGTGATCCAATCAAGGTTTTTACGGCTTTGAATGGATTGAACAAGCTCAATGCTGATGGAATTTTCCTCTTGCTCAGACTACACTCATGAAGGGGTATAAATTCAAATTGAGAAAGGATGGTTGCAGGATAGATGTGAGGAGGTTTGCTTGCAGCCAGCAGGTGGTTGATTGTTGGAATAAAGTTCCATCTAGTGTTGTGGAAGTGAGCAGGTTGAATGAATTCAAGGAAGAACTAGACAAATTTTTTAAAAGGTTGCATGGGTGAAGCAGGAGGTTTTTTTTTTTTTTTGCTGATATTTTGTAAGCATGCTTTCTTGTATCATATGCCACTAATAATAATAATAATAATCATCAAAGAGATGTGGCATATGCAACAAGTTACGACCATCCCAATCATCGTGTCAACCACAGGTATGGTGTCAAAAACCTTCCATAACAGCCTCGTAGCAATAAGTTTCCCAGTGAACACCTACAAGGAACTCCAGGAAGTTGCAATCCTGAACACATGTAGGATAGTCAGAGTCCTCGACCAACAGTAACACCAGACATAACAACCACACTGTGTACTTGGTAGCATTACCCGTCACAAGGTGGAACCCCCAATCAGGGAGAAATAATATAAGAGTAATAATAATAATAATCCGAGAGTGAAACATTTCCTAGAACCGATGATAGTAAAATGGAGTACCACCATTAACGTTGAACAACCAGATAGATCCCCATCTGGAGAGGAATCTTTCTTGTATATGCACTGAGCCCACTGTGGTTCTGTCTAGCACTCAACCTGCTATCTGCTATGCTCAACAGCAGCAAGTATGAATATAACCTCAAAGAAAGAAGGAAAAAACTGTACACCCTCACTCACCTGATGTACACGGATGACATCAAGCTCTACACAGCAACTGAGATGCAACTGCAGCAACTACCCCGGATCACTGAAGAATTCAGCAATTATATCAGGATGGAATTTGGTCTAGACAAATACAAGATACACGGATTATATCAGGGGAAATTAGTCAGCCTAAATTATGAACTGCAGACTGGTAAAGAGATCAAAGCCATGCCTGACCAAAAAATACTATCATAGAATCAGAAGCCTGCTGAAAGCAAAGCTGAATGGAGGGAACACAATTAAAGCCGTAAACACCCATGCAGTCCCAGTGCTGATATACTCTTTTGGGATCATAGATTGGACTAACACCGATCTGGATGATATCATGAGAAAGATGAAGATAATAATGACCAAGAGCCACCAACACTACCCAAAGTCAGCTGTGGAGAGACTGACAATAGCTTGGAAAGAGGGAGGAAGGGAGTCCTGATAGACTTCATCGAGCAACAGAAAACAGCAATAGATACACCGCTTGTGTATCTTATTTATGGCCTTACCATAAATAAGATACTGTGTATCTTATTTATGGCCTTACCAGGCCATAAATAAGATACACAAGCGGTATACTCCACTCTACCTAAGCAATTAGTCCCTCTGCCCAGACAGCATAAACAATGCTAGAAAGATGGGCATAGAAGACACTCCATTGGCAGACACTACAATGACCTCCATCAAGACCATATAGATAAAATTGCTTTCAATGCATGGCTAATGAATGGGACGCTCTTCCCCTAGACTGAAGGATTCAAGCTCACCATCCAAGTCCAGGTAATCAGTACCACAAACTATAGAAAAAAAAAAAACATGGCGAAGGAGCCAGTAATGTCACATGACACATCTCGACGATGCCACCCTGCCTGGCACATTATAGCCTTAGTTGCTAATGCGCCAATAAAACCCAACCAACCAACACATCACCGCGGGATGCAAGGTGATCACCCAGACTGAGTATAGGATAATACAACAGAAACTATTAGGGGGATGCCAGTTGATTAAAGAAAGTGTACCATATTACAAGTATAAACCCCAGCCAGTACTAGAAACTCAAAACCCACAAGCTGCACTGGGACTGCACCATAATAACAGGCAAGACAATCCTGCACAACAGACTGGACATAAAACCATATTGACAAGAAGGAAAAGGCTACTAATCTGATTGGCATGGTGGTGCCTAACACTGGAAACCTCCAGAAAATATGTGAGGAAAAAATCAAGAAGTACACGAACCTAAGACAGCAGATCAAAGAGATGTGGCATATGCAACAAGTAACGACCATCCCGATCATCATGTCAACCACCGGTATGGTGCCAAAGACCTACATAACAGCCTAACAGCAATAGGTCTCCCAGAGAACACCTACCAGGAACTCCAGAAAGTTGCAATCCTATAGGATAGTCAGAGTTCCTCGACCAACAGTAACACCAGACATAACTTCCATGTGTACTTGCTAATAATACCCATCACAGGGTGAAATCCCCCTCAGTCAGGGAGAAATAACATAAAAGCAATAATAATAATAATAATAATAATAAAGGGGCGTTGATGGTCTGGTGGTTAAGACACTGGACTACCAGCCTAATGGACTGGGGTTTGAGTCCCGCCTTGGCACAAGCAAACTTGTTTCCATTAAGCTGGGAGACTGGTGTAATAGTAATAAATTAGAATAATAATAATAAAAAATAAAAAAATACATCACTAAAGTTGCTTCAGCAGGCCTACCTTCCCCAAAGCCAAAGTGACGGCTGAGGCAGATAGTGGTATCATTTCCAAGAACTAGCACTGGATATAAGCCATTGGGCCTAAATAAGTCCACTTTCATAGATAGATGATATTGAAGAGAAATAATAATCATACTGCATCAAGTGTGGTGCAGGATACTGTCACTCGCATTCAGGCCTAAGGCCTGTATGTGAGTGACACTAGGCAGAGGTGTCGGCTTGAAATGTCTGAGACTGTCTCTCAGGATAACAGTGGAGCAAGGGGTGCTGTCCCCCACAAGAAGGTCTTGCCTACCACAAGGGAAGGCAAGACCATCCAGCTCAACCAACCGGAAGTGCTTCTTGTGCAACTGCACTAGTGGCCACCCAGGATGGAAGAAAACGCCGACACATGAAGTGGATCATCGAAATGAATATGTTCATCATGCGAACATACTATAAAATAACCAAGCTATAGAGCAATATGACAATGTACAGGTCGAGGCTACATACCAAGTGTTTGGAACGATTCCCAGATATTCAGGCCACTGAACAGTGAATAGCAGACCAGAGAAGGACCATCGTCACGAAGAACCTAATGGCTCCTGCAATCTGGAAAAAAAATCAACAGGATGTGAGTAATCAACTACAAAGAACAATGAATATGGATAACATGGAACCAGAGGAGAAAGAGCAATAAGAAATGCAACACAGAGCAACTGAAGTGGGAAGAGATGAGGTCATGATGTCCAGAATAGAAGACTAGTGGAAGACGGTCCAAACAGAATTTGAAGGAATGGACCGCAGACACGTGATAGCGTAGGAGAGACGAAATAGAATCTTGTAGGTAGTCACAGACCAACTCAGTCGGCAAAAAATATTACAGTATCTCGACAACAATGGGGCAACACCGGAGGCCATCAATATAGCTATATACTGTGTGGCCATAGCAGCCACTAGGATTAATGAAAAAGAAATGAGAGAACAGCGGAAAAGAGACTTCAGCAGAAGATAGAATTAAGAGTCAAGATAGGCCAATTGACCCAGTACCAGTGGGGTAATAGGAGTAAGAAATTTTTTGTAAAAGTGTAGGGCATCCTCAAGAAAGACAGTGTCCACAGCAAACATGACCAAAAATCAGAGAATAGGAGCATACTTAGACATACTGAAGCAGAACCTCCTCGCACTCAGCAAGAGACCACTCTGTTACAAAGAGAGCTCTCAGGAGAAAATGAATAACTGAATCTTCGATGAAAACCAAAGAGCCTTTTAAAGGAGTCTAGAAGAAGATTGGAAATACGGAAATGGACCACACAAGCAGAAGACGATCGAGGAGTTCTGGGGCAATGTATGGAGCAGTGAAGTAAGACATTACAGCCGAGCCCCCTGGATAGAACTAGAATGAAGGAAAACCAAGGATGTACAAGAGATGAGAGAGAGAGTGGGAGATTCGCGGGGAAGAAGTACAACAGCCAATCTGGAATTCCCACAACCGGTGAAACCCAGGAATAGATAATGACCACAACTGCTGGTACAAGAAGCTCACTTGCAAACACAGGCACCTAGCAGAGCAGTTCACTTGAATGATAAGGCACCCAGAGACAATCCCAGAGTTTCTTACTTAAGCAATCACATATCTGAAGGCTAAATAGCAAGATAAAGAAACCCGGTGAAGTACAGTCCAATCAGCTGTCTCCCAATGATGTACAAGATCCTGACCAGCTTCATAACCAAGAAGATAGCAGACCACTTGTAGAGCCAATGCATAATGTCCAAACAGTAGAAATGATGCAAGCAGATGAGCAAAGAATGCAAGGAGCAATTAACTATATATGCTGAAGTCATAAAGCAAGCCTAGAAGAAGTTCCCCAACCTGTACATGGGGCTACATTGATTACCACAAGGCCTTCGGCTCTGTGCCTCATAGCTAGCTAAAAGAGATGCTTAAGATCTACAAAGTCAATCTGACATTGACCAACTTCCTATAAGCAACTATGAATAAATGGAGTCCCATTTATTGATCCCCATCAGGAGAGGAATCTTTCAGAGAGATGCCCTGAGCCCACTGTGGTTCTGTCTAGCACTCAACCTGCTATCCACCATGCTCAACACAGCAAGTGGATTTAACCTCAAAGAAGGAAGGAAACACCTGTGCACCCTCTCCAACCTGATTGTCCATGGATGACATAAAGCTCTATGATGACAAAAGCACTCCATACCAGGCCAAAAGGATTACTCGATTTGACCCTTTTCCAAATAACTATCATAGTATAGTTAGTGATAAACTGTTTTTCCTTTTCTGTATTTTGAAAACTCCATTTTTATTTCTCTTTTTCTTATAAAAAAAATAAATAAAATAAAACTACTTTAAAACTTGAATTTTTAAAGATTTTTTGCAGATTTCGGCTGATTTCTGTTAAAGAATTGGCCAACAAGTATAGTGTGGTAGTCAATGTTGCTAAACAGAAATGCGCAATAATAGCATTGTTCACTGTAATGTGTGATGTTTCATGAGACTTTGTGGTGCAAAGCCAATCAACAATGTCTTTCAGTAAGATGCTAAAGGATTACAGTGTAAAATTTCAGAATACATTGCAAGATTTTCCACGTATTATAAAAGCTGAAAAAGGCAAAATGTTTGCCTTTTGTACTATATGTAGATTTGATATTTCAGTTTCAAGCAGTGGGTGGGAAATGCGATGTAATCAGGATTTTGCAAACAAATAAGCAGAGTGACAGTGTGCAGTGGATAGAAAGAAAATGCAAATATAGATGTTGCATTTTATGGTGGTGATGTCAAATTTGTTGAATGGTTATTTGCACCTTTTGTCATAGACTGTGATCTTCCAATTAAATCAAATATAGTACATAATAAAGTAGATGTTTAACATTTTGTAGTTGACAGTAAAAATTATAGTTATTCCACTGGCTCCCCTTCACTGCCTTAACCTGTCATTTGTAATCCTAATTTTTCTTTTCCTAATCAAGTATCTTAATGATTATTAATCTTTTATTAGTAAACATTGTTTACCAGTAGTGTTTTTATTGCCATCATTCATTGTTTTTAGAATTTGAATATATTTTTAGAGTTTCCAAGATTTTTTGTTTTAAAATAAATTTTTAGGAGTCTTTTATGTAAGCATATATGGTTATAAGGATAAATAATAATATATTTACTTGTACAAAGTGTGTTTAAGTTAAAAAATTTGAAGTTCATAGGCTGGGTGTGAAAGTTTCATGAAGGTTGGGAATCTTCTGGGAACAGAGTTTTGTTGGCTCTGTGCAGACCATTCTTCTTGAAGATCTCAGAATGAGCAGGGTGTCCATTCTGAGATCGTTCTTGTCCCACGAAGGATCATGATTGCTATGTATGGTGATGACAAACAAGTATGAAGAGTTTCTGAAGAAAGAATTTCTTCCAGCTTTTCAGAATTAAACATTCACATAGACTGAATCACATTCAATTCCATCAATGCAGTGCTCTTTTCCATCATGCTCCAAAGGTGCAAATTTTTTTTTTTTTTTTTTTTTTATAGAAAACAAAATTGATCTCACATCCTTCACACTTGCCTGACCTTGCAGCTAGTGATGATTGGTTGTTTCCAAAGATGAAGGATGCTCTTCATGGCAGAACTCTTCCTAGCTGACATGCAGTTGTTGATGGAGAATGTTGGAGATATTATAACTTGAAAACACCTCATACTATGATAATTGATAATTTAAATTCATGTAAAAGATATATATATATACGAATTAAAAACAATCGAAATAGTAATAGTTCTTTCCATATTATTATTTTATTTTATTAAATCATGTTTAAAAGTATATATTTTGCATTGTTCTCTCTCTCTCTCTCTCTCTCTCTCTCCCCCCTTTTGTTGTGGTCTTCTTTGGATAATGTTAGACTGTGGTGGTATTATTCTCAGAAATGTTGGGCATATAGTACTTTCATTACTGATCTTGCTCATTAAACACACACACACACACTCACTCACTCACTCACTCACTCACTCGTTTTTTTTTTTTTTTTTGTTAATATTTCATTGTGTAATATTTTGGCATTTGAAATTTGAATTAAAAGATGACATTGTTTTACTTGTTATGCTTCATCCATTCACTCTAATTCACCAATTTCACACATTTTTTACACTGGATCAGAAAAAATCTAAGGTAAGTTAAATTTGATTAGTGGACAGTGTTGTGATTTATCAGAATGTATTACACTTCCTTTTTTAAATCATTAAGCTGCATGAGACACCAATTTTTATGATACAAATTTATTAGGAAGTTTAAATTGATATGTATATCATTAATATGCATGAGGCACCCATTTTTACTGTGGTACTATTTATTAGGAAGTTATTCATGATGTAATGTGTGTTACAGCATTTTGTGTGCTATTTCTGCATGGATAGTTTGACTTAAACTATCATTGCATGATTTATACACTCATGTATGTATTCTGTTCAGAATGTTGAAAGGAAATGTGTAGAGCAGTGCATTTTATTCACTTACTATTCATTAATGTGATATTAATTTTTTGATGTTAATTTTTATCAGTTATAAAACATGAGTTGTTTGAATTTTAAAATTAAAAACCATGCAAACATTAAATTAGTAATATTAAGTTTGACAGTTATTCTTTTAATTTTGTTAAAATTGCAAGCATTGTCTTCTGTAATTGTAGTTTAATTTTTCAAATAACATTGCAATCATTTATTTCTTGATATTTTTATAAATCATGATGGCCTTTTATAATACACACATTAAAAATTGCTGGCTAACTTGCTAGTTACTTGTTTAATAGTATAGCTGTAGTGCAAGTTCTTAATGGCATTAGTTCAGTTTTAGTGAATTTGAAACCTATTTTGACTTATTAAAAATTCCACTTAGTGAAAATAAATGATTACCATCATAACCAACAGATTCTTGGCTCCTACTATACATTGAGATTCAAATCCTTAATTAAAAAAAAAAAAAAAAAAAAATTACTACATAAATAAATACATTTTTCTGTTTGTACTCCATGATGACCACATAGTCAGAGTTTGCAAGGTAGAGAGAATACAAGAAACAGCACTGTATTTAGTAGATATGGTTATTTGGTTTTTTTTTTTTTTAGGAGCATTAGCAACTAAGGCCATATTGCTCCGGGAAATGCGGTGGCCATTCCCTGACCTTTCCGCATCTTCCGTATTTGGTGGTGACGGGCTCGAACCCCGGTCTAATCAAGAAGCGTGTGCTACGCACTGCTGCTCCTTCCCACCTGGCTACGGAAGCGCCAGTAGATATGGGTTTAAACCCCAGAAAACATGTGTACCAATGCATCCTCGTGTCTGATCACACTAGTCTACAGGACCAGAACTTTATATCCAACATTTTGTTAAAATATTGCAGTGGGAGTGTCTGAAAAATGCTCTTAATAAAAATGCAGTATATACTTATACAGTTGGCAGACTTGTCATTCACTATTTTCAAGTGTAATTGTGACAGTGAGTGTGATATTTAAATATCACACTCACTGCCACAATTTTTAAAAGGAAAGTAAAACATCTGAAATCATCCATAAATAGATGCAGCTTTTTGCACATTCTAAACTAGGATTTATGCATAAAGAAATGACATTTTACTGTAGTGAAAGATCTGTCCCTGGGTGTTCAGAAAGATTGAGTATCTCCAATATATTCACATGTTTATTTAAACAGTAAGCTTAATTTATGGATTGACCACATACAAGAAACAGCTTGAGTAATATTCACACATTTATTTAAATAGTACTTGGTTCACAAGTTGAATTGCTTTGTAATGGATACTACTGTATTCTGGTCTTAAAGAGTATGGTATAAATGTGCTTACTTTCAAGACAACACAAGTTCTGAAATATAGAAAAGAATAATTACAATGATCACTATGTTTACATAATGCTGAATTTTATTCTACTATTTTGATAGTCCATTTTTTTTAACTTAACGATCTCATTGGAGAAAGAGAAACTGTAACAGGATCATGAAATTTTGTCACACTTGGGGACATGTAAAAAAAGTATGCTAACCATATCAAAATGAGTAAACTTAACCATGTAATATGGAAAAACACTCATTAATCAAAAAGGAAAAAGTGACAAGTAATGACTGACGTAGCAGAGAGGGGCAATCTTTCTTCTTCGTCCTGTACACCAGTATAATGAATAAGTTTAAAGAATTATGGGCTATCAAACCTGGAAAGTGATGATGCCATGTATGATTTAAATTTATAGTAAATATGCTGAATCTAAAAATCAGAATAATAGTGCCTATGGTCAATTGCCCATGGCAGAAGTGCTTAAAGCCAGTCAGATTAGGACTTTGAGTACTGAGCATTTAAAATTAAAATTTATCTGAACTCAAACAAGGAAATAGTAAGAAAAGATGCCATAGATGGAGGTACCAACAAAGAAGCACATTAGGTTTAAATGACAAAATTAATTAAAACAGTACAGCAAAGTTCATTGAAATTGGAGGGTGGGACATACATCAGAAGATAATACAACCTTGAGTGGAGCACAGGGAATTATGGAAAATTACAAAGAACCTTAAACCTGTGAAGACAAAAGATAGAATTAAAGCTTAAGATTGACATATAAAGTTGAAATTTCAGGTAAGTGAACTTTAGCAATTTTTTTTATACTCAAAGGTTGGAGCCATTCATGGTTCAGAGGAATTTATATCACAGTAACTGCTTATGGCAGCTGATAAATTAGTGATGCAGTTAGAAATAGGCTATGCATATTCTGAATAAGTGCATTTGGGACCATGTATGTTACACAAGTTCATGACCAGTCCTAAATTGACCCATGTGAAATGTGTGTGAAGGAGGTGGTAAGAGAATATATAATAAAGAAGAAAATTTTTAAATAGCAAATAATTAGAAAATATATAGATATACCTTTCCAGGTCACCTGACAGAGTTAGCCTCCACTTAGAGTGATTTATTAAAGTTAGAAGTTATATTAAAAGAAACAGCAGAAGGAGTAAGTAAATGCTAGGCCATAATTATGAGAGCATTCTTGGATTCAGGAGAAGTTACTCTAGATTGAAGGTCCACAAATGTCTCCCTTATTGACAAAGGTTTATCAAAGGGCAGTAGGTGCAATTATACACCTGTAAGCTTTGCCTCTGTTCCAGAGAAGATAATAGAGGTAGAGGTTAAAGAAGTATTACAGATTCACCTTAACAGGAATGGAATTATATGGAAATCACAGCATGGGTTTATTAAGGCGAATCCTGTCTGACCGATCTGATTAGTTATTATAATGCAGTAACAAAGGAACCAGATGCAAATAATAATTGTGACATCATATATTTAGATTTCAATAAAGCTTTTGACACTGTTTCATATGAAAGACGTACAAATCGGAGCATTGTGGCAATTGTGAAAAGATACTGCTATAGATAAAGGGATGATTGAGTAGCAGAAGACAGGATGTGGTTATAAATGGGCAGTGCTTTTCTTGGACTAATGTTATTAGTGGAGTCCCTCAAGGTTCAGTGTTGATCCTGTTACTGCTTACAGTATTTAATAATAATATTGATGAAGGCATATCAAGCTTATTGTCCAAGTTGGCAGATGATGCAAAGGTTGGCAGGGTGGTTAATGACAGAAATCAAGGTACTATTGCAGCAAGACCTAGATAAATTAAGCAGATTGGATGAGAAGTGGCAGTTGAGATTTAGCATTGGTAAATGCAAGGTACTGTATATGGACAGCAGTAATCCAAAAATAATATGAACTTTGTGGTACCGCCCTCAAGGTTATGAAGTTCTCTGAGCAGTGCAGACAGGTTGCTAGAATGTCTCATCAGTTCTATCAGTGATATACAGCAAATTTGAAGGGACAAGGAAATGATTATCTCATTGTATATGGGAATGGTTAGGACACTTCTTGGTTAGGCAGCTACTGCGATGAACAGGCAGCAAATATGTTAAATGGATTAAGTAAACTTGATGATGGTATTGTAACTTGATTTCTTGGACACTGCACACAAATGGACATAAATTGAAAAAGAATGGCTACAGGATATACATGCAAAAATTTCCTTTCAGCCAGAATGTAATTAATTGTTGGAATAAACTACCATCTGGTGTTGTTGGAGGTGGGTAGGTTGAGTAAATTTAAGGATAAATTAGACATTATTAGAAGGAATAGACAGGTGAGGTGGGTAGTGAGTACTTTCCTTCTTCTTTTTTTTTTTTTTTTTTTTTTTGTCGATGATCTATAAGCATGTATCATTTGCCAATACTACTACTAATAATAATTTCTAAAGCGAAAATGTATTAAAATAATCCCACTAGTCTCTAAAGGTTAATCAAAAGAAATGTCAGAAGATTGGACTGGACACTGAGAACTAAAGAGTAGTGTCCTTTCTTACAAGGAGATAAAGTCATTCCCTTGGAATTGCTGTTTGGTCAAATTAATTTGAAGCTGGTAAGGCAAAAGGATTAATACAAAGTAGAAATGATAAATTTAAATTAAGAAAATAATGATGCTTTGATGCCTCTTAATATCAGGTTTTAATGTAAAGATGAACAACATTGAAGGAAATAAAAAGGAATAACTAATCAAAAGATATACTAAATTACTAAAATATTATTAACTTTGTACAGAGTTCTACCTGCAGATGTTGGTAGGGTAAGTTAGGACTTCACTGTTTACAAATTTTGCATTGATTCATTTTTATTATTTCCCAACTGCTACTAGACTTGTGTGAGTTGCTATGATGTAATAAATGAATTCATTTATTACATTTGTAATAAATGAAGTACTTCATTTGTAATAAATGAACTATTTAATGGTAAATTATCCTTAGTAATTGTACTCATATAATAGAGCTGGGCTTTACTGCTAAATGAAAGAGTTACTCCAAGAGATTACCAAGAGATTATTTATTATAATTGTCTAATATCGTTCATGTCACTCATTCTGAAGTTTTGGTATGGTTGAAATACTAGGTTTAAGATAGAATTGATCAGATCGAGATATTTAAAAGCATTTTACCCCAAGTGATTATTTACTGTAATTGTCTAAATCATTCATGTCACTCATTCTAAAGATTTGGTATGGCTGAAATACTAGGTTTAAGGTAGAATTGATCAGATAGGGATATTTAAAAGCAAAAATAAACTTCCTTTGAAGCAGTCTCTTTATTAAGAGCTTAGAAAAGCTTTTGTGCTTGTTCATATTTTAAATTTGCTTCGTATTTTGATGAGAACAAATTTCAAGCACCGCATACTATTTTCCATAAAGCATAATTTATCAACTATTTTACCAGTATTAACCAACAGTATCATACTGTTCATCGTTGATGTGGCATACACTGAAACATATATAAGGTTTAGAATTATCTTTTAAATAAATCAATATATATTTAAGCATTAATATAAACCGTCTCTCTTCAAAGATGGAAAATTGCTGCTTTTATGAAAGTAGTTCAATAAATGGCAACCTCTGATAATTCAAAGATGGTTATTTATGAGTGTGCTGAAATAAATCATATAAAGAGACTTGAATTTGCACAGGAAAAAAGAAACAGTCCAGTTTTATTATTGTATATATAATTACAAACATAAATTATGTACAAACATATGTAAATTACAAACATATGTTTGTTATAACATTATTTATAACAATTTTATAAATGAATAAAATAAATAAATAGGCTACTAAATAGTAGAAAAGGCGGTCATTTCACAATGGTAAAACTATCATATGTTATCATAGCATTGCAAAAAGATATTTTCATTTTTCCACAGCAAACTCTGGTTTGCAGGCTGTTTTATACCAAGCTTTTCTAAGTTATTTTTTTATTGAATAATATTTTCACCACCACCCGCCTCCTATTTTGAGTTAAATTGCCATTCGGTTGTCAAGTATGACAGATTAATTTTTCATTGCAAAATTTGGTTTTCAATGAAAAATTAACCTTTTATTACAGTAAAAAGAAGAAATATCTATTGCAATGCCTTTAACAGCAAAAAAAAAAAAAAAAGTGCTTGGGTTCTATCACAATGGCAAATAGTAATTCACATTTGTGAAGAGTAAATTCAGAATTTCATGTATTAATTGGGTATGTAAAGTGCAGCCAGTGTTTATGCACCTATTATTAAAAAAATAATATTTTACCTTTAAAAATATAAAAAAAAGAATGCTATTAAATTATTTAAGAAATAATAATAATTTTCTTTATAAAAAGTTCAAAAATTGACTTGCATAGTAAAAAATATGTAAATAACTAATATTCGATTGAAGATTAAAAAAAAAAAGAAAAAAAGAAGAAAAAAAAAAAAAGGAATTTAAAGCACACTGAAAGTTGCTTACCCCTTCAAGTTTAATTTTATTTTTATCTAACATCTGTATAGTATTGAAATAATAATAATATATGATTGCATGTATAATTATGTGTGGAGGACCAGGTCATGGGATTATAACTGAAACTCATTTATTTCAGTTTCTGTATCATTCAAAGAAACGAGTGACAACTGAACAAAAAGGATGGTTTAGTTGGTGGTATGGTGGGCAAACAGAAACAGATGATACAGGGACAGGAAGTGATATAGGTAAGCTGTTATTGTTTTCCAATATTTATAGAATGTGCTGTGTACATTATTAACTCTATATTTAAAAGGGGGGGGGGTATCAAAAACTTAGTACCCTTACCTATCAATAGCCCTAGAAAGGTGAAACTTCACAGGAACTTTAATTCTTTTCTATGTATAGTAACACATTTCTCCCATTTATGGATTAATTGTTTAATGCCTTGATCATACAATTCCACACTTTTTGCCAGGATCCTCAACTGTTGAACCATCAATATCCACTGGACCAATCTGATTCATCCCTTTCCTTTTAGAGTTTACATATGTAAAAAACTCTTTTCTGTTTTTCTTTACATCCTTTGCTGAGGATTTCTCATAATCTGCCTTTGCCTGCCTAATCTCCTTTGTGAATTGGTTATAGACCAGATTATATCTATCATAGGCTTCCCTGTCACCCATTAATTTATACGTATCCCATGCATTTTTCTTCTCCGCCGTTTGTCTCATTAGTTCATCTGACATCCATTTAGGCCTAAACCTTGAACAATATTTCTTAGTTGGTATGTAAAGCCTAGTAGCTTCCAAGATAAGTTCTTTGAATGCTTCCCATTTTGAATTTGCTGTTGGTAACATCATCAGTTAGTCCCACTGTATAGAGTTTAAATAGTGTCTGAGACCATCGTAGTCACCTTTACGAAAGCAATAACCCTTCCCTTTACCCCTGATGGTAGTTACCTCTTTGAGTAAATCCCACTTCAGCACACTGATCACTGCCACCTAGTGGTTCCTTTATCTGCAGATTCTTAATGCATGAAGAATCACTACTGATAATCAAATCAAGAGTATTACTCCCTCTAGTTGCCTCCCAAACATGCTGATGTAGAAAACAATCATCCAATAAATCCACAAAAGCCTTGCTAGTGTGCGAGTGACCAACCCACAAATTCCAGTCAATATCTGGGAAATTGAAATCCCCCATTATAAGACTCTCTGATTTACTGGCCCACTCTATTTCTCTGTACAGTTTCTTATTATACTCATCAGAGTCATTAGGCCTATAGCACACTCCTACTCTCAATTTTGATCTCCCAATGCTTATGTCACACCAAACTGACTTGACTCTGCACTGTCCAGTGATATCGAATGGCTTCACTTTCTTGGATTTTGTGTTTCTAAACTAATAGCATAACCCTTCCTCCCTTCCTATCCTGTCTATCCTTTCTGGAAACATTGTACTCCCCAAATTCCAATTCTGCATTCCTTATATCTGTGTGAAACCACGTCTGATATCCCAACAATATCCGCCTTTGATGCTTTGAGCAATACCTCAAATTCATCAAATTTATTTACCAAACTCCTAACATTGGTGTACACACAGGTATACATGCACCTGTTCCTATTCTTAGCTACCCTAACACAACCCATGTGTTTACTTGTACCGCAATGAATCCCAGCAGTCTCTGAAATACCCTGCATCTTGTTTTTCAGGCTGCTTCTCATTTCAATAGAAGCAGTGCAAGAATCACTTTCACCTTTGCCAGTGGCTACTGTTAATCTATTAGTCCTTGTATCCTCCCCAAGCTGCAGTTTTCTGACCCACCTAACATTGCCTCGATAGCATCAGCAAATATTTTTGCACACTTTCTATTTAAGTGTATCTCATCCCTGTAGAAGCAGTCTCTCCTGTTAACAAGTACAGACCATGCTGAAAAAAATTCTACCCCTTGAGCCTTGCACAATTTTTCCATGGCCGAATTGATCGACAAAGCTTTCATCATATACTCTCTCCTATCGTGTCTGGGAAGAATTGCAGACACTTTCAAATTCAACCCTAATTCACGTCTTTTTTTCAACAGTGACCTGTACTTGTTAAGTAATTCCGCCGGTCTCGTACTCTTAATATCATTAGCGCCAACATGTACAACAATATCACCTTTTGTGCCCTTAAAAGATGATATTCGCTCTACAACGTCATCAACCTTTGTCCCTGGCAGACATATCCTGGTCCTGTTCCATCTATCCTTTTTACATACCATGTTCCCCGTTTACCTGACAGAGTCACCAACAACTACTAGTTCCTGTGAGACCAGCGCATTCTGCCTTGGGGTTGCCGCTGTGTTGCGTGATGACCAAGTGCAAGCTCTGGCATTGATGTGGGCAGCTGAGAGTTTGATGGGCCCCTCAATTTAGATCCTTAGAGGGCATGCACCCTGTCTTTCAAGCTCTCATAGAGGCCCATAACAATGTTGAGTTGTTGCCTGATTTCCTTACACTCCTGACATCGCGCGCGCACACACAAGGACATCCTCCATGGCAATATCATGTTCCGTACCCGATTGCTCCACAAACATCAAGCAAGCAGTGCATTTTAAAAGGCTGTGATTCAGAGGGCAACTGCCCCCCTTAGTTCTCCCCTGAGCCACTGCAGTCCCATTAGCTTGAGCCTTTTGCTTTGCTGCTCTGGTTTGAATCATGATTTCAATTTAATTTCAATAAAATTTCAATTTCAGTACAAAATTATAACCCTAAACTTGTATCCCAACACAGTTATAACACTATATATATTTTTCAGTATCAAGTATTATCTACGAGTTCCATTTATATAACTTCCATATCAAGTTATGTGTTAATTAATTATGTTACGTTTGTAAAATCTAAGTCGTTATATGTATTTAGTTAAAAAGTAAAATTTAATTGACAATGAAGTGTAACAAGATTAATAGATTTTACTGATGAATTGACAATATTATATACTATACTGTACTATACTATACTAAGCTAATGCTATCTAGTTTGGGATATAACGTATCGTATAACAATGGCGGAAAGTTACGAACGGTAAATCTACGGAAACGTAAGTATTAATTAACCTCCAAATCTCTCTGTCTCAATTCAGAATAAACTTAGGATCCTGACTAGGTCTATAAGCTACTTATAGAAAATAATTAAATATAACAATTGGTCAATAAAATGGCTAAAAAACTTCTCGTTCAGTGGAGCTGCAACTTGTAACACGTGGATTTGATACTCTTACCGATACTAAGTAATACTTACAAAATCTCTGTCTAAGTTAACTTTAAACTAAGTATCATAACTAGGAATATAAAGCTACTCTAGAAAATAAATTAATATGCCAATTGAAGCTAATGAAACAGAAAAAACTTCTATTCCAGGAGCAGTAGAAACTTCGCCTGCACAAGGCTACTCTTGTTCTGGCTTATTTGAATACCAGAATGAGAATATTTGAAGTCTGAGTTCCCTGTGTTAGAAAAATAAATTTATAAATAATCTTATCTGGATTAAAAGTGTTACAATATGGATGGAGTCATGCTGAAATAGGCATGCACTCACTTTCCAACCTATGGGAATGTTCATCGTGAATCCTTTTATACAAAATAAATGGATTAAATTATATTATTCTTTGTTTTCTAAATTTCTCCATTTCCCCCTTTTTAAATTGCCAGAATTTCTATTAAACTAAACCTTCATCGATTTCGTTAATTTCTGATTTTTCATCACATTGTCATAGCTACCAATTGTTTTACCAAATTGTTACATCTGGCAAAATTTCGTTCACCAAATTGTCTTGTACACCAAACTGTCATGCACTGAACTTTCATGCACCAAATTGTTGCATATAGCAAATTCTAATGCACCCAAGTGTCATACAATGAACTGTCTTACAACAAATTGACATGGACCATATTACTAGTAAAGATTGGAGAAAATAGAATTTTGGAGAAGGAAAGCCAAAACATTGAGTGATTTGTAGAGTTTGAAAGATAAAAGCAGTGAATGAATTGGACAGAATGGTGTGAAACTATTTTAAGCCAAAAAAAAAAAAAAAAAAAGATTACAGATAAGGAAGTCTTCTGAAAAGGAATATCAGAGGATACAGGTGCATAAGTTTAAAGTGGAATATATACCTTGAATACATTTTTAAGACAGGAGGAATCATATTGTGAAGAAATTTGGACAAAACTGATGGTCGATGGTTGAGGTAACGATAATTAGATTCTTTAGAAAATGTTAGTGAAATTTGCCATATTGTAGATGGAAATGGAGATCAGATCTGAGACTACATATTTTTGAAATGAATTAGGAAGTCTTTGGAAGGTATAGTTCTTTTCGACTAATCATGACACTGATATGTAGGTGAGGAAGAACCAATTAGGAATCGATGGAATTTTTAAATATGGCCTACAAACATGAATGTACCTAGCTCGTTAACATGACTTCTGCAGTGCTCCTCCACACATCACTCTATTTGGACTCTTGCTCCCCTTCCCCCCTTTTATAAATGGCAGAGTGGAGGCAGTGAGATTATAGACTGGATAGGTGCCATTAGAGCATTACCAATGGGTTCAGTTTGGTTGACTGTTTAGTGGAAACTTTTGAAAAACATTTTAAAGCTCTGTACCCTTGAAGTATTAAAGAATATTGGACCTTGCCATGTTGCCTGTTATCACATCACAAGGCATGACGTGTACTGCATGGTAGCAGATATAAGGAGATGCTGGAGATTTGCTCTATAGACCAAACATGGTTTTCACCAGTAAAAGCCTTTAAGTCAGGGGTCAGCAACCTTTTTCTGCATAGGGCCAGAGGCCATGTCTGTGAGTGGATGGTAGTTGACATTCATCTCTATAGCTAATAAATGAATGTAATAATAATAAAACATAATAAACTATGAATAATGTTTATTTTATTTAAGTAATATTATATCTTAAGAACAAGCAATTAGTGTGAGAGTTAATACTGTTTGTTGCTCGAAAGTCTCTCATTATTAGGCAACAGGCTGGATTGAGGCCAGATGCAGGATGTCATCTAAATGGGCATCAGTCAGTTGGGGTCTTAACTTGCTCTTCGTGTATTTCATTTTTGAGAATAGTTGCTCACACATATAAGTACTACTGAATATCAATGTCATTTTTTTCATGTGATCTACCAAATTGGTATATTTCCCAGATTCAAGAAGATATTTCCTGTAGAACTCTAGTAGTGATACGTCCCATGCATGAACTTTGAATCTTAATAGATCATGCACTGCATTGTTCATTTGAACATTTTCTGGTACAGTATCCACTTCCACTTCAAACAGAATGGCAAGCAGCCTGAAATTGCCTGTGCGTGCGTGCTAATGAATGTCAGCAAAACAGGAAGAAACCTCAGTTCTCAAGTCATGTATCACAGTCACAAATTTGTTTGCATCTGTTGGTTTGGTCTCCTGGCATTTAGGGAAATGAACATAATTTGATTTCTCAAGCTGGCATTCCCAGAGTGGTAATTTTGTTTTGAAGGTGATGATATATCTACACATCTCATGTATCAGCAGATTTCTTCCCTGTTCAGGTTCTTTAAATGGGATGTTAAGTCCATCAGAAGTGCCAGACATAAATACCATTTGGGATCATGAAATTCTGAGGCATTCACATTTTTACTTTCAAGGAATGTTAACTATTTCTTCTCACACAGCGTATAGCCTAACATCACCTCGACTGAGCCAGCGAATATTGTGGAAGTAGAGCAGGTCGCTGTACTGAGTCTCTGTTTCTAATGAAAGTTGTTGGCACCAACTATGGTTTAAATCCTGAGACAAGATCAGGTTTACTGCCCTCATCATGGCCGCCTCTGTAGCCAGGTGGGCAGGAGTAGCAGTGCGTAGCACACACACTTCTTGATTAGACCAGGGTTCAAGCCCGTGACCACCAAATATGGAGGATGCGGAAAGGTCAGGAAATGACCACCGCATATCCCTGGAGCAATATGGCCTTAGTTGCTAATGCTCCTAAAAACCAAATAACAAACAACAACAAACAGCCCTCATCATTACACCCATCATGTCCTTCAAATTTGAAGACTTAGCACACAGTGCTTCCTGGTGGATTACGCCGTGCGTTTTTTGGACTTCGTGTTTAATTGCAAGGCCTTCCATGTGTCTTTGAAATAGAGCCACAACCTTTCTTTTCTCTAACTATTCCCGGCACTCCATCGGTTGTTACGCATACTAGCTTTGATAGATCCAACTTCATGTTTGCAGTACACTTCAGCAATGCTTCAAAAATGTCTGCTCCTATGGTAGTGCCCTTGATAGGTACCAATTGAACAAACTCCTCAAGAATGTCGAAAGTTGAATTTATTCCATGTGCAAATACTGCAAGCTGAGCAATATCTTTGGTATCTCTACTCTCATCAAGTGCTATTGAGTACTGGTAATTTTTGCAGTAGTCCTTAAAAAAATTTTTCACATCCGCTGACATTTCTTCTATTTGTCGTGTGACTGTTCTTGCAGAGAGACTGACATTTGAAAATAGTCTTTTTCTCGGGACATAGAACACAAACACTCTTTCACAAAATCCCTGTCAGCGAAAGGCTTCAAATTTTCTGCTATTAACTTTAATACTGAGTAGCTGGCACGTGTGTTTCTTTCTGATTCTGTGCTTTGTTTCTTGAATACCAAACTTTGTTTTTCTAGGCTCAATTTAAGTTTATGAAATTCATTGTTCCTTGCTTGCCCATTAAATTCACTGAATTTCGTTTTTTTTTTTGTCTCATAATGCCTCTTGATGTTGAACTCTTTATTCACAGCAACACTTGAATGGCAAATTAGGCATGTGGGCATGCTGAAGTGTTGAGTAAAAAAAGTATTTTTCTCCCCAAGTGTCTTGGAATATTCGGCACTTAGTACCCACCTTCCTGCATTTTGTTGCCATTGGGGTTTGCTGAAGAAAAAAAAAAAGAAATTCAAACATTACTATAGCTATAACTATTATACTTGTAAGTGAAGAAGATAACGCCTCTCAATTTAGCTATAAATTATGCCACCATGCCACAAGTAGAAAATACAAGAAATGCATGCATTGTATGATAGACAAAACTCACCCATTTCCGAGGAATCCAAATTAAGGTGCAAAGTATCAAGAGCAGCAGTAGATTAGCAGAGCGATAAACGTGCCTCTATGTGAGCTCCTTCCATGCATGACTGATTCAATGCGAGCTATGGTGCCATCAGCCATTGTAGTACAGACAGAAAACATGAGCTATGGGAGATCCAAAAAAAAAACATGTATGAAAGCAGTGCTGTTCCCCGAATCTTCTAAAATCAAAAATCTAAATGTTTCTTTTTTATTTCTATTTTAGATATTTATTTTTTTGACTTATAAGTAAATATGTATTTTTATATACAGGCTCATAACACTGTCCAAGTTGTTACAATTTATTAAAATACTGTGGTTCTACATCGGGCCTGAGATAGAATTACAAATTGAACTCTGTTTTAGGACCACTGCAGGCCGGGTGGATATGGTATTTCTTTTTGGGACTACGGGCCAGATGATTTTGTGGTAGCGGGCTGGGCCATGGGTTGCCAACCCCTGCTTTAAGTGGTTGGTATTTCACTTGATTAATTTATTACCTGCTTAAAAAAAGGGGGGGGGGGAAAGAGCTACAACAGCTCTATAGTTCCTATTAAGAATGGATAAGTGAATCTCTATCTACTGACTAAAATGTTATCCACTCAAAAAAAAGATTTATTGAATTTTAAGCACACATTCCTTTTGAAGATTAGTTTTTGATTTAAAAACACATGTACAGTGATGTTCAAAGAAAATGCATCACGCTGTAAAATTGTAATTCTCGTCCGAATAATGTAAGTATATGGCAGTATTTCTTACAGATTGCATCAGATAAGATTGACACGCATAGGTGATGACATAATATTGCATAGCTGTTAGTTTCAGCTATATAAGTACACTCTGCAAGAGTTGTAGTCATTCCTTGCTTGTGTCAGGATGGTGAGATACATGGAGTTGAAGAAAGAGTGCTATTGTTGCTTTACATCAGGAAGGATGTTCTTCCCATCATGTTGCTTATAGCGTGTCTTGTAATCAGTCGACATTGAGTAGATTTCTTTCCAAACTCAAGAATACTGGTTCTGCTGACATGAAAAAAGGAATCGGATGCAAACCAGTATCTACGCCAAAACAGGCCCGCGTTTTGAAGCATTTATGCCTTAAAAACCGTAAAGCTTCTTTGTCTGAGCTGGAAAGAGAATGGGAAGAACATACAGGAGTGGTAGCAAATGCAGTAACTGTCAGAAGACGCCTCTTCAAAAATGGACTTGTAGCCCATCGTCCTAAGAAGAAGCCCCTCCTCACACAAAAAATGAAAAAGACCCGATTAATTTGGTGTAAGGAGCATGTCAAATTGACCCCCGAGCAGTGGAAGTCAGTTATTTTCTCAGATGAGAAAAAAAAATTCAACCTGCATGGCTCTGATGGGAAACAAATGATTAGCCGTAGACGTAATCTACGGCTAATCATTTGAGGTAGCTCAAATTTAATACCTACCTTTTTAATTGAGGTAGCTAGGTAGATCTAACGTATAATTATAGAAACAGTAATAAGCTTAACTGTTTCTATTAGATAGCATAGTATTGACATTTAATTAATTTAATTTATTGATTTTATTAATTTAAAGTATCATGCCCCAAACTAGAGCAGCAAAGCAACGGGCACAAAGTGGCAGGAGTGCTGTGACTCGGGGGAGAACTGAGGGGGCCGATTCTCCAACACATCACAGCCTAAAAAAATGTGCAACTTGTGAAATGTTTGCCGAACTATCTGGAACGGAACATGATATTGCCATGGGGGAAGTCTTTGTGTGTGCACGATGTAAGGAGTGTAAGGAAATCAGGTGACAACTCAGCGTTGTTATGGGCCTATATGAGAGTTTGAAGGACAGGATGGATGCCCTCGAAAGATCTAAATTGAGGGGCCCATCAGGCTCTCGGCTGCCCACATCAACGCCAGAGCTTGCACTTGGTCATCACGCAACACAGCGGCAACCCCCAAGGCAGAATGCGCTGGTCCCTCAGGAACTAGTAGTTGTTGGTGACTCTATCAGGGAAACGGGGAACATGCTATGTAAAAAGGATAGGTGGAACAGGACCAGGGTATGTCTGCCAGGGGCAAAGGTTGATGACGTGTAGAGCAGATATCATCTTTTAAGGGCACAAAAGGTGATATAGTTGTACACGTTGGCACTAATGATATTAAGAGTAGGAGACTGGCAGAATTACTTAACAAGTACAGGTCACTGTTGAACAAAAGCCGAGAATTAGGGTTGAATTTGAAAGTGTCTGCAATTCTGCCCAGACACGATAGGAGGGAGTATATGATGAGAGCCTTGTCGATCAATTCGGCCCTGGAAAGATTTGCAAGGCTCAAGGGATAGAATTTTTTTCAGCCTGGACTGTACTTGTTAACAGGAGAGACTGCTTCTACAGGGATGGGATACACTTAAATAGAAAGGGTGCAAGAATATTTGCTGATGCTATCGAGGCAGTGTTGGGTGGGTCGGAAAACTTATAGCTTGGGGGGGATACAAGGACTAATAGTTTAACAGTAGCCGTAGGCAGAGGTGAATGTGATTCTTGCACAACTTCTATTAGAATAAGTAGCAACATGGAGCGTGGGGTGTTGGGGGTTTCAGGGACGGGTGGCGGTCATCGTGGAACGGGTGGGTATATAGGATGTGTTAGGATAACAAAGAATAGGAGTAGGAGCATGTATGCTTGCATGTATACCAATGCTAGAAGTATAGTAAATAAATTTGATGAATTTGAAGTGTTGGTCAAGACATCAAAGGCGGATATTGTTGGGATATCAGAGACATGGTGTCACACTGATACAAGGAATGCCGAACTGGAATTTGGGGAGCACAATGTGTACAGAAAGGATAGACAGGATAGGAAGGGAGGAGGTGTTATGCTGTTAATTAAGAAAAACATAAAATCAAAAGAAGTGCATCCAGTTGATATAGATGAACAGTGCACTGTTGAGTCAGTTTGGTGTGACATAAGCACTGCGAAAGCAAAAATAAGAGTAGGAGTGTGTTATAGGCCTAATGACTCGAATGAGTACAATGAGCAATTGTACAGAGAAATAAAGTGGGCTAGTAAATCGGAATGTCTTATAATAGGGGATTTTAACTTCCCAGATATTGACTGGAACTTGTGGGTTGGGCACTCACACACTAGTCAGACAGTTGTGGACTTATTGGAGGATTGTTTTCTGCAGCAGCATGTTCAAGAGGTAACCAGAGAAAGTAATACTCTTGATCTGGTTATCAGCAGTGATAATTCATGTATTAGGAATTTGCAGATAAAAGGAACCACTAGGTGGCAGTGAGTAAATCCCACTTTAAGTAAATCCCACGTCAGTACACCTGCTCAGTGTACTGACGTGGGATTTACTTAAAGATTTAATAACCATCAGGGGTAAAGGAAAGGGTTTTTGTTTCCGTAAAGGCGAGTACAGTGGTCTTTGACAGTTTTTAAATTCTGTACAGTGGAATCAACTGACGATGTTACCAACAGTAAATTCTAAGTGGGAAGCATTCAAGGAATTAATCGTGGATGCTACTAAAAGTTTCATACCTATTAAGAAATATTGTTCAAGGTTTAGGCCTAAATGGTTGTCAAATGAACTAATGAGACATGTAACAGAGAAGAAAAATGCATGGGGTGCATACAAATTAACACGTGACACAGAAGCCTATGATAGCTACAAGTTGATCTGTAACCAAGTTACAAAGGAGGTTAGGCAGGCGAAAGCAGATTACGAGAAATCCTTGGCAAAAGATGCTAAGAAAAACAGCAAGGGTTTCTTTACTTATGTAAACTCTAAAAGGAAGGGGAAGAATCTGATTGGTCCACTTGACATCGATGGTTCGACTGTTGATGATCCTGCTCAGATAGCAAACAAACTGAATGAGTATTTTGCATCTACATTCACACGTGAGGAATTATTAAGGTTTGAAAATGGCAGAAGGTTATCAAATTGTAGCAGGATACTTAATGATTTTGTAATAACTGAGAGCAAAGTGGAAGAGAAACTGTTGAAGTTAAACATAAGAAAAGCACCTGGGGTGGATGGGATCTATCCAGTTATATTAAAGGAGGCGGCAAAGCAACTAAGAAAACCCTTAGCCATAATTATGAGAGCATCCTTGGACTCAGGGGAGGTCCCCATGGACTGGAGATGTGCAAATGTATCCCCAATTCACAAAGGGGGATTGAAGGGTGACACGGGTAATTACAGACCAGTTAGTTTAACTTCTGTACCGGGTAAAATAATAATGGAGTTGCTGGTTAAAGATGCATTGCAGGATCATCTAGACAAGACTCCAGCAATAATTCAGACACAGTATGGGTTTGTTAAGGGAAAGTCTTGTCTGACAAATTTGATAGGATATTATGATGTGGTTACAAAGGAACTGGATGCAAAAAATAATTTTGATATCATATATTTTAATTTCAGGAAAGCTTTTGACACTGTTGCGCATGGAAGACTATTTTACAAATTGGAGCAGAATGGTATTAAGGGTAAGTTTCTACAATGGATAAAAGGATGGTTAAGTGCGAGAAGACAGAGGGTGGTAATCAATGGGTGCTGCTCTTCTTGGACTAATGTTATTAGTGGAGTCCCACAGGGTTCGGTGTTGGGTCCACTGTTGTTTTGTATATTTATCAATGATATTGATGAAGGTATTTCAGGCTTAGTGTTGAAGTTTGCAGGTGATACAAAGGTTGGCAGGGTTGTTAATGACAGTAATGGCAGTGTGCTACTGCAACAGGATCTAGATAATTTGGGCAGATGGGCTAAGAAGTGGCAACTGAAGTTTAACCTTGACAAATGCAAAGTACTGCATATGGCTAGAAGTAACCCCAGAGAAACGTACCAACTGTGTGGTACTACACTTAAGATGGTAGAAAATGAAAAAGACCTGGGAGTAATTGTGCAGGCAGATTTGAAGTTTTCTGAGCAATGCAGACAGGCTGCAAGGGCAGGTCATGGGGTTTTATCAATGATATATAGGAATTTTGCTAGCAAGGAAAAGGAGGTGAGTACTGTGTACAGGTCTGGAGGCCTCATTTTAGGACGGATGTAGATTTGCTTGAGCGTGTACAGAGAAGGGCAACAAGATTGGTGAGGGGAATGAAGGGATCCTCTTATCAAGAGAGGCTTAAGTTCTGCAAATTGCAGTGGCTGGAGACTAGGCACCTGCGCGGTGATCTGATTGAGGTGTATAAGGCCTTGAATGGGTTGAGCACGCTGAATTCTGATGGGATCCTTCCACTTGTTCAGATTACGAACCTAAGGGGGCATAAATTCAAATTAAGAAAAGACAGATGTAGATTAGATGTGCGGAAATTTGCCTTTAGCCAGCGGGTGGTTAATTGCTGGAACAAACTTCCATCTGTCGTAGTGGAAGTTGATAGGTTGAATAAATTTAAGGAGGAACTGGACAGGCATTTGGAGGGAATGGTGTGTTTTTTTTTTTTTTTTTTTTTGGCTGATGCTGCATAAGCTCATACATTTGCTTTCTTGCATCACATGCCACTGCTACTACTACTACTACTACGTGGTGAAGAATACTATCCAGACTGTATGGTGTCTACAGTATGGACCAGCCAAATGATATGCGTGATGCATTTCGTATTGCGGAGTAGGTGACCTGCAGTTTATAAAAGGTTCCATAAATGCCAGTGGATACCTGGCTATATTGGAAGGCAAATTGCTGCCAACCATTAGAGACCATTGCAGCCTACCAAGTAACTGCATTTTTCAGGAGCACCTCTGTAGCCAGGTGGGCAGGAGCAGCAGTGTGTAGCACACGCATTTTGATTAGATCGGGGTTCGAGCCTGTGACCACCAAATAGGGAGGATGCGTAAAGGTCAGGGAATGATCACCGCATATCCCCAGAGCAATATGGTCTTAGTTGCTAATGCTCCTAAAAACCAAATAACAACAACAACAACATCTTTCAGGATGACTCTGCTCCTTGTCATCAGGTGAAAAGTGTAAGTAGGCAATTCTGTATCAACTTTAGCTTCATTTCTGCATTACATGTTTGACAGTAATGTGTTTACATTTGTTACAGGTGAAAAAACAGTTGGTAGAATGGTCCATTACAACTCTTAGCTGGCCAGGAAACAGCCCAGACCTGAATTCTATAGAGAATGGATGGCATCGTGTGGAATCTGCAGTTGCCAGATAGAAACCAAAGACCCTTCGTGAACTTCAGGAAGTATGTTTGGAACCACAAACTATCAGTTGATTATCTTCAAAAAAAATCGATCTTGTCAATGCCTCAATGGTGTGCTGCTGTCATCAGGGCCAGAGGTGATTCAACTAAATATTATTTTGCACCTGGTGAACTTTTCATTTTGTTTTCCATTTAAAATGATAAACTGAAGCAAACTGAGGGCTTCTGATAACATTTCAGCCATAAATTATATGTGGTAGATGACTTTCATCAACTGGTGAAATACCACCACTTTGCTTATTGGAGGCTTGAAGTGGTGAAACCCATGTTTAGTCTCTAGAGCAAAGTTTCCGGCATCCTCCTCTCCCCATACTTCTCCTTCAACCCATGCACGGTACTAAGTACTATAGGTTTTGATACATTTCGTGTTTGGGGTTTCATAAAAAAAAAAAAAAAAAAGAAGAAAATTGTCATGTTTACTAAAACAGTTTGTATAAATGTTGCAACTGAACATTTTTGAATATTTTGAGAGCACCTGTCAAATATTACTTACTTTTACTTTAACTTTTAATAAATATCTTTTGTTTATATTTCTATTTGTGATGCTAGTCATTAATGTAACATACCATCATGTAAAAGGATTAGAAATATGAAGTTCCTAGGTGATGCACTTTCTTTGAACACCAGTGTACATACCATAATTCATGCTTTTTTTTAACTTAAATTTTATTGATTCTGATATGTTTCATTTACTTTTTGTAGCATTTCATAATGCATTTTAGATAGCTTTATTTAATTACCTGTGAAATTATTTTATTTATTCTAGTTAAAAAGTTTGAGAAGGAAATGACTCCAGAAGAAAAAGGCAAACTTTATGAGGCTATAGGATACCAGGAACAAGCAGCACCTACAGAATATCCTAAAGAGGTAATAACTGGCTAGTGAAGGGTTTGTTTCTGAAAAAAAAAAAAAAAAAAAAAAAAATGCAATTTTTATTGATTTCAATGGTTTAGATATAAATATTTACTTGAAATTTTTGTCTTGTCAAGTTTGCTGAAAAAAAGGGAGAAACTATTTGCTAATATTAATTTATATCATAAAAAATCTTCTCTTTTTGAGCCCTGTTGTTGTATTTTTTATTGATTATAGTATAGTTACTTAAAATATATAACATAATAAGAACAAGAAAATGTAGTCTTATGTTTCATAATGAACTCAAATTCCTTGTTGTGCTCTGCAGTTTTAAAGGCACATGAAAATTGTGTTTAAAGTTTTGTTTCCATATGCTGCATGACTGCTCACTTAGACAAAATACATTATTCAGCATTCGGCATATGCTCACTTATAGAGGTCGCTGATAAGAAGCCAGTAGCTTCAAAACAGCTGTCTTAACAGTTTCTCAGATTTTTAAATATATAATGGATTTATCTGTTTAGGTAATTCTATACAGTTTAAAAAGTTATTAGCAACTTAGACAGAACTGTAGATAATAGTATTTGTCTGTAAGTTGAACATAAGCACAAGTCTTAGTATATTGTACTTAGTCTTCATTGGAAGCAGAATGATCCCATATCCAAAAATTGAATGCAGTAAAGCACAAATTTTATTTGAGTCAAAATTGGACTTGGAATTTTGATCATGGCATGGCAATAACACATCTTATTGATGTGGGAGTTGTAGTATCCCTACAGCATAGAATCCTAAATGGAATGGGTTCTAGTTACTGTGAAAGTCCTGTTCTTGTATTACTGTCAAGCATCTGTCTTCCCAGAAAGAAGGATGGAAGGGTCCAGGATATCAAACCTAGAGAGTTGCATTGGTCTTATTGGTATGGGGTCCAAGTATCGTTGTGAAGAAGAAGAACTAGCTCTTTCTTGACTTTGGCAGATCTGTTCTTTATTTTTGAGAGGTTGGAATAAATGTAAGAATTTATTGTGGCATTGTTTTCCAAAAAATTTGCACAGGTTCAGCTTCTGAACTTGTTGACTGCTGTTTGCTTCTGTGCAGCATTCTTTAGGAGAGGTGAGAGTCCAGGCCTAATTTCATTTATTGAAGGGAATAAATGAAATCAAAATGCTCCCTCCTCCCCCATTGCAATGGGGGAGGAGGGAGCATTTTGAGCCTTCTTCAATAAAAATACACATCACTGCTCTATAAGGTGAGTGAGTGATGTGTATTTTTATTGCAGTATGATCAGTAGGAGTGTGTTATAGGCCAAATAACTGTGATGAGCACAACAAACAACTATAGAGAGAAATAGAGTGGGCCAGTAAATCAGAATGTCTTAAAATGGAGGATTTTAACTTTTCAGATATTGACTGTAACTTGTGGATTCATCACTTACACACTAGCAAGGCTTTTGAGGATTTATTGCAGGACATGTTTTCTACTGCAACATGTTAGAGAGGCAACAAGAATTTATTGTGGTTATTATCAGCAGCGATTCTGCGTGCATTATGAATCTGCTGATAAAAGAACCAATAGATTGGAGTGATCACAGTGTACTGATATGGGTTTTACTTAAAGATGTAACTATCATCTTCAAATGGTTTTTGCTTTTGTAAAGGAGACTACAGTCAGGATCTGAATGTGTTAAGTTGCTGACAAACTAAATAGGTTTTTTGCCTGTACATTCCACATGCAAAATTCTTTAGAAGGGGGAAGGGAATACCAGAAGTTCATCAAATTTTAACAGGGTGCTGAATGATTTTGTGATAATTGAGAGGAAAATGGAAGAGAAATTGTTCAAGTTAAACATTAAAAAAAAAAAAAAAAAAAAAGCCACATCTGGTTGGTGGGATCTATCCAATCATATTAAGTGAGGCAACAAAGTAGGCAAGTAAATCCTTAGCCACAATTATGAGAGCATCTTTGGATTCAGGGGACATACCTGTGGATTGGAGATGTGCAAATGTATCCTCAATTCACAAAGGAGGGAATCAAAGAGTGACATGGGTACTTCTACAGACCTATTAGCTTAACTTCTGTTTCAGGGAAAAATAATGGAGTCACTGGTTAAAGAAGTAGCACAAGACTATCTAGACAGGAATGCAGTTATACTTCAGTTACTGCATGGGTTTGTCAAGGGCAGATCTTATTTGACCAATTTGATTGGATACTATGATGCAGTGACAAAGGAATTGGATGCAAAAAATAATTTTGATACAATATACTTGGATTTCAGGAAAGCTTTTGATACTGTTGCACATAAAAAGAATGCTGTACAATTTGGAGCAGTATGCATTAAGGCAGTGGTCAGCCCACAGGCCAGATACGACCTATGAATAAATTTTATACGGCCCAAGCAGAAAGTGAACTGAAACAGCATTTTAGAGAATCATGCCACTGCATGTACAGGCATGCATTGAACTCAACTGTATCAAATGTGTACATGTAGTCCAGTGCAGTCCTATGTACGCTAAATACAGTAATGTACATATCAATCTTTTCATATTGTGAAATTCTATTATTTTGATATAACTTGTTCATTGTATTGAATTATTATTAATTTGTATTGAGTTAAAAAATCATGCTTAAAAATGTTCCGACAGAGGAAAGTCAATTTGGAATGTTGTGTTTTTAATCAAAGGTGGACTTGAAGACTATTTCTTCACTGCTTACGATGAAAAAACAGTATGTTTGGTGTGTAAGGACTGTCATTCACCTTAATATTGAAAAGCAGTGATCCTTTTCAGGTTGTAAATTTTCTAAAGTAAGCATTTAAAAACAAAAAGTAAGGTTTTTCTAAAAAAAAAACAAAAACAAAAGTAAAGTATTTTTTTACAAAACAAAAATAAGTCATTCTTATAATTTTAATAAAATCTAAAAAATAAATCACTGACAGATTTCTTGCACTTGCACATAAGTGTTGGGAATTTGAATTTTTTATGATAAAAAATGAAAATAAAAAATGGTGATGGGAAAATAGAAACTTCTTTTTACATGTAATGATATGGAAAATGTAACTCACTAATTTTTATCAAATCACTCAATGTGGCCTGCGAAACAAATCTAACTTTGAATATGGCCCCTGCAAGGAAAAGGATGGACACCACTGCATTAAGGTAAAGTTACAGTTATGGATAAAGGGATGGTTGACTGTGGGAGAAGGCAGATAGTGGTTATCAATGAACACTGTTCTTTGGGGGACTAATGTTATTAGTGGTCTCTCAGGGTTCAGTGTTGCGCCCATTGTTGTTTTCTTTATTTATTAATGATATTGATTAGGGTAGAATCGGGCTTTATGTCTAAGTTATCAGATGATACAAAGGTTAACGACAGTCACGAAGGTATGCTGTTGCTGCAAGAAGATCTAGAAAAATTAGGCAGATGACCTGAGAAATGGCAGTTGATGTTTAGCATTGACAAATGCAAGATACTGCATATGGATAGCAGTAGTCCCAGTGTGATGTATTATGGTAGTGGCAAATGAAAAGGACCTGTGGGTAATTGTGCAGTCTGATATAAAGTTCTCTGAGCAGTGTAGACAGGTTGTCAGGAGAGCTCATGGAGTTTTATCAATGATGTACAGGAATTTTGATATTAGGGATAAGGAGATTATCCCATTGTATAAGACAATGGTCAGGCCACGTCTTGAGTACTGCATACAGGTCTGGAGGCCTCATTTTATAAAGGATGTAAACCTGCTGGAATGAGTACGGAGAAGGGCAACAAGTAAATAACTCTTTTTGAGTTGTGCCAGTATTGCAACGAAATAGAACCTTCTTGCTTATAATATCAGTTGGCATTATTTTAGTTGAGCCACTATTGTACTAAAATAGTTTACGTTGTTTTGTGCCACTTTGTGTTTTTTTTTCGTGTAATAGTTTATCATTGACTGTTCTGTTATGGAAGGCAAAACTTCAAGCCATGGCAAATTGATGCTTTAAAAAAAAAAGACTGCTTTAAGTACTGCTAAAAGACTGCTGTAAATTGCTACATATGGCATGAAGGTGAAAAAGGTTCCTCTGAAATAGGATCTTGCCTACTAAAATATTTTGAAGAGAAAGCAGCTTCTTTCCAATCTGACGATCTTGAAGTTTCCTTTTATTCAGACAACTGTGGGGGACAACAAAAGAACACATTTATTATAACAGCCTATTTGTATGCTGTGGCAAACTTTCGAATCAAAACCATTACACACAAATTTCTTGTTGTAGTTGATATGTAAAACGAGGGTGATTGTGCACACTCATTGATATTGAAAAATATTAAAAGATCGCTAAAGTCTGGTCCTGTATTTGTCCCATCACAATATGTTACCTTAGCTAGAACTGCAAGAAAGACAGGAAACCCTTTCAAGGTGACAGAGATGAGACATGACAATTTTTACAACCTGAAAGATTTGGCCTGATGCACTTCTATGAAATTTAATGAAAATACTGATGAAGTGAAGTTCAACTTCAATGACATTGCTATCTTTATAGTAGAAAAACAGCATTTAGACTCTTTCTTTTATAAAACATCATACAAACAAGATGATTATAAATCAGTTAATATTAAAGCTAGTAAAACAAGAAAACCTTTGGAGTCATTTGTAAAAATGACTCCAAATTTGGAATATTTGGTATTGAAAAAAGCCTACAAGAGTTCCAATCCGATTTTAAAAAGGAAGCACAGTAGACCTCCAATGTTTGTTGAACAATAAAACAATTCCCAAATGTCACATTGTTTTTATAACAGTCTAAAAGTTAATTTACGGAAGGATTAGAATTTTCTAAGGAGAACTAAATTCTTCCAAATTTTTGCTTGTTTCTACACCAATAATTTCGTACTCACTTCTTGTTTTTATTTATGCTTTACCACAGTAATGTTCTTAAAGATTAAAATGTAGTTCATACATTTTCCTGAGTTTATGAATATAAACAAAGTTCTTGTTTGATGTTTTTTGTTTGTTCTTCATCCTAATTATCTTTGATCTTTAAGAGACTCAAGTCACAAATTTTGAATGTTTGCTGGTGCCAATAGTGGTACAACTTAAAAGGAGGGGTGAAATTTTCAAAATTCTGGTTACCGATAAGGGAATTTTGATCAAGACAGCCTAATTTTGAGTACCACTGGGTATGATGAGATGAATCACAATATATTTCAGCGATCACATAATTTCTTCATTTCTAAAGAAACTAATTGTAAAAGCCAAATTTTTCTCATTGATTATCTTAGAATTACGATTTCTGAGTTATGCCACTATTGCTGCCAGTGAGTGATATGTTGCCTGTAGGTAACATAGGTTATTTATATAATGTTGCCTACATGTATTTACATATAGGCAACATAAATAGTTCCACCACAAATGCCCTACTACTCTCTGCTCCATCTGTTCTCCCTCCCCAGATATAAGGTGTGATATCTACACATTAAAGATAAAAGTTGAAATTTTCATAGATGAGCCCTGTTGCCACAAATTCAAGTGACATGTAGAGGGGAACAAGTTGAAATTCTGCAAAACATCGTTCTGAGATGCAAATGACCTATTAAACAATGCACTCGCACAAAGGATATTGGTATTACTCTAACATAAATTATACCAACTTTGGTCTCAATGGCAATAGCAGTTTTAAATCGAAAGAAACACCCTGTAATTACCACTTCAGTCTGCATATTGCTGTTTTATTTTCTATATACGAACATAATTTTCTAAATGTATTCAATATTACTTTGAATGGTATATTTAATGCTGCTCAATCCAAAATATTAGTGGTAAATTTGTTTTTTCCTTTTAGTTTATTGAAAACGAACTTCATTTTATGCTGTACAATTTGGTAGTGACACTTTCTGATGATACTAAAAGGTAAGCTAATTATCATAAATTATTAAAAAATTTGATTTGCTGTTATTTAATTAGCGAACATCTTCCCTTATGTTTTATATATAGAAATCACTGTGCTAGTGTGAAGAATTTATTTTTCTTTTTTAAATCGCATCTTCTAATTAGCAGTTCAGAAAATGGAGCTGAGTGATTAACACAGAGTGGAATTAGTGCATTTTTGTTTATCTGCACTTAGTGCTTGTAATGTGCATTGCAGAATACCTTAGGTGGCATTCTGCATGGCACATCACAAAACATGATATAGAACAAAAGCATGACAATGGAACAAAAAAAAGTTTGAATTATTATAAAGGTTGTAGGTAATCTTTAATAGTTTATACATAAAATTAGCTGAGAGCTGGTTTTTGTAAAATTTCATTGCAATGAATTGTGTAGAGTCAAAAACTCCAGCTCTATAAGCTTTGTCAGGAGCTTCATGCATTCATTACAATTAGGTGAACTAAGTACAGTATGTCCAGAAATAGAAATTGTGTAAACCATTTTTAAGATTCATTTTTTTTTTATATTTTGCAAGGCTGATTCATTTCAATTTGCTCTTAAATTTATAATTTATTTTATAGTTGGAACTGTTGGATGATGAATTGGTTTTCTTAATATAAATATATTTAAGTTAAATCATTTTTAATGTGATTCTTCTGAAAAATCAGGTGTGAGCTGTCTTCTCCACTGTGCATTCTGTTTTACAGCTAGTAACTAAATGCTATAATCTTGCAAGCTCATATATGTGATGAATGGTGTATTGAGTCTGAGTGACCAGCTAAGTTATGTGAGTACTTATACTTAATCTTCCTTCCCCCCTTTTACACTTATGTACTAATTGGACTTCTTCCAATCTCATCTGTAAGAGTAGAAGTGGCAAGATTATAATTATATGATTCAGATCCCTCCTAGCATTACCAGTAGGTTTGTTTGCAAAAACTATTTTAAAGCTGTATCCTTAAAATGTAAGGAATATTAGATTTTTCCACAATGCCCATCATGACATCATCATCATCATCATCAGCCATTTTCAATCCACTGCAGGATGAAGGCCTCTCCAGCAACTTTCCAGTTCCTTCTGTTTTGAGCACTGGCCATCCATTTACTACTCCAAAACTCATGAATTTCATCTATCCATCTCCGCCTTTGTCTTCCAGGTTTTCTTCTAGCTCCTCTTGGGTACCATTCTGTTATTTTCTTAGTCCATCTGTCATCATGTCTTCGAGCTATGTGTCCTGCCCAAGACCATTTTAGTTCTTTAGTTTTGATAAGAATGTCCTTTACTTGAGTTTGCTGCCTAATCCATGTGTTTCTCTTCTTATCTAACAGTCTGATTCCCAATATAATTCGTTCCATTCTTCGCTGTGTAGTTCTTAGCTTCTCTTCCATTCTTTTGGTGAGTGCCCAAGTTTCACTTCCATAAGTCATGGTGGGGAGTATACATTGATTCATTATTTTACGTTTCAGACAAACTGGGATATTGCTCTTCAGTATGTGACTATATTTCCTGAATGCTATCCATCCAAAATTTATTCTTCTCTTGACTTCCAGCCATTTATCATTATTACAGCTAATAACTTGTCCCAGATAAGTATATGATTCCACCTTTTCAATTACTGCTCCTTCAATCATTATTTCCCTTTCCATGGCATACTTGTTTATCATTACTTTTGTTTTAGCCATATTCATCTTTAGTCCAAAATCCTTACTAACTGTGCATAACTGATTAAGATTTTCCTCTAATTCTTTGGGATCGTGGCTTATGACCACAATGTCATCTGCAAATCGTAAATGGTTTAGGTACTCTCCATTCACATTGACTCCTTTCTGCGACCAGTCTAATCTTCTGAAAGCTTCCTCAAGGGCAGCAGTAAACAGCTTCGGAGATATTGTGTCTCCTTGTCGAACTCCTTTCTGAATTTTAAATTTCCTACTGTCTTTGTCTAGTCTAATAAAGGATGTAGCACTCTCATATATTTTCTTCAAAATCATAATATATGGAGTATCTATGGCTTGTCTTTCCAGTGCTCGAAACATTGCCTTATGCTGTATGGAGTCAAATGCCTTTTCATAATCCACAAATGCCAGGCATAATGGTGTTTTATATTCATTTGCTTTCTCCATTAGCTGTGATATTACGTGAAGGTGATCCATAGTTGAGAATCCTGTCCTAAAGCCAGCTTGCTCTTTCGGTTGATTCTCATCAAGTATTCTTTCTAATCTGTTAGTAATGACCCTTGTGAACAACTTGTAGATATGGGATAACAATCTAATTGGGCTATAATTTCCAATTTCTGATTTATCTCCTTTCTTAGGCAGAAAAACTATGATTGCATTATTCCACTGCTTAGGCATCACACCTTTTCTAATGCACTTTGTGAAGAGCCTTGCCAGTTTTTGTGTTATGTCTCTTCCTCCCAATTTTAACAACTCTACAGTAACTTCATCTTCCCCCGGGGCTTTCCGATTCTTCATTTTCTTCAATGCATGTTCTACCTCATCAGGAAGAATATTGGGTATGTCGTATGTGTTGCTACTTTGCAATCCATGTTCCCCACTGCTGGTATCATTCCCTCGCTCCTTGTATAATTCTCTCTAGTAGTCTTCTGCTATTTGAATTATGCATTTTCTGCTGTTTATAAGTACACCATCGCTATTCTTCAGTTTCAGTATCATTTGTCTTTCTGTATTACTGCTCATGGCTGCTGATTTAAATCCTTTGTTTTCCCTTAATGCTTGTTCTACTTTTCTTGTGTTAAATCGTCTTATGTCCTCTCTGAGTCTCTTTCTAATGGCTTTGCATAACTCAGTATACTCAATTTTCCTCCTGTCAGTGTTTTTCTTGCTCTTCATTTGTCGTCTTTGGTTCATCGTGACAAGTGTTTCTTGACTAATTTTTTCTTCTTTGGATTTCTGTTTCCCTATAGGTTTCTTGGGCTTTATCACTTTCAGAAAGTTGTAATATTCCTCGTCGATATCTTGGTCCTGAGCAGTCTGCAAAAGCTCAAACTTGTTCTTAAGTTCCAGTACATACTGCTTTTTCTCCTCCTCTGTTATTTCAAAGACCTTTGTATTATTTACTCGAGTCAGTTTTTTCCTTTCCTTTCCTACATCTATATCAAGTGTACATCTTACCATTCTGTGATCACTTCCAACATTTACCTTATTCAGGATGGTAACATCATTCACAATATATCTTCTGTTAGTGAGGATGAAGTCGTATTAGTATGAAGTCATGACATCATAGTAATCCTATTTAATATCGTCCCTAATTAATCTTATTGCTTAGATTTCCTTTTGTGGCATGGTAATTAGTATTAGTAATGGCCGCATGGTGCAAGAAAGCCTATGGCTTATGCTGCACCAGCCAAAAAAAAAAAAAAAAAAAAAAAAAAAAATCCGAACAAAACAATGATAAAAAAAATAATAATAATTAATAAAAAAAAAGGAAATTAAACCTATCATCCAATGCGCTTCCCTTACCCGAAAGTACTATCCAGATGACCTTTGAATTTCCCCAAACTGTCAGCCTCTACCACCCATGAAGGCAACTTATTCCAGTAATTTATAACTCGCTGGCTAAAATAAAACTTCCTGCAGTCCAATCTAAACATTTCCCCCCCGTGACTTGAATTTATGTCCCCTAGTTCTAGCATCATTTATAATCTTGAAAATTTCATCCTCATTCATTTTACTGATGCCTCTCAGAGCCTTAAACACCTCAGTCAAATCTCCTTTAAGATGTCTAGTTTCCAAACTCTGCAACCCACATATTTGAAGTCTTTCTTCATAAGGACGCCCTTTTTCTGATTCCACCGGATGAGTTGCCTGTCTTTGCACCCTTTCAAGAAGCTCAATGTCTTTCTTTAGGTGTGGTTTCCATACTTGAACACAGTATTCCAAGTGTGGTCTAACATAAGCCTTATATAATGGGATTATCACATCCCCATCTCTGCTTGCAAAAGTTTGATAGATCATCGATAGGACACCATGGGCCTTTCTTGCAACCTGTTTACAATGCTCAGAGAATTTCATGTCTGACCATATCGTAACACTCAAGTCCCTTTCCTCCAGTAATGGGTTTAGTTGAACTGCACTGTGAATAAGTTATTTTGGGATTACTGTTTCCCAGATGCAATACCTTACACTTTGTTGGATTAAAGCATAGCTGCCATTTTTCTGACCATTCCTGAAGTCTATCTAGGTCTCTCTGAAGAAGCTCAGCTTGACAGTGATCGTTAACTACTCTACCAATTTTAACATCATCTGCAAATTTAGACATCACGCCCTCTATCCCTTCATCAGTGTCGTTTATGAAAATTAAAAACAACAGTGGTCCTAATACTGATCCTTGGGGAAACCCCACTTCTTACATCAACCCAATCTGAGGAATAGCCATTTATCACAACCCTCTGCCTCCTGCCCTGAAGCCATCCCTCTATCCATCTAAGGATTTTCGCAGTGATTTCAACCTGTTCCAGCTTATAAAGCAACCGCTCATGTGGGACCGAGTCAAAAGCTTTGCTGAAATCTAAATAAACAATGTTGAAGTTATTCCCTAAATCCAGCTTGTGAGTGACCCTTTCGAAATAGCGAACCAGATTTGTTAAACATGATTTTCCCTTTACAAAACCATGCTGAGTATCCTTGAGAATTTCAATTCGATCCAAATGATCCTGAATTCCACCCTTGATCATTGCCTCCATGATTTTCCCTACTACTGAAGTCAGACTGACAGGTCGATAATTTCCAACTTCACTTTTAGAGCCACCCTTATGTATGGGAGATACATTTGCACTTTTCCAACCCAAGGGAATCTCCCCAGAGTCTAGTGATGCTCGCATAATTAGCCTCAATGGTTCAATGTACTCGCTTGCCGCCTCCCTTAAGATTATAGGATTACTGGTTTGTAGGTTCGAAAGTTTTTTCATTAAATAATCTTGCGAAATTTCAATATCATTAATTACATATTTTTTAACTTCGCTCCCACAATTTCCCATTGTCACAAAAGGTTTTTCATTTGTAAATATCGATGCAAAAAAACTTGAGTTCATATGCAACGGCAGGTGGTGTATTTAATACTATCCCCTTTCCCTTACATAAAGGTGTGATCTGGTTTGTCCTGCTCTTCTTGGCATTTATATATGTGAAGAATTCCTTATACCTCCCCCCCCTTTGCTCTGTTTGCTAGTGATTTTTCATAAATTGCCTTTGCCTGTCGAACTTTTTCTGTGGCTCTATTACAGATCATCTTGTAGCTGTTATAGGCTTCAGTACTTTTTATTGCTCTGTAACCTTACCTTTTTCTGCTCAAGTAATGTGGCAACTTCACTATTCATCCAAGTTGGAACCCTCCTCATGGAGTATTTTTTTAATGGTAAATATGCATTCAAGGCATCTGTGATTAATGTTTTAAAAGCATACCACAGTTCAATTGTATTCATTCTCTGTGCGATATCTACCCAGTTAATAGAGGCCATGTAGTACCTTTAAGGCATCGTAATTTTCTTTTCTGAAATTAAAACCCATTCCTTTGCCTTTTACTTCTGCTACCTCTCTCGTCATCATCCACCGTAGAACTCCGTGATCACTTCCTGGTACTGGTTCCTCTACTGTCAGCCCTGTTATGTCATCTGATTCATGTGTGATGATGATGTCTAGGATATTCTTTTCTCTAGTACTTTCCCTGACATGTTGATACAAATAACAGTCATCTAGTTGATTTAAAAATTTTGTTCCCCATGTCGAGTTTCTTTCCCATTTACTCCATCAATTAGAGGCAAATTGAAATCACCCATAATAAGGCATTGACGCCTACTTGTCCATTCCATTTGCATGTAGAGGCTTTTGTCATAATCTTCACAATCACCTGGTCTGTAGATTACTCCTACTTGCATTATACCTTTGTTTCCAACTATCTCACACCATACAGACTCTATACTAGCATGTGAAATATCTGAATCCGGGAAAGCTATTGTCGCACTCAGGCTGCTTCTGATAAGAAGCATTACCACACCACCCCTTCTATCTACCCTATCCTTCCTAAATACATTATACAAGCCGTACTTAAACTAATCATCCCCAATTTCCGGGTAGCACCATGTCTCTGTAAGCCCTATTATGTACGCGTTACTTGTTTTAACCAGCAGTTCGAATTCGCTCATTTTATTGACGACACTTCTAACATTACTGTATAAACAATTAAGATTTACTGTTCTTGTATATTTAACAACCCTTGAAGTTTTTTAGGCTCTCTTCCCTGATTTTAGCTACCCACTCACGTGAAACGTTTTGCCCCCAGAACATCTAGATAATACGTCCAGTTGGGGTAGCAGATAAGAACTGTTAAGGTATGTGCAAGAGTTACTTTGACCAATATTATCAGATAAATGCGTGTCAGTATTACCCACATTCCCCCCCCCCCCCCCCAGCTAGCAGTTTCCCTGAACCTTTAAGGTATCCTCAATAATACTGGCAAAAACTTTTGCACCACCTTTGTTTAAGTGTATTCCGTCTCTACAAAACAAATTCCTTCTACCTACAAGTGTGGGCCATGCTGATAGAAATTTCCCCCCTAAAGCCTTGCAGATTCCTTCAAGTCTTGAGTTAATCCACAAGGCTCTTAACATATAATCCCTCCTATCGTGTCTGGGCAGAATTGCAGACACATAGCGTTGTGGCCTAGCTCGCGGCATTTCCTCAGCATGGTCCTGTATTTTTCCAACAAATCGTCAGATCGTGTACGTTTAATATCATTAGTCCCCACATGAATAATAATATTCTCTTTACCTCCTTTAAAATCTGACAATCTGTTGGTGACATCATCAACAGTTGCTCCCGGCAGACATACCCTGGTTCTACTCCACCTATCCTTATTACAAAAAATATTCCCCCATTTCCCTGACAATGGAGTCTCCTAATAAAACAATGTCCTTTTTAACCAGAGTAGTTTGCACTTGGTTTTTCTCTTTTGAGGATCGAATCGGGTGTGCATCACTTGGTAAATTGCTGGAGTCTTGAGTCCCTGACAAGTTCCCAGATGCATTAATCTCGAGGGCAAGCACCCGTTTTTTCAGCGACTCAAATTGTTCCATCAGTGCACCAAATTGTAATTTAAGATCGGTGCACTCCTTACATCGATCACAAAGAAAAGAATCCCCAGGTGAGGTAGGATTAGTCACCAGGTCGACCTTGGAAAACGTTCCACAGGTTCCACAACGGATTAAATCATTACTCACCCGTAAATCGCCATTGGCTATTTCCGTGTGAGTCACGATACCCTGTGACGTGTTTAAGGCAGATCTTGTAACTACCATTATAAAATTAAATAAATATCAATGAAAGTTAACTTTAAAAAATTATATCTATAATATTATTAAAATCAAACTGTTACAGGGAAACTTATAACAAAATAATCCAACAATATCTAAATAAATCAAATATTTAAAAGCACAATCCAAAAGTAAACCACTTAACTGAGGAGCCCTGACTAAGCACGTCCGCTCACCTCGAATGCCAACACTGAACTGATTTATTAATTAAGTAAAGTAATTATGCAAAATAAAGGAATGAAGTGCTTAACCTACATGAGATCTAGATTTCTGTTTATTTACAGTTGGAAATTATACATTTGACGTTTTATGGTATGTTCCTTTACACTTCACAAGAGACTGCAAAGACAGCAAATAAAAGGGAAAATAGAGTTAAATCGTTATAATGATAAATATAGGTTACTTGCATAAGGCTGCAATTTTTATTTAAGATTTGGATTAAGTACAATTTAATGTCGGATTTGGATTAAATACATTTTATAGTCAGATTGGAATTGGGCATATTTTAGGGTTAGATTTGAATTAAATTTAGGAAATACATACACTTACTTGTTGCCATTGTTATTTCAGTTTTACCTAAAATCCCTGTTAGCTACGCTCTTCGGCCAATCAGCAGAAGGTTTGACTTAGGTGATCTAACTACCATTGGATTTTGAAGTGTATGTGCGTGGGCACACAGTGGGTTTTTATAATCTCATTACCAGGTTGTTCTAGAGAATGTAATTTTTTATGACCATATTACCAGAAGTTTATCACTATTTGAGATAAGGTTATAACCGTACTTGCAATCTAATCTTAAAATGTGTTTAATTCAAATCTAACTTTAAAATATATTTAAAACAAATCTAATAATCTTAAAATGCATTTAATCCAAATATAACTTTAAAATATATTTAATACAAATCTAATAACCTTAAAATGCATTTAATTCAAATGTTAACTATAATTTTAGCCTTATGTAAGTAGCTTATAATTATGGTTACAACTATATATTGGATTATATGCATTTGCATATGTGCATATGCAAATGAATATTTTGGTTGTTTTAGTCATTAATGCATATAAATGCGTATAACTTTGAAAGTATGAACCAGAATTGTAATGCTCAATATATTCTACTTTGATATCAATATTTGTAAAATAATAAGAGAAGTTTACCTCAATATAATACGTAGAACAGCTCCATATGATGCTCTCCAGCAATTAAAACGAAAAATTTGTGATTTTTTTCATTTTAATTGCAGGAGAGTATCATACGGAAGTGTTCTATGTATTATATTGAGGAAAAAGACGTGCAGAAATTTCCTTTAGCCAGCGGGTGGTTGGTTGGTTGGTGGAACAGACTTCCATCCCTTGTGGTGGAGGTTGATAGCCTAAATAAGTTTAAGGCTCAGCTGTTCTCTTATTATTTTACAAATGCATATAACAGAAATATTACTAGTAACATGGCATATTTCATTAATTCAATCAATTTTACATACATTAAACTCAAAACATGGATTCATTAATTGAAAATATCATGTTATTAGAATAAATTAGCATGGAAAAACATGTCAGTGGTGTTTTTCTTTAATTCTCATGCCATCAGTGATGCATGTGAGTGCATTTTTTGAATGTATAACATAATAGTTCAGTTTGCTGTTACATTCAATGCTGAAAAGGCTCTTTTTTGCATTTAGGCATGCTTTGGATAAGAAGCATGGTACCCCCCAACCCTTCTGTCTCCCCAGTCTTTCCTAAATACATTATACATACCATAGTGGAATTTGTCATCCTCAATTTTCGGACAGTACCACATTTGTGTTAGCCCTGTTATCTCAGCATTAGTTGATTTTTACAGAATAGACAGTTGGAGCCTTTTGTTCAAATGCCAAAAATCAAATCTGCTGCTCGACTTATGAATCATGGATTATCAGTCATTGAAAAGATATTGTCTTTTATATTATTTGTGAAAAGAATGTTGCATGCAGAAAAAATTCCAGATTGACCAGCATTTGAAAACATCACATGAAAGCAGCAAAAAATGAAGATAGTAAGAAAAAATTTGCAAGATAAGTTGCATTTAACCAAGCCATGTACCTCAAGAGAAGAAAAATTTGACTTTTTAAAGGATCTATAACTTGCCTTGGTAGTACCATATACTTTTGAATGAATTAAGCAATCCATTTCAAATGATTTTTGAAAAAAAATATTGTATAATTCAAAAAAAAAACAAAAAAAAAAACATTTTAGCGAAATCTACTTGAGGAAGAATTATCTTAATGCTGCTTATGATGATATTATTCACAAGATTTGTAAAGATATTGGAGAAAAGTGTATCTGTATGTCTGTTGATAAAACATTAGATGCTTGTGGCATCATTGCAACTACTATGCTACCAGGTCTGCCATCATGGGAGAGTATCAGTTTTATACTAGCCAAATAGTGCCAGGAAGCCACAGGCTTTTGATGCACTAACCAAAAAAAAACAAACAGAGAGAGAAGAAGATGATAAGAAACAAATTGGCGCCTCCGTAGCCAGGTGGGAAGGAGCAGCAGTGCGTAGCACACGCTTCTTGATTAGACCGGGGTTCGAGCCCGTCACCACCAAATACGGAGGATGCGGAAAGGTCAGGGAATGACCACCGCATACCCCGGAGCAATATGGCCCTAGTTGCTAATGCTCCTAAAAAAAACCAACATAACAACATAAGAAACAAATTATGAACTTCTCTCCTCATGTAGTTAACTATCCAGTTGACCTTTGAATTTCTTCAAACTGGCAACCTACAGAAGCAACTTGTTTCAGTAATCAACGACCTGCTGACTAAAAGAACTTCCTAGAATCTAGTCTAAACCTCTAGTCTAAAGTCTCCCTGTCATTTGAAATAATGGCTCATAGTAATATTCAGTAATTATAAATTATGCAAGTCTTTAAAACAGTGAACATTCTGCATTTGTTCATTTTACTAACTCTCTCAGAGCCTTATAACCTTCAATTTGGTTCCGTCTGAGGTGCCTGTTTACCAAGCTTTTGTAGCCCATATAATCAGTCTTTCTTCTTACAGTTGCCCTTTTGCTAATCTCACCATGGAAGTCGCTTGTCTGTGAACCCTTTCAAGAGCTCAATATCTTTTTTCAGATGAAGTCTCCATACTCAGACACAGCATTAAAAATGTGGTCTTACAGTTGCCTTATACATTAGATGTCTACTGTATAATCATTAGATGATTATACAGTGGGATTATGATCTACCTATCTCTACAGGATAATGTTTGATAAATTATCAATAGGGCACCATGGGCTTTCCTTTCTTCCTGTTTACACTGCTCAGAAGACTTCATATCTGCCCATATTGTAACTTCTAGATATCTTTCTTCCTCTACTATTTTTAATTCAACCCAATCAATTGTATAATTTATTTTGGGGTTGCTAATTTCTAATTTCCCTTGCATTTTGCTGCATTAAAACATAGCTGCAACTTTTATGATCATTCTTGAAGCCTATTCAAGTCATCCTGAAGGAGTTTTGCTTGGCACTGATTATTAATGGTTCTACTAATCTTTGTCATCTGCAAATTTTGACATCACTCCTTTTATCCCTTTGTTGATGTCATTTATGAAAATCAGAAACAAAAGTAGTCCAAGAACCGATCCTTGGGAGATCCCACTTCTGACATTACACTAATCTGGAGAATATCCATTAATCACAACCCTCTGTCTTCTGCCCTGCAGTCACTGAGCAATCCGTCTTCAGTAACCCCAACATGTTCCAACTTATACAGTAACCTCTCACAAGAACTGAGTCAAATGCTATGCTAAAATCTGTATAAACTATGTTGAAATTTTTCCTTACATTCATCTCGTGAGCAACTGAATCAATATATTTTCTAGGTTAGCTGTATATGATTTTCCTTATTAGTATTATGAGTGACCTTAGTTTCGAGGTTGAATGACATTAAAAGAACGGGAACCTAAATTATTAATGAAATCATTAATGAATAAAACCAATGAATATGAATATATTTTTTTATTCATTAATTCATAAGTAGTTTGGGAGGTAAGTTTCAATAATTTAGGTTCCCATTCTTTTAATAACATGATTTTCCCTTAATTCAGAAGGGCACATGTTCTGTGTCCTTCTGAATTCTATTTCTGCATAAATGTCGCTGGATTGCAATTTTAATCGTTACTGAAGTCAGACTAACTGCTCTGTTACCAATTTCATTCTTAGAATCACCACGTTTATGTATTGGTGGTATGTTGGCACTTCTCCAATTGAAGGGAATCTATCCTGAGTCCAAAGTTACCCTCACAACGAACCTCAAAAAATGGTTCAAGTACACTCTGTGGCGGCCTCCCTCAAAATTACTGGGCATATGCCATCAACTCTGGGAGCCTTACTTGCCTTTATGCTTGAAAGTTTGAAAGTTTTTTGCTAATAAACAGTGATCTGTAATTTCAAAGTCACTAATTTCATATGGCTCAGCTTCACTCACACAGCCTGTTCTCAGCATGAAGGGTCTTTCATCAGTAAAGATCACTGCAAAGTACATATTCAATTTATCAGCATCATCAGCTGGGTTATCTTAGAGACTTTCCCACACCCAGTACACAAGAATTTGATCTGATTTGCTTTCTTCTTTACTGCATTCACATACATGAATAATTCCCTGTCAACATTCTTTGCTGTCTTAGCTAGTGCTCTTTCATATGGAGTCTTGGTCTCCCTAATCTTATCTGTGGTACTGTTACGTGTAGACCTGTATAGTACCTTATGTAGTGTGGCTCCAGAAAACTAGTTTAATTCCACTTAGGTACATTTTGATGAATACAAATCATAAAAGGCCAGAAATGTGTGTAATGTTATGTTTGTGTTGTGTGTGTTGTGGTTTTTAGTTGTTTCTGGCCACTTTGTCACCAGGAAGGCAATTGCCTGGAAAGCCTGCCCAGTGCCTGTCTACACCAAGAGAAGGTGGACCACAATTAAGTGTGAATTGTTGTGGGCCCCAACTATCCTCTGCTGAATGCCCAAAGTGGCTTTGGGATCATTCAAATAAAATTTGGGATTATAAATAAAATAAAATAAATAAATGAATAAATAATAAAATAAAATGAATAAATAATAAAATAAATAAATGAATAATAAAATAAATGAATTAATTAATTAAAAATAAAAAATTATAATTAGAAAATTAAATAAAAAGTAAAGAAATAAAATAAAATAATTCTCATATCCACTGGTGTGGGGCTATTACAGATCAACTCGAGTATGTTTCATCACTCTCTAATTATTTCGTGCTGTCTTTTTTATACTGTGTTAGATTGGCCAGCTCTACATTTGTCCATTTCGGCATCCTCCTTGTGCAATATTTTCTTAATGGATTGTATGTGTTCATTGATGCTGTGATTTTATTTTTGTTTAAAGGTATTCCATAATTCTATGTATTCATCCTAAATCTGCAATCCTCCCAAGTAATAGATGCCATATAGTGCCTTAAACTGTTATAGTCCCTTCTTCTGAAATTAAAGCCCATGCCTTTACCTGTAACTACTGCAACATCTTTCTTCATCTTCCAGCTAATGACTGCATCATCACTACCAGCCAATGGTTCCTGTACTTTAAGGTCGGTGATGTCGTCTGATTTGTGAGTGATGATGAGGTCAAGATATTTTCACTCCTAGTATTTTCTCTAATATGCTGGTATAAATAATAATCATTGTTTATTTTTTTAAAAAAATTTCCCTATGGTGAGTTTCCTTTCCACTTATTCCAGTCAATCTGGGTCAGATTGAAGTCACACTTGCTTGCCCATTCTGTGTGCATGCAGAGACTCTCATCATACTCTTCACGATCTTCTGGCCTGTAGATTACTCCCATTCTATTATACCTTTGTTTCCAACTAATTTACACCACACAGATTCAGTCTTGGCAAATATATCTTACCAATCTTTCCTAAAATATTATAGATGCCATAATAGAACTGGTCATCTTCATTCTGGGTGGCCCCATGTTTTTGTTAGCCCTATTATCTCAGAATTAGTTGATTTAGCCAGGAATATTTTATTGCCAACACTCCTGATATTACTGTATAAACAGTTAAGACTAAGTATTCTTATATAGTTTACTACCCTGACACACCCCTTGAAGTTTAGGCTTGTTTTGCCAACATCAGCTGTTCTGACAACAAACAAGAATTCTTGAGGCAGATGCAAGCATTATTTTCATCCATATTATCAGATAACTGCAGATCTATATTAGCCCTCTCTCATCTAATTAGCAGTTTCCTTGAATGCACCAGGTATCCTCAATGATAATGGCAAAAATCCTGCACTACCTTTGTTCAAATGAATAACATCTCTACAAAATAGGTGCCTCCGTAGCCAGGTGGGCAGGAGCAGCAGTGTGTAGCACATGCTTCTTGATTAGACCTCAGTTCGAGACCGTGACCACCAAATACGGAGGATGCAGAAAGGTCAGGGAATGACCACCACACATCCCCGGAGCAATATGGCCTTAGTTGCTAATACTCCTAAAAACCATATAACAAGCAAACAAACTCTACAGAATAGGTTCCTTCTACCTACAACGGCAGGCCATGCTGTTAAAAATTTTCCCCTAGAGCTTTACAGATTCCTTCAAGTTTTGATTTAATCCACAAGACTTTCAGTTTATAATCTGTTCTATCATGTCAAGAATTGCAGACACATGTACATCATCATCATCATCAACCATTTTCAATCCACTGCAGGATGAAGGCCTCTCCAGCAACTTTCCAATTCCTTCTGTTTTGTGCAATGGCCATCCATTTACTACCCATGAACTCACGAATTTCATCTGTCCATCTCCATTGTTGAATTCCAGGTTTTCTTTTAGCTCCTCTTGGGTACTATTCTGTTATTTTCGTAGTCCATCTGTCATGTCTTCGAGCTACATTTCCTACCGAAGACCATTTTGGCTCTTCAATTTTGATAAGCATGTCTTTTACTTGAGTTTGCTGCCTAACCCATGTGTTTCTCTTCTTATCTAACAGTCTGATTCCTAATATAATTCATTCCATTCTTCGCTGTGTAGCTTTCAGCTTCTCTTCCATTCTTTTGGTGAGTGCCCAAGTTTCACTTCCATAAGTCATGGTGGGGTGTCTACATTGGTTCATTATTTTACATTTCAGACAAATTGGGATATTGCTCTTCAGTATGTGACCATATTTCCTGAATGCTATTCATCTGAAATTTATTCTTCTCTTGACTTCCATTCATTTATCATTATTACAGCTAATTACTTGTCCCAGATAAGTACAGCCACTCCCTCCCCTACTGACATAGTGGTTGCGTTCCATTGAACTCTACAAAAGTCTGAATTTTACGTTAGTCGGAATTTCCCTAAATGCTTATGCAGCATTCGCAAATTTGATTGAAGCAAAAAAGAAATGTTCGACGAACATGTAAATAGAATTATTTATTCAATTTTTTTTTTATCTCATGCGCAGCAAAAATTACAAAAGTGTACAAAATTACAAAAAGAGAGAGGAGTCAGGCATAAAGTCAGCAAGTTTTGAGTATCGTTGCCAGAATTAACTCTCCAGCTGATAAGCACACCGCTGCGGAAGTTGAGGGCTGTGGAGATTTAGAAAGGGCTTTTTCTAACACACCACAAAATTTCTCTGCAGCTGCAGAATTGGCACTGGCGACTTCACCGTATAATTTAATGTTTTGGAAACCAGCGCAATGCTTCAGCCTATTGAACCACCTGTTCCTTGCCACAAACTTGGCTTTGGGTTTGCCTTACTTATCTTTAATATCTTCATAAATATTTCTTGCTTTTGCTTGAATGGCAATTGGACTCAGGAGCACTTGCTTTTGAATCTGATTTTCCATCAAATTATTAATAGCTTTTCCATCTTCAATATAGCACCTGACTCAGTGATCACTGTTGATCCTAAATGCATTGATCCTTTAACATGTTCTTTTATATGCCTTTTGTCCCTTAAAATAGTATTCACTGTTGAAGCAGTGAGACATAATTCCATGTAATAGATGACAAACTTTGTCCCGCTTCGTATTTCTTAATTAATCATCTTCATTTCTGAATCAATTTTGTTTCGTTTCTTAGCACTGCCAGCACTTGCACTTTCTGTTGGTCCCTTTCCCTTCACCATTGTAACAAATAAATAGGAATGAAGAGAAGATTCTGAAAATTTATTTATGGTTTTTTATATGATTGAAGATTTCAGTGAAGGGAAACTCATTTCACTATAATAACGTAAAAACCTATTTCACCATTATACCATTATCGGAATTACTGGAAATGCAATAAGATCGAGTTTACTACTCTTTATAATAGATTGCACTAACAGAAAAGCCCAATAAACTGGAAAGTGCAAATTGTTTTTATTGTTTTATGGTAGTAGAAACAAGAAGAAGAAATGAATCACGTATAAGTTTATCAAGTGGAAATCTGCTGTACACCAATGGAAACAGTGAAAGGAGTGAAGGTGGAGTTGGGTTTCTGGTCCATAAAGATATAAAAAACAACATTTTGGAATTCAAAAGTACATCACCAAGGGTGTCAAGACTAATACTCAAGATTTCTAAGAGGTATAAGCTAAAGGTTATAATGACTTATGCACCAACATCGAGCCATAATGATGAAGAGGTTGAAGAAATGTAGTCTTCTACATTGAGTCTTCCGAAATTGAGTCTTCTGAATGAGCAGAAAACCCACTACACTATTATTATAGGGGACTTCAATGCTAAGGTTGGAAAAAGACAAAACAGCACAGAAAGAGGAACTATAGGGCATTTTGGAATTGGTGGACGAGGTGAAAGACGTGGAATTTGCAGAATCATGAGGACCGTCACTAATGAACACTTTTTTCAAGAAAAGGGTTAAAAGAAAGTGGACATGGAAGAGTCCAAATGGATTAACAACTAATGAAATCGACTTCATCCTCACTAACAGAAGATATATTGTGAATGATGTTACCATCCCGAATAAGGTAAATGTTGGAAGTGATCACAGAATGGTAAGATGCACACTTGATAAAGATGTAGGAAAGGAAAGGAAAAAACTGACTCGAGAAAATAATACGAATGTCTTTGAGATAACAGAAGAGGAGAAAAAACAGTATGTACTGGAACTTAAGAACAAGTTTGAACTTCTGCAGACTGCTGAGGACCAAGATATTGAAGAGGAATATTACAACTTTCTCAAAGTGATAAAGTGATAGGGAAAAAGAAATTCAAAGAAGAAAAAATTAGTCAAGAAACACTTGTTATGATGAACCGAAGGCGAAAAATGAAGAGCAAGATAAACACTGACAAGGAAAAAATTGAGTATACTGAGTTATGCAAAGCCATTAGAAAGAGACTCAGAGAGGACATGAAGATTTAACACAAGAAAAGTAGAACAAGCATTAAGGGAAAACAAAGGACTTAAATCAATAGCCATGAGCAGTAATACGGAAAGACAAATGATACTGAAACTGAAGAATAGCAATGGTGTACTTATAAATAGCAGAGAAGGCATGATTCAAATAGCAGAAGACTACTATAGAGAATTATACAAGGAGCGAGGGAATGATGCCAGCAGTGGGGAATGTGGATTACAAATTAGTATCACATACAGTGTACACGATGTCCTTCCTGATGAGGTGAACATGTGTTGAAGAAAATGAACGATCAGAAAGCTCCGGGGGAAGATGACGTTACTGTGGAGTTGTTAAAATTGGGAGGAAGAGATATAACACAAAAACACAAAAATTGAAAGAGCAGTAATTGAAAAGGTGGAGTTTTATACTTATCTGATACAAGTTATTAGCTGTAATAACGATAAATGGCTGGAAATCAAGAGAAGAATAAATTTTGGATGGATAGCATTCAGGAAATATAGTCACATACTGAAGAGCAATATCCCAGTTTGTCTGAAATGTAAAATAATGAACCAATGTATACTCCCCACTATGACTTATGAAAGTGAAACTTGGGCATTCACCAAAAGAATGGAAGAGAAGCTGAGAACTACACAGCGAAGAATGGAACAAATTATATTGGGAATAAGACTGTTAGATAAGAAGAGAAAAATATGGATTAGGCAGCAAACTCAAGTAAAGGACATTGTTATCAAAACTAAAGAACTAAAATGGTCTTGGGCAGGACACATAGCTCGAAGACATGATGACAGATGGACTAAGAAAATAACAGAATGGTACCCAAGAGGAGCTAGAAAAAAACCTGGACGACAACGGCTGAGATGGATCGATGAAATTCATGAGTTTGTGGGTAGTAAATGGATGGCCATTGCACAAAACAGAAGGAACTGGAAAGTTCCCGGAGAGGCCTTCAACCTCCAGTGGATTGAAAATGGTTGATGATGATGATGATGAGTGATCCTCCAGAAATGTGTTTTAGAAAAATATCACAAAGGCATTCAGAATTGATTCTTATAACGGAACGTATGATAGCAATGAAAGTGTAGTGCAATTTCCATTATAAAGATTACCTTTCAGAGAGATAAATACCTTAGTTATATAACCAAAATTTCAACTTCCAAGGTCTTGGAATGAATTACCAAAAAAAAAAAAAAAAAAAAAAAAACCCAAAAAACACAATGTGTTATTGGGTTCACGTTATGGTATTTTCACAATACCTCCATTTATTCCTGCGGGATGCAAAATACGTTTCCACGATTTTTTAAATTTTGCACCGGTCGGCAAAAACTTGCATAAGTTGAATTTTCATAAGTAGAGTATTACGTAAGCCAGGGAGTAGCAGTATATAAATCCACTTTTTCAATTACTGCTCCTTCAATGATTATAAATTCCCACAAATTCCGGTCAGTGTCTGGGAAATTAAAATCTCTCATTATAAGACTCTGATTAACTGGCCCACTCTATTTCCCTGTACAGTTTCTTATTATACTCATCAGAGTCATTAGGCCTATAACACACTCCTTCAGGTCACTAATCTGGTTCCACTGCTAATTTGGACATAATTTCAAATTTCCCCGGTAGGCACACCAATCTGCCACTACTGTTTTGGTGGCATTGGTTGCAGCATCAGCTGTTGGCATGAACTCTTAAACACTGGCAAGCTATTCATACTTGTTTTTTTTTTTTGCATTTATTATTATAACCTGCTCACATTTAATCCCAGCCATGGTTTCAATGCATAAAGGAAGTGCTTCTTGTGGTGTAAAGTGCAAACACTGTACATTGTCCATAACAGATAAAGTTGAACTTCTGAAAAAACTTGACAGCGATGTGTCTGTGAGAAGTTTCTCTGCTTAGTTGTAAATTCCAACAATTTTTCTTAGTTCCTCTTATTTTAGTAATTTTCTTTTAGTCATTCCTTTTTAGATTTTTTTTTTTTACAACACACTTGTACAAACTTGTGAAAAAACAACACAATATGATGGATAATATGGTGACTAATGAACTTGTTTTCACAAACAATACTGACAAATTTATTGCGACGTTTGAGAGTTTATTTTATCGCATTTAATTTTATTGCCGCGCTTGCAATAAACTAATCACAAACGACCTTCATATGTATGCTGTAATAGTGTCACATGTATGTGGCCGGCACGGCTTCTCAAGAAATAAAGTAACCTATTGGATCATGTTGGCCACATATATACAACACACACAAAAAAAACCTCTTTTTTTGATATTTTAAACTAAAAAATGACAATGCTGACATTACAATATTTATTTTAGAATTACTAATCAAATTATTTGCTAAATCTTTTTTGGCTCCTGGGGAATTTTTTTCTTAAACTAGCTTGGCAGTCAGCATGTTAATTAAAGGTAGAATTAGGTGTTAGCTGTTGGGTAAACTGTATGTGCTAATATAATCACTGTTGATCTGGCAAACTCACTAATCCGGCACCCCACAGGTCCCAACGCTGCCGGATTAGTTATGGTTGACCTGTACTCTCAATTTTGATCTCCAATTGCTTATGTCACACCAAACTGACTCGACACTGCACTGTTCAGCGATGTCGACTGGCTTCACTTCCTTTGATTTTATGTGTTTCCTAACTAATAGCATAACCCCTCCTCCCTTCTTATCCTGTCTATCCTTGCTGTACACATTGTACTCCCCAAATTCCAGTTCTGCATTCCTTATATCTGTGTGACACCACATCTCTGATATCCCAACAATATCTGCCTTTGATGTTTTGAGCAATCCCTCAAATTCATCAAATTTATTTACCAAACTCCTAGCATCAGTGTACACGCAACTATAAATAAATAAATAAATTTTCTGTTTGTACTCTGGGACGACCAAATGGTCAGAGGAGTTCACAAGATAGACAGATTACAAGAAACAGCACCGTATTCAGTAGTCACGGGCTTGAACCCTGGTCACTCAAGGCATGTGTACTTATGCACCCGTGCGCCTGACCACTAGGCTATACAAGCACCTGTTCCTATTCTTAGCTACACTAACACAACCCACGTGTTTACTTGTACCACAATGACTCCCAGCAGTCTCCGAAATATCCTGCATCTTGTTTTCCAGGCTGCTCCTCATTCTAATAGAAGCAGTGCGAGAATCACTTTCACCTCTGCCAGTGGCTACTGTTAATCTATTAGTCCTTGTAACCCCCCAATCTAGCAGTTTTCCGACCCACCTAACACTGCCTCGATAGCATCAGCAAACATTCTTGCACCCTTTCTATTTACCACCCTCCCATCCCCGTAGAAGCAGTCTCTCTTGTTAACAAGTACAGACCAGACTGAAAAAAATTCTACCCTTTGAGCCTTGCACAATCCTTCCAGGGCCGAATTGATTGATAATGGTCTCATCATATACTACCTCCTATCGGGTCTGGGCAGAATTGCAGACACTTTCAAATTCAACCCTAATTCACGGCTTTTTTTCAACAGTGACCTGTACTTGTTAAATAATTCCACAGGTCTCCTACTCTTATTTACAATATTATGCAAAGGAGATCCCTAATTGAGAATCCTGTCCTAAAGCCAGCTTTCTGTTTTGGTTGAATCTCATCAAGTATTCTTTCTAATCTATTCGTAATGACCCTTGTGAACAACTTGTAGATGTGGGACAAGCTAATGGTCTGTAATTATCAATTTCTGATTTATCTCCTTTCTTATGCAACAAAATTATGATTGCATTATTCCACTCCTAATAAATTCCTTTGTTTGCTATACACAGTGAAGTGCTATATTCATTTTATAAAGAATTCTTTATTAATTTTCTTTGCATTATTAGCTAAGGAAATTTCACATGTTTTAGCATAATTGAGTAACTTCATTACAAAATATTTGTTTAATTTAGAATTCTGTGTCCTTTAACAATTTATAATTATTGTATGCTTTTTCTTCTTGCTAGTATGGTGATCATGGCATTAGTTTTTATCTCTATCTTAAACAATATTTTTTTGTTGTATAAAACATTTATGGTAGTTTATATGATTATTGCTCAGAATACTCCACATTTAGCATACACATTTTTAAATATCAGTCGTTCACTATGAAAAGAACTAAAAAAATATTTAATACTTTTGCAATTACTTCTGTGAAAGCAGAATCTCTTTTCTTTATCCTTCACATTAATTTCTTTGAATAAGTCCCAAACTGGTGCCTTTTCAGTTGCCAAGGAGACCCTTTACTTGAAGATTGTAACTGATGGTAACACCCAGCCAGCCATGGGGTGGCTGGCTGGGTTTACCAATATTTGTACTCTGGGGAGTACTGCCACTTAATTTCGAGGGATTTCAGTGGCTAGGACTAAAAAAAAAAATTTAAAAAAAATCACGGTTGAACTTAGTGATACTTAACAAGTTAGTATTAATAGTATGCAATGTCTGATGGTGCGTAGTGATATAAACTATAAAGTATTTAAGGGCAAAGGCCTCATGCTATGAGGTAGAATGACTAACATGTAGGTTAGTGGAAATGCATCATTTTAACATAGCTACCTACCAAAGTAGTTAAATTAATTAATTAAATTGGCATCGTTTTGGTTATATCTCATATTGTGATATGAGATATAACCAAATGTGAAGGCTATGAGATATAGCCTTCACAACTTAAATACCTTCACCCTTAAATACTTTATAGTCTATATCACTACGCACCATCAGACATCTCTCATATTGTGAAGTTATACTTCATAACTGGGTTGTCACTATTGCAACACCAGGGTACCTGCCCATCCACCGAAGAGAAGCCAACAAGCTTTGAAATGGTGCCGTCTGGGTGGTGGTATCCGCTGAGAATAAATAGCAATAGTCTTCTCCACTGGTGAAGTGTTATTTATTTGAGGTAGTACAATACAATGGCAACTCATGAAGGCAGGCAGTCACAATATGAGATATAACCAAAACGATGCCAATTTAATTAATTAATTTAACTACTTTGGCAGATAGCTATGTTAAAATGATGCATTTGCACTAACCTACATGTTCTGATCCCAAGATAATGACCAGAAAATAGTACCCAGACTATATGCAGTCTGGAATGATGACATCTCAGATTTAACCCCCTATTATTGTCCCACCTGGACTAGACTCAATGTCCAGCTTTTCCGGGCATGCAAACTGATAATGATATGTGGTGACACTCTCCTGCTGGGACAGCCCATTGGTGACCCAAATCTGCACTCTCTTGAGTGGATCTTTCTTTCCAAACTCCTGGGGAGGTGGGGAGGAGAGGCTTGCCTCCCCTCCCCAATTTTCTCACTCTGGTGGGGCAAGGGCATGCCTCACTGCTTGCAGGGGTCATCAATTCTGTCAGCCCTTACTTCCAATTTCTTTCCCACAGTCTTCAGCCTCCTCACTCCAAACTTTTCTCTTCCATAGCATTTAGCCCTACACATCAAAAATTAAAAGAGAACATCAAAATTTTTGCCTGAACCTATTTGGCTTTTAAAACTCACTTTTACTGCACACCCCCCACGTTGAATACTATTAATACTAACTTGTTAAGTATCACTAATTTCAACTGCGTTTTTTTTTTTGGTCCTAGCCACTGAAATCCCTGGAAAATAAGTGGCAGTACTTGCCAGAGCACAAATATTGGTAACACCCAGCCAGCCTTCCCGTGGCTGGTATTGGTAACGTTGCATCTCACTGGGGGCCCAGCGCTAACAGGCCGGATGAACAATGGGCACAACATACTACATAGTACATATCCCACACAATTTTAAATCCCTGGCTTGTCCGATACATAGAACAGACGCGTAGATGGGAGAAATCCCAGGAGCCGTCAGACCCCCAAAATACCTAATACCACCTAGTTGTTCTTTTATCTGCAGATTCTTAATATACAAAGAGAGTCACTGTTTATAAGCATATCAAGAGTATTGCTCTCTTGTTGCCTCTCTAACAGTTACCCAGTAAATCCAGAAAAGTCTTGTTACTGTGTGAGTGACCAATCCACAAGTTTAAGTTAATATTTGTGAAGCTAAAATCCCCCATTGTAATGCACTCTGAACTATCTATCAACATTGTCCGGGTGCACTCCCTTACATTCTGTGTGCTTCTTAACTAAGAGCATAATTCCTCTCTTCCCTCCCATCCTGTGTTCTTTGATACATATCCTACTCCCCACCTTCAAATTCTGCATCCCTTATGTCTAAGTTGCAGCATGTCTTTGTTATTCCTACAGTTTCAGATGATTTAACGAGTATTTTAAATTCATGAGATTTGTTTACACTGCCCCTAGAATTAGGGTACATGCAAGTATACATGCATCTGTTTTTACTCTTAGTAAACCTAACACGCCCATGTATTTTCTGTGTTATGCATTCCCATGGAATGCATAACACATGCATAACACAGATCACTACTGATAACTACATTTTGTTAACTTATCAGTAGGCTACAAGTAGCATAACAAATGTTGCTGTGATTCACAGGAGAACTGCTGTCGATTGATTTAGAGCATTCCTTCTCTCTCCTGATTTAGAGCATTCCCCCCCCCCCCTCTCCTGATTTAGAGCATTCTCTCTCTCTCTCTCTCTCTCTCTCTCTCTCTCTCTCTCTCTCTCTCTCTCTCTCTCCTGATTTAGAGCATTCCCTCTACTTTAATTTCTTTGCTTTGCTGCTCTTGGTTGATGCATGATTGTAGGCTAAACTTATTGTAAGGTTTCCAGCTGACTGTATATTACTGACTTTCTAAATTCCTAGCTTAATACAAAAATATGCCAGCCTACATGATTTTGTCATTTGAGCTAATTATTTAGTACATTTTAAAACACCGTTTCAGTTACTACTGCAGTTACTACTACTGCAGTGTGCCACACTACAAGTTACTAATTATAAGGTGTGTTCCCTTGGTGGTGGCGGCAGTTGCAGTGGGGCAGAGAAGGTTTTTATTGGGAGTCTCAATCATCTGATACAACTTTAACAGTGACTGATAGCTGTGGGCTATCTGAATATTATTGCAGATTTATAGACCTGCCAGTGTTTTTGTTGTTCCTCAGTGGTGATGGCATCTTTGAACAAGACAATGAACCATTCGAGACATGCACTTATGATTTGTTCCAAAGATTAACAGCAATGCTTTTAGTCAGTAACTTAGCTATTGCTGTTGATATTTGTTTTGTATTTGAATTCCATGTAAATGTACTTGTTTTTATTACTGTTTTATTCATTTTAGCCATCTGTTTAAATTTGAAAGAAGATTACTGGTATTTTTCATTATGAACTAGAAAGAATACATTTCCAGTGAATTTCCATTGTTAGAATACAGTTGAGGTTTGCCAATATTTTTACAACTAGAGATATTAATATGTTTTTGAAAAGTGGTGGTACTGAAACTTTCCATGAATTAATACTTTCATTTGTTACTTATTATTATTGTTTGGACTTTATGTACTGTTTCACTTTATCAGGTAATTAGCTCACAGCAAATAATTGTGAAGTCATCTCTAACATATGTAGAACTTATAAACACTACACATTTGGTCTGTGTTTACAGTATACTGAACACAAAATATTGACTTTTGTATTTCCCCAGTAGAGTGGACTACTCCATTTCAACAGGAAAATTGGTTAATTCAACTGTATGACAACGATTGTGGCACATTATATCAGTGTAATTAGTTTTATAAATGCATTTCGTAAACAATCCTAAAAAAGAATTTTAATTTTACATATTTTTTAGTTTTAGATCCTCAGAAGTAATGAAAATTCATCTTAAAGGTGTTTCTACTACTGTTGAGCAGAGACCATCAGCAGAAGCTATTAAGTAAGATAAGTTAATCAAAATGTTTACCCCTTTAGAATCTCTTAAAAGTTAATATGGCATTGTTAATTGTAAAATATTTAACCAATCAAAATTTCTGTGCAGTTTATTATTGTATCACTTCCTTCAGGTATCAAAGCCAAGTGCCACACCTTAAGAGGAGAATTAAACATACATAGACAGACATTAACATTAAACATAAACAGACTGAGTACATGACTAAATCATTGACTAAGAGAATTGAGAGTAGCCTTGTGCAGGCGAAGTTTTTTACTGCTCCTGGAATAGAGAAGTTTTTTCTGTTTTATTAGCTTAAATTGGCATATTAACTTATTTTCTAGAGGAACTTTATATTCCTAGTTACGATACTTAGTTTAAAGTTTAACTTAGATAGAGAATTTGTAGGTAGTACTTAGTATCGGTAAGGGTATCAAATCCATGTGTTACAAGTTGCAGCTCTGCTGAACGAGAAGTTTTATTAGCCATATTTAGCTGCTTTATTGACCAATTATTATATCAAATTATTTTCTATAAGTAGCTTATAGACCTAGTCAGGATCCTTAGTTTATTCTGAATTGAGACAACGAGATTTGGAAGTTAATTAATACTTAAGTGTCTGTAGATTTACCGTTCGTAACTTGCCGCCATTGTTATACGATACAACGTTATATCCCGAACTAGATAGCGTAAGCTTATAGTATATAATATAATATTGTCAATCAATCAGTAAAATCTATTAATCTTGTTAAACTTCATTGTCAATTAAATTGTACTTTTTAACTAAATACATATAACAACTTTGATTACAAACATAACATAATTAATTAATACATAACTTGATACGGAAGTTATATAAAAGGAACTTGTAGATAATACTCAATACTGAAAAATATATATAGCGTTATAACTGTGTTGGGATACAAGTTTAGGGTTATAATTTTATTGAAATTAAATTGAAATCATGACTCGGACCAGAGCAGCAAAGCAAAAGGCTCAAGCTAATGGGAATGCTGTGGCTCAGAGGAGAACTGAGGGGGAGGAAGTTGCCCTCTGAATCACAGCCTTTTAAAATGCACTGCTTGCATGATGTTTGTGGAGCAATCAGGTATGGGACATAATATTGCCATGGGGGATGTCTTTGTGTGTGTGTGTGTGCAATGTAAGGAGTGTAAGGAAATCAGGCGACAACTCAGCGTTGTTATGGGCCTATATGAGAGCTTGAAGGACAGGGTGGATGCGCTCGAAGGATAAATTGAGGGCTCCATCAAGCTCTCAGCTGCTGACATCAACGCCAGAGCTTGCACTTGGTCATCATGCAACACAGCGGCAATCCCCAAGGCAGAATGCACTGGTCCCACAGGAACTAGTAGTTGTTGGTGACTCTATTGTCAGGGAAACGGGGAACATGCTTTGTAAAAAGGATAGGAGGAACAGGACCAGAGGCAAAGGTTGATGATGTTGTAGAGCGGATATTATCTTTAAGGGCACAAAAGGTGATATAGTTGTACACGTTGGCACAAATGATATTAAGAGTAGGAGACCGGCAGAATTACTTAACAAGTACAGGTCACTGTTGAAAAAAAGACGTGAATTAGGGTTGAATTTGAAAGTGTCTGCAATTCTACCCAGACACGATAGGAGGGAGTATATGATGAGAGCCTTGTTGATCAGTTCGGCCCTGGAAAGATTGTGCAAGGCTCAAGGGATAGAATTTTTTTCAGACTGCTCTGTACTTGTTAACAGGAGAGATTGCTTCTACAGGGATTAGATACACTTAAATAGAAAGGGTGCAAGAATATTTGCTGATGCTATTGGGGCAGTGTTAGATGGGTTGAAAAACTGCTAGCTTGGGGGGGTACAAGGACTAATAGATTAACAGTAGCCACTGGCAGAGGTCAAAGTGATTCCTGCACTGTTTCTATTGGAATGAGCAGCAGCCTGGAAAATAAGATGCAGGATATTTCAGAGACTGCTGGGAATCATTGTGGTACAAGTAAACACATGATTGTGTTAGGGTAGCTAAAAATAGGAACAGTTGCATGTATACTTGTGTGTACACCAAAGGTAGGAGTTTGGTAAATAAATTTGATGAATTTGAGGTGTTGCTCAAAACATCAAAAGCAGATATTGTTGGAATATCAGAGACGTGGTGTCACACAGGTATAAGGAATGCAGAACTGGAATTTGGGGCGTACAATGTGTACAGAAAGGATAGACAGGATAGGAACGGAGGAGGACTTATGCTATTAGTTAAGAAACACAAAATCCAAGGAAGTGAAGCCAATCGACATCGCTGGACAGTGCAGTGCCGAGTCAGTTTGGTGTGACATAAGCATTGGGAGATCAAAATTGCGAGTAGGAGTGTGCTATAGGGCTAATGACTCTGATGAGTATAATAAGAAACTGTACAGGGAAATAGATTGGGCCAGTAAATCAGAGAGTCTTGTAATGGAGTATTTTAATTTCCCAGAAATTGACTGGAATTTGTGGGTTGGTCACTCACACACACTAGCAAGGCTTTTGTGGATTTATTGGATGATTGTTTTCTATATCAGCATGTTCGGTAGGCAACTAGAGGGAGTAATACTCTTGATCTGATTATCAGTAGTGATTCTTCATGCATTAAGAATCTGCAGATAAAGGAACCACTAGGTGGCAATGATCACAGTGTGCTGAAGTGGGATTTACTCAAAGAGGTAACTACCATCAGGGGTAAAGGGAAGGGTTTTTGCTTTCGTAAAGGCGACTACAATGGTCTCAGACACTATTTAAATTCTATACAGTGGGACCAACTAATGATGTTACCAACAGCAAATTAAAAATGGGAAGCATTCAAAGAACTTATCTAGGAAGCTACTAGGCTTTACATACCAACTAAGAAATATTGTTCAAGGTTTAGTCCTAAATGGATGTCAGATGAACTAATGAGACATACAGCGGAGAAGAAAAATGCACGGGATACATATAACTTAATGGGTGACATGGAAGCCTATGATAGATATAAGTTGGTCTGTAACCAAGTCACAAAGGAGATTAGGAAGGCAAAGGCAGTTTATGAGAAATGCTTGGCAAAGGATGCAAAGAAAAACAGAAAGAGTTCTTTACCTATGTAAACTCTAGAAGGAAGGGGATGAATCAGATTGGCCCACTGGATATTGATGGTTCAACAGTTGAGGATCCTACTCAGGTGGCTAACAAGCTAAACAAGTATTTTGCCTCTACATTCACACATGAGGAGTTATTCAGGAAGGGGAATGCCAAAGGTGAAGTAAACTCTGGCAGTGAGCTAGATGATTTTGTAATAACTGAGAGGAACGTGGAGGAGAAATTGTTGAAGATAAACATAAAAAAGTCATCTGGGGTGGATGGGATCTATCCCATTATTTTAAAGGAGGCAGCAAAGGAAGTAAGCAAACCCTTAGCCATAACTATGAGAGCTTCTTTGGACTCAGGGGAGGTACCCATAGAGTGGAGATGTGCAAATGTGTTCCCAATTCACAAATTGACACAAGTAATTATAGACCTGTGAGTTTAACTTCTGTTCCAGGAAAATTAATGGAGACACTGGTTAAAGAAGCACTGCAGGATCCTAGAAAAGACTTCAGGTATAGCTCGGACACAGCATGGTTTTGTTAAGGGAAAGTCTTGCCTGACCAATTTGATTGGATACTATGATGCAGTCACAAAAGAACTGGATGCAGGGAATAACATTGATATTATATATTTGGATCTTAGAAAGGCTTTTGATACTGTTGCACATGGAAGACTGCTGCACAAATTGGAGCAGTGTGGCATTGGAGACAAATTGCTGCTATGGATAAAGGGATGGTTGAGGGGGAGAAGACAGAGTGGCAATCAATGGACACTGCTCATCGTGGACTAATGTTATTAGTGGAGTCTCTCAGGGTTCAGTGTTGGGTCCATTATTGTTTTCTGTATTTATAAATGATATTGATGATGGTATATCAAGCTTAATGCCCAAATTTGCAGATGATACAAAGGTTGGCAGGGTTGTTAAGGACACTACTGACGCTATGCTGCTGCTGCAACAGGATCTGGAAAGGTTGAGCAGATGGGCTGAGAGCTGGCAGATGAAGTTTAACATTGACAAATGTAAAGTACTACATATGGGAAATAGCAACCCCAGAGCAATGTATCAACTCTGTGGTACTACCTGACAGTGGTAGAGAATGAAAAGGACCTGGGGTAATTGTGCAGAGAGATATGAAGTTCTCTGTGCAGTGCAGATGGGCTGCAAGAGTAGCTCATGGTGTCTTGTCAATGATATACAGGAATTTTTCTAGCAGGGATAAGGAGGTGATCATTCCCTTGTATAAGGCAATGGTCAGGCCACAACTTGAGTAATGTTTACAGGTCTGGAGGCCTCATTTCAAGAAGGATGTAGAGCTGCTGGAACAAGTACAGAGAAGGGCAACAAGATTATTGAATGGAACAAAGGGTTGCTCTTATGAAGAAAGGCTTAAGGTTTGCAAATTACAGCATCTGGAGACCAGGCACCGTCTAGGTGATCTTGATAGAGGTGTATAAAGCCTTGAATGGTTTGAGCATGCTGAATGCCGATGGGATTCTTCGTCTTGCCCAGAATAATCACCTGAGAGGGCACAAATTCAGATTGAGGAAAGACAGATGTAGGATAGATGTGCAGAAATTTGCCTTTAGCCAGCGGGTAGTTGGTTGGTGGAACAGACTTCCATCCCTTGATGTGGAAGTTGATAGCCTAAACAAATTTAAGGCTCAGCTGGACTGGTATTTCGAACGAATGGAGGGGTGAAATGGCAATGGGTTTTTTTTTGGCTGATGCTGTGTAAGCTTGTTTTCTTGCATTATATGCCTCTACTAATGTAATGCTAAATACCTCTCTGAATCCATTGTAGAGGAAGTGTATGAGTCTAACTGGATTAGTCCTTAGTTGGACACATCAGCAAAACAGACATAGTTGTCACATGTTTCTCTCAGATACATACTAGGTTTCATATCAAAAAGGCGTTTCTTTAGCCAGGTGGGAAGGAGCAGCAGTGCGTAGCACATGCTTCTTGATTAGACCGGGGTTTGAGCCCGTCACCACCAAATACGGAGGATGTGGAAAGGTCAGGGAATGATCACCACATATCCCGGAGCAATATGGCTTTAGTTGCTAATGCTCCTAAAAACCAAATAAACAAATAAACAAACAATCATATCAAAAAATTAAAGGCTATGTTTAAAAATCACTCTAGTTTATTCATAAATAAAATATAGAAATGTTTCAAATGTTTATTATTAATAATTTTTTTTATAAAAAATATTTTTATATAAAAAATTATTTTTCATCTTGTTCATTGAACGTTGCTTTTTTTAGAGCATGATGCACAAATCATTTCTGTGTGCTCTAAGCAGAGATATTGTTTAAAATTTGCACAAGAATACCGTGTCAGTTTGGTTCTCTTTGTTGCTTGTCAGCAATTAGTGCACCACTTGTGACTTCTCTCCTGTTCTGCACTTGTAGAAGGCTCACCACTCTATTGCCTTAGTTGAAGAGAAGTTCGAGGGACTGGTCCTCTGATGAATTTTCTCAGCCACTAATTCTGCAGAAAGTTGCTTGTGGAACAGACTGCAGCTCTTTACTTCTTTTTTATTTTCCATGTAGATGACTTGTGCATTGATTTTGCTAGTGTTTAGCATGGCGTAGAATATCACCATTGGCCAACAACAACAATCTCGCTCCACATTGTAAGTTGCACACATCTGATCCATGGAATCTACTCCAAACTTGGTTGCATTATAAAATGTTACAATTTTCAGTTTCAGCTGATCACCTGTTTCATGGTCAATGGCATCATGAAAATGCAAGGAGGAAATCAAGATGACATTCACTGATTTCTTCGGTACATAGGAAACAATTGTTGCTTCTTCCATGAAGCCAAACAAACTCAGTTTTTCAGGTAGGCTCTTGGCTGACACAAATTTGACTGGGAGTTGCGGTTTTTTTTTTTTTTTTTCCCCTCCCCAACATAAGAGAGTTTCCTTTTTCTGAGTTCCAAAACTAAATTGACATCCGTAAACCAATTATCCGCCGTAATGTTCTATCCAATCCTATGTATAGGTTCTGCCAGTCTTTTGACAACATCAGCTGGTCTATGGCTGATTTGGTAAGGACCTTTGGTTGCTTCTCTGTATATATTTCAAGATTATAAGAGTACAGCACCCTAGCATATAGGAAGACATATATTTTGAGTCCATATTTGTTGGGCTTCAAAGGTATATTCTTCCCTGCATATATTTCAAGATTATAAGAGTACAGAACCCTAGCATCTACTAAGACATGGGGGGGGCATTGTTGAGGCCACATTATGTCAATGATCTGGGTATGTTCTTACCATGTGTATGCCATATCCAAAATTTTCATTACTGCATACAGCATGTCCCCCACTTTTTCTTACTATTGAACACACCATGAATTGTAAAACTAATAGAGCAAGCTTATCTGCGAAAAGATCTAAACATCCCAAACACTTCCTAGTTCATTTCACAAATATCTCAGTTCTAATCTCAACAATGTCCATTTCCACTTGCAGTCTGCCAAACCTTATATATTTTTTATGACAGAATCTCAGTTATCGGTTGATTCCACTACTGCTCATCTCAGTTGTCAAAATTATTCACTGTACGATTCCTTTTGCCTCAAAGGTGGTACTTGTGCATATGTCCATTCCGATATTGCCTGTCAGAGACTTGGTAATTTGGAATCTTCTCTTTTCGATCTTCTCTGGCATAAAGTCTCTCTACCTCATTGTGTAGCATATAGGAAGACATATATTTTGAGTCCATATTTGTTGGGCTTCGAAGGTATATTCTTCCCTGCATATATTTCAAGATTATAAGAGTACAGAACCCTAGCATCTACTAAGACATGGGGGGGGTCATTGTTGAGGCCACATTATGTCAATGATCTGGGTATGTTCTTACCATGTGTATGCCATATCCAAAATTTTCATTACTGCATACAGCATGTCCCCCACTTTTTCTTACTATTGAACACACCATGAATTGTAAAACTAATAGAGCAAGCTTATCTGCGAAAAGATCTAAACATCCCAAACACTTCCTAGTTCATTTCACAAATATCTCAGTTCTAATCTCAACAACGTCCATTTCCACTTGCAGTCTGCCAAACCTTATATATTTTTTATGACAGAATCTCAGTTATCGGTTGATTCAACTACTGCTCATCTCAGTTGTCAAAATTATTCACTGTACGATTCCTTTTGCCTCAAAGGTGGTACTTGTGCATATGTCCATTCCGATATTGCCTGTCAGAGACTTGGTAATTTGGAATCTTCTCTTTTCGATCTTCTCTGGCATAAAGTCTCTCTACCTCATTGTGTCAAATTCATCTGTTGTCTCTACTGTTCTCCCAACTACACTAATCTCTTGAAGCTCTTTGACTTCCTCTCTTTGCAACTTGACTTTCTCCAGTCCAACTTTCCTAACAGTGAGGTAATTTTCCTTGGTGATTTTAATGTTCACAACTCCAGCTGGCTTCTGTTTTCAAGTGACACCAACCCAGCTGGTCAAGATGCTGAGGCTTTTGCAATTATTAAGGACCTCGCACAGATTGTTCATTTACCTGCAAGAATACCGGACAATCTTAACCATACAGCCAGAAGCTTGATCTTTTTCTCACAAACAACCCTTCTAAGTACATGGTTGAAGTGAGTGGTCCTTTAGGCACCTGAGATAATAACTTCATGATTATCTCTTCTCCAATGGAGCCTTTATCTCATGGCTATTCCCAACCTTGTGTTGTTTGGCATTAAAGGGGTGCAAAATGGGATGACCTGCGAGATTTCTTTTCTTCTTTTCCTTTGTCGGATTACTGTTTCAAAACTTCTGATGTCAATGTTTGCTCAGATCATGTCAGTGAAATTATTCTTGTAGGAATGAAATCCTTTATCCCACACTCCACTTTAAACTCTCGTCCTTTATCTAAACCTTTGTTTTCCAATAAATGTGCTAAGGCTGTTCAAGAAAAGAATGTTGCATATCGTAATTGGCTTGTTTACAATTCTTCAGTTTCATTTTCTGTTTACACCAAAGCTCACAAAAATTGTAAAGCAGTTATTAATCAGTCCAAACTAGATTTTGAACAGGCTAAGAGTAGAAAAGTTGCTTCTTGCTCCAAACTTCAGTTGGTTTGCAACTGAAGTTTAACATTGACAAATTCAAAGTACTGCATATGGGTAGCAATAACCCAAGAGAAACGTACCAACTGTGTGGTACTACACTCAGGGAAGTAGAAAGTGAAAATGACCTGGGGGCTAATTGTGCAGTGAAATATGAAGTTTGCTGAACAGTGCAGATGGGCTTCCAGGGCAGTTTATGGAGTCTTGTCTGTGATATATAGGAATTTTGCTAGCAGGGACAGGGAGGTGATTATTCCATTGTACAAGGCAATGTTCAGGCCACACCTAGAGTACTGTGTATCGGTCTGGAGGCCTCATTTTAGGAAGGATGTAGAGTTTCTAGAACAAGTACAAAGAAGGGCAACAAGATTGGTGAGGGGAACAAAGGGGTGCTTGTACCAAGAAAGTCTTTTACTTTCTGCAAATGTCAGCACCTGGAGAGTAGGTACCTGCGAGGTGATTTGATTGAGGTGTATAAGGCCTTGAATGGGTTGAGCAAGCTGAATGCTGAGGGGATTCTTCCTCTTGCTCAATTAAGAACTTGAGGTGGCATAGATTCAAATTGAGGAAAGACAGTTGTAGAATAGATGTGCGGAAATTTGCCTTTAGCCAGCGGGTAGTTGATTGGTGGAACAGACTTCCATTTTTTGTTGTGGAAGTTGATGGCCTGAATAAGTTTAGGGCTGAATTGGATGGGCATTTGGAGTGAATGGAGGGGTGAAATGGGATGTTTTTTTTGGCTGATGCTGCTACAAATGTCAGCACCTGGAGAGTAGGTACCTGCGAGGTGATTTGATTGAGGTGTATAAGTCCTTGAATGGGTTGAGCAAGCTGAATGCTGATGGGATTCTTCCTCTTGCTCAATTAAGAACTTGAGGTGGCATAGATTCAAATTGAGGAAAGACAGTTGTAGAATAGATGTGCGGAAATTTGCCTTTAGCCAGCGGGTAGTTGATTGGTGGAACAGACTTCCATCTTTTGTTGTGGAAGTTGATGGCCTGAATAAGTTTAGGGCTGAATTGGATGGGCATTTGGAGTGAATGGAGGGGTGAAATGGGATGTTTTTTTTGGCTGATGCTGCACAATCTTGCTTTCTTGCATTCTATGCCTCTACTAATGTTAATGCTAACTTCTGCACTGGGTTAATTGATTTGCTCCCCAATGCTGTTTCCAGTTAAGGAATGGCTATTTTGGACAATTCTTTGGGCAGGGACCATTTTCCAGCTGTTTATGATATGCTCACTTCATAACCTCCATTAGTTCAACTGTGCAGGAAATGGAAATTCTGTCAAGCCAATTAGATCAAATTTCAGGCAAATATCTCCCTGGACAAGAAAATTATACAACTAGAGACCAAGTTGAAGCCAGAATTATATCGCATCAAACCTCTTATCTACAGATAAATGCTCAGTTCTATTTTTGAATCCTCTGTCCCGACCGAATTTTAATTATTGGTGGAATGAAGAATGCGCAAAAGTATGGAATTTATTTTCTTGAACCCCAACCACACAGTTAATCTTATTAACTAACAAGAGTCTAAGAGAAAAATCAAGTCTCATTTGAAGACAAGCCAAGAAGGAATCCTTGACTCGGTTTGTATCTATTATTTATAGAAACACTGATCTCAGATTAATGGAGGGTAATTAGACAGCTTTCTGCTGAGTTTCTAACTATTCCTCACCCCCAATTTTTTCCTGGAATGAGAAGGAACTCTCAGCTCCCGTGAATATAGTAAATGCTTTGTGCAAAACGTTTGCTGAAGTGCTCTTGCTCAAACAACTTACTCTCTGGCACTCCAGAAAATTAAAGTTGATGGATCACTGTTAAGTGATCCATCAACTTTTGAACCTCTTTTCCTTCTATGTAACCAGCCTCTTCGAAATTCTGAAATTCCACAAACCATTAGGACCACTACACAGTAGTGCTACTGGGCCAGATGGATGTAAACAGGGTTAGCCAAAATGTTGACAACATTGACAGTTTGTCAAATATACAAAATATATGTTTCTGTAAAAAAATGCTATTAAATGAAAGTGTAAATATCAAAGTTGTGGTTGCTGCAACGGAAATGGTATCACCTATGGAGAAATCATTTTGTGTTCTCTGTTATCAAGAAACAAAATCAAGTGTTGCAGCTATCATCCCAACTAAATTTTGCAGAAATCCACGAACTCAAGACTTCATCATTAAGTGGTAAACTCAGTTTGTACAGCATGGATACATCTTCAAGAGCAAAAGCACAAGTCGTCGCAGCATGGACGATGTGACTGTAGAACGTGTGCAGTAGATGCATCTCGGGAGTACCCACAAATCTATTAACAATGCCAATAGAAAACTCGGAATCCCACAGAAAAGGGTTTGCTGTATTCTCAGAAGGTGGCTCTCCTTGTCTCCTTACAAAATTCATTTGTTATGAGACCTAAAACCACGTGACAAAGTTTCTAGGTATAAATTTTTTTGTTGTTACATCCAAGAACTGTGTGATACTATTGAAAATTTCACAGACAGATTAGTGCTTACTGTTGAAGCCACGTCCCATCTCAGTGGTTAAGTGAGATGGAACACAATATTCGTATCTGGGGAAGTGAGAATTCACATTAAATGATGGAATGAACGAGACATTTCAACAGTAAACATTTTCTGCGCAGTGTTCATGAAAAAGATTTATGGGCCCTTCTCTTTCACCGAAGGCACTGTGAATGGCATTTCTTACCTTGACATGCTGATAAAGTGGCTGCTGCTGCAGCTGACAAAAGATGGAAACAACTTCATTTTGTAGCAGGATGGGGCTCTGCCACATTTCCATAGGGAGGTGCAAAAGTTTCGAAATTACAATTATCGTCGTCACTGGATTGGCCTTGCTTGCCATGATGACAAATCTTTATTTTATTTGCCACCGAGATCACTGCACCTCACTCTCTTATATTTTTATCTATGGGGTTTTGTGAAACATTTGATGTTTATGTCCCACCTGCCACTTTGCAAGTGTTGTATGTATCACTGCAGCTATCGCTCAGATTGACAACAGTACACTGGAGAAAGTGTGGCATGAATTTGATTACCGTATTGACTTGTGCATGGCCCCATTTTGAAGGACTGTAAGGTAATTGTTATAAGCTTTGATATTTTTGCTTTCAGTTGATAGCTTTTTTTTTTTTTTTAAATAAAAAGATGTAGTTATTTTCAAATGAACTGTCAAAGTTGTTGACAACATTTTGACTAACCCTGTATTTTGTTATGTTACAGCACCTTGATGTCGATTACTTTGGTGATTTACACAACAGGTGTTAATCACCAAGGTAATTTACACCTGTTGCTGGTCTTTTATAGTTGAATTTTCTGGAAAACATTTATTCCACTTCTTGGCGTCATGCCATGGTTCTGGCCTTTTTGAAGCCTGGAAAAGATCCCACCAGTCCTTATAATTACAGACTGATCTTCCTTTCTAGTTGCCTCATTAAAATTGAAAAAATGATCCCCATTCAACTTGTTTGGATCATTGAGATGCAGCATCTAATGAGTAATAATCAATATGGCTTTTGCCAAAATAGGTCCTCCTTAGATCTTGCTCTTCAGGGCTGAGTGTGCAATTTGCAATGCCTTTAAGAAAATGAATATCTTGTTATAGTTTCCATAGATATAGAGGTTGCATTTGATACTACCTGGCTTCATAGTATTCTCAGGACCTTCATGCTCTTGGTCTATGAGTCAACCTGCCTATATTCATTAAGAAATTCCTCCAGAGTCATTCTTTTCAAGTTCGATATAAAAACTCCCTTTCTTTGATGTTCTTGCAATTAGAAGGTATAATGCAAGGGTCTGTACTGAGTGCAGCCCATTTTCCCCTTAGAATTGATTCTCTTTTTTTGTCCTTAGAATTGAGGTTTACTTTTATGCTGACAATCTCTATTTTTTGCCACTCTCAGAACATGAGATCTGTTGGAAACTGCAGATATTCTTGAATAACGTACAAAAGTGGGCAGTGCTAATGGTTATTGTCTTTCACAATAGAAAATGATCACAATCCATGTTTGCAATGTAAGTTACATAGAGATCCTGTACTTCAGATATCAAGCCTTACCATTCCAATCGTCAACAACATCAGATTTTGGCAATCACGTAGAGGAATGGCCAATTCACTCTGTCACCAGGCAATACTAGTTGGTAGATGATTTTCGTTGCAGGGTACAATACCACCATTTTGTTTACTGGAGACATGAATTGATGAAAATGACATTTAGTCTCCAAAGCAACGCTTTGGCATCTCCCCATATCTTCTATCATGCAGTAGGAGTTGTCTTGAAGTCATGTTTGATGTCACAATATGATACAATATTCTGTGTTATTTCAAGGGCACAGCATTACAATGATTTGCACAAGTCAGCTGCTAGATAGTCTACTGGACTGTGAACATATTGGACTAGCTTAGTCCTCTGAACTGAGCCTGTTTGTGTATTTGACTCTCTAGTGAGACCTCACTGCTTCTACTGTGCCAGATGACTGAAGGGAGTTGGAGTGCACTGGGTGTATTTTTGCTGTGTATGACATATTTCATTAATTCAAAGGGTTCTGAGTGATTTATAGAATAGGGACAATGATAGAGGCGACAGACAGATTTCACAGAATGGGATAAAGAGATTTTTTTTTTTTTTTTGTCCTTGAGGCTATCACAGACATTCTCTCAGGTATGCCAAGCTGGGCTTGCTACCTGGGAATCTAAAACACTGATGGAACTGATATTTGGGTGATACTCAAGTCAAGTGGACCTAAAAAAAAAAAATTCATCCCATTCTGTAAAATCCATCTGTTGCCTCTATCATTGTCCTTATTCTATAAATCACTCAGAATTCTTTGACTTCCTTTCTTTGACATATGCCATTCTCTAGTATAGCTTTTTAATAGTTAAATAATTTTCCTTAATAATGATGAAATTATTAGTTTGCATATTTCCCCCACCCTCCCTCTCCAATCCAGGCTGATACTGCTTCAACAGCATCATCAAATATTCTTGCATCCCTTTTAATTACGTGTATGCCATCACTATAAAAACAGTTCCAACTGTTAAGTAAAGACCATGCTGAGAAAAATTCTACACATAAGTTCATTACTTCAGATGGGTAAGTTTTTGAATTACTAATGACCTTTCACAACTTTTTCAGCCTCGAGTGCCAAGCAAATTTGAGGTCAAGTGTTCCTATTGTGAAATAAACAGTGATAAAAGTTCTTTTTAAGTTATATCGTTTACTATCAGCGGTTCATTTATAAACCAGTTCTAGACTTGAAAAGCTTCACCTTTCTTCTTTATTACATATACTTCTTAATTTGCTGATATTTTTTTTTTTTTTTTGGTAGTTGTTGGCACATCGGCTTCTGTGGCCATAGTGCACCTCCCAAGGTTTTTTTTGTAGTACTTTGATCCAAGCCCGAGGTGGGATTCGAACCCGCGACCTTTGGGTTGCCAGGCAGGCACTTTACCCACCTGGCTAGCCCGGTCGGCAATTTGCTGATGAACTAACTTTCAATCTGCTTGGCCTTCTTGCATCACTGCTCCTGCATCCCTGTAATGGGGCTGGTAACCTGGGTAGAAAAGCTAATCCCCTACGGCAAAAAGGAGCTAATATGGATAAAGAAAATTATCCAGCATTAGAGCCTCTGAGCTCAAATACCACAGATTGATATGACTCGAATCATGGAAATGTGCAAAACAAGTATCTACGAAATCCCTTTATATAACTTCCGTATCAAGTTAAGTATTAATTATTTATTTTTACTAATTATTTATGTTACGTAATCTAAGTCGTTATATGTATAGTTAAAAGTACAATTTAATTGGCAATGAAGTTCAACAAGATTAATAGATTTACTGATTAATTGACAATATTATGTACTATACTATACTATACTAAGCTTATGCTATCTAGTTCGAGATATTTTGTATCGCGTAATAATGGCGGCAATTTACGAACGGTAAACACGTGGATTTGATACCCTTACCAGTACTAAGTAATACCTACAAAATCTCTATCTAAGTTACTTTAAACTAAGTATCGTAAATAGAATATAAAGCTACTCTAGAAAATAAGTTAATATACCAATTTAAACTAATAAAACAGAAAATAAATCAGAAAAAACTTCTCTGTTCCAGGATCGGCAAAAAGCTATGTCAGCACAGACTACTGTCGTGCTCAAACTCCTATTTATTTTTTATTTATTGACTCAAAACTCCTAAATATTTTTTATTAATTGTCATTGTCAAGTCTAGAAGAATAAATTGATGTTAAAATCTGTTTGCAACAATTGCTGTACTATTCAATTTTGAATAAAGAAATTAAATAAATTAGGTAAGAACATCCAATTGCAAGAAAATGCAAAAATGCTGCTGTATTTTTAATTAATTAAGTATGGATTGGGTGGGAAAAGGTTTATGCTGGTCATAATTAATAATATGAATTAGGCGAAAAAAATAAGGCAGCATTTTCTTGTATCTAGTGTTTTCATGTTCATAATTAGTTTTAATTCTGAATAAAAATTCAGCATTTGTAACCAACTGTTAATATCAGTTTGTTCTTCTAGAGTTGACAATGATTTCATAATTACAGGCACTTCTCGCTTTATGAGTTCCAGGGTTTACGAGTATTTTTTTTTTCATGTATCAAGAAAATCAAAAATATGAACATTAATTGGAAAAAAATGAATGTTAAACATTCATAAATTTTGCATTTCAAACCATGCGCGTAGCTATACAATACAGTGTACTCTGCTTTACAATATTAATCCGTTACCATTGTATCACGAAAATATCGTAATGTGAACCCAATAACACATTGTTTTTTGGTAATTCATTCCATAACCTCAGAAGTTCAAATTTTCACTATATAACTCCCTAATATGTTGTTTTTATAGTATAAATTGCATTAGTTACCAATTCAAATCATTAAACGTACTACACTTTCATCATTATCATATGTTATAAGAACCAATTTTGAACAGCTTTATTTTTCTAAAGCACATTTTTCTATTTTTGATATTTTTCTAAAGCACATTTCTGGAAGTCACGACCATAAAACAATAAAAACAATTTGCACTTTCCGGTTTATTGGGTTTTTCTGTTACTGCAAGCAATTATAAACAGGTAGTAAACTTGATGTTATTGCATTTGTGAAAATACCTATAGCTGGAATTGTGGGTTTTTACATTATTATGGTGAAATGTGTTTGCCCTTTACTGAAATCTTCAATCATATAAAAAATATAATTAAAATTTCAGAATCTTCTTTTAATTCCGTTTTTTTTTAAGGCTTCGTAAACTTGTTACTCCGCACAAATCGTGTTAGTTGCAATTTGTGCGTTGCAATAGTATGCATAAATGCTTATGCGTGCTATTGAAATTTATGAAGAAAAGAGATTATCTTGGAAATAAACACCTCTTGAAGCATTTCTGAAGAAGACAACTTCTTGTGCAACGAACCAACGATTGTCGAGCCAATAATGAGTGACCAACGAGTGTGATTTAGTTGATGATGATGAAGAATAAACATTCTTTAACATTTGTAAGTCATAAATAATTTTTTTATTATTATAATTTGCTTGATTTTACAGGCTACATTTTAAGTTCTTTGGATAAATCAATCATTGTTTAAACATAAACTAATTAGCTAACTAATTTCATTGTTGATAACATAACCCCTATTTTTAACATTAGATCTATGGAGAAATAAATTCCCGCTTTACAAGTTTTCGCTTTACGAGCGTGTACTAGGAACGAATTAACTCATAAATTCGAGAACTACCTGTATCTCATAATTAAAAACAGTGCAGTATTTTTTCACAACTAATGTTTCTTAATTCACATAATTTCAGTGAAGCATTTGATGTATGAGGAGTGGTACGAAAGTAATGCCTTCTATTTTTATCCTCAGAAAATTTAATTCTTACAACTATGCTTTTTACATCATTCATCCTCAATCATTAATAAACACTGTTATTTTTCCACAAAGTCATCATTTTCTATTCACTTCTGTGATCTCTGAGTCAGATGCTGTATTTCAATTGTGTAAAAGTCCTTACTCTTGCTCTGGAGGGCTCTGCGAACACTGTGCTTGAGCTGGTCTTTTTCTCAAAAATGCATTCTATGGAGTTTCATCCTTCAGCTGTCAGAAGAGGTGATAGTCAGAAGGTGCAAGTTCTGGGCTATGAGAGGGGTGAGGAAGAATAGTGTACCCCAGTTTTGCAATGGCCTCCATTATGCACAGACTGGTGTGGGGTCATGGAGAAGAAGAACCTTATTAAGGTTTTGTCCAGTCATACTCTACAGATGTGGGCTTTTACTTTTAACAACTTTTTCAATGTTTCCATATATTGATCTGAGTTGATTGTGGTGCCACACTCCAAGAAGTCCATATGCAAGACTCCATCTTGTTCCAAAACACTGTTGCCATGACTTTACCGACATAAGGCTGTCTTTTGAATTTCTTCTTGTGCGGTGAATTTTGGTGGTGCCACTCCATTGACTGTCTCTTCATTTCAGGGTCATAATGGTGGACCCAGGTTTCGTTGCCTGTGACTGTGTGTGAAAGAAAAACCCAATTTAAGAAAAATTCAATCACCACTCTTTGCTTGATTTGTATGTCTGTAACATCCACCATTTTGAACTATTTGTGTGCTGCACTCACGAGACCAATCACAGTGCTACTCAGTATGGTGAAACTAGTGACCACTCAGTGACATGCGAAATTATCTACGATGCCACATTTGAAAGCAAAAAATTAAAGAAGGCATTACTTTCATACTGATCCTTGTAAGTGGTACTTACAATCACTTTATTTTTTATTTCCTCTAGACTTGACAATGATTTGGTCAGAACTGGTCTTTAAATGGTTGGGTTATTGGAATTGCTTTTTGTAAAATTTTCTTCCATCTAGTTTCAATGAACTCGATCATTTTTTGCCTATAAAAATTTATCTGAAATGCTGTATTTTTAAATCTGTTATTAGAATTAGAGAACTAACTTTTCCTCTTCCTCATTTATTCCTTCTACTTAAGTTCTTTGGTACAGTCTTCCTCTGCATGTATTTTCCCGAAATTTAGAAAGTACAAAAATAACAAGTATCTGCTGTCTTTTCAGCCTTTAACCCTTATATGCTAATAAAATACTATTGTTTCTTATGACTTTTGTGTTTGGGATTATCTTAAAAAATTTTAAATTGCAACAATTTACAAGCAGCAAGCAAAACATATTACCATATCTTGTGACAAAATCAGATTGTTAAATTTTAACTATTATTCTTAGTTAAAAATTACCAATACACAAGTGCCAACTCTTCAAGTTTACAGTGCAGATTCTATCTTTTTGACTTGATTTGAACCTTTCTCTGTTTTGCCATTGTAACAGTTTGTAAAAAAGTTTCTTTGCCTCTTTGATGAGCCCCTCTCTTGTATTCCTGAAGGGCATCAACCCTATTCTGCAAGTTCTCATATAAGCCCATCAGATTCTGAATTTGTGTTTAACCTCCTCGTGCTCTTTGCAACACACACATAAAGGCATCCCCATGGCTGTATTATGTCCTGCTAAAGGTAGCTTTACAAAGGGGGAACAAATAATGCACATAATATAATCCTGATTTGCAGGAGACCTACCCTTGGAAGTTTTTCTCCTGAGTCAATGTATTCCTGCTACTTTGAGTTTATTGCTTTGCTGCTCTAGTCTAAGCCGTAATTTTAGTCTAAATTTAATTTAAAAATAAATCACACATGAAACTGAAATATGAAAATAATAATGCTACACCAATTTTGCTCATTTGTTGGCACCATAAACTAAGCTATTTTAGATTACATTACATACTGTGCAGTATATTTAGGTTATAAAATCATGTTTCTTAAATTTATAATTTATAGACTTAATAAAAACATTTCTGATATTAATAGGAAACCTCCAAGTAGTGCCAATATCAATACTGTAACAATGGTTACAGTATTGATAGTTTTATTAATTAAATTTGAAGGCAAGTAAAGAAAAAATTCAGCTTTAGATAAATTACAAATCATAACTACACTATTAATTTTAAAGAGAAGTACAAAATCATAGCAGCTCCCAAAAAGCAATGCTTTTCAAAGTAGCTTTGAGGCAGTCTATGTATTATATTCATTCAGGTGTTAAAAAAAAAAAAATTAGAATGAATGAAAGAGTTCAAATTTCTTTCTGGTGAAGCTTTGGAAATACTGTTGACAGCCAAGTCTAAACAGCAGTTCCTGTGTTGTAAACAAGACTTTGACTTCTCATTTCTGAAGAGGTCAAAGTGTGCAACATTATATTTCTTTAAGTAATAATTTTCCTTTGATGTCTAACAGACAATTCAAACAGAAATATGCAGAGATAAAAAACATCCTAGATAAGCTAATGCGTGAAACCATACATATTGGTAAACAATCCTGTGTGTAACGTTAGTAAAATTTAATTTCTAGTGTGGTGTGGACTTTAAAAAACATCTTGCCTATTCCAAAAAGTCTTCTTTTTTTTCCACCTCAAAGAACTGTTTTTATGAAAAGCTCCTGTTTTCTGCATGTTTTCTTTCTGCTTACAGTTATCCAGTCAATAGGTTTTCACAGGTCAGAAGGCGGCACCTATGCCAATAAATGTGGTAGTGACATCACTACATTACTGAGGTGCCTCCGTAGCCAGGTGGGAAGGAGCAGCAGTGCATAGCACACGCTTCTTGATTAGACTGGGGTTCGAGCCCGTGACCACCAAATACGGAGGATGCGGAAAGGTCAGAGAATGACCACCGCATATCCCCGGAGCAATATGGCCTTAGTTGCTAATGCTTCTAAAAACCAAATAACAAAACAAACAAACAAAACTACATTACTGATATAAGCCTTTATATTTTACGTCATCTGAATCAGTAAATTTTGAATAATGTAAGTTCATCACTTATAAGTTGAAGCAGCAAAATTTTGTAACCTCTACTAACTGAATATCTAGATACAAGGTTTAATATTGGACTCATCAGGCCTTTTGTTTTTATCATTTAAAACCTTCCTTAACTTGTCTAGAACAAATCAAAGTAATTTTTTGGAATAAGCTTATCTAAACTGGACTTGAATGACCTGAGGATTCTCCAGTTATATCTGAGAAACCCTTTAGGCCAGAAAAAGATAACAGAGATATATGATATTAAATTATATAATATTAAATTTGTTCAGTGTAATTTGCATCAGTGCAGCCATTTTCTACTTATTGTGTTAAACAGAGACTTTTTTTTTTGTTTAAGATTGCCTTAATTTGTTGTTCAAAAAGAAATTTGAAAGGTATTTATTATTATTATTTTTTTTTTTCAGGGTAGCAGCAATAATAGATTGCTTCACTATTGTTGGTACACCAGAAGAAAGAGGATCAGTCCCTACAATTGTGTCTTCTCAGGCAGCAAAAAGTGATGTTCGTCTACCTCTTCTTAGTGTGGATTTTGAAACAAATCCACTAGACATGTCATGTGATCAGAAAATTATTGTTGACAGTCAGCCACTTGCAGTAATATATGATGCAGTAAGTATCTATTGGCTTATTTTAAATGATATAGTGCTTTAAACAGACCTCTAGTAAATACCACCTTCTATTAATCTGTTTGTTATGATCATGAAAGGTGAAAGAAATAAGAGGTGAAGCATAGGACTGAAATATCTTTGCTCATATTGATTAATTGTTAATGTTGTTGTTTTTGTCCATTATATTGCATATTTTGATAATAAAATACATTGCATTGCTATATGTTAATAGTAACCTTTTTTGACATTTGGGGCATTTCTCAAATTGGCCTAAATATAGCAGTATACAGTTTTTCAAAGTTTTTAGGACAGCTGTTACTTGTGGATATGTAGAAAATTGCAGTATTTGCAAGTAAATTGCAGTTTTGGATAAAATATGAAGTAGTGATTGTTCTGACTATTTGAATTTTATCTTCACTTGCAATCAAGTTATGTGGGGTAACCACATAGCTTGATTGCAAGGAAAGAGAAAACTTGCATACTTAGACTCCACAACTCATGTGAGGTAACCACAGTTTAAAGACTATTTTGTGTTCTCTTGCTCATATGAGGCAACGGTGCTTTAAACATTATTTTGTATGTAATTTTAATTCTACCGCAAAATCTGAGAAAGATATACAAAATAGATATGTCCAGTGAAATTGATTGAGCATAACCAGTGTTTTCTTTGCAACATTTTTCTGTTCAAAGGCACTTGAGCTTACTGAGTTTTTTTTTTTTTTTTTGGTATTTTATGGAAGATTTTATTAATGATTCCAAGATTTTTTTTTTTCTCATCTTGAGAAAAGCTTGGAAATATTACCAAGGTTTAATTAATCTTTTTTTTTTTTACTGAGGTATATTGTAGCCTGTAATCCATGCCATCGAAACTGAAGAACAGTTGCCTGTGTCAGGAGGGTATCATTACACAGCTCATCTATATTTTGCAAAAAAAAAAAAAAATAAATAAATAAATAATAATAAAAAAAAAAGATAAAAAGCTGAAATGGAATTCAGAATGGTCTGTGAAGCTACAAATGTTTAAACTCATTAGTTTAAGTATTTGACATTAAATTTTAGCTCTGAAACTGAAAATAAGTTGGATAGACTAGTGTTAATTAAATCCAAAATGTTTTAGGTGGAGGGCAGTATTTAGCCTGGCAGTAATAGCACTCCAAGTGTGGCAAACAGTATGCCACACTTGGAGTGCACTGTTTGCCACAATTGGAAAAGTACTGGGTGTTTTTTTTTTTTTAAATTCTGCTTGGACAATACATATATATCATCTTTTCTTAGTGGATTGAAGTATTTGTTTATATAACTTTACTTTTTATTTTAAAAAAATAAATATTTAAACAGTAAAGGTTTTTTATACCTTTTAATATAAAAAAAAATAATTCTGTTAAAAAAAAATGCTTTCGAGTTTGAAACTTTGATAAGATGAGAAACTTTAAACCTATGACTTACACATATTTCTGCACATTACATATACAAATAGTGCGTGTGCCGATGAGCACCCGATACACCGATGAGCCAAAACATTGTGACCAGCGAGTTGTTATGCAAGTCATTGTGCACGGGTCAGGACATGGTATAAAAAACAGCTGATACTGAGCTCCGTTAATCAGTGTTGCTCTTGTTCTTCAAATGGGAAAGGCAGCAGTCTTAAGCGAGTTTGACAAAGGCCAAATTGTAATGGCCAGACAACCGGGCAGAGCATATCTGAAACGGCACGACTGGTGGAGTGTTCGTGGTCAGCCGTGGTTAGTACCTACTGAAAGTGGTCCTTAGGAAATTCTGCTTGGACAATACATATATTTCATCTTTTCTTAGTGGATTGAAGTATTGAACTATTGAAGTAAAGGGGCTTAGAGGGGAACAGGTATCCTGTGTGTTATTAGAAACTCAGTCTAAAACACTGATGGATCCAATATCTTTCTATTGCAGAAGATTTAGGAGAAGTCCGGTTGGCCTGCCTCTCTAAAATCCACTCATGCATGGTAACCCCTGTTAAGTCACTTAGGTGGCAACGAATGTGTAGAGTGGTTCTCTTCAAGATGCCTGGTCAGTGTGAAGAGGAAAAGACCAAACCCTCCAGCATATGACAGCACGACAAAACAAATGGCCCTCAGTCCCCAGCGGCTTTCACTCCCTCTCTTACGGCAGCAAGTGGATCAGAGTGGAAGCAGAGGGTGCTAAGAAGCTCTGGGTACGACCAGGCTGCCATGCATGGAAACTGAACTTGACCTGTTACAACATAAGATCACTCATCGGTGAAGACAGGATATTAGAGCTGGAAAAGGAATTAGAAAATGTGAATTGGAATATCATCTGTTTGGCTGAACCAAGAAGAAGAAATGAATCACCTATAAGTGTATCAAGTGAAAATCTGCTGTACACCAATGGAAACAGTGAAAGGAGTGAAGGTGGAGTTGGGTTTCTGGTCCATAAAGATTTAAAAAAACAACATTTTGGAATTCAAAAGTACATCACCAAGGGTGTCAAGACTAATACTCAAGATTTCTAAGAGGTACAAACTAAAGTTTATAATGATTTATGCACCAGCATCGAGCCATGATGATGAAGAGGTTGAAGAAATGTACACCGAAATTGAGAGTCTTCTACATGAGCAGAAAACCCACTACACTATTATTATGGTGGACTTCAATGCTAAGGTTGGAAAAAGACAAAACAGTGCAGAAAGGGGAACTATAGGAAATTTTGGAATTGGCAAAAGACGTGTGGAATTTGCAGAATCTCAAGGATTTTCAGTAATGAACACTTTTTTTCAAGAAAAGGTTGAACAGAAAGTGGACATGGAAGAGTCCAATTGGATTAACAGCTAATGAAATCGACTTAATCCTCACTAACAGAACATATATTGTGAATGATGTTACCGTCCTGAATAAGGTAAATGTTGGAAGTGATCACAGAATGGTAAGATGTACACTTGATATAGATAAAGGAAAGGAAAAAACTGACTCGAGAAAATAATACAAAGGTCTTTGAAATAACAGAAGAGGAGAAAAAGCAGTATGTACTGGAACTTAAGAACAAGTTTGATCTTCTGCAGACTGCTCAGGACTAAGATATTGACGAGGAATATTACAATTTTCTGAAAGTAATAAAGCCCAAGAAACCTATAGGGAAAAAGAAATTGAAAGAAAAAAAAATTAGTCAAGAAACACTTGTTATGATGAACCCAAGGCGAAAAATGAAGAGCAAGATAAACACTGACAAGGAAAAAATTGAGTATACTGAGTTATGCAAAGCCATTAGAAAGAGACTCAGAGAGGACATAAGAAGATTTAACACAAGAAAAGTAGAACAAGCATTAAGGGAAAACAAAGAATTTAAATCAGCAGCCATGAGCAGTAATACAGAAAGACAAATGATACTGAAACTGAAGAATAGCAATGGTGTACTTATAAACAGCAGAGAAGGCATAATTCAAATAGCAGAAGACTACTATAGAGAATTATACAAGGAGCGAGGGAATGATACCAGCAGTGGGGAAGATGGATTGCAAATTAGCAACACATACGACATACCTGTTGAGGTAGAACATGCATTGAAGAAAATGAAGAATCAGAAAGCCCCAGGGGAAGATGAAGTTACTGTAGAGTTGTTAAAATTGGGATTGAAGAGACATGGCACAAAAACTGGCAAGACTCTTCACAAAATGGTGAAGGAGTAGAATAATGCAATCATAGTTTTGCTGCATAAGAAAAGAGATAAATCAGAAATAGGAAATTATAGACCAATTAGCTTGTTATCCCACATCTACAAGTTGTTCACAAGGGTCATTACTAACAGATTAGAAAGAATACTTGATGAGAATCAACAGAAAGAGCAAGCTGGCTTTAGGACAGGATTCACAACTATGGATCACCTTCACGTAATATCACAGCTAATGAAGAAAGCAAATGAATATAAAACGCCAGTATTCCTGGCATTTGTGGATTATGAAAAGGCATTTGACTCCATACAGCATAAGGCAATGTTTTGGGCATTGGAAAGACAAGGCATAGATACCACACATATTATAATATTTGAAGAAAATATATGAGAATGCTACCTCCTTTATAAGACTAGACAAAGACAGGAAATTTAAAATTGAGAAAGAAGTTTGACAAGGAGACACAATATTTCCGAAGCCATTTACTGCTGCCCTTGAGGAAGCTTTCAGAAGATTAGACTGGTCACAGAAAGGAGTCAATGTGAACAGAGAGTACCTAAACCATTTATGATTTGCAGATGACATTGTGGTCATAAGCCTCGACCCCAAAGATTAAGAGGAAAATCTTAATCAGCTATGCACAGTTAGTAAGGATTTTGGACTAAAGATGAATATGGCCAAAACAAAAGTAATGATGAACAAGTATGCCACAGAAAGGGAAATAAGGAGCAGTAATTGAAAAGGTGGAGTCATATACTTATCTGGGACAAGTTATTAGCTGTAATAATGATAAATGGCTGGAAGTCAAGAGAAAAATAAATTTTGGATGGATAGCATTCCTTAAATATAGTCACATACTGAAGAGCAATATCCCAGTTTGTCTGAAACGTAAAATAATGAACCAATGTATACTCCCCACCATGACTTATGGAAGTGAAATTTGGGCACTCACCAAAAGAATGCAAGAGAAGCTGAGAACTACACAGCGAAGAATGTAACGAATTATATTGGGAATCAGACTTTTAGATAAGAAGAGAAACACATGGATTAGGCAGCAAACTCAAGTAAAGGACATTGTTATCAAAACTAAAGAACTAAAATGGTCTTGGGCGGGACACATAGCTCGAAGACATGATGACAGATGGACTAAGAAAATAACAGAATGGTACCCAAGAGGAACTAGAAGAAAACCTGGAAGACAAAGGCAGATATGGATAGATGAAATTCATGAGTTTGTGGGTAGTAAATGGATGGCCAGTGCTCAAAACAGAAGGAACTGGAAAGTTGCTGGAGAGGCCTTCATCCTGCAGTGGATTGAAAATGGCTGATGATGATGATGATGATGATGATGAAAGTGGTCCGAGGAGGAGGAACCCACTAACTGCCAGTGTGTTGTTGGATGACCACGGCTCAGCAATGCTCGAGGTGAGTGAAGGCTCTCCCGTTTGATATGTGGCAAAAGGGTGACTGCGGCACAACTCGCCATCATTTCTACTACCTGGGTAGTAGTAATGATGGAAGTGCAAACAATCTCTTTCATACTCTTAGACATTCAGTGAAGAAATATTTTTCGATTAAACCACACATACCACAAGCATCTCTCATATTGTGGTATTATACTTCATAACTGGGTTGTCACTATTGCAACAGGGTACCTGCCCACCCACCAATGATGAAGCCAACTAGCTTCGAAACAGTGCCATCTGGGTGGTAGTGGTGCCCATCCGAGAATAAGTAACAGTACTCTTGGTCCTTGAGGTTGTCACAGACATTCTCTCAGATATGCCAGACAAGCAGTACTTGCTACCTGTGAGTCTAAAACGCTGATGGAACGTAACACTCAAGTCAAGTGGACCCAATTTCGGCGAAGTCCGGACAGTCTGTGACAGCCAAATCCTCTGCTTGCACCTTAACGATGGTGCGACTTTAGTAATCCTGGGTATAATCTCCATGCACAAGTACATGGTATGTGACCATCCAGGTGTGAACCAACGTAAGCAGGGGTTGAGGTGTGGCACCCACACCACATGGAGGAACACCACCCCTCTATGTTACCAGGCAGTACTAGGTGGTAGATGACTCTCTTCAACCAGTGCAATACGACAACTTTGCTTATAGGAGGCTTGAAGTGGTGGAACCCATATTTAGTCTCTAGAACGAAGTTCTGGTCAACCCTTCCCCATTTCTTCCATCATGCAGTATGATTGATGACTTTTGAGGTTATGATGAACATCGTGGTGAGATCCAATATTCCTTACATTTCGAGGGTACAGCTCTAAAACGGTGTTTGCAGGCCGGCCGCTAGTTAGAACACTGGACCGAACCTATTGGTAACTCTCTAGGAAGCTTCCGGATCAGCTAGTGTATATCTTGCTACCTCTTCCCTTCCAGATAGTGACTGGAAGGAGTCCGAGTAGTGTGTATACGGGGAGCACTGTCGAGGCCACCTTATGCCAAGGATCTGGGTATATTCTTACCATGTATATGCCATATCCAAAAATTTCATTACTTCATACAGTATGTCCCACCCACTTTTTCTTACTATTGAATACACCATGAATTGTAAAACTAATAGAGCAAGCTTATGTGCGAAAAGATTTAAACCTCCCAAGCACTTCCTAATTCATTTAACAAATATACGTGGTCTCAATTCTCATCTTAATTATGTCCATTTCCGCTTGCAGTCTGCCAAACCCCATGTACTTTTTCTGACAGAATCTCAGTTATCGGTTTTTTCAACTACTGCTCATCTCAGATGCCCAAATTATTCGCTGTATGATTCTTTTCGCCTCAAAGGTGGAACTTATGCATATGTCCATTCAAATATTCCCTGTCAGAGACTTGGCAATTTGGAATCTCCTCTCTTTGATCTTCTCTGGCTTAAAATCTCTACCTCATTGTGTCAAATTCATCTGTTGTCTCTACCATTCTCCCAACTCCACTAATCACTTGGAGCTCTTTGACTTCCTCTCTTTGCAACTTGACTTTCTCCAGTCCAACTTTCCTAACAGTGAGGTAAATTTCCATTGGTGTTTTTAATGTTCACAACTCCAGCTGGCTTCCGTTTTCTAGTCACACCGACCCAGCTGGTCGAGATGCTGAGGCTTTTGCAATTACCAATGATCTTGCACAGATTGTTCATTTACCTACAGAAATACTGGACAATCCTAATCATACAGCCAATATGCTTGATCTTTTTCTCACAAACAACCCTTCTAAGTCCAACCCTTCTGAGAGGTCCTTTAGGCACTTCAGATCACAACTTGGTGATTGTCTCTTCTCCAATGGAACCTTTATCTCATGGCTATTCCCAACCTCGTGTTGTTTGGCATTACAAGAATTCAAAATGGGATGACCTGCGAGACGTCTTTTCTTCTTTTCCTTGGTCAGATTACTGTTTCAAAAGTTCTGATGTCAACGTTTCCTCAGATCGTGTCAGTGAAATTATTCTTGCAGGAATAGAATCCTTTATCACACACTCCACTTTAAAATCTCGTACTTTATCTAAACCTTGGTTTTCCAATAAATGTGCTAAGGTTGTTCAAGAGAAGAATGTTGCATATTGTAATTGGCTTGTTTCTAATTCTTCAGTTTCATTTTCTGCCTACACCAAAGCTCACAACAATTGTAAAACAGTTATTAACCAGGCCAAACTAGAGTTTGAACAGGCTAGGAGTAGAAAACTTGCTTCTTGCTCTAATTGTAGCTGAGCATTCTGGTCCCTTGCCAAACCTATTGGCCACAACTTTTGCCCATCTCTGCTCCCACCTCTGTCCAAACCAGATGGTTCTGTTGTCACTTCAGCCAAGGATAAAGCTGACCTGATAGCATCCCAAATTTTCTTCCAACTCATATATTAATGATCTTGGTAAAATACCTCACACCATTCTCAACACACTCCATTCAATGCCTCCTGTGGTTTTTCGTCAAAAGGATGTCAGAAGGATTTTTACGAATCTTGATGCTAAGAAAGCTCCAGGTCCCAATGGTATTTCTCCACTTGTTCTCAAAACCTGTGCTCCTGAATTTACTCCTATTCTTTGCCGCCTTTTTTCACTTTCTTATTCCAAAGGTGTTTTTCTTTCTGCTTGGAAATTTGCTCATATCCAGCCTGTTCCTAAAAAGAGTGATAACTCCCTCCCATCCAATTATCCTCCCATTGCAATTACTTCTACTCTTTCTAAAGTAATGGAGAAATCAATTAACCGCCAAATTTTCAACTACCTAGAAACCTTCCGTCTGATCAACGATCGCTAGTATGGATTCCATCAGTGTCGATCCACTGGTGATATTCTGGCTTATGTTACCCATTTCTGGACTAATTCAATGGAAAGGTTCGGTGAAACACAAGTAGTTGCTCTTTACATCTCAAAGGCTTTCAATTGTGTTTGGCATAAAGGTCTTCTAAACAAGCTTCCATCTTATGGTTTGCCAACTGTTTTTAGTAATTGGATTATTGAGTTTTCTCTCTGATCGCTCACTGAGGATGATGGTAGATGGCTCTGTCTTCTAACTTCTCCACTAATGCCGTTGTCCCTCAAGGTTCAGTTCTTTCCACCACTCTTTTCCTCTTGTATATTAATGACCTTCTTCCATTTACTGGAAATCCTATCCATAGTTTTGCCGATGATAGAACATTGCCTTCCACTTTCCATTTTGAGAAAGCTTATCCTGCTCAATCAGCTTCAACTTCTCGAAAATCTGCTACCAATTCCTTAAATGTCGATCTTCAGGTAATTCTACAGTGGGGCAAAGAAAACTTAGTTGATTTCAACTCTTCTAAAACTCATTCTTGTCTTATATCTCACAAAAAGGATTCTTCTGCTCCTATGCTTATCTTTAGTGACACTCCGATTTCTAGGCAAAATGATATATCTCTTTTGGGGATTACCCTTTCTTCTAATCTCTCTTGGCATAAGCACATTACAAATATTGCTTCTTCTGCATCTAAAAAACTTGGTTTTCTCTTTTGCTCTCAGTGGTACTTTTCTTCCAAGCAGCTGCTCACTCTGTATAAATCACAAATCTGCCCTGCCATGGAATTTTGTTCCCACATCTGGGGTGGTGTCCCCAAAACCTCTTTCAGGTTTCTTGATTCCATTCAGAAGAGGGCAGTTAGATTAATTAATGATTCATCTCTAACAGAGTCTCACCACTTGAAACAGATGTACTGTTTCTGCTGCATGCCTCTTCTACAGATACTTCCATGGGCACTGTTCTTCTGAATTAGCTTTATAATTCCTTCTCTCTCTCTCTCTCTCTCTCTCTCTCTCTCTCTCTCTCTCTCTCTCTCTCTCTCTCTCTCAAAACAGTCCTAATACTGCCGCCACCAGCCAACATCCATTTACTGTCCAACTTCAAACTCACAGAACGAACTTTTCATCTTCCTCGTTTATTCATTCAACTGCTGTTTTCTGGAACAACCTTCTTTCATACATATTTCCTGAAAATTACAGTCTACAGAAGTTAAAGTCCAGTGTCAACAAATATCTTCTTTCTTCTTTTCAACCTCCAACCCAAGCAAGGTACTAAGTACTATAGGTTCTAACACCTCTCGTGTTTGGGGTTTACATAAAAAAGAAAAAAGAAAAAAAAGTCTTCTCTACCAGAGAAGTGTTACTTAATAGAAGTAGTGTAGTACCTGGGCAACTCATTTTGAATATGTTCACAATATGAGATATGAATAAATGATGCATTCATATACTATCTGGGTAGTAGAGATGATGGAAGTGCCATACCCATGCATAAACCTCTTTCAATCTTTCACATTTTCCACGTTTTAATAATTTATCTGAAAATATGACTATTTGTAATTTTTCCACTGAAAATTTTGTTCAAAACATTGGTTTGTTGTAGGAAACGTTTGCTGCTAGATTTTCTGTTTTAAAAACGATTCAAAGGTGTTTATACTTGTTCAAAATCCGTTTGATGTACCCGTCAATGATGTCGATGAGAATTTACAATTAGAGTTGGTAGACCTTCAATCTAATGATGCACTGAATACAATATTTAAAAATGGAAATCTAATTCAATTTTATTCAACATTATCTTAGTCAGATTTTACAAAAATTAAAAATTTTGCGAGAAAGATCACATAAGTTTTCAGAAGTACATATATAGGGTGTCTCAAAAATACATGGCATAACTTCAGGAATGAGTTCCTCATATGTAGAAAATAAAAATATTTTATATCAACATTGTTCCGGAAATGCTTGGTTTCCGAGTTTTGAAGGTCTGTCTGTGACACTTAACTGTTCACATCACCTTATAGTAATTGTTCAAGATGTCCGTCCACCTTCTGCCTGAATACAGGCATCACATCGACATCTCATGTATTTCTGCATGTGCTGATTCCAGGAGTGGCATGCACAACATCCAAAATCTCCTCTCCTCTACTTCAGGAGTCGTAGACCTTGGTCTTCCTCTGTCGGCAGCACGGGGTTTAAAGGTCCCATATTCACAAATGCAGCGATGGATACCTTCAAACGTTTTCCTGTCTGGACATCTTCGTTCTGGGAACCTTTCGTGGTATAAACGACAAGCCTCCAGAGCATCACCGTCCTCCAAACTGTACATAAAGTTCATATCCGCTTGCTCCTGATTTGAGTATATGGTCGGAATGGAAAACCACCGGATTCTGTCAGTACCTTGTGATGAAGGAAATCACCTGTGGGAGATAAGCTATTCCTGTTAATAACTCTGGAACCAAGCATTTCCGGAACTAAGTTGATATGAAATATTTTTATTGTCTACATTTGAGGAACTCATTCCTGAAGTTATGCTGTGTATTTTTGAGAGCAAAAATGTGAGCAGACCTTTTCAAAAATGAAATATGTAAAATCAAAAATATGATCATGTCTAACTGACCTACATTTACATAACTTTTTAAGAATTGGAACTAGTATTTTAAAACCCTATATTACCAAACGTAGTCACACTCTACAACTGCATTCATCACATTAATTATAATTTTGTTGTTTTTCTAACTGCATTTTTGTGATTAGTACAAAAAAATAGGTAATTTGACGTTGTAGAGTGGATATCATCTTTTAAGGGCACAAAAGGTGATATAGTTGTACATGTTGGCACTAATGATATTAAGAGTAGGAGACCGGCGGAATTACTTAACAAGTACAGGTCACTGTTGAATAAAAGCCGTGAATTAGGGTTGAATTTGAAAGTGTCTGCAATTCTGCCCAGACACGATAGGAGGGAGTATATGATGAGAGCCGTGTCGATCAGTTCGGCCCTGGAAAGATTGTGCAAGGCTCAAGGGGTAGAATTTTTTTTCAGCCTGGTCTGTACTTGTTAACAGGAGAGATTGCTTCTACAGGGATGGGATACACTTAAATAGAAAGGGTGCAAGAATTTTGCTGATGCTATCTAGGCAGTATTAAGTGGGTCGGAAAACTGCTAGATTGGGGAATACAAGGACTAATAGATTAACAGTAGCCACTGGCAGAGGTGAAAGTGATTCTTGCACTGCTTCTATTGGAATGAGCAGCAGCTTGGAAAATAAGATGCAGGATATTTCAGAGACTGCTGGGAGTCATTGGGGTACAAGTAAACACATGGGTTTTGTTAGGGTAGCTAAGAAAAAGAACAGGTGCATCTATACTTGCGTGAACACCAATGCTAGGAGTTTGGTAAGTAAATTTGATGAATTTGAGGTATTGCTCAAAACAACAAAGACAGATATTGTTGGGATATCAGACATGGTGTCACACAGATATAAGGAATGCAGTACTGGAATTTGGGGAGTACAGAAAGGATAGACAGGAACAGAAGGGAGGCGGGGTTATGCTATTAGTTAAGAAACACAAAATCCAAGAAAGTGAAGCCAGTCGATATCGCTGGACAGTGCAGTGTCGAGTCAGTTTGGTGTGACATAAGCATTGGGAGGTCAAAATTGAGAATAGAAGTGTGCTTTAGGCCTATTGACTCTTATGAGTATAATAAGAAACTGTACAGGGAAATAGAGTGGGCCAGTAAATCAGAGATCTTATAATGTGGGATTTTAATTTCCCAGATATTGACTGGAATTTGTGGGTTCGTCACTCACACACTAGGAAGGCTTTTGTGGATTTATTGGATGATTGTTTTCTAAACCAGCATGTTCAGATATTGTTGGAATATCAGACATGGTGTCACACAGATATAAGGAATGCAGTACTGGAATTTGGGGAGTACAGAAAGGATAGACAGGAACAGAAGGGAGGCGGGGTTATGCTATTAGTTAAGAAACACATATTAGTTAAAGGGAAGGGTTATTGCTTTCGTAAAGGCGACTACGATGGTCTGAGACAGTATTTAAATTCTATACAGTGGGACCAACTGATGATGTTACCAACAGCAAACTCAAAATGGGAAGCATTCAAAGAACTTATCTTGGAAGCTACTAGGCTTTACATACCAACTAAGAAATATTGTTCAAGGTTCAGGCCTAAATGGACGTCAGATAAACTAATGAGACATATGGCAGAGAAGAAAAATGCACTTGATACATATAAATTAACACGTGACACAGAAGATTATGATAGATATAAGTTGATCTGTAACCAAGTTACAAAGGAGGATAGGCAGGGGAAGGCAGATTACGAGAAATCTTTGGCAAGGGATGCAAAGAAAAACAGCAAGGAGTTCTTTACTTACTTAAATTCTAGAAGGAAGGGGATGAACCAGATTGGTCCACTTGATATCGATGGTTCAACTGTTCAAGATCCTGCTCAGGTAGCTAACAAACTAAATCAATATTTTGCATCTACATTCACATATGAGGAGTTATTCAGGAAGGGGAATGCCATAGATGAAGTAAACACTGGCAGTGAGCTAGATGATCTTGTAATAATTGAGAGTAAAGTGGAGGAGAAATTGTTGAAGATAAATAGAAGAAAGGCACCTGTGGTGGATGGGAACTATCCAGTTATATTAAAGGAGGCAGCAAAGGAAGTAAGCAATCTGTTAGCCATAATTATGGGAGCTTCGTTGGACTCAGGGGAGGTACCCACAGACTGGAGATATGCAAATGTAACCCCAATTCACAAAGGAGGATCAAAGGCTGACACAAGTAATTATAGACCTGTGTGTTTAACTTCTGTTTCCGGAAAATTAATGGAGGCACTGGTTAAAGAAGCACTGCAGGATCATCTTGACAAGAATTCAGTTATAGCTTAGACACAGCATGGTTTTGTTAAGGAAAGGTCTTGCCTGACCAATTTGATTGGATACTATGATGTAGTCACAAAAGAATTAGATGCAGGGAATAACTTTGATATTAAATATTTGGATCTTAGAAAGGCTTTTGATACTGTTGCACATGGAAGACTGCTGCACAAATTGGAGCAGTGTGGCATTGGTGGCAAATTGTTGCTATGGATAAAGGGATGGTTGAGTGGCAGAAGACAGAGTGGCAATCAATGGACACTGCTCATCGTGGACTAATGTTATTAGTGGAGTCCCTCAGGGTTCAATGTTGGGTCCATTGTTGTTTTCTGTATTTATAAATAATATTGATGATGGTATATCAAGCTTAATGTCCAAGTTTGCAGATGATACGAAGGTTGGCAGGGTTGTCAAGGACACAACTGACACTATACTGCTGCAACAGGATCTGGAAAGGTTGAGCAGATGGGCGGAGAGGTGGCAAATGAAGTTTAACATTGACAAATGTAAAGTACTACATATGGGAAACAGCAGCCCCAGAGCAACGTATCAACTCTGTGGTACTACACTGACAGTGGTAGAGAATGAAAAAGACCTGGGAATTGTGCAGGCAGATATGAAGTTCTCTGAGTAGTGCAGACGGGCTGCAAGAGTAGCTCATGGTGTCTTATCAATGATATACAGGAATTTTTCTAGCAGGGATAGGGAGGTGATTATTCCCTTGTATAAGGCAATGGTCAGGCCGCACCTTGATTACTGTATACAGGTCTGGAGGTCTGTTTTCAAGAAGGATGTAGAGCTGCTGGAACGAGTACAGAGAAGGACAACAAGGTTAGTGAACGGAATGAAGGGTTGCTCTTACGAAGAAAGGCTTAAGTTTTGCAAATTACAGTGTCTGGAGACTAGGCACCGGCGAGGTGATCTGATAGAGGTGTACAAAGGCTTGAATGGCTTGAGCATGCTGAATGCCGATGGGATTCTTCGTCTTGCTCAGAATAATAACCTGAGAGGGCATAAATTCAGATTGAGGAAAGACAGATGTAGGATAGATGTGCAGAAATTTGCCTTTAGCCAGCGGGTAGTTGGTTGGTGGAACAGTCTTCCATCCCTTGTTGTGGAAGTTGATAGCCTAAATAAATTTAAGGCTCAGCTGGACAGGTATTTCGAACGAACAGAGGGGTGAAGTGGAAGGTTTTTTTTTTTTTTTTGGTTGATGCTGCATAAGCTTGCTTTCTCGCATCACATGCCTCTACTAATGCTCATGCTAATTAATTTTGAAGTATTAATAATTGTATTGTTGTAATTAGTATAATAAATAAGTAATAATTAATTTTGTTGTATTACTAACAGAAGTATCTCCATAGTACAATAAATAAGTAATAATTAAAATATGGTATAAACAAACTGGTATATTTTATAGTACACATCCATCAATTTATTTTTGAATCTGTAGGTATAAAATTTTGTTTCCCTATATAACTTCAAATGTTATGCAGAGAATGTAGTTTTTAGTAATTAGGAATTTTCTCTGGCCTTCCAAATATTCCTTAATAGTGTGTCTTTTGATGCTTCTTTTATAAGTATAAAAATTCATATGTGGCATATGAATTTTTATATAAGTATAAAAATTCATATGTGGCCTGCTTCTCTAAACACTTGAGGACTCCTGCCATAGGTGATTGTACACCAGAGGTGTAGCCCAGAATCTGAGGAAGAATGCAGTGGTTGACAAAGTGGACTGTTGAGCAGTGATCAAGTTCCTGCATTTGCAGTGCAGGAAAGCTCAGAAAATTGATGAAGAAATGAAAGCTGTCAATAGGCAGAATTGTCCATCCTGCGACACTGTTAAAAAGTGGAAATGGGAGTTACATTATGGTCATACAAGTGTTTTTGATGAGCCAAGAGAAGGAAGGCCATCAACATCCACAGACAGTGAGACAGTTGCAAAGGTTGAGCAGCTTGTGCTGAGTGACAGACGTGTGAAAAATATTTCTTTTCATGTTGCCTGTACTGTCAAGATAAGAAAATGTTAGGAAATGCCAAATTTTAAATTATTGATTGCTGTTATACCAAATATCTCCATGGTATTGTGGAGGACTCAAATGTGACACTCAATGTACCTGTTAGATGGTTAAGTATAGTGCAAATACAATTAAAGATGATTTATTCCGAGCCGACCAGGCTAGCCAGGTGGGTAAAGTGCCTGCCTGGCAATCCAAAGGTCGTGGGTTCGAATCCCGCCTCGGGCTTGGATCAAAGTACTGCAAAAACCTTGGGAAGTGCATTATGGCCACAGAAGCCGATGTGCCAAAATTACCAAAAAAAAAAAAAAAAAAAAAGATTTATTCCGATAAATAAAAAAGAAAAAAAAAAAAAAAATGAAGCTTAATAGTATGTCTTTTGATGCTTCTTTTTATAAGTATAATGTGCAATATAACAAAATTTTTTTGCTGCTACAGAAATGAATTATGATCCATAAGAATACTATAATTCTGTTTTATCTTGGGAGGTTCATAATTTAGAATACCTGTATCCTGAACCATCTTGTGAAAAAGAGGTTCTGTTGTACAGTAGAACCTGTTCTTTTTCAAGGTTTCTTTTTTCAAATCATTATAATATTAATATGTTATTATAATGATTTATGATATTCCAAGTGATCTCACAAAGAAAATTTCTGTTTACATTTCTTATTTTGTATTTCATGTTTAAATACATAATTATACAATGCTATTTAACACTGCATTAAATTATTTTAAAATTTTCTACTTTTTGCCTTGTTCACCTTTTTCAGATGACAGTTAATAGCCTTGCTGAAGTTTTCAAACCACCAGAACCAGTCAACTTGTCTCAGTAAGATAGTTCTGAATGTTTGTGATAATGAAATTAGTGATAATGAATACGTGTTGTCATATGTTAAATAACTTTAAGCCATTTTACTGTGTCTATAAATTACTGAAAAGAAGACTGAGTGGTTTTGCAACCATGTGGGATATGGGGGGGGAAACCTCATTCTGAAAGTGTTATGTTTTTACTGCACTTAGTCTTATTGAACATAAATGAAAATAAAGGAAATAAATGAACATAAAGGAAAAACATAAATGAGAAATATTCTTCCAGAGATATCTTGAACTTAAAGTTGGAGACATAAAAAATGTCCTTGTTTATTTTTGTGGCATGAACTTACTCCTTCCGATCTCAGGTGGAAGGAGTAAGTTTTCCTATGAGTTATTCAGTGTTTTTCAGCCCACAAACATATAAATTAGTCTTTGAAACACTTGTGCAGACATAATACACAGTGGTGTCAATTGTCCTAAGTTGTTGATGCACCTGATAATGACTGAACTATTATTCTTTCACCAGACTTGGTTGTGATCACTTTTTTTTTTTTTAGAATTGCTTATGAATATGACCAGTTGCCATTCACCAACCTGTATGACATTCATTATATGTCTCTGTAACCATCACTTATTTAATCTTTAATGATTGCTAGGTCAGTTACAAGGGGGTAGAGTAGTTGCCACCACATACATTTGTTGTTTTCCTGAAAATAAATTGCCAACTTTTTGGATTTAAGATGGAGGGTCTGTCTGTTTCACTTGATTTGACCTCTTCTGTTTCTCACCATTGTAGCATGTTTGGTGCTATAGATTCTCTCTCTCTCTCTCTCTCTCTCTCTCTCTCTCTCTCTCTCTCTCTCTCTCTCTCTCTCTCCCTTTTTTTGTAAAAAATACCAAAACTGCATTAAAATCAGAATTTTTAACAACTTATATGAATTTCTTATTTTCTTTAATGAATATGGTTATGATAAACATCTCTGAATGGTTTTCCATAATTATTTAGTTAACCATTAAAAAAATAAATAAAAACAGGCTACACTTTACTCTGCTGTTTTCTAATTTGTTAAAAGTTATTAAAAACTATTATCATTATAGATTTACTTTTAATGAAAATAAATTACTGTTTAATTACCAATAAAAGATAATTGCAGAGATAATACATTATAATGAACATCAAAACAATATTTAAAACCATGAGTTGTTCTAAACATACAGTTAAAAGGGTGGTTGAGTGGGAGAAGACAGAGAGTGGTAATCAATGGCCGCTGCTCTTCATGGACTAATGTTACTAGTGGAGTCCCCCCCCCCACCCCAAGATTTGGTGTTGGGCCCACTTTTGTTTTGTGTATTTGTCAATGAAGGTATATCAGACTTAATGTTGAAGTTTGCAGATGATACAAAGGTTGACAGAATTTTTAATGATAGTAATGGCATGCACTACTGCAACAGGATCTAGAAAATTGGGCAGATGGGCTGAGAAGTGGCAACTGAAGTTTAACATTGACAAATGCAAAGTACTGCATATGGGCAGGAGTAACTCCAGAGAAACGTACCAACTGTGTGGTACTACACTTAGGGTGTTAGAAAATTAAAAAGATCTGGGAGTAATTGTGCAGTCAGGTATGAAGTTTTCTGTGCAATGCAGACAGGCTGTAAGAGCAGGGCATAGGGTTTTGTCAATGATATACAGGAATTTTGCTAGTAGGGAAAAGGGGGTGATTATCCCTTTGTATAAGGCAGTGGTCAAGCCACGTCTTGGATACCACATACAGGCTGGAGGCCTCATTTTAGGAAGGATGTAGATTTGCTTGAGTGTGTTCAGGGAAGGGTAACAAGATTGTTGAGGGTAACGAAGGGAACTTTACCAAGAAAGGTTTAAGTTCTGCAAATTGCAGTGGCTAGAGACTAGGCACCTGTGAGGTGATCTGATTGAGGGGGGTATAAGGCCTTGAATGGGTTGAGCACACTGATTTCTGATGAGATTCTTCTGCTTGCTCAGATTATGAACCTGAGGGAGCATAAATGCAAATTGTGCAGACATGATGAAAGATAGTTATAGAATAGATGTGCAGAAATTTGTCTTTAGCCAGTGGGTGTTTAATTTCGGGAACAAACTTCCATCTGTCGTGGTTGTGGAAGTTGATAGCTTAAATAAATTCAACGAGGAACTGAACAAACTTTTAGAGGGAATCAATGTAAGAAATTGTTTTTTTTTTTGGCTGATGCTACATAAGCTTGTATGCTTGTTTTCTTGCATCACATGCCTCCATTACTTCTACAGCTACAAAAAAGTATTAGTACTAGTTTACACGTGTTGTACAGTTGAAGTGATTTTAATGCTGATACAGTCAAATGAAGCATTACGACTTTAAATATTTAATATCGGCATTCCCCGGCTTACATAATACTCGACTTATGGAAATTCGACTTTACATAAGTTTTTACTGGCCGGTGCAAACTTAAAACAATTGTGGAAATGTATTTTGCATCCCGTAGGAATAAATGGAAGTATTGTGAAAATATCGTAATGTGAACCCAATAACAATTTTTTTTTTTTTTTTTTTTGGTCATTCTTTCGAAGACCTCGGAAGTTGAAATTTTCGTTATATAACCAAGCTGTTTATCTCTCTAAAAGGTCATTTTTATAATGGCAATTTCACTACACTTACTTCGTTATCATATGCTCTGTTATAAGAATCAAATTTAGACGCTTTTGTGATATTTTTCTAAATTTCTGGAGTTGACTACCATAAAATAATAAAAACGATTTGCAATTTCTGGTTTATTGGGGTTTTCTGTTAGTGCAATCTATTATAAACGGGTAGTAAACTCAATCTTATTGCATTTGCTATAATACCAATAACTGGAATTCTTTGGGCTTTTACGTTATTATGGTCAAATGAGTTCCCCTTCACTGAAATCTTCAATCATATAAAAAAACATAAATAAATTTACAGAGTCTTCTCTTCATTCCTATTAACTTATTACAACGGTGAAGGGAAAGGAACCAACAGAAAGTGCAAGTGCTGGCAGTGCTAGGAAATGAAACAAAATTGATTTAGAAATGAAGATGATTAATTAAGAAGTATGAAGCAAGACAAAGTTTGTCATCTATCACACGGAATTAGGTCTTGCTGCTTCAACAGAGAATACTGTTTTAAGGGATGGTGCACATATAAAATAACATGTTAAAGTATCAACGCATTTAAGCGCCACCAAAACAGTAGCGGCAGTTCGGTGCGCAACCTGGTTGAACAGAGTTGGGAAATTTGAAATTACGTTTGCGGAAATTATGTCTGAATTAGCGGTGGAACCGGATTACAGGTGGCCGGATTAGTGATGGTCGACCTCTATTTGTAATGTGCTTTTGCCCAGAGAGATTAGAAGTTAGGGCAATCCCCCAAAAGAGATGCATCAACTTGCCTAGAAATCGGAGTGTCACAAAAGATAAGCATGTGAGCAGAAGAATCCTTCTTGTGAGATTAGCATTAGAAGAGACATATGCTGCAAGAAAGCAAACTTATGCAGCATCAGCCAAAAAAAAAAAAAAAAAAAACGCGCTCCGATTTTACCTCTCCGTTCATTCCAAATACCTGTTCACCTCAGCCTTAAATTTATTTAGGCTATCAACTTCCACAACAAAAGATGGAAGTCTGTTCCAACAATCAACTATGTGCTGGCTAAAAGCAAACTTCTGCACATCTATCCTACAACTCTCTTTCCTCAATTTGAATTTATGCCCTTTCAGGTGATTATTCTGAGCAAGAGGAAGAATGTCATCAGCATTGAGCATGCTTAATCCATTCAAGGCTTTATACACCTCAATCAGATCATCTCGTAGGTGCCTAGTCTCCAAACACTGTAATCTGCAAAACTTTGTTCCATTCACTAATCTTGTTGCCCTTCTCTGTACTCTTTCCAACAGCTCTACATCCTTCTTAAAATGAAGCCTCCAGACCTGTATACAGTACTCAAAGTGTGGCCTGACCATTGCCCTTATATAAGGGGTTAATCACCTCCTTCTCCCTGCTAGAAAAATTCCTGTATATCATTGACAAGGCACCATGAGCTACTCTTGCAGACAATCTGCACTGCTCAGAAAACTTCATATCTGCCTGCACAATTACCCCCAGGTCCTTTTCATTCTCTTCTACTGTTAGTGTAGTACCACAGAGTTGATATGTTACTCTGGGGGTTACTGCTTCCCATATGTAGTACTTTACATTTGCCAATGTTAACCTTCATTTGCCACCTCTCAGCCCATCTGTTCAACTTTTCTAGATCCTGTTGCAGCAGTATATTGTCATTAGTGTCATTAACAACCCTGCCATCCTTCGTATTGTCTGCAATCTTGGACATTAAACCGGATATACCATCATCAATATCATTTATAAATACAGAAAACAACAATGGACCCAACACTGAACCCTGAGGGACTCCACTAATAACATTAGTCCACGACGAGCAGTGTCCATTGCTTACCACTCTCTGTCTTCTCCCCCTCAACCATCCCTTTATCTATAGCAGCAATTTGCCTCCAATGCCACACTGCTCCAATTTGGGCAGCAGTCTTCCATGTGCAACAGTATCAAAAGCCTTTCTAAGATCCAAATATATAATATCAATGTTATTCCCTGCATCCAGTTCTTTTGTGACTGCATCATAGTATCCAATCAAATTGGTCAGCCAAGACTTCCCCTTAACAAACCCATGCTGTGTCCGAGTTATAACTGAAGTCTTGTCTAGATGATTGTGCAGTGCTTCTTTAACCAGTGCCTCCATTAATTTCCCTGGAACAGAGGTTAAACTAACTGGTCTATAATTACTTGTGTCGCCCTTTGATCCTTCTTTGTGAATTGTGTTCACATTTGCACTTCTCCAGTGCATGGTACCTCCCCTGAGTCCAAGGAAGCTCTCATGATTATGGCTAAGGGTTTGCTTACTTACTGCCTCCTTTAATATAACTGGATAGATCCCATCCACCCCATATGACTTTCTTATGTTTATCTTCAACAATTTCTCCTCCCCTTTCCTCTCAGTTATTACAAAATCATCTAGCTCACTGTCAGAGGTGAGTTCACCTCTGGCATTCCCCTCCCTGAATAACTCCTTGTGTGTGTGTGTGTGTGTGTGTGTGTGTGAGTGTGAGTGAGTGAGTGAATGTAGAGGCAAAATACTCATTTAGTTTGTTAGCCACCTGAGCAGAATCATCAACATTTCAACCATCGATATCCAGTCGACCAATCTGATTCATCCCCTTCCTTCTAGAGTTTACACATGTAAAGAACTCTTTGCTGTTTTTCTTGGCATCCTTTGCCAAAGATTTCTCATAATTTGCCTTTACCTGTCTAACCTCCTTTAATGATGAAAGCTGGTCTGTAACTTGGTTACAGACCAGCTTACATCTATCATAGATTTCCATGTCACCTATTAATTTATATGTATCCCATGCAGTTTTCTTCTCTGCCAAATGTTTCATTAGCTCATCTGACATCCATTTAGGCCTAAACCTTGAACAATATTTCTTAGTTGGTATGTAAAGCTTAGTAGCTTCCAAGATTATCTTTGAATGCTTCCTATTTTGAATTTGCTTTTGGTAACATCATCAGTTGGTCCAACCATATTGAATTTAAATACTTTCTCAGACCTCCATAGTCGCCTTTACAAAAGCAAAAACACTTCCGTTTACTCTTGATGGTAGTTACATCTTTGAGTAAATCCCACTTCAGCAAACTGTGATCACTGCCACCTAGTGGTTCCTTTATCTGCACATTCTTAATGCATAAAGAATCACTACTGATAATCAGATCAAGAGTATTTCTCCCTGTAGTTGCCTCCCAAACATGATGATGATATAGAAAACAATCATGCAATAAATCCACAAAAGACTTGCTAGTGTGTGAGTGACCAACCCACAAATTCTGCCAGTATCCGGGAAATTAAAATCCCTCATTATAAGACTCTGATTTACTGGCCCACTCTCTTCCCCTGAGCAGTTTTTTATTATACTTAGCATTAGCATTAGTAGAGGCATATGATGCAAGAAAGCAAGCTTATTCAGCATCAGCCAAAAAAAAAAAAAAAAAAAAAACCAACCATTACTCCCATTTCACCCCTCCGTTCGTTCGAAATACCTGTCCAGCTGAGCCTTAAATTTATTTAGGCTATCAACTTCAACAACAAGCGATGGGAGTCTATTCGAAAAACCAACTGCCCGCTGGCTAAAGGCAAATTTCCGCACATCTATCCGACATCCGTCCTTCCTCAATTTGAATTTATGCCCTCTCAGGTGATTATTCTGAGCAAGAGGAAGAATCCCATCGGCATTGAGCATGCTCAAGCCATTCAAAGCCTTATACACCTCTATCAGATCACCTCGCCGATGCCTAGTCTCCAGGCTCTGTAATTTGCAAAACTTAAGCCTTTCTTCGTAAGAGCAACCCTTTGTTCCATTCACTAATCTTGTTGCCCTTCTCTGTACTCGTTCGAGCAGCTCTACATCCTTCTTGAAATGAGGCCTCCAGACCTGTATACAGTACTCACGGTGTGGCCTGACCAATGCCTTATACAAGGGAATAATCACATCCTTATCCCTGCTAGAAAAATTCCTGTATATCATTGACAAGACACCATGAGCTACTCTTGCAGCTCGTCTGCACTGCTCAGAGAACTTCATATCTGCCTGCACAATTACCCCCAGGTCCTTTTCATTCTCTACCACTGTCAGCGTAGTACCACAGAGTTGATACATTGATCTGGGGTTACTGTTTCCCATATGTAGTACTTTACATTTGTCAATGTTAAACTTCATTTGCCACCTCTCAGCCCATCTGCTCAACCTTTCCAGATCCTGTTGCAGCAGCATAGTATCAGTAGTGTCCTTAACAACCCTGCCAACCTTGGTATCGTCTGCAAACTTGGACATTAAGCCTGATACACCATCATCAATATCATTTATAAATACAGAAAACAACAATGGACCCAACACTGAACCCTGAGGAACTCTACTAATAACATCAGTCCACGTTGAGCAGTGTCCATTGATTAACACTCTCTGTCTTCTGCCACTCAACCATCCCTTTATCCATAGCAGCAATTTGCCTCCAATGCCACACTTCTCCAATTTGTGCAGCAGTCTTCCATGCGCAACAGTATCAAATGCCTTTCTAAGATCCAAATATATAATATCAAAGTTATTCCCTGCATCCAGTTCTTTTGTGACTACATCATAGTATCCAATCAAATTGGTCAGACAAGACCTGCCCTTAACAAAACCATGCTGTGTCTGAGCTATAACTGAATTCTTGTCCAGATGATCCTGCAGTGCTTCTTTAACCAGTGCCTCCATTAATTTTCCTGGAACCGAAGTTAAACTAACAGGTCTATAATTACTTGTGTCAGACTTTGATCCTCCTTTGTGAATTGGGGTTACATTTGCACATCTCCAGTTAATGGGTACCTCCCCTGAGTCCAAAGAAGCTATCATAATTATGGCTAGGGGTTTGCTTACTTCCTTTGCTGCCTCCTTTAATATAAGTGGATAGATCCCATCCACCCCTGGTGCCTTTTTTATGTTTATCCTCAGCAATTTCTCCTCCACTTTCCTCTCAGTTATTAGAAAATAATCTAGCTCACTGCCAATGTTTACGTCACCTAAGACATTCCTCTTCCTGAATAACTCCTCATGTGTGAATGTAGATGCAAAATACTCGTTTAGATTGTTAGCCACCTGAGCAGGATCCTCAACTGTTGAACCATCAACATCCAGTGGACCAATCTGATTCATCCCTTTCCTTCTTGAGTTTAAATAGGTAAAGAACTCTTTTCTGTTTTTCTTTGCGTCCTTTGCCAAGGATTTCTCATAATCTGCCTTTGCCTGCCTAATCTCCTTTGTGACTTGGTTACAGACCAACTTATATCTATCATAGGCTTCTATCAGTCACCCATTAATTTGTATGTATCCCATGCATATTTCTTCTCTGCCATATGTCTCATTAGTTCATCTGACAACCATTTAGGCCTGAACCTTGAACAATATTTCTTGGTTGGTATGTAAAGCCTGGTAGCTTCCAAGATTAGTTCCTTGAATGCTTCCCATTTTGAATTTGCTGTTGGTAACATCATCAGTTGGTCCCACTGTATAGAATTTAAATACTGTCTCAGACCATCATAGTCGCCTTTACGAAAGCAAAAACCCTTCCCTTTGCCTCTGATGGCAGTTACCTCCTTGAGTAAATCCCACTTCAGCACACTGTGATCACTGCCACCCAGTGGTTCCTTTATCTGCAGATTCCTAATGCATGAAGAATCACTACTGATAATCAGATCAAGAGTATTACTCCCTCTAGTTGCCTCCCGAACATGCTGGTGTAGAAAACAATCATCCAATAAATCCACAAAAGCCCTGCTAGTGTGTGAGTGACCAACCCACAAATTCCAGTCAATATCTGGGAAATTAAAATCCCCCATTATAAGACTCTCTGATTTACTGGCTCATTCTATTTCCCTGTAAAGTATCTTATTATACTCATCAGAGTCATTAGGCCTATAGCACACTCCTACTCTCAATTTTGATTTACCTATGCTTATGTCACACCAAACTGACTCGACACTGCCCTGTCCATCAATGTCGACTGGCTTCACTTCCTTGGATTTTATGTGTTTTTTAACTAATAGCATAACCCCTCCTATCCTTTCTATACACATTGTTCTCCCCAAAGTCCAGTTCTGCATTCCTTATATCTGTGTGACACCACATCTCTGATATCCCAACAATATCTTCCTTTGATGTTTTGAGCAATACCTCAAATTCATCAAATTTATTTACTAAACTCCTAGCATTGATGTACACGCAAGTATACCTGCACTTGTTTCTATTCTTAGCTACCCTAACACAACTCATGTGTTTACTTGTATCACAGTGACTTCCAGCAGTCTCTGAAATATCCTGCATCTTGTTTTTCAGGCTTCTGCTCATTCCAATAGAAGCAGTGCAAGAATCTCTTTCACCTCTGCCAGTGGCTACTGTTAATCCATTAGTCTTTGTCTCCCCCCAAGCTAGCAGTTTTCCGACCCACCTAACACTGCCTCGATAGCATCAGCAAATATTCTTGCACCCTTTCTATTTAAGTGTATCCCATCCCTGTAGAAGCAATCTCTCCTGTTAACAAGTACATTCCAGGCTGAAAAAAATTCTACCCCTTGAGCCTTGCACAATCTTTCCAGGGCCGAATTGATCGACAAGGCTCTCATCATATACTCCCTCCTATCGTGTCTGGGCAGAATTGCAGACACTTTCAAATTTAACCCTACTTCACGGCTTTTTTTCAACAGTGACCTGTACTTGTTAAGTAATTCTGCTGGTCTCCTACTCTTAATGTCATTAGTGCCAACGTGTACAACTATATCACCTTTTGTGCCCTTAAAAGATGATATCTGCTCTACAACGTCATCAACCCTTGCCCCTGGCAGACATACCCTGGTCCTGTTCCACCTATCCTTTTTACAAAGCATGTTCCCCGTTTCCCTGACAATAGAGTCACAAACAACTACTAGTTCCTGTGGGACCAGCGCATTCTGCCTTGGGGGCTGCCTCTGTGTTGCAAGATGACCAAGTGCAAGCTCTGGCGTTGATGTGGGCAGCTGAGAGCTTGATGGGCCCCTCAATTTATTTCCTTCGAGGGCATCCACCCTGTCCTTCAAGGTCTCATGTAGGCCCATAACAACGCCGAGTTGTCGCCTAATTTCCTTCCACGCAAACATCAAGCAAACAGTGCATCTTAAAAGGCTGTGATTCAGAGGGCAACTGCCCCCCTCAGTTCTCCCCTGAGTCACAGCACTCCCATTAGCTTGAGCCTTTTGCTTTGCTGCTCTGGTCAGAGTCATGATTTCGATTTAAATGTCAGTAAAATTACAATTTCAGAACAAAATTAAAACCTTAAACTTGTATCTTAACACAGTTATAACGCTATATTTATTTTTCAGTATCGAGTGTTATCTACTAGTTCCCTTTATATAACTTCCGTATCAAGTATGTATTAATTATTTGTTACGTTTGTACTCTAAGTCGTTATATGAGATTCAATTGGCCTATAACACACTCCTACTCTCAATTTTGATTTCCCATTGCTTATGTCACACCAAACTGACTTGACACTGCACTGTGCAGTGATGTCAACTGGTTGCACTTCCTTTGATTTTATGTGTTTCTTAAGTAATAGCATAATCCCTCCTCCCTTCCTATGCTGTTTATCCTTCCCGTACACATTGTACTCCCCAAATTCCAGTCCTGCATTCCTTATATGTGTGTGACACCACATCTCTGATATCCCAACAATATCTGCCTTTGATGTTTTGACCAACACCTCAAATTCATCAAATTTATTTACCAAACTCCTAGCATTGGTGTATACGCAAATGGTGCATTTTAAAAGGCTGTGATTCAGATGGCAACTTCCCTCACAGTTCTCCCCTGAGCCACAGTACTCCAATTATCCTGAGTCCTTTTGCTTTGCTGCTCTCTGTCATGATTTCGATTCAATTTCAGTACAAAATTATAACCCTAAACTTATAAACCCAATGCTGTTATAACACTATATATATATATATATATTTTTTTTTTTTCTCAGTATCGAGTATTATATCCGAGTTTCGTTATATAACTTCTGTATCAAGTTATTTTTTAATTAATAATGTTACGTTTGTAAAATCTAAGTCGTTATATGTATTTAGTTAAAAAAAAGTACAATTTAATTGATAATGAAGTTTAACAAGATTAATAAATTTTACTGATTAAATTGGTAATACTATATACTATACTAAACCAACCCTATCAAGTATGGGCTATAACATTGTATTGTATAACAATGGCTGAAATTTATGAATGGTAAATCTACGGACACTTAGTAGCTCACATCTGGTGAGTATGGGCTTGGCACACCCAGGGTCCTGAGCTGGGTATCATCATTCTTCTCTTTCTTGGTGAGTCCCTTCTACTACTGACCCTTGTTCTCTCTCTCTCTCTCTCTCTCTCTCTCTCTCTCTCTCTCTCTCTCTCTCTCTCTCTCTCTCTCTTTCTCTCTCTCTCAGTGTAACTTGGAAATATTTTTTAGCTGGTGCAGCATAAGCCTCAGGCTTCCTTGCACTATTTTAAAATTCAGAATAAACCAAAGATCTTGACTAGGTCTATAAGCTACTTATAGAAAATAATTAATTTTAACAATTAAGTCAATAAAACGGCTAAATATAGTTAAAACTTGCCAGTGTTCGCCGGACCTGCAAAAACTTGTAAAACATGTGGATTGGATACCCTTACCGATACTAAGTAATAACCCACAAAATCTCTATCAAAGTTAAAAATTAAACAAAGTATCATACTAGGAATATAAAGTTACTTCTAAAAATAAATTAATATGCCAATTTAAATCAATAAAACAGCAAAAATATAAAATAAACTTCTCTATTTGCCAGAGCTGTAAAAACTTCGCCTGAACAAGGCTATTCTCGTTTCCAAAGTTTTCAGACAAGACTGAGTTTTAGATGAATTGAAATCAACTAAGTTGTCTTTGTCCCACTGGAGAATTACCTGGAGATCGACATTTAAGGAAATGGTAGGAGATATTTGTGAAGTTGAAACTGATTGAGCTGGGCAAGGTTTCTCAAAATGGAAAGTGGAATGCAATGTGCTATCATTGCAAAACTATGGATAGGATTTCCAGTCAGTGGAAAAAAGTTCATTAATATACAAGAGTAAAAGAGTGGGGGGGAGAACTGAACCTTGGGGGACACAAGCATTAGTGGAGAAGTTAGAAGATGCAGAGCCATCTACCATCACTCTCATTGAGCGATTAGAGAGTAAACTGGATAACCAATTACAAAAAACATTTGGCAAACCATAAGATGGAAGCCTGTTTAGAAGACCTTTATGCCAAACACGATTGAGAGCCTTTGAGATGTCAAGATCAACTGCTTGTGTTTCACTGAACTGTTCCATTGAATTAGTCCATAAATGGGTAACATAAGGCAGAATATCAACAGTGGTTCGACATTGATGGAATCCATACTGGCGATTGTTGATCAGACAGAAGGTTTCGAGGTAGTTTAAGACTAGGCAGTTGATCGATTTCTCCATTACTTTAGAAAGTGTAGAAGTAATTTCAGTGTTGTTGGTTTTTTTAGGAGCATTAGCAACTAAGGCCATATTGCTCTGGGGATGTGTGGTGATCATTCCCCGACCATTCCACATTCTCTGTATTTGGTGGTCACGGGCTCGAACCCCGGTCTAATCAAGAAGTGCGTGCTATGCACTGCTGCTTTCCACCTGACTATGGAGGTGCCGTAATTTCAATAGGATGATAATTGGATGGGAGTGATTTGACACCCTTTTTAGGAACCCTTTTTATGGCCGGATATGAGCAAATTTCCAAGCAGAAGGAAAAACACCTTTGGATAAAAAAGTGAAAAAAAGGCGGCAAAGAAGAGGAGTAAGTTCGGGAGCAGAGGTTTTGAGAACAAGTGGAGAAATACCATCAGGACCTGGAGCTTTCTTAGCATCAATTCATCAGATTCCTTCTAACCTCCTTTTGACAGAAGACCACAGGAGGCATTGAATGGGGCATGGTGGGAAGTGTTTTACCAGATCATTAATACATGAATTGGAAGAAAAATGTAATGCTAGCAGGTCAGCTTTATCCTTGGCTGAAGTGAAAACAGAACCATCTGGTTTTGACAAAGGTGGGAGCAGAGATGGGCAAAATTGCGGCCAATAGCTTTGGCAAGAGACCAGAATACTCGGCTAACATTAGGGCAAGAAACAAGTTTTCTACTCTTAGCCTGTTAAAAATCTAGTTTGGACTGATTAATAACTGCTTTACAATTGTTGTAAGCTTTTGTGTAGGCAGAAAATGAAACTGAAGATTTGGAAACAAGCCTATTGCGATATGCCTTAGCACATATATCGGAAAACCAAGTTTTAGATAAAGGATGAGATTTTAAAGTAGAGTGTGGAATAAAGGATTCCATTCCTACAAGAATAATTTCACTGACACGATCTGAGCAAATTTTTTTTCCCCCCTGTTTATACTCTGGCGCGACAACGATGTCAGTAGACTTTACAATAAATCGTCAACACAAATATTTATTGTATTTAGTATTCATGGGCTTGAACCCCAGTCCACTCAAGGAAAGCGTGCATGCACTCTCGCTCCTGACCATTGGGCTACGGTTGACATCAGAAGTTTTGAAACAGTAATCCAACCAAGGAAAAGAAGAAAAGAAATCTCAGAGATCATCCCATTTTGCATTCTTGTGATGCCAGACAATATGAGGTTGGGAATAGCTATGAGATGAAGGCTCCATTGGAGAAGAGACAATCACCAAGTTGTGATCTGTGGTGCCTAAAAGACCACTCACTTCAACCGTGTACTTAGAAGGGTATTTTGTGAGAAAAAGATCAGGTATGTTGGCTGTATTAGTATTAGTAACAGCCGCATGGTGCAAGAAAGCCTATAGCTTATGCTGCACCAGCCAAAAAAAAAAAATCCAAACAAAACAGTGATAAAAACAAAAAATAAATAACTAAATAATAATAATTAATAAATAAAAAAATAAATAAATAAATAAAAAGGAAATTAAACCTATCATCCTATGCGCTTCCCTTACCCGAACGTACTATCCGGATGACCTTTGAATTTCCCCAAATTATCAGCCTCTACCACCCATGAAGGCAACTTATTCCAGTAATTTATAACTCGCTGGCTAAAATAAAACTTCCTGCAGTCCAATCTAAACATTTCCCCCCGTAACTTGAATTTATGTCCCCTAGTTCTAGCATCATTTATAATCTTGAAAATTTTGTCCTCATTCATTTAACTGACGCCTCTCAGAGCCTTAAACACCTCAATCAAATCTCCTCTAAGGTGTCTAGTCTAGTTTCCAAACTCTGCAACCCACATATTCGAAGTCTTTCTTCATAAGGACGCCCTTTTGCCGATCTCACCAGGCGAGTTACCCTTCTTTGCACCCTTTCAAGAAGCTCGATGTCTTTCTTTAGGTGCAGTCTCCATACTTGAACACAGTATTCCAAGTGTGGTCTAACATAAGCCTTATATAATGCGATAGGACACCATGGGCCTTCCTTGCAACCTGTTTACAATGCTCAGAGAATTTCATGTCTGACCGTATCGTAACACCCAAGTCCCTTTCCTCCAGTACTGGGTTTAGTTGAACTCCACCAAGTGAATAAGTTTTTTTGGAATTACTGTTTCCCAGGTGTAATACCTTACACTTTGTTGGATTAAAGCACAGCTGCCATTTTTCTGACCATTCCTGAAGTCTATCTAGGTCTCTCTGAAGAAGCTCAGCTTGACAGTGATCATTAAATTAGTATGGTTAGGATTGTCCAGTATCCTTGTAGGTAAATGAACAATCTGTGCAAGATCATTAGTAATTGCAAAAGCCTTACCATCTCGACCAGCTGGGTCGGTGTGACTTGAAAATGGAAGCCAGCTGGAGTTTTGAACATTAAAATCACGAAGGAAAATTACCTCTATGTTAGGAAAGTTGAACTGGAGAAAGTCAAGTTGCAAAGAGAGGAAGTCAAAGAGAAAGTGATTAGTGGTGTTGGGAAAACGGTAGGGACAACAGATGAATTTGACACAATGAGGTAGAGAGATTTTAAGCCAGACAGGATCGAAAAGAGGAGATTCCAAATTACCAAATCTCTGACAGGGAATATTAGAATGGATATATGCACAAGTACTACCTTTGAGGCGAAAGGAATTAAACAGCAATTAATTTGAGCAACTGAGTTTCTGTCAGTAAAAGTACATGGGGTTTGGCAGACTGCGAGTGGAAATGTACATTGTTGAGATTAGATTGCTACAAATATGGATGTGGTCGATGGATTGATAAACGGTGCAGTCGGTACTTTAGTATATTTAGAATTTGAGGACGATGAAACAGGTAAACGAATATGGATAAAATTTCCTGAGTCAAAAATAGGACATAACCTTCAATCTTGTTATAAACAATATGCAAAAGATAAACATTTACCTAGTCAGTCCGTACCTATTATAAAACGATCAACTACAATGTCATTCAAGAACAATAGGAAATTAACATGTAGATGTACACAATTTCCTATATTATCTGCTTGTGCTTAAACTATATGTAAATCTTAAGGAGGGACCTTCGACAAAGTTGTATATAATTATGAGAAAGATCGACAGCAACTTGTATATGTGGCGTTATCTCGAGTGACCTCATTGCAAGGTTTATATATTACAAATCCCTACAATGATTTCACATTTCACCACGGCAAAGCTACTAGTAATGTAGAACTTCATGCTGAACTAGATTGCTTGAAAAATAAAAACTACTATCCCTACAAGATTAACTGCAAGATTTCATACAAAGTGGTATGTCTATATTGTCAACGAATGTACAAAGTTTACGGACCCAAGTTCAAGATATCGAAATGGACACAATCTTACAGCAATCCAACATATTGATATTAAGTGAAACGTGGTTGGATAATGATGAACATATATTACTTAAATCATTCCAATGTGTGACTCAATTTAAAAGGTTAGATGTTCGTAGTGGTGGTGTTACGATATATATATATATTTATTTTTTTTTTTCTTTTTTATGTAAACCCCAAACACAAGAGGTATTAGAACCTCTAGTACTTAGTAATGTGCTTGGGCTGGAGGTTGAGAAGATGAAAGAAGATATTTGTTGACACTGGACTTGAACTTCTGTAGACTATAATTTTCAGGAAATACATATGAAGGACGGTTGTTCCAGAAAACAGCAGTTGAATGAATAAACGAGGAAGATGAAAAGCTGGTTCTGTGAGTTTGAAGTTGGACAGTAAATGGATGTTGGCTGGTGACGGCATGTATTCGGACTGTTTTGAAAGAGAGAGTGGGAATTATAGAAGCCAATTCAGAAGAACAGTGCCCATGGAAGTATCTGTAGAAGAGGCATGCAGCAGAAACAGAACTTCTATGAGACAGCGAGTGGTGAGACTCTGTTAGAGATGAATCATTAATTAATCTAACTGCCCTCTTCTGAATGGAATCAAGAAGCCTGAGAGATGTTTTGGGGGTACCACCCCAGATGTGAGAAAAATATTCCATGGTAGGGCAGATTTGCGATTTGTACAGAGTGAACAGCTGTTTGGAAGAAAAGTAATGCTGAGGGCGAAAGAGAAAACCAAGTTTTTTAGATGCAGAGGAAGCAATATTTGTAATGTGCTTGTGCCAAGAGAGATTAGAAGTCAGGGTAATCCCCAAAAGAGATGTATCATTTTGCCTAGAAATTGGAGTGTCACCAAAGATAAGCATAGGAGCAGAAGAATCCTTTTTGCGAGATATAAGACAAGACTGAGTTTTAGAAGGATTGAAATCAACTAAGTTGTCTTTGCCCTACTGGAGAATTACCCGGAGATTGGCATTTAAGGAACTTGTAGTAGATTTTCGAGAAGTTGAAGCTGACTGAGCAGGGCAAGGTTTCTCAAAATGGAAAGTGGAATGCAATGTGCTATCATTGGCAAAACTAAGGATAGGATTTCTAGTCAATGGAAGGAGGTCATTAATATACAAGAGGAAAAGAGTGGGGGGAAAGAACTGAATATTGGGGGACACCAGCATTAGTGGAGAAGTTAGAAGACAGAGAGCCATCTACCATCACTCTCAGTGAGCGATTAGAGAGAAAACTGGATAACCATTTTTTTTTTTTTTTTGTTTTTTTATGAAAACCCCAAACACGAAAGGTATCAAAACCTATAGTACTTAGTACCGTGCATGGGTTGAAGGAGAAGTATGGGGGGAGGGGGATGCCGGAAACTTTGCTCTAGAGACTAAACATGGGTTTCACCACTTCGAGCCTCCAATAAGCAAAGTGGTGGTATTTCACCGGTTGATGAAAGTCATCTACCACCTTTGGCAAACCATAAGATGGAAACTTGTTAAGAATCGAAATCCTTTGAGATGTCAAGAGAAACTGCTTGTGTTTCACCGAACTTTTCCATTGAATTGGTCCATAAATGGGTAACATAAGCCAGAATATCACCAGTGGATTGACACTGACGGAATCCATACTGGCGATCGTTGATCAGACGGAAGGTTTCTAGGTAGTTTAAGAGTTGACGGTTAATTGATCTTTCCATTATTTTAGAAAGAGTAGAAGTAATTGCAATGGGACAATAATTGAATGGGAGCGATTTGTCACCCTTTTTGGGAACTGGGTGGATATGAGCAAAATTCCAAGCTGAAGGAAAACCACCTTTGGAATAAGAAAGTGAAAAAAGGTGGCAAAGAACAGGAGTAAGTTCAGGAGCACAGGTTTTGAGAACAAGTGGAGAAATACCATTGGGACCTGGAGCTTTCTGAGCATCAAGTTTCATCAAAATCCTTCTGATATCCTTTGGACGGAAGACCACAGGAGGCATTGAATGGAGCATGTTGGGAATGGTGGGAGGTGTTTTACAAGATCATTAATACATGAGCTGGAAGAAAAATGGGATGCTATCAGGTCAGCTTTATCCTTGGCTGAAGTGACAACAGAACCATCTGGTTTGGACAGAGGTGGGAGCAGAGATGGGCAAAAGTTGCAGCCAATAGCTTTTGCAAGAGAACAGAATGCTCGACTACCATTAGTTTTCTACTCTTAGCTTGTTCAAACTCTAGTTTGGACTGATTAATAACTGCTTTACAATTGTTGTGGGCTTTGGTGTAAGGCAGAAAATGAAACTGAAGAATTAGAAACAAGCCAATTACGATATGCAACATTCTTCTCTTGAACACCCTTAGCACATTTATTGGAAAACCAAGGTTTAGATAAGGGATGAGATTTTAAAGTGGAGTGTGTGATAAAGGATTCTATTCCTGCAAGAATAATTTCACTGACACGATCTGAGCTTACATTGACATCAGAAGTTTTGAAACAGTAATCCGCCCAAGGAAAAGAAGAAAAGAAATCTCGCAGGTCATCCCATTCTGCATTCTTGTAATGCCAAACAATACAAGGTTGGGAATAGCCATGAGATAAAGGCTCCATTGGAGAAGAGACAATTACCAATTTGTGATCTGAAGTGCCTAAAGGACCTCTCATTTTGACCGTGTACTTAGAAGTGCTGTTTGTGAGAAAAAGATCAAGTGTGTTGGCTGTATGTTTATGATTGTCCAGTATTCTTGTAGGTAAATGAACAATCTGTGCAAGGTCATTAGTAATTGCAAAAGCCTCAGCATCTTGACCAGCTGGGTCAGTGCGACTACAAAACTGAAGCCAGTTGGAGTTGTGAACAATAAATCACTAAGGAAAATTACCTCACAGTTAGGAAAGTTGGACTGGAGAAAGTCAAGTTGCAAAGTGAGGAAGTCAAAAAGCTCCAAGTGATTAGTAGATTTGGGAGAACGGTAGAGACAACAGATGAATTTGACACAACGAGGTATAGAGAATTTAAGCCAGAGGAGATTCCAAATTATCAAGTCTCTGGCAGGGAATATCGGAACGGACATATGCACAAGTATTACATTTGAAGCAAAAGGAATTGTACAGGGAATAATTGGGTAACTGAGATGAGCAGTAGTTGAATCAACTGATAACTGAGATTCTGTCAGAAAAATTACATGGGGTTTGGCAGACTGCAAGTGTGATTAGAATTCAGACAACATATATATTTTTTTTTTTATGAAAACCCCAAACACGAAAGGTATCAAAACCTATAGTACTTAGTACCGTGCATGGGTTGAAGGAGAAGTATGGGGGAAGGGGGATGCCGGAAACTTTGCTTTAGAGACTAAACATGGGTTTCACCACTTCAAGCCTCCAATAAGCAAAGTGGTAGTATTTCACCGGTTGATGAAAGTGAAATGAATTAGCAAGTGTTTGGGAGGTTTAAATCTTTTCGCAGATAATATTAGTTTGACAATTCATGGTGTATTCAATAGTAAGAAAAAGTGGGTGGGACCTGCTGTAGGAAGTAATGAAATTTTTGGATACTGCGTACATGTGGTAAGAATATACCAAGATCCTTGACATAATGTGGCCTCGACAATGCTCCCCCACATACACACTACTCGGACTCCCTCCGTTCACTATCTGGCAGAGTAGAGGTAGCAAGATTATTCACTAGCTGATCCGGAAGCCTCCTAGAAAGTTACCAATGGGTTTGATCCGGTGTACTAACTAGCCGCCGGCCTGTGAACACCATTTTAGAGCTGTACCCTCGAAATGTAATGAAGATTGGATCTTGCCACGATATTCATCAACGTGAGGAGCCAACTGTCATCAGCACACCACATATCTTTGCACAACATAATAGCAGTAATGCAACAGCATTATCAGATGAAATCGGAAACATTTTTGTATATTTATGCAAATTCAATAGTGAATCTGTTTTCATCGTTGCCATATACATCACTCCAGGGATGTCATTAGATGTAATTCAAAAATTCATAAACAAGAATTTGATGCCATATTCCATTGAAGGTGCAAAGTTATTGGAAGAGCCACTGGATCACATACCTGTAGTTCTCGCTTGTGATTTAAATCTAGAATTAAATTCTGAGGTTGGAAAGAAGTGTTGTAAATTTATGAAAGATGTCTTCAACTTAGATATTAAGTCAAATAATTTAGTAGCATTAGTAGAGGCATGCGGTGTAAGAATACAAGCTTATGCACCATCAGCCAAAAAAAAAACCCTCCCATTCATTCCGAATGCCTGTCCAGCTCAGCCTTAAATTTATTTAGGCTATCAACTTACACAACAAAAGATGAAGTCTTTCTGTTCCACCAATCAACTGCCAGCTGGCTAAAGGCAAATTTCCGCACGTTATTCTACAACTGTCTTTCCTCAATTTGAATCTCTGCCTCCTCAGGTTCTTAATCTGAGCAAGAAGAATCCCATCAGTATTCAGCTTGCTCAACCCATTCAAGGCCTTATACACCTCAGTCAGATCACCTTGCAGGTGCCTACTCTCTAGGTGCTGCAATTTGCGAACTTAAGCCTTTCTTGGTAAGAGCACACCCTTTTAATAAATACTACATGTAATGGAATGACAATCGATAGAGTATTCACTCGGGAATTAAAATCATTTGAGTGTAAAAATTATATATCTTACTTCAGTTACCATAGACCAATAATTTTAGTGTTATTGTAATATATTTTATATATGAATTATTTCATTGTACACTAGTATAATGAAAATTTCCATTCATTGTATTTCATTGTGCTCAACGTATGTTTTCAATAAAAATAATGCAGCAATACGTTTCTTTTTTATTTATTTTCCTGTACCAGTTTAATAATCAGTTCCTGCAGTAAAGACATTTTTAAGAGCTGCCGTTGTGACATTATCAGCAACACTATCACCCTCAGAGTAGAGCCAGATACATAATTTTTTTTTTTTTGCTTATTATTTTAGTGTTTGGGGAAACCCAATTTGGAAGTAACTGAAGTTGCTGCAACAGAGAAGTGCTATGTGTTATACTTCTCAACAAGTTTATAACATAGATGAAGCAGGACTTTTGTGGAAACGAATGCCTAAAAGAAGTTTCATATTGAAAGAAGAAAAAACACGCCTGGTTTCAAAGCGATGAAGGATCAGTTGATTTTATTGTTGGGTGGTAATGCTGCGGGGGATTTAAAATTAATACCCCTTTTAGTTTATTTAGAAGAGCGCCAAAATTCAACCCAAAATCGACACATTTTTCATGATTAAATTAATCAATTAAATTAAATCAATCAAAATCAATTTAGATCAATTAAATTCATGATTTTAATTGGAATTTTAAGTTTAATTTTGATACATAAATAGTTACCACATAATTATATACGTATGTAATGCAGAATATTTTATATGTACAAATATTTGAATATTAAATATTCTGACCGACATTTGTGCATTTTTCACTACTGTTTATTATTGATTAGGAAATATCCTATGGCACCGACCGCAACTTACAAATACATATGTTACCTAAGCGGAGCTCACTTAGCGCTCTGTTTTTCTGGAACGAATTATCAGTGTTAAGCGGGGGTCATCTGTATTTATATATAATATTTATTACAATAATTATAAAAATTACATTTCATATCATAATACAAATTATATATATATATAATTTTATTCTTTATATAGAGGTATTAAGTAAACATCAATTATAGATCACCACAAAATTAAAAAGATACTGTACACCTTTTTATAATGAAATAAACATATAAATTAAAAAATAATAAGTTTAAGTAAATTTAAACCCAAGTTACATGGCACCCCTGGAATGTTGTTACGGTACCCTAAGGTGCCACGGCACATCGGTTGAAAACCACTGCTTTACAGTGTATTAGTCAGTATTTATCGCTGGTAATGTCTATCAGTTACCTGGCTTTCAATAATTTTATTTAGGTCATTCTGTTTTTCTAGTTTAGTAAGAATAAAGTTTAGTTACAATTCCGTATTGTTATCTTACAATATGGAATTGTAACATGTTTCTTCCATTTGTAATCAGGTTTTTGTGTGTGTGTGTGTGTGTGTGTGCACACACACACACACTGCAGTTTTTAAGGGACTGAAATAGATAGAATTAAAAACAGAAGCAAAATTATTAAACAGTATCTCTTTTCATTGCAGATTACAAGCAGCAGCAATGATGACACTCCAAGATTTCAAAGAGAGGTCAGCATTTGGGCTTCAATATGCCATTGAGCAACATAAATATTTAATATTAAAAATTAACATGAAATCTTCTTACATCATTATTCCAGAAAAAGGTGTTTTAAGCAGGTGAGTTGATATGCTACGTCTGCATATAGTTATTCTAAAGTAGCTTGTCAGTTATTCAAACTGATTGCTCTTTTTTTTAATAATGTATTTTGGGATAGCATTAGTGACATTAGACTTGTAAAATATAAAAGATGTTAGTAATTAAAAAAATGCAAACTGTGCATTTTATTATATTAGAGTAAAGTTGGAAAGCTATAAATAGTTCTTGTATTATTTACCAAGACAAAAAAGTCTTGGTATATAATACAAGAACTATTTATAGCTTTCCATCAGTAATAAATTTTCATAAAAGGTATTTTAATTTTCTTAAAGTTGGAAGCATAAGAAATTATGACAGGTGTGGTCCCTCCCCCACCCCACACACAAAAATTGATGGTTTCGAAAATACATTAAAACCTCAAATCCAGAATTAAAAAAAAAAAAAAATCAGCACTTTTGAAAATTTTACTAAAATAAAGTACCAAAAAATTAATTTTAAATATCTGTATGTAGCACACCTATTAATTAAAATGTATAAATTAGTGAAGTCCCATGATTCATTAGTAATCAGATGGTTCTTTAGCCGACCGGGCTAGCCAGGTGGGTAAAGTGCCTGCTTGGCAACCCAAAGGTTGCGGGTTCGAATCCCACCTTGGGCTTGGATCAAAGTACTACAAAAACCTTGGGAGGTGCATTATGGCCACAGAAGCCAATGCGCCAACAACTACAAAAAAAAAAAAAAAAAAAAATGGTTCTTTAGCATACTGTAAATTATTTATGATTACAAAAGACTGTGTTGAAGTTTCCTGAAATAGTATGCTTTTCATTATGAATTAAGCACTGTGATTTATATGTCTCATATTTTTATTTAAAGAATGTAATACTTGAAATTGCTTTGTTAACATCATTGTGTGTTTATTTCTTGATTGTGTGCTTGGTGATTTAGATTGTTGCTCTTTGGGAAACTTTCTTGGGGTTACTGATACAGAAACCATGGGAAAATTTCCTAAATGCATCTATCCTTAGATTTTAAAGAAAAGCAAAACACTGAAAAACCTACTCACTTTAAAATCTTAGAGAGATTATGGAGAGGTTTGGTTATCAACAAACCATACAGTCACACATGCATTTCATACATTCTGCTTTGGGAAGTTATAGGAAAGTTTGCAGCTGTTGCATTTATACAATTGTGTTAATTAATATTAATACTGTTAGTACAGTTGCTACTATGATGGGTTTTTTTTCTCTTTTTTTTCTAACAAGGCATAAAATGTCCATGGAAGTTTCTGAAGTGAAAAGTATGTTACAATGCTGTTACATGGCTCTTTGGAATGTTTGTACAGTAGAAACTTCTACAGTAGAAAGATTATGTAAAATTGATGATTGTGCACCAGCAGACCTAGACAGTATTAGGTTTCAAAAATTCACTTGGTTTAATGTTAGTAATGGAAAAGATGCAAGAAAACAAGATCATGGAGCATTAGCAAAAAGAAAAAAAAAAAAAGCCCACTAATAATTTGTCTAGTTATTTCTTAAATTTAATCAAACTGCCAAGTTTTATTTAACCAAATGGAAGTTTGTTCCAACAGTCACCTACTGGTGAAAAATAAAAACATGCAGCTAAAAGCAAATTTCTACATATCTATCCTTCAGCTATCCTTTCTCAATTTAAACTTATGCTCCTTATGTGTGTCATCAGCAAGGGGAAAGATGACACACTAGGTATGTATTTCTTGTGATTATTATTAGACATGTCGTGCAAGGAAGCTTGAGGCTTATGCTGCGCCAGCCAAAAAAAAATTCCTGAGTTACCAGAGAGAGAGAGAGAGAAGTAGAAAGGAATCACCAAGAAAGAGAAGAATGATGATATCCAGCTCAGGACTCTGTGTGTGCCAAGCCCATACTCACCGGATGCATATATTAGCTCCCCCAAAACTAATTTCCAAATCTAATTTCCCAGGTTATAACCTGAAGGGCATTTGTGCAGGTAGTTCATCATGCTTTGGTTGACTGCAGAAGCATGAATTATTGTAGATGAACTATTGAGTTGTTTTGAAAGGCAAACTTATCAACCCTATATTACCAGGCCCTGGTACCATAGGTCATGACTGAGAGAAATGCACAGTTGTAAAGAAGAGAGAGAACCTTCTCCTTTAGGCTCCAGTCCTTCCATGTTATTCTGAAAAATTTTGCAATGTATTTTTTTGTCTTTCAGTTGCTGGACATGTGGTGAGAATGTGCTAGTCATTCAATATCACACCACGATATTTGTTTGTAGCTACAAATTTAATATGCCTGTTATTGTATTGCTTGAGTTGAAAGGACATGATTATTTATTTTATTATTTTTTTATTTCTTGTGTGAAGATTGTCATGGGCCAGACTGTGGCAAACCTGTCATGTATGTGAATATGCTGTACCAAGCAAGCCAATTAGTGCAGTAGTGAATATGTTTATGTAGTGTGATACTGAAAGGATAGAGCACAGGAAGTAAGGGAGGAGTTATTCCCTTGGTTAAGAAGCACATAGATTCTAAAACTGTACACTGCAATCGAGTTGGTTAATGTATAACAGTCAGTCTACTGTGACATAAACAGTTGGGGGGGGAACCAAAAGTGGGAACATATTATATAGGCAAAAAGAGTCAGCCAGTAAATCAGAATGTCTTATCATAGGGATTATAATCTTCAAGATATGATTGGAACTTATTAGTCACTCAGTAGTAGAACATTTCTGGATTTCTTGAATGTCTGTTTTCTGTACCAGCATGTTAGAATCTTTAGATAAAGAAACCACTCTGTGGCAGTGTATTAATATTGGATCTCTTTAAAGATATAACTGCTCTCAAAGGTAAAGGGAAAGGATTTTTTTCCCTTAAAGATAATTATAATGGTCTTAGACAGTTTTAAATTTTTTCAGTGGGACTAATTAATGTTGTTAACAAATGTAAATGCTAAATGGGAAGTGTTCAGGGAAGTAATCCTAGAAGCTATTAAGAGGTTAATCATAGTTAGTATAAATAAGCTAATCGCTATTCTCCAGAACATGGTGCACCTTCAGCCTGCCATGGTCTTGGGGTGTTTATTCCCCCCTTCCAGCTGTTTTAAAATAGGAAAACGAGTTCCGGATTTTAAAACAGCGGCAAGGGTGGGATAAACACCCTAACTAACGCTAACCATAGCAGGTTAGGCATGTGATTTTCAAAGGGGCACCGTGTTCTGGAGTTTTACCAAGCTAATTAATAGAAGTTAGTAAGCTCTTTATACCAACTAAGAGATATTGTTTAATGTTTAGAACTAAGTGGATGTCAGATGAACTTATGGTATTAGTGGGTGGCAGAGAAAAAAATATGTAGGATGTGTATAAATTTATCAGGGGTCAGAAAGCCTACATTAAGTATAAACTTGTCTGCAGTCAAATTACTAAGGATCTTAAGTGTGGTAAGTCAGAATATGAGAAGACTTTAACTAAGAGTGCAAAGAATTCTCTGCTTAATTCTAGAAGGATTGGTCACTGGATATGAAGCAAAATGATTTTGTGATAACTGAGAGGAAGATGAAGAGAAATTGCTGGAGCTAAAAGTAAATAAGAAACCAGGTGCTGATGGAATCTGTTCAGTTATATTAAAAGAAGTGTAAAAAAGAGATAAGCAAATCTTTACCACAGGAGTAACATTGGATTAAGGGGAGGGCTGTCAGACTGGAGATATGAAAATGTCTCTCCTATTCACAGAGGGAGATCTAAGAGCAAAGTGATTAATTAAAGACTTGTAAGCTTGAATTCTGTGCCAGAAAAATTATGATGTCAAGGGGTTAAAGAAATAATGCAGGATAACCTTGACAGGAATGCAGTTATGTGGCAAAAATTTTCCCTTGACAAATCTATGCTTCAGCATAGATTTGTTAAGGGAAAATTTTTCTGATTAGTTATTATGAAGTAGTCACAGAGGAATTGTATGCATTAAATAATTTTGACATCATGTACTTTAATGGCTACTATACAAATCTTTATACAAGCTTTATATAGCAGATATTATTCAAGGTTTAGACTGAAATGAGGTTATATGAACTGATGAGATTTGTTGTAGGGAAGAAAAATGTGTGGGATTATTATAAATTATCAGGGGACACATTCTGCAGTAATAGTAAGAATAAATTAGTCTCCAATCAAGTTACAAAGAGGGTTTGACATTATGGGGAAAGTTACTGCAATGGATAAAGGAGTGATTGAGTGGCAGGCGACACTCATTAATGGCCACTACTCTTCATGGACTAATGTTATTATGGGTAACATTCAGGGTTCCATGTTAGGACCTCTTACCGTTTTCAGTATTTATTAACCATCTTACTGTAGGCATATGAAGATTAATGTTTGAGTTTGCAGGTGAGACCCAGTTGGGCACAGTAATTAATGATAGCAATCAGTGTGCATTACTCCAACAAGACCTGAGATAAGGCAAATGCATGACAATTTGGGCAATTGAGTTGCATCATAAATTAAGCAAATAAATTTATGATGCAAATAATTTGGACAATTATTTGCATCATAAATTAGGAAATTTAGGTTTACTATTGATAAATAGTAAGGCACTACATTTAAGTAACAGTAATCCTACCTGGAATAATATACACAGGTTAGTAGAGAACAAAAAAAAAGACCTGGAGATCAGAATTATGCAGTCTGACATGAATTCTCTGTGCAGTGCAATGCAGTACAGAATTGCTGCTAGAACAGCCAACGTTCTCTCATATACAGGAATTTTGCCAGGGTGAAAGAGGAGATTATTTCATCATATAAGACAATGGTCAGACTGGATCACGAGGTTCTGCATACAGATTTTAGAAGCCTCATTTTAGGAGGAATGTTAATCTGTTGGAATGGATGTAAAGAACAAGATTAGTCAGGGGTACAAAGGACATTTTTAACAAGAAAGACTGGAGTTCTGCAAATTGCAGTGTCGGGAAGCTAGACATCTGTGAGGATATCTGATTGGCACATTTAGCACATTAAATGAGTTTAGTAAACTAAATCCTGATGGTGTCCTTACTCTTTCTCAGCAACACATAAGGGGTTGTAGATTTAAGCTGGTATTTATTAAATCTCCCAAACAATGGTTGAACAACATTTTTAGCATAAAATTAACTGGTATCCCCACACTTGACAGTTCCCTAAGGTGAATCTTTGTGAGAAGCAATATTTTTGTATTATTTTCTAAAAAAAAACATACAAAAATATTGCTGGTGGTGGAAAATTTTTGGTAATAGTTTTTAATTAAGGCATAAAAATGCACTAAAATAATCGAACTTTATCCTGAGGAGAAAAGCAGTGTTGTACAGTACAAAAAAATAGTAGTCCAGTAAATCAGAATCTTTTATAATGAGGAATTTTAACTTTCCAGATGTTGACTGAAATTTTTGGGTTAGTCACTCACACACTAGCAAGCGTTTTGTAGATTTCCTGGATGACTGTTTTCTACAGCAGCATGTTAGGGAGGCAAGAAGAGGAAGCATTTATCTGGTTATCAGTAGTGACTACCTTCATTAAGAATCTGCAGGTAAAAGACTCACTAGTTGACAGCAATCACTGTGTACTGATGTGGGGGGTTTACTTGAAGTTGTAACTACCCCTAACTTCCATCAGGGGTATTTACATCTTTATTTAATCCCCCCTCCCCGGCGCCTCCATAGCCAGGTGGGAAGGAGCAGCAGTGAGTACGACACGCTTCTTGATTAGACCGGGGTTCGAGCCCGTCACCACCAAATACGGAGGATGCGGAAAGGTCAAGGAATGACCACCGCATATCCTGGAGCAATATGGCCTTAGTTGCTAATGCTCCTAAAAACCAAAACAACAACAACAATCCCCCCCCCCAAAAAAAAAAGAAAGAGAGAGAGGGGGGTGTCACCTGGAAGAAAGTCTAAAGGGTCAAGTCACTCCACAGGATTGAAGCAAAAAAAGTTTCCAAGATAACTAGCAGATTCAGGAGATTCAATAATTGGCCCTGGTTACTGTAGGGGGACTAAACTGAAGGGTCTTTTCTCTCCAAAAAAAGCTTTGATTGCAGCCCTGGGTGCCAAGCGAGTGTAACTTTATCTGTGCATTTACTGTGATTTTCTAAAAGGTGAATTATAGTTATCTTTTACGTTTCTCTCCTTAATATATCCATTTTTTTAATAGCAGCTCATTTACTAGAAGTACTTATACAGAGCAAGGAAGGAAAGTAACATTTCTTTATTTTTCATATTTTATTAGACTAACTCCTACTAATTTTGCTTGGTCACACCGGGCACTGCTGCCTCACTGTGGGCAGGGCCGGTAACGTTAGCAGAAAAGTTCATATGCCAGGGACTAAAAGGAGCCAGCATGGAACAAAATATGTTTCCAACTTTAGAGCCATCAAGCCGCCAGACAGACACAGAAAATGACCATGATTCGTTGCAAGTAAAGAGGTGTTTTTTTTTAATGAAACTCCCAAACATGAGAGGTATTAGAACGTATAGTACTTAGTACCGTGCTTGGGTTGGAGGTTGAGAAGATGAAAGAAGATATTTGTTGACATTAGACTTGAACTTTTGTAGACTGTAATTTTCAGGAAATACGTATGAAGGACGGTTGTTCCAGAAAAGGCAGCTGAATGAATAAACGAGGAAGATGAAAAGTTGGTTCTGTGAGTTTGAAGTTGGACAGTAAATGGATGTTGGCTGGTGGCGACGTGTTCGGACTGTTTTGAAAGAGAGAGCGGGAATTAAAGAAGCCAATTCAGAAGAACAGTGCCTATGGAACTATCTGTAGAAAAGGCATGCAGCAGAAACAAGTACATCTATGAGACAGTGAGTGGAGAGACTCTGTTAGAGAGAAGCCATTAATTAACATAACTGCCCTCTTCTGAATGGAATCTAGAAGCTGAGAGAGGTTTTGGGGGCACCACCCCAGATGTGGGAACAGTATTCCATAGTAGCACAGATTTGCGATTTGTACAGAGTTGAACAGCTGTTTGGAAGAAAAGTAATGCCGTAAATGAAAGAGAAAACCAAGTTTTTTAGATGCACAGGAAGCAGTATTTGTAATGTGCTTGTGCCAAGAGAGATTAGAAGTCAGGGTAATCCCCAAAAGAGATATATCAACTTGCCTAGAAATCGGAGTGTCACCAAAGATAAGCATAGGAACAGAAGAATCCTTTTTGCAAGATATAATACAAGACTGAGTTTTAGAAGGATTGAAATCAACTAAGTTGTCTTTGCCTCACTGGAGAATTACACGGAGATTGGCATTTAAGGAATTGGTAGTGGATATTCGAGAAGTTGAAGCTGATTGAGCAGGGCAAGGTTTCTCAAAATGGAAAGTGGAATGCAATGTGCTATCATCGGCAAAACTGTGGATAGGATTTCCAGTCAATGGAAGAAGGTCATTAACACGTTGAATGATGACTACGCGTTAATTCATATTTGGTGATCTGGCCCAGAACACTAACAGTTAACTCGGACTGGTATGACTTGTCGTTCAGGCGCAGCTATGAGTATATTCGCAGCAAATATGTGCAACTGATGGACAGTTGGCTTCTGGGATAAGAATGAAAAATCACCCATGGCATCAGAAAACAGAATTTATGGACAAAAAAAAAATATATTTTCTTCATGCAAAGAGATAGCTTCTCTTAGTGCACTGGACAGTAATAGCCTGTTCCGTGGCGTTTTTTTATTTCTCATACATACTCGAAACGACTTGGTCGCCCCTTTTTTTTTTTAGTTGGTGGTATAGCCAACTGAAATTCTAAATAATGAATTTTATGTTCAGTCCTAATCTTCTTGGAATGTTTCCAATTTTTTCTCCAATCGAAGAATGGAAAAAACTTTTCCATCAAGTTACGGGTTCCACCAAAAAATGCATGAAATTCAGAGAAACCCGTAACTTGACAGAGAAAAGGATGTATGCGTTATGCATGTTTCTATAATATATAATGCAGTTTTTTTTTTCAGACATCTGATGGTTTTCCTTTATGCTAAATAATACGAGAGTATTTGATCCGAACGATCTATAAGCCAGAACCGTATGACTCATCAAAAAGCTCTTCAAATTCCGAGTCACTCATATTAGCATAGAACTCAAGCTCTTCAGTCAGTGGTCTCTTCTTATCCATGTTTAGGTTCTTTTTTTTTTTTTTTTTTTACAAAAAAAAAAAAGTCTGAAATGCGTAATTAAGTACTAAATACAATGTACATGACAAAGTCTGTGCCACTGCAGCGGATTTATGCACAGCACAGATTGATATACAGAGAATTCTGCAAGTTACAACACGTCGAGTTATCTTGTAGTTGGCTGCTGTGAAGAATTTTCTATTACATACACCTACTACGAGATAATTCCCGAGGCTTTTTTTTTTTACAATAATAAGATTTTTTTAAATGAGTTTTGGTGATGAATATATATTATAATTTGGGTTTTGAATAATTTAGCATGCCTAACTCAAATTGGTGTCGGAGACCAGTTTACCCAAATAAGCATTGGCAGTCAACGTGTTAATATACAAGAGGAAAAGAGTGGGGAAAAGAAATGAACCTTGGGAGACACCAGCATTAGTGGAGAAGTTAGAAGACAGAGAGCCATATACCATCACCCTCAGTGAGTGATCAAAGAGAAAACTGGATAACCAATTACAAAAAACAGTTGGAAAACCTCATAAGATGGAAGTTTGTTTAGAAGACCTTTATGCCAATCACGATCAAAAGCCTTTGAGATGTCAAGAGCAACTGCTTGTGTTTCACCAAACTTTTCCATTGAATTTGTCCATAAATGAGTAACATATCACCAGTGGATCAACACTGACGGAATCCATACTGGCGATTGTTGATCAGATGGAAAGTTTCTAGGTAGTTTAAGAGTTGGCGGTGAATTGATTTCTCCATTATTTTAGAAAGAGGAGAAGTAATTGCAATAGGGTGATAATCGGATGGGAGGGATTTGTCACTCTTTTTAGGAACTGGCTGGATATGAACAAATTTCCAAGAAGGAAAAACACCTTTCGAATAAGAAAGTGAAAAAAGGCGGCAAAGAACACTAGTAAATTCAGGAGCACAGGTTTTGAGAACAAGTGGAGAAATACCATCAGGACCTAGAGCTTTCTTTGCATCAAGATTTGTCAAAATCCTTCTGACATTGTTTTGACGGAAGACCACAGGAGGCATTGAATGGAGGTTGTTGGGAATGGTGGGAGGTGTTTTACCAAGATCATTAATACATGAGTTGGAAGAAAAATGGGATGCTAGTAGGTCATCTTTATCGTTGGCTGAAGTGACAACAGAATCATCTGGTTTTGAAAGGGGTGGGAGCAGAGATGGGCAAAAGTTGAGACCAGAATGCTTGGCTACCATTATTAGGGCAAGAAACAAGTTTTCTACCCTTATTAGTCTGTTCAAAATCTAGTTTCGACTGATTAATAACTGCTTTACAATTGTTGCGAGCTTTGGTGTAGGCAGAAAATGAAACTGAAGAATTGGAAATAAGACAATTATGATAAATGTGCCAATAAATGTGCTAAGGCTGTTCAAGTTCTTCTCTTGAACAGCTAGCACATTTATTGGAAAACCAAGGTTTAGATAAAGTACGAGATTTTAAAGTGGAATGTGGGATAAAGGATTCCATTCCTGCAAGAATAATTTCACTGACACGATCTGAGCAAACGTTGACATCAGAACTTTTGAAACAGTAATCCGATCAAGGAAAAGACGAAAAGAAGTCTCGCAGGTCATCCCATTTTGGATTATTGTAATGCCAAACAACACGAGGTTGGGAATAGTCATGAGATAAAGGTTCCATTGGAGAAGAGACAATCACCAATTTGTGATCTGAAGTGCCTAAAGGACCTCTCACTTCGACCGTGTACTTAGAAGGGTTGTTTGTGAGAAAAAGATCAAGCGTATTGGCTGTATGATTAGGATTGTCCGGTATTTTTGTAGGTAAATGAACAATCTGTGCAAGATCATTGGTAATTGCAAAAGCCTCAGCATCTCGACCAGCTGGGTCAGTGTGACTAGAAAATGGAAGCCAGCTGGAGTTGTGAACATTAAAAATCACCAAGGAAAATTACCTCACTGTTAGGAAAGTTGGACTGGAGAAAGTCAAATTGCAAAGAGAGGAAGTCAAAGAGCACCAAGTGATTAGTGGTGTTGGGAGAACGGTAGAGACAACAGATCAATTTGGCGCAATGAGGTAGAGAGATTTTAAGCCAGAGAAGATCGAAAAGAGGAGATTCCAAATTACAAAGTCTCTGACAGGGAATATCGGAACGGACATATGCACAAGTATCACCTTTGAGGCGAAAGGAATCATACGGTGAATAATTTTGGCAATGGAGATGAGCAGTAGTTAAACAACCGGTAACTGAGATTGTGTCAGAAAAAGTACATGGGGTTTGGAAGACTGCAAGTGGAAATGGGCATCATTGAGATTAGAATTGAGACCACATATATTTGTGAAATGAACTAGGAAGTGTTTGGGAGGTTTACATCTTTTTACAGATAAGCTTAAGGTCGAAAATCAATCCCTCGGTGACAGACTTGCCTGCATTCTTAATAATGCACTCACTATCTGAACAGCCTCTCAGTAAGCTATCCCCCTTTCTAATTCAAAACACCTGGAAAGAATTGCAGGGTCTCCCAAGACGGTTAAGAGACTGCAATCAGGGGACTTAGTTATTGAAACTCTAAACTGCAGGCACTCTGAAAGAATGCTAAAAATGACAACTTTCGCTGGTATTCCAGTGAAAGTAACTCCACATGCAACCCTAAATACATCAAAGGGTGTAATATCTAGTTGGGACCGGATGAATGTGTCGGAGGAGGAAATTAAATTAGAGCTTCAGGAACAAAATGTAATTGCTGTAAAAAGAATTATGATCAAAAGAGACAATATTCTCACACCTACGAGAAATATCATTCTCACCTTTAACAGTCCATGCCTACCCATATCAGTAAAAGCAGGATATCTTCTTTGCTGCACCAGTCCTTTCATACCCAATCCATTGAGATGTTATAAATGCCAAAAGTATGGCCACTCTCAAACGACATGCAGAGGGAACCCAGTTTGTCCCAACTGTGGATTCTCCGATCACATTCAAAGTGATTGTTCGGCGGAAAAAAATGATCTGTCTCAACTGCAAAGGCAACCATCCTGCCTACTCTAAGACATGTGAGAGGTGGAAAACAGAGAAAAAAATTGTGAAATATAAAGTTGAAAACAGAATTAGTTATCATGATGCAAGAAAATTAATTGCACCCAGTATACCTAACCGTACCTATGCCAATATTGCAAAAAAATATCAAACCATTGCCACACAAACTGAAGTTACCGTTCCATCAAACACATCAAACTCTGACTGGGCTCTGGCTGTTCTCTCTCAGCAATAGTCCATTGCCGTTAAGCACTCAGACCAAGCAATTAATACGTTTCTGACAATACTAGCAAAATCTCAGTCTCTGCCAGTGAATGCCTCTACTTCAAATAATCCTAATTCAACTTCAAAAAAGATTATTCAGGACATATCGATGGATGCAGAGTACCCATCCAAAAAGGAAGATCCGATTCTAGAAATATTTGCAGAAGAAGGGGTGGACACCGGTCTCCCTTTCCAAAAAGAGACAAGCCGAAGTCTTATGGCGTTCAGCCATAAGACAGCCACGTCAGGTACATCTTCTTCTAAATTCAAGTAATGCCCTACATTTTGCAGTGGAATTGCAGGGGCTTTCATGGCAACATTGACGACATTCAATATTTAATTAACCGCTACTCTCCAGTTGGTTTCTTCCTGCAAGAAACCTGTTTAACTCCTCAAATCTCTGTTTCCATAAAAAACTACTCGATCTACAGACGAGATCAGAATACATCCGATTCTGCTCGTGGTGGTGTCACCATTTTGATTAGCTGAAAGATTCCGTCTAGGCAAATCACTCTCCAAATCGAAGTCGTTGCTGCGCGTCTGATTACTCAGATTGCTTTAACACTAGTCTCAGTTTATCTTCCACCAAATCATACTTACTCTTATTTTTTATTATTATTGTTATTTTTGAATTTTTTAGGAGCATTAGCAACTAAGGCCATATTGCTCCGGGATATGCGATGGTCATTCCATGACCTTTCCGCATCCTCCGTATTTGGTGGTGACGGGCTCGAACCCCGGTCTAATCAAGAAGCATGTGCTATGCACTGCTGCTCCTTCCCACCTGGCTACGGAGGCGGCGGCCTTACTGTTATAATGACCTTTAAAAACTTTTAAGACAGTTCCCTCCCCTGTCTGCTTGCTTGGGAATTTCAATGGCCACCATCCTTTATGGAGTTTATCTAAATTAGACTGGCGCGGCCGACTGATTGAAAGTTTACTGGAAAAACAAAACCTCACTCTTCTTAATAGTGGCTCGCACACCCATATACAGTTACCAACTGGACAGACTTCTCCAATTGGCCTATCAGTTTGCTTCCTGATACTGTTTTCAGTCATGCAGTGGTCCGCTCTGGATGATTCCATGGGCAGTGATCATCATTTTCCAATTGTCTGTAATCTGATGACTACACAACCACCATTAGACCAACCCTGCAGGAAATGGAAATTCTCTAAAGCCAATTGTGCCAAATTTCAGTCAGCAATCACTCTTGACCAAAAAACTATTCAACTACAGCCATAGATGAAGTTACTCATTATGTCACATCCTGTCTCTTAGTTGCAGCTATGTACTCAATCCCATTATCAAATCCCCCAAACCTACAGCATTTCAACTACTGGTGGAATTGAAGAGTGCACAAAAGGAAAGAAAGAAAAAAATAAAGCATTTAATTTATTCTGTCGATCTCCAACCACAGCTAATCTAATTAGCTACAAGAAACTAAGGGCAAAAGCACGTTACATTCAAAAGCAAGCCAAGAAAGATTCTTGGGCTCGGTTCGCATCTACTATCAATAGAAACACTGTCTCCAGATTAATATGGAAGAAAATTAGACAGCTTTCTGGGAAGTTTCCAACTGTTACTTCCCCAATTCTTTCCTGCTGTGGGCAAGAACTCTCTGCTCCTCTAGATATAGCCAATGCCTTGAGCAAACCTTTACTCAAATCTCAGCTGCATCAAACTACACTTTGAAATTCCAGAAAATTAAGGCTGCCACCGAACAGAGACCTATCAACTTTCAAACCTCACTATCACTTCCATATAAACAGCCTCTTCAATATTGTGAACTTTTGCAGGCCATCAGAACAATACGAAACGGTGCCTCTGGGCCACATGGCATATATTATGTCATGCTGCAGCATCTCGATGACAAAAACTTATAACTACTTCTAGTCTTTTTTAACCTGATCTTCCTGGAAAATATTTATCCAACTTCTTGGCACCATGCTACAGTTTTGGTGTTTTTGAAACCTGGAAAAGATCCCTCTAGTCCTAATAGTTACAGGCCAATCTCTCTGTCAAGTTGCTTTGGTGAAATTCTTGAAAAAAATGATCCACAGTTTACTCACTTGGATCATTGAAAGTCAACATCTACTGAGTAATTGTCAACATGGCTTTCGCAAAAACAGATCCTCCTTAGATCTGATGATCAAGGCTGAATCTGAAATTTGCAATGCCTTTGTGAAAAATGAACACCTTGTTATGATCTCCATCGATATAGAGAAGGCATTTTATACTACCTGGTGATATGGCATTCTCAGTGACCTGCATAATCTTGGTCTACAAGGCAACCTGCCTATATTTATTAGGAACTTCCTCTAGAGCTGCTCTTTCCAAGTTCAATACCAAAACTCCTTTTCTACATTCTCTTAGGAAGAAGGAGTGCCATAGAGGTCGGTATTGAGCACAACCCTATTTGCCCTTAGAACTGATTCCATTATTAAAAAACTTCCAAATACTGTGGAAGCCTATCTTTATGCTGATGGTCTCTCTATTTCTTGCCATTCTCTGAACATGAAATCTATTGAGCGGCAATTGCAAATGTCACTCATACAAAAGTGGGCCGAGTTCAATGGATATCGTCTTTTCCATCAGAAAACAGAAATTGCGATCCACTTTTGCAATCAACGTAAATCTCGTATAGACCCTGAACTTCGGATCAAATTCCACCATCCTGATTGCCAACAATATTAGATTCTTGGGATTTATTCTTGATAGCAAGTTAAACTTCTTTGAGCACATTAAATCAATACACACTACCTGTCTGAAAAAGTTGAACATGCTAAGAGCTTTATCTGCACTGTCTTGGGGAGCAGATAGCACAACTTTGCTGCTCTTATATAGGGCACTGATTAGATCCCGTTTAGATTATGGTGCCCCAGTTTACGATTCTGTCCAAAAGAGTGTTACACTGGCTCGACCTGTATAACACAATGCGCTGTGGATTGCTCTTGGTGCATATAGGACATCTCCAACTCAGAGTCTATACAGCCCCCTCTACCTTCACAGAAGAATGTTACTACTTAAATATGCAGCCAAAATACAAAGTTGTTCTCTGTATCCCATTCAGCCCTACCTCTTTAATCCACATTTCACAATATCTATTTAAATAAACCAAGTAAAATACAACCAGCAGGCCTATGGCTCCTTGAAATATCACAGAATTGGACTGTTCCTCTCCACAATAAGCAGCAGATAAAGAATTATTCTCACCCACCATGGACTCCCTTTCCTCATCCGACTTGTGATACTTATTTTCTCCAATGTGGAAAGAACCGTCTACAGACTATGAATGTGCAACAACTGCATGCTAGCCATTACTCAAAGCTATGTAGAATTTTTACCGATATATATACGGATGGTTCCAAGTCTCATTCAACTGTTGGTGCAGCAGCAGTGTTTCCTTCTGCTATCATATTAGCTTCTCTTCCACCTGAGTACAGCAACTTTTCAGCAGAACTATATGCAATACAATTAGCCCTAGAAAATTTAACTCTTCACCCATCCACAAAATATTTGGTTTTTACTGATTCTCTCAGCTAAATCAGAGCAATGCAGAAGCCCTCTCATAAGGATCACCCTATTTTAAATCATACCAGGAATTTGCTGTTGAAAATTGAAATTGCCAACAACTAGTAAACATTCAGGCATTAAAGAAAATGAATTGGGTGATATTTCTGCTAAAAATCCATCAACTTTAGACTTAACCTATGTCTTTATTCCAGCCTCTGATTATAATATCATAATTTAAGCAGCATACCATGCACAATGAACAGAGCTCTGGTATAACCAAACAAGTAATAAACTTTTCCAATTGAAGCAAGACCCAACATTTTGGCATTCAAGCATTCAGACAGTTCAGTGAGAAGAAGTGGTACTTGCACGGATTAGAATAGGCCATACTTATCTGACTCACCTTCATCTACTCACAGGCGTTGATCCTCCTCAGTATCCACACTGCTCAGAACATCTAACATCAAACATATTTTGATTGACTGTCCACACTACCAACAGCGTTGAACTTGAATATTTCACTCTCTGGCTAATATCTGAGAACTGATGACATTAAATAATATCATTGGAGAGGAGGCAAATATTAAGGAACTTTTCTGTTTTTTTGAAACAAATTGGAATTTATAAACAAATATGATTAGTTTGAGCTGAAATGAAATTGAACTGGCTTCACAATTATTTTTTAATATTCCTGTGAATAGGCACACTATAGCTGTGGCTATAGTGTGCATTAAACACTAATATCATTGGAGAGGTTAAATAATATCATTGGAGAGGAGGCAAATATTAAGGAACTTTTCTGTTTTTTTGAAACAAATTGGAATTTATAAACAAATATTTTTTAATATTCCTGTGAATAGGCACACTATAGCCACAGCAGCTTGTGCTGCTGTGGCTATAGTGTGCCTTAAACTTATAGTGTGCACACTATAGCCACAGCTATAGTGTGCATTAAACACTAATATCATTGGAGAGGTTAAATAATATCATTGGAGAGGAGGCAAATATTAAGGAACTTTTCTGTTTTTTTGAAACAAATTGGAATTTATAAACAAATATGATTAGTTTGAGCTGAAATGAAATTGAACTGGCTTTACAATTATTTTTTAACATTCCTGTGAATAGGCACACTATAGCCACAGCAGCTTGTGCGCCATTTAACACCCACACCCACCCACCCACCCACCCATGCTTTGATTGCAAAATCCTTCAGCAGTTGGGATATTTTCTTGTGTTCCGAAAGTTTTCCTCATTTCAGGAGACAAACTCCTTGAAGCTGGCAGTAATGGATGCCTAACGTCATCTTAGTTGTAACATGAGTGGAGCTTGTGGGCCCATTCTTCCTGTCAACTGCAGAGGTATTGGTCAGTGTCAGAAATTCCAAGTCTGATGAGCCTAGCATGGAAAGAGTTATGTCTGGTCAGGAGGTATGAAATGTATATACAGTCAATTCCGGTTATTTGAGACACATCAGAACTAGTGAATTTTGGCCTGATTAAGTGGCTGCCTCAATTATCCGAAGTTTGATGTAAATAGTTAAGAATACAATGGACTCCGCTTTACAATTGGTTCACTGTACAATCAAATCACGTTATGATGGACTTACCATAGTAAAGTACTGTTCACTATATGATGTGTAAGCGCCGGTCATTGTGATCACGTTTATGAATTGAATTTTAATTCTATTAAAAAAGCGATTCTAATTAGCAAAAATAGGAGGAATATTATCCACAGGCTATAAAAGTAAATCTATATTAAGTACAAATTTACCCTTTATTACCTTACCAATTAAAAAATTAAACGATACGTGAAAATCTGAAGAATATATGTGATAACCGGAATAATTAATACGTACTGTAATATGTACATACTAACTAATTGACATTTCTGTTCACTGACATTTGTGGGTGGGGGTTAAAATTTAAAACAGTAAAAAGATAAGCAGTCGATAACAAAGAACTCAGTACACACAAATTGAAAGCAACACGATATGTGCAAGTGAGAATGGAGTAACAAGTTACGAAGCTTTAAAAATAGGAATGAAGAGAAGATTCTGAAAATTAATTTTTTTTATATGATTGAAGATTTTGTGGAAGTGTAAACACATTTCACCATAATAACCCACAGAATTCTAGCTGTCACTATTATCGCAAATTCAATAAGATCGAGTTTACTATCTGTTTATGAAAAATTGCACTAACAGAAAATTCCAATAAACAGGTGACTGCTAATTGTTTTATGGTTGTGACCTCCAGAAATCCGACCGAACCACGTGGTACGGTCGGAGACAATAGTAGGGTAATCTCCAGTGCTGCAGTCTCCTGCCCTGATTAAACAGCATGTAGTTCCAATTAAGCGAAGTAAACCCTGGCTACTTTCTCAATTGGGTTCTGTTTTTTAAGATTTGCCCCAAATAAACGGCTGCCCCGATTAACCTGTGGCCCAAATAACTGGAATCCACTGTATTGATAGAAAACCATTTCCTGCTTTCTTCATTTATGGTATAGTGAACATTAGGAAAGAAGGACCTAGTAACAGCACCCTTTCTAGAAAGAGACCAGCACTCTTGTCACATAACTATCAGGTCATGCCAGCATCTTTTTTTTTTTTCTACCTTTGTGTCTATTGTCTGTAGCCTAGAAACTAAGGGAATATTTTTTCTAATATAGCATAATCCAAAACGAAGATCTATGGGTATTGTTCCTGAGAGAAATTGTAGGGCTAGAGTAGATGGCATTCTGCAGGCTGCAGTGATGGTAAGAAGCATTGAAATGCAATTTATTCTGACAGCTGATGATTTTGACATGATGAACCAGGCTGCCACAGTAAATGTAACAATAGGAATGAAGACTGCCTTGTAGAATAAATTTAAAGTTTTCTTGTCTAGACCACAATCACATTTAGAGATTGATCAGCATGCTAGTATAGCTCTTGAATTTTTTTGCCATATGTTTTATATGCAGGAGGAAAGAATGCTTGTTGTCAAGGATAACTCCAAGATGCTTTGATTCAGAAACCACTGATATTAGAGGCACTTAGAGGCACTATTTATCTTAACAGATGGAGGATTATTCTGATTTAACTTGTTGATACTAAGTATATATTGCTCAAACCAAAATTAACATTTGATTTTGATTTGAGGAAGATAATTTGATTTGCACAGTCCAAAGATAGAGGTCAGTGAATACCTTATTAGCTCTAATCTTTACTTCACCCTTTGAATTTCATTGGGGAGGTACTGTCAGGTCACTGGTATACACTATTTGATGGATTTTTCAAATTGGTTGTTATGCCAAGCCAGCTGTTTGCAAGAGTTTCAGTAGGTAAATCTACTATGCATTTAAAAGTCAGCCATCCAATATAAATAGTATTAGTACTGGCCATATGGTGCAAGGAAGCCTATGGCTTCCTTGCACCATATGGCCTGCACCAGCCAAAAAAATAATAATAATAAAATAAAACAAAAAATATATAAAATAAAATAATAAGAATAAAAACAAATATATATATATATATATATATAAGAAGAATATTAAAAAAAATAATAATAATAAAAATTAATAAGAGAAAAGGAAATGGCCAATGTAGGCTAAAGAGAAGGGTTTTGCTTTTGTAAAGGTGAGACTACAAGGGTGTCAGACAGTTTTTAAATTCTATACAGAGGGATGAACTGATAATGTTACCAATGGTGAATTCTAAATGGTGAGCCTTCAGGGATTTAATCTTGTGGAGGCTACTAGGCTCTTCATTCCAATTATGAAATACTGTTCAAGGTTCAGGCCTAAATGGATGTCAGATGAGTTAATGAGGCTTGTGGCAGAGAACAAAAATGTATGGGATGCATATAAATTATCATGTGACACAGACACCTATGGCAGGTATAAGCTTGTCTGTAATCATGTCACAAAGGAGGTTAGGCAGGCGAAGGCAGATTACGAGAAATCTTTAGAAAAGGATGCAAAGAAAAACAGCAAACAGTTCTTTACTTATGTAAACTCTAGAAGGAAAGGGATGAATCAGATTGGACCACTTAACATGGATGGGTTGACTATTGATGATCATGCTCAGGTAGCTTATAAACTGAATGAGTATTTTGCATCTACATTCACACATGAGGAGTCATCAAATGAGGGGAATGCCAGAAGTTTATCAAACTCTAACAGGGAGCTAAGTGATTTTGTAATAACTGAGAGCAAGGTGGAGGAGAAATTGTTGAAGTTAAACATAATCAAGACACCTGGGGTGGATGGGATCTGTCCAATTATATTAATGGAGGCAGCAAAGGAAGTAAGCAATCTCTTAGCCATAATTATGAGAGCTTCCTTGGACTCAGGGGAGGTCTCCATGAACTAGAGGTGTGCAAATGTATCACCAATTCACAAAGGGGTTCAAAAGGTGACACAAGTAACTATAGCACTGTTAGTTTAACTTGTGTTCTGCAGAAAATATTGGAGTCACTGGTTAAAGAAGCATTGCAGGATCATCTAGACAAGACTGCAGTAATAGTTAAGACACAGCATGGGTTTGTTGAAGGAAGGGCTTGTCTGACCAATTAGATTGAATACTATGATGTGGTCACAAAGGAACTGAATCCCAAAAATAATTTTGATATCATATACTTGGATTTCAGAAAAGCTTTTGATACTTTTGCACATGGAAGACAGCTGTACAAATTGGAGGGGTATGGCATTAAGGGTAAGTTGCTACAATGGATAAAGTGAGGTTGAGTGGGAGCCTACAGAGAGTGGTAATCAATGGACACTGCTCTTCGTGGACAAAAGTTATTAGTGGAGTTCCTCAGGTTGCAGTGCTGTGCTCATTGTTGTTTTGTGTATTCATCAATGATATTGATGAAGGTATATTAGGATTAATGTCCAAGTTCGCAGATTACACAAAGATTGGAAGGGTTGTTAATGACAGTAAAGACAGTATGCTACTCCAACTGGATCTAGATAAGTTGGGCAAATGGGCTGAGAAGTGGCAACTGAAGTGTAACATTGACAAATGCAAAGTATTGTATATTTATACCAATAACCCAAGAGAATCATACCAACTACGTGGTACTACACTCAGGGAAGTGGAAAGTGAAAAAGACCTAGGGGTAATTGTGCAGTCAAATATAAAATTCGCTACACAGTGCAGACAAGCTTCCAGGTCAGTCATGGTGTTTTGTCAGTGATATATGGGAATTTTGTTAGCAGAGACAGGGAGGTGATTATCCCACTGTACAAGGCAATGGTCAGGCCACACCTGGAGTACTATGTACAGGTCTGGAGGCCTCATTTTAGAAAGGATGTAGAGTTGCTAGAACGAGTACAAAGAAGGGCAACAAGATTGGTGAGGGGAAAAAAGGGATGCTCTTAGCAAGAAAGGCTTAAGTTCTGCAAATTTCAGTGCCTGGAGAGTAGGTACCTGCGAGGTTATCTTATTGAGGTGTATAAGGTCTTGAGTCAGTTGAGGAAGCTGAATGCTGATGGGATTCTTCCTCTTGCTCAGATTACTCACCTGAGGGAGCATAGATTCAAATTTAGGAAAGACAGTTGTAGAATAGATTTGTGGAAATTTGTCTTTAGCCAGCAGGTGGTAGATTGGTGGAACAGAGTTCCATCTTTTGTTGTGGAAGTTGATAGCCTAAATAAATTTAAGGCTGAGCTGGACAGTCATTTGAATGAATGGAGGGGGTGAAATGGGAGGGTTTTTTTTTTGTTTGGCTGATTCTACATAAGCTTACTTTCTTGCATCTTGTGCCTCTATTAATGCTAATGCTAATTTCCCTTGGCGCCTCTGTAACCAGGTGGGAAGGAACAGCAGTGCGTAGCACACGCTTCTTGATTAGAGTGGGGTTCAAGCCTGTCACCATCAAATACGGAGGATGCGGAAAGGTCAGGGAATGACCACCGCATATCCCGGACCAATATAGCCTTAGTTGCTAATGCTTCTAAAAACCAAATAACAAACATAACAAACAGATAATTTCCCTCCTCCCTTAAGCAATTATCCAGCTGACCTTTGAATTTACACAGACTGTCAGCCTCTACAATTCCAGCTATCGGTATTATCGCAAATGCAATTAGATCGAGTTTAGTACCAGTTTATAACAGATTCCACTAGCAGAAATGCAACTGGAAATTGTTTTTATTGTTTTATGGTAGTAACCTCCAAAAATGTGCTTTAGTAAAATGAGGTGTTAATAGTGTATCTCTGCCTTTATGGTGTTGTTTATTCAGTTGCTACTTGCACACCGCTTTGTTTATGTGTATCAAGCATGCCTCCTCATTTTGTAATTGTGCTTTATTCCCTAAAAATGAGTAAAATACTTAAAAGGTGTGAAAAGGAAGCATCTTGGTGAAGACAGTACAGATTCAGAGAGAAAAAGAAAAGCAATATCGATAAACAGAGGCGGACTGGGTCAAAAATTATTACCCGGGAAAATTTGTAATGGCCTCATACTATGGTCTATGGCCAAATCACACCGGCCTCCAGCCCACCGAGGTTTCTCTGGTAAGGATTATGGCCAGTCCATAGAGAAAAAAAATATGAAATTGTGAAACGCTTTGAGCGAAAAGAAAGACCATGTGATATTGCATGTGCTATAAGCCTAAATGAGGCAACGCCGAGAATTAGAAAGAATGCAGAGAAAATGTAAACTCTCAAAGCAGGAACAACTCAAAGTGCAATTTAAATCAATTAGATCAAGACACAAAGAATTGAAAGAGAACAAATTTGCTTATGATAGAAGCAAAAGCATTAGCAATATTTTATTACGTAATAGTTGTAATAAAATACGTAAGTATTTTATTACAATTATTTATTGTGTTTGGTAATGTTTTGGTTACAAATGTGTGTTCAATCTTGGGTAGTCGGCACCTAACCCTATTTTTCCCATAGGGCCTGTTGTTTATATTGCATGATTTTACATTGCATGATGGTTTCTAGGAACACATCTATCATGCTATACCAGGACTGACTGTACTTCTATTTATTTAATTTTGTATTAAATATCCCCACCATCCTCTATATCAGGCGCGGCCAACTTAATTTTTGATGAGATTTATTTTTTTTCTTTCTTCAAAATGTGCCACGATCTACCTTCTCAAGAATTTCATTGCACATGATGAAAAAAGGTATTCAACACATTGAAAAATATTGTTTATAAATTTTAAAATTAAATACAATTCAGAAATCTTATTTTAAATTCATACATATTTAAAATTTTAATTTGTGTGAAGTTCGTGTCTTTGTGTCATATGCCAAGCTTTCAAAATCTGATATACTTGTGATAAAGCCAACCGTAAAGAATTTTCCGTATGAGAACAGAGATTCTTCGTCTTTTGTTTCAAATACGAAAAGGCCGATTCACATAGATATGTGGAACCAAAACAGCAATTTAAAGATTCGCTGAATTTTTTTACATTTCTGTACTTCTCTTGGCAAACATATTTCCAAAAGTCTTTTTCTGATGATCTGGCTTTTAGGTAGATATCATTTCGCAATGTAATAATTTCATTTTCAAGTAATATTTTCTCCATCTGAAAAATCTCAGCGTTTTTTTTTTTTTTTTTTTTTTTTTTGCAATTTGTTTCCTATAAAAGTCAACATTAAACGGATAAGAAATATATTGAACAATGTCTTCAATTGTTTTAAAATCACTGAATCTGGTTTCAAAATCATCCACAACTTTCTCAATTTCAGAAACATATTTCTTACTATTAAATTCAAAGACAGGATATTTTTGCAAATGACCTTGCATATTTGCAAAATGATTGGTTTTTTTCTTCTTTGAGATCCTTAGCTGTTGCCAAAAATTGATATTTATATGTAGAAATACTACTTATCAGTGTGTTGAAGTAAGTGCCTTTCTAAATTTCCTTTTATGGGTATAGCCACGGAAGCATTGCAAATCAAACAACAGTTTTCTTTTATTATTACAAAAAAAGTATTTTACTTCCCACTCTTGATGAAAATGATACATTTGCTCTTTTTCGTAGTACTAATTTTAAATCAAAGGTTATAAGTTTGTCCAGTTATTAATATTAAGTAAGCTAAATAAGAATTTGACACATACACTATGCTTTCCACAACGTAACTGCGTGCATTTTCACTAGACAAGCCTAGGGCTGCTCAGCAACAAGAGTAGTCATGTGGTTCAACGGATTTGTAATAAGCATATATAGTGGGGCACATAATAATAATAATAATATTTAGATTTTGACTAATCTGTTTTTTTATATATTTAAAATTCGTTGTGATTGACCAAAATTAAAGCTGCGATCGACTTGTTGGCCACCCCTGCTCTATATAATAATATTACATAGAGTTAGTGCAACTCAGTTATTGGAGGAATGAACACATAACAGTTGTGTTCAATATAAATTTTTCTTCAAAAAAAAAAGAAAAAGACTTGGCTGTTCAAGTAGATTAAATATTGGGTTTACTTAATCCATTCAAAGCTTTAAACACCTCAGTCAGATTTCCTGTCAATTACATTGACATTGATTTACCAAGTAGAGGTCACCCATTGGCTGATGAAAAGCGAATAAGTTTTGAAACAGTTGTCGTGGCAATTGCTCTGACTTATAATGCATAATGGATTCGCCAGTTGGGTGATGCTATGCGAATTAAAAATATATTAGTAACTTAAGTAAAACCATGGATAACGGTATTTGTCTAAGGTAGAAATAAGACCAACTTAATCAATTTTTAGTGTGAACAGAACATTCCCTTTGATTGCTCTGTTGCCACTAAAGCTATCTGCCTGTAAATACAAGCAGATGTTAATCACAGTAATGCAGTTAACATCTGCTTGTATATCTGCTTGTATTTATTTAAGATTATTTCATTTCAGGTTTTTTTTTTTTTTTTTCTAAATTTGACAGAAATACATTGTTATTATTGTTTTGTTTGTATTGTGAAATTTCTGGCTTTGTTTTGTGACACTTTGTGTTTACTGTTTTTAATTTTTTTTAAGAAGTTTAAAAAGAAAGAGTGGGAGTGAGAGAAAGATTTTGCTCATTGAATTCTTTTTGCTATATAAAGTGCCATTTTAATTCCTTTTTATTTTATTTTTTTTCCATTTGTTTTCAGCAATGCTCATCTCTTAGTTGTGAAATTGGGAAATTTTATCATTGGATCAATGGAAAGGGATCCTAATCAGCCTACTGTTAAAAGCTTAGTGAAAGCTGGCAGTACAGAAGTAAGAAATTATTCTTTATCTCTATATATTCTTTTACTGTTTTTGTTGAATTAACAATTGAAACCATTAGCAAAAAATAATGCTGAGAAGAAGTGCTGTCATCAGTTCATCCCCCCCCCCCCACACACACATTTATAATGCAAACAAAAACATTAATATTTAGAATTTGATATAAAAATCTGAATGGATTTTTTCCTGCTTGAGATATATTCTTGCTTTTAATAGTTATTATCAGCTTGTAAATAATATTGGAGAAATAAATGTTTTTTCTGAAAAGTTTAGAAGGCTAATTAAATAGGGAAATTTTTCATACTGTTATTATAGTAGGGATAATTCATAAGATAGATTATAAAATTAGTTGTTCATTTATATCATTATGCCTCTGAAAACTTAAATTTGACATACAGGAACCACAGAACAAAAATTTATAGCTATTTAGTGTGAGAATATTATACAGGAGCTTTGCTAGGGGATGAGGAGGTGATTATTCTATTGTACAAGGAAGTGGTTAGGCTTCATTCTGAGTACTACATACAGGTCTGGAGACCTCATTTTAGGAAGGATGTGGAGTTGCTGGAATGAGTACAGAGAAGGGCAACAAGATTGGTGAGGAGAACAAATGGGTGGTCTTACCAAGAAAGGCTTCAATTCTGTAAGTTGCAACATCTGGAGGATAGGCACCTGTCAGGTGATCTGATTGAAATATTTAAGGCTTTGAATGAATTGAGCAAGCTCAATGCCAATGGATTTCTTCCTCTTGCTTAGGGGGGCCACTGGTAGCATCTCTCCTTCTTCCACATGGTGGGGCCAGTAACCTGGGGGAAAAGACAACCCTCAGGGCTAAAAGGAGCAGAGATGGAAACAAATGAATTTCCATGTTTAGAGCCAAAGAGCACTCAACAAAGTGAAAATCATGATACTGACCATGACTTCTCTCTCTCTCTGTCTCTCAAAGATAATGAAAAAAGACATTGGCAGGCAGGAATCTCCAGCATTCTCTGTCAACACAACCTGTGGGTAAGCTCCCTCCCTTCATCATTCAGAGATACCTTGAACATGCCGCAGGCTCACCAAAAATGGTGAAATGCCCCCAATCTGGAGATTTATTAATATATACCACTAATACTTGACACTCTGAACCTGAACTATTATTACGTCTGACCTCCTTGAGTGGAATCCCAGTTCAAATCATACCTCATACCACCCTCAATTCTTCAAAGGGTGAGATCACTGAATGGGATTTATTGAACGTTCCTGAAGATGAAATATTCCAGGAACTTAAAGATCAAAAAGTCACTCAGGCAGAAAGGATCATGATTCGAAAAGATGGCAATTTAGTCCCTACCCGGAGTATAATTTTAACTTTTAGTTCTCCAAACCTACCATCTTCAGTCGAGGCAGGATATTTAAACTGTCACCTTCTGCCATATATCCCAAACCCCCTAAGATGTTTTGAATGCCAGAAATTTAGTCATTCCCGACAGCATGCTGTGGAGATGCAAAATGTGGATGTAAAGCTCATACACGAACAGAATGTAAGGCACCAACTCCACAGTGAACTAATTGCAAGGGCAACCATCTGGCATACTCCAAAGACTGCTACCCCTGGAAGTTGTGGAAAAAAATATAAAAATATAAAATTGAAAATAAAGTTTCCTACCAAGAGGCAAGAAAACAAGTAAAATTAAGTACACCAAAATGCACTTATGTTTCTACTACTTACAATCACCAATCAGTAGCATGTGAGACAGCAGTGTCCATTCCTCCAGACACATCGATCTCAGACTGGGCTCGATCAGTCCTCTCGGTCCAGCATCCATCTCCACCAAAGGTAGTAAACCAATGTAGTAATCTACCACTGGCAGTTCCATCCCAAAGACTTCCCCATTGTCAAGCATTGGAGAATTTGCAAAAATCAGATCCAGTTGAGGTGAATCAATCTCACATATCAAGCATTGACACAGATGATACTACCAACTCAGAAGATCTGCTTGAAATACATGCAGATGATGATATGGAAGAGAGCAATGATTCAGGATGCCCAAATTTTCAAGGAAAGAAAAATCAAATCTCAACAGATATAAACAACCCATTCACAAAATACAGATAGACTCATCTTCCACTCACAAAACCAAACAATGGAATTGCAGAGGATTTCTCAGCAATATTGATGATATCTATGAACTAATTCACCATTACAATCCTGCTGCCATGTGCCTACAAGAAACAATTTTAACACCAAAATTCTCCATTTAAGTCAAAAACTATACTATCTTCAGTAAAGGTCGATCTGAAACTAACAGCCCAGCCTCCATGGAGGAGTAGCTAAACTTGTGGAATCACGAGTCCTCTCCAGGCACATTCCATTGCAAACACCATTAGAAGCTGTTGCTGCCCATATAGTAATTGGTATCACATTGACACTGGTCTTGATATAGCTTTTGCCAAATCAGGATCTAGAAAATCTTTTTTCTCTCAATTATTGTCTCCTATCTGTCTATTAGGAGATTTTAATGGACATCATCCATTGTGTGATTCTGTGGTCTCAGATGATGGACGTGGTGATCTTATTGAAATGCTACTTTACCGAGAGAATTTGACATTATTGAACACTGACTTACCCATTTACATCCATTTTCCTACTTGGTCAACCACTTCAGTAGATCTCTCAGTCTTCTCTCCGATCCTCTTCCCAACTATAGAGTGCACAGTGCATGACAATCCTCTAAACAGTGACCACTATTCACTGATTTGTAGCATTCAAACCACCCAGTCCAAACAAACAGAAACAAAAAGAAATGGAAATTTTCCGAAGCAAACTGGACAAAATTTACCAATCATCTATCTTTTGATGAGGATATCATTGAGCCTTCTGCTATTGACACCGCCACTGATCATATCACAATGCAGAAACTAACAGCTGCAACAGCCGTCATTCCATAGTGTCAAATAAGAAACCATCGGCATACCAATCACTGGTGGAATGGTGATTGTAACAAAGCGAAAAGAGAAAAAAATGCAGCATGCAACACCTTCCGCAAATATCCCACCACTGCCAACGGGCCCCGAGTGCTAAGCGAGTGATCAAAGCGAATTTAAAAGTGAACTTCAAAGCGACTTCTCCAGAATCAGCAGATTACTGAGAATTTAAGTCTTTATTTGCAAAATTATTTCATTTCTGCTCTTCTGAATAAAGAAGCAAGCTCTTCAAAAAAGAAAGGAAAGGTACCTTTCTTCTTGTATATTGAACTAATTTATATAACACACTAACCACTAACCTCTGATCTCTTGGTCACTGGTGGCACCGCTCCTGCCTCCACGTGGCGGGGCCGGTAACATGGGGGAAAAGTTATCCTCCGGGGCCAAAAGGAGCAATCATGGATTTTGACAATTATCCCGCACTTGAGCCTAAACACTCAACTCATGACCTGATTGAAACTGAACATGATGTATCACAAACCAAAAGACAACGTAGAAATGAGAATCAGCAGGAATTCCCAACATTCCTTATATTCCATTCTCTCTCATCCAAGCCTACGAGTGCCCTTTCACCATTTCTAATTCAGAAATGTTTAGAAAGCGTGGCTGGTTCACCGAAAATGGTGAAAAGACTCCGATCCGGAGATCTACTAATTGAAACAGCGAAATATCAGCATTCTCAGGCTCTACTAAAATTATCAAATTTTGGAGGAATTCCTATACATGTCACCCCTCATGCTACACTAAATAGTTCCAAAGGAGTAATAGCTGAGTGGGACTTGATGAATGTCGCTGAAAATGAGATAGTCGAAGAACTAAAAGAGCAAAAAGTCGTCCAGGCAAAATGAATAATGATTAAAAAGGATGGTGAACTTGTTCCAACTAGAAACATTATTCTAATGTTCGATACACCGACCTTACCATCATGTGTGAAAGCCGGATACCTAAATTGCTGAGTACGTCCGTACATTCCCAACCCAATCAGATGTTTTAAGTGTCAAAAATTTGGACACTCGCAAACAGTATGTCGAGGGGACACTACATGCCCGAACTGCGGCTCCAAAGATCATGCACAAACTGACTGCACTGCAGAAAATCCAAAATGCCCAAATTGCAAAGGCCAGCATCCAGCGTATTCAAAAAATTGTGAACTCTGGAGAGTAGGCAAAAAGATTCAGAAGTACAAAGTCGAACAAAAGGTCACCTATCAGGAAGCTAGGAAGCAAGTTATGCTCGATATGCCAAAAATTACGTATGCTGCAGCAACCAAAAAATATCAATCAACAGCAACCAAACGGCAGTAACAGTACCACCATCCATTTCGATTGCTGATTGGGCTTAATCAGTGCTATCATCCCCACAGCAGTCACCTACAGAACAATGTAAAGTAACTTCTGCTAGCAATACCCCGCTAACAGTCCCACCAACTGCTTCTGATACCGTAACAAAAACTGCAAAATCAAAAGCATCACCCCCAAACAGTTCAAACCAACCATGCTCAGCAAATATGGATATTGATTCTGGTACCCTACAGAATGAACCAATACTAGATCTACATGCAGAAGATGATATGGAAATTGGACGCCCCACTTTTCCAAAAAAAGAAAAGATGAAACTAGATCGAGGCAAACAGGCAGGACATAAAAAACAGACAGAACCATACACAATTTCTAAAATTAAATAATGCACAACATTATACAATGGAACTGTAGAGGTCTACGAAGCAATATTTTAGATATTTATGAACTAATCAAACAACATAGTCCAGTTATCCTATGCCTGCAAGAAGCCAATCTAAACCCACAAGTGAATCCAGTGATCAAAAACTATAGTATCTATCAACAGGACAGAAACAATACTAATTCAACAAGAGGAGGCGTAGCCATAATTGTCGACAACAAGGTTCCTACAAAACAGATCCCGCTGCAGACCACATTAGAGGCTGTAGCAGTACGAATTGATCTGAGTGTTATGTTAACAGTAGTCTCACTGTACCTTTCCCCAAACCAAGAATTCAATGTGAAAGAGCTGGAGGAACTTAAGGCAGTTTCCATCGCCTTTTATTCTGCTAGGAGATTTCAATGGGTACCACACTATGTGGGGATCTCCCCAGATAAACAAAAGAGGAAAACTCATTGAAACAATTATTGATAACCAGAATCTCACATTATTAAACACTGGTGCTGACACCTATATTCACTTTCCAACCGGAGTATCTACTGCCATAGACTTATCAATATGTTCCCCAAAATTGTTCCCAATCATTCAGTGGTCAGTCTCAAATAACCCACTGAACAGCGACCATTACCCGATTATTTGCAAATTGCGAACAAACAGAACCTCACATATAATCAGTCCCATAAAATGGAAATTCTCCAAAGCAGATTGGAACAAGTTCACCAATGCAATTTCCTTTGATGATCAAGTTATTATAAACCAGCCTATTGATGATGTTACCGACCATATTACTACACAGATAATAACAGCTGCAACCAGTGCCATACCCAAAGTCATAATCGGTCCACATAGATATGCCAATATTTGGTGGAATCGTGATTGTCGAGATGCTAAAAAAGAACGGAATAAGGCATGGAATCTTTTTCGCAAGCATCCAACAACCGAGAACCTAATTAATTTTAAGAAACTCAAAGCCAAGGCACGTTACGTGCAAAAGCAAAAAAAGACTTTTGGATCCGGTTTGCTTCTACCATCACTAAAAATACTGAAAGTAGCAAAATATGGAATAAAATAAAGAAACTAAATGGAAAATATCTCCCAGAACTAATGCCTATTCTAAGCTGGAAGGGTAAAGAGTTTTCCTCTTCAGGTGGATATTGCAAATGCCCTGGCAGAATGCTTTTCTCAAATATCAGCCACGGCGGCATATGAGCCTGCCTTCAAACAGTATAAAGCCAACGCAGAAAAGTATAAACTGAACTTTCATACAACGGCATCTCTCTCATATAACAGACCTTTTACATTACTGGAACTAGAGGGCTCCCTAAACCGGTCAGCGAATACTGCACCAGGGCCTGATGGAATATACTACATGATGCTTAAACATCTAAACAATCAAGCTGTGAATTCACTATTGGCATATTTCAACCGGCTATTCTCAGAAGGTTGCTTCCCTCTTTCTTGGCGCCACTCAATTGTCCTAGCCTTTCCTAAACCTGGAAAGGATCAATCAGAACCACAAAACTATCGGCCAATATGTCTCAGCAGTTGCCTTGGTAAGATAATGGAAAAAATGATTCATGCTCGATTAGTCTGGTTTCTAGAATCTTATTCGGTAATGGACAAGAATCAATATGGCTTTAGGAAAAATCGATCAACTCTAGATCTTATGATCAAGGCAGAATCCAACATACGGAATGCTTTTATCCGTAGAGAACATCTCGTCATGGTCTGCCTGGACATTGAAAAAGCCTTTGATACAACCTGGCGTTATGGCATACTTCAAAATCTCTATGCCATAGGACTTCGGGGCCAGCTACCACTAATCATACAGAGCTTTCTCCAAAATAGAACATTTCAGGTGCGTTATTGCAATACACTGTCCCAAAAGGTTGTTCAGGAAGAAGGGGTCCCACAAGGATCAGTTCTTAGTGCAACACTCTTTGCAGTTATGCTGAACAATGCAACAGATAATATTCTGCTTAATGTCGACACTTATCTGTACGCAGACGACCTTACGATATCCTGCCATTCACTAAATATGCGCTCCATTGAACGCCACCTGCAACTCTCAATAAACAAAATAGAGTCATGGGCATCCCACAATGGCTATCGCCTATCCAGAACAAAAACAACTGCTATTCACTTTTCTAAAAAGCGACAGCTTCATCCAGATCCTGAGCTAAGGTTAGGAGCCCAACTAATACCACTCAGCAACAATATCCGGTTCTTGGGTTTAGTACTGGACACTAAACTTACCTTTCAAGCACATATAATGCAAATGAGAACTCAGTGCATGAGAAAGATGAATATTCTCAAAGTTATATCTTCTATGACATGGGGAGCTGATCGCTTCACACTCTTACACTTATATCGTACTTTAATAAGATCTCGACTAGATTATGGAGCCCCAGTTTATGACTGCGCGTAAGACAGTACTAGCCCGGCTCAATCCAGTCCAGCATAGTGCTCTGAGGATTGCTTTAGGAGCCTTTAAGACCTCCCCAGTGCAAAGTTTGTATATAGACGCCAATGAACCACCACTACATCTTAGGAGAAAAGTATTGCTCCTTAACTATGCAGCCAAACTACATAGCCTCCCTTCTCACCCCATCTGGACATAACTGTTTGAACCTCAGTGGGAAAATTTGTATAAAAATAAACCCAATGAAAACAAACCTGCTGGTATCCGGCTACAAGAGCTAACCAAAAATTGGAACATCTGTCTAGGAAACATCTCTCAAGCTGCAGATGTATTACAAGCACCATGGGCAATGTATATACCTCTTTGCGATAACTATTTTCTACTGTGGGGAAAACACTCCCTATCAAATCACAATCTTAGACAGTTACATGCGGACCATGCATTGACCAATGCTCACAGTCTTCATATATACACAGACGGATCCAAGACTGATATATCCGTGGGAGCTGCAGTAATCAGTCCTACATCCACTGCTTCTGTACAATTACCATGTGAATGCAGTGTATTTACTGCCGAATTATATGCAATCAAAATGGCTCTAAATCTCCTTAATGATCTTTTAAATATCCAGGTCATAATATACACAGACTCTTTAAGTGCAATGAATGCCCTACAGGAAAAACCACAAAATTCCCATCCACTTCTCACACAAATCAGATCACAGTTATATCACCTTAATAAAAATAAACTGACTGTCACGTTCTGCTGGATACCCAGCCACGTCGGAATTACCGGAAACGAGCGTGCAGACGAAGCAGCAAAACACCCTGCTTGCTTTGATCCCATCCCAGTTCCTTTTTCTGATTACAAGCCAATCATACGGAGGATATGTACAGAGATGTGGTCTGAAAAGTGGCATAATCAGATATCAAACAAACTTCTTGAAATAAAACAAAACCCACAGCTATGGAGATCTAGTTCCCAATTAACCAGGCACAAAGAGGTCGTGCTTGCAAGAGCACGAATTGGTCATATGCACCTAACGCACCTTTTTTTACTGCTAGGAGAAGAGCCTCCTCTCTGCTCGCATTGTAGTTCCATCCTTACAGTGAAACATATTATTATTGAATGTGCACACTATGGTTCAGCTAGAATTGAATGTTTCAGATCTTTAATCAACTCACAAAAACCCTTGCAATTAGCTCATATACTTGGAGATGATGCCAATCTATCAGAGCTGTTTAAATATCTAAAAATGATAAACGTATACAGTCACTTCTAGAACAATTCCTTTCATATATTGACCAACAATCTTAAGTTATAGGCGCATTTTTGCCATAGCAGCCCTTGCGCCAATAAACCCCACTTCAACAACCACTGCCAACCTTATTAACTTCAAGAGACTGAGAGCTAAAGCTTGTTACATCCGACGAAAGGCCAAAAAAGACTCATGGAAAAAAATTTGCCTCCTCAGTAAACAAAGATACAGGAACTCCCTGACTTATGTAAGGGTTGCGTTCCATGGAATGCTACGTAAGTCGGAATTTCCCCCATGCTTGAGCAACACTCGCAACTGTGCTCGCTGAATTGATTGAATCAAAAAATAAATGTTCGATGAACATGTAAATAGAATTATTTATTCAATTTTTAAATCTCATGCGCAGAAAATATTAAAAAAATGTGCAATTAAAGAAAATTTCAAAATTATAAAATTAGAAAAAAAGAGAGGAAACAGGCATAATGTCAGTCAGTTTTACTTCTTGAGTGTCATTGCCAGAATCGACATCTTCAGTTGATAAGTACACGGATGTGGAGGTTGGGGACTGTGGAGATTTAGAAGGGGTCAACCGCTCGAACTTATGAAAGAACATTAATAAATGATTGACTGGACGGTGTTTTTTTTTCTTTTCCTCGTAGATTTATTTGTAGCAAGAATAACATTCACCCCTCTGTTCACGTTTAAGAATCGTTCGGTGTCAGGATCCATCTTTTCAAACCTTACCATTGCCGATGCAATTTCACGAATTGCCATTGCCATCTCTCTGGTGATGAAGCATCTCGGCTCCTCATTTGGTTCATCTTGAGTTACATCAGCATTTTTTTTCTTTCACTATATTGCTGCCTGTAAGTCAGTAAGTTCTTCGTTAGATAATTACTTCTCTTCTTCCTCTATTAACTCCTCCACGTCTTTGGCAACAACCTCCAACTGAAGTAGCTCTGCAACCTTTGCAATCTTATCTGTAACCTCTTCATATGATTCGTCTTTTTCGAATCCTTCGAAGCCTTTTACGTACCATGGGCATATTTTCTTCCATGCATCATTAAAACAACTTTTAGTAATTTCTGCCCAGGCCTTATTAATGTTTAAGATGGCATGGTAAATATTGTAAGATTTCCAAAAGTCTCTTCACATAATATTTCTCATTGTCCACTGTAGACAATGCCTGAGCAAATGTTTTGCGTAAATAGTATGCTTTTAAATTTGAAATAACACCCTGATCCATAGGTCGGATGAGTGAAGTCGTGTTTGGTGGTAGAAATATGACTCTCACATTCAAATTGAAATCATCTAGATGCATAGGATGTCCAAGAGCATTATCTAATAGAAGCAAAATCTTGAAAGGAACGTCGTTGTCATTACAATATTTTTCAACCTCATGAATGAAGCAGCATTTAAACCAGTGCTCAAAGAGAGATATTGTTATCCATGCTCTCTGGTTCGATCGGAAATTCACAGATAGGGTAGCTATATTGATGCCCTTAAATGCCTTAGGAATTCCAGAATGGTACACAAGGAGTGGTTTTAATCTGAAATCTCCCACTGCATTAGGCCCAAGAACGTGGTACGATCTTTTGATGCTTACAACATGGCATAGTATTTTCCTCTCTGGCAACGTTTGTTTGATCTGGCATTTTTTTCCAATACGGAGCAGTCTCATCAACATTAAAATTTTGATCTGTTAATAGCCGCCTTCATCAATAATTTTTTTCAAAGACACATCACAAAATTTCTCTGTAGCTGCAGAATCGGCACTGGTGACTTTGCCACACTTTAATGTTGTGGAAACCAGCGCAATGCTTGAACCTATTATACCACCACGTTGCTTGCCACAAACTTCGGTTGGGGTTCACTGTACTTATCCCTAATATCTTTATAAATACTTGTTGCTTTTGCTTGAATGGTCATTAGACTTGGGCACTTGCTTCTGAATCTGATTTTCCATCTATATTATTAACAGCTGTTCCATCTTCGATATATAGCACCTGAATGCTGTTTTGTGATCACTGTTGATCTTAAGTGCATTGATCCTTTGACATGTTCTTTTATACGTGCACTGTCCTTTAAAATACTATTCACTGTTGAAGCAGTGAGACCTAATTCCCTTGCAGTAGATGACAAGCTTTGTCCTGCTTCATACTTCTTAATCATTTTCATCTTCATTTCTAAATTAATTTTGTTTCGTTTTCTGGCCTTACCACCACTTGCACTTTTCGTTGGTCACTTTCCCTTCATCATTGTAATACGTAAATAGAAATAAAGAAAAGTTTATGAAAATTTGTTTTTTACATGATTGATGATTTCAGTGAAGGGGAACACATTTCACCATAATAGCTTAAAATTGCAGTTATTGGTATTATCGCAAATGCAATAAGATCGAGTTTACTACCAGTTTATAATTAGATGCACTAACAGAAAAGCCCAAAAACCATAAAGTGCAAATTATTTTTATTGTTTTACGGTCTTGACGTCCAGAAATGTACTTTAGAAAAATATCACAAAGGCGTTCAAAATTGATTCTTATAACGGGAACATGTGATAAAGCGATGAAAGAGTAGTGCAATTTCCATTATAAATATGACTGTATATAGAGATAAATAGCCTAGTAATATAGCAAAATTTTCAACTTCCAAGGACTTGGAACTAAATACCAAAAAAAAAAAAAAAAAATGTGTTATTGTGTTCACATTACGATATTTTCACTATATCTCCATTTCTTCCTACGTGATGCAAAATATGTTTCCACTGGCTGGCCAAAACTTACGTTAAGTCGAGTATTACATAAGTCGGGGTGTTCTGTACTGATACCCGAATAGTCTGGGAAAAAATAAAGAAGCTAAGCATGAAATATCATATACTGTATTTCCCCATGTATAAGACGCACCTCTTTTCGAAAAATTTGGGTTTAAAAACTGGGTGCGTCTTATGTAGAGTGGTTGTAGATTTTTTTACTTGCATTTCCCACTTTTTCGCGCTTGTTGTCTTTACACTCATTGTTTCGCACTTGTTACCAATATATTAGGTTACGTTTTGCCACGTTCTGCCTAGAAATGGCTCAGAAAAGATTTTCTTACAGTGCTGAATTCAAGTTAAAAGTGATCCAGTTTGCAAGAGTGAATGGAAATTGTGCTGCTAAACGTAAGTTTCATTCTCCTCCAACTGAGAAAACAATCCGAGACTGGCTACGGGAAGAAGAAACCCTATTGAAAACGCCATGGCAGAAGGCCATGAGAGGCAAGTCAGCAAAATGGCCTGATTTAGAGAGGGAATTGAAGATGTGGATTGAAGAGCAAAGGGCAATTGGAATTCCTGTGTCCACAAAGATGGTTCAGCATGAGGCAAGAAGAATTGCTGATGAAAAGAAGTTACTGATTTCAAAGGAGGACACAATTGGTGCTTCAGGTTCATGAAACGGAATGGACTAAGCATGCGTACATGCACCAGACTTGCCCAAAAGATGCCTGAAAGCTATGAGAAGAAGGTCCTTGAATTTCATCATTTTGTCATTCAATGTTGGAAGACATCAGATTGAGTTGGGACCGATTGCAAATATGGACGAAGTCTCCCTTCAATTTGATGTCCCAAGTAACAGAGCTGTTGATAAGAAGGGGGTGAAAACTGTAACTGTGAAGACAAGTGGACATGAAAAGAGTTATTATACAGTTGTTCTAACTTGTTGTGCCGACAGAACCAAGCTGCCTCCTATGCTGATTTTCAAACGCAAAATAATGCCAAAAGAAGACATTCCTCGAGGAGTGATTGTCCCCGTTCATGACAAGGGTTGGATGGATCAGGATGGGATGAAGATCTGGTTTGAGAAAGTTTGAATCAGGAGACCAGGTGGGCTCTTACGCAAACCTGTCCTATTGGTGCTTGATCAGTTCAGGGCACACATAACAAAAAACACAAAGAAGATTGCTGTAGAGCAAAAAACATGCTGTCATAACTGGAGGCTTGACATCCCAGCTCCAACAACTTGATGTCATCATTAACAAACCCTTCAAAGCTGCCATGAGAGACGAATGGAACCAATGGATGAAGTCTTCTGGGGACAATTTGACACCAGCAGGAAGAGTGAAGAAACCAACAATAGGAAAAGTTTGTATCTGGGTGAAAAGATCCTGGGATAATATCAAGATTGAGATCGTTGTCAAGTCATTTAAGAAATGTGGCATTTCAAATGCCATAGATGGAACTGAAGACAGTGATTCGTCATCAGACACAGATGAGGACAAGCTAATGGATGGGAGTTTTGACAGTGATGAAGAGTTGTATGAATTTTATGATGAATAAAACTTGAATTTGATAACTTTATGTAATATATATTTTTTCAAATTTTGGGCCCCAAAATTAAGGTGCGTCTTATACATAGGGAATTATGGTATGACCTTCTCCTATTATTAACTGGAATGGGAAGGAGATTTCTTCTCCTGGGGACATTGACAATGGTTTAGGAACTGTGTTCTGTGAACTATCTTCTTGAAGTGCATATCAACTGTCTTTTCAAAAAATTAAAGTCGAAGCTGAGAAAAGGAAACTGAACTGAACTTCAAAGCTGCATATCCTTTACCCTGAAACCACTCACAATATCTGAACTGAAAGAATCTATATATACCTCAAGAAACAGTGCTCCTGATCCTGACAGAGTTACTATATAATGCTTCAACATCTCAATTAGCAATCACTATCATCATTACTAAAATTTTACAATCGGACATTCTCAGAGCACGTATTTCCCACTTCCCGTGAACATTCTTATGTAATAACTATACCGAAACCTTGAAAAGATCATTCGATTCCTCACAATTATAGACCAATTTCTCTAACCAGCTTCTTGGATAAGACTTTGGAAAACTTGGTTCACCATCGACTCACCTGGTATCTTGAATCCAGAAACATAATCAGTAACAATCAGTTTGATTTTCGAAAGAACATCTTCCCTAGACCGCAACAAAAGCTGAATCAAATATAAGAAATGCATTTGTCAAACACTGTGATTGCAGTATAATTGCATGCCTTTCCGATGGTCCTTCATACTTCTGTAACCAGTGATTCCATTATTTTCTCTGGAAAAGATGTCAAGCTAACAATTTGTAATTACTCATATCCCCTTTGTGAATTGGGGTTATATTTGCACATCTGCAGTCCATAGGGACCTTCCCTGAATTCAAGGATGCTCTTATAATTATGACTAAGTGTTTGCTTACTAATTTGATGCCTTGTTTAATTTAATTGGCTAGATTCCATCTGCCTCAGTTGCCTTTTTTTGTTTATCCTCTTAATTTCTCCTCCAGTTTACTAGTCTATTTCAATTTATCTCCTAATTTATTTCCTAAAGAATTCCTCACATGCGAGGAATTCTTTAGGAAAGGGGAATGCAAGAAGTTTATCAAAAGAATTCCTTGCATGTGAATGTAGATGTAAAATACCTATTCAATTTATCTGCAACTTGAGCAGTGTCATCAACAGTTAAGCCATAGACATCAAGTGGTCCAATGTGAGTCAACTCCTTCCTTCTACTGTTAATATAAGCATAGAAGTCTTTGTTGTTTTAATTTGTGTTCTTTCCCAGAGACTTTTCATAATCTGCCTTAGCTTGCCTAATCTCCTTTGTGACTTGATTGCAGACTAATTTATATCTACCCTAGGCTTCTGAATCAGCTGTTAATTTATATGCATCCCATACACTTTTCTTCTCTGCCATGTGTCTCATCTCAGTAGTTCGTCTGATAACCATGTAGGTCTGAGCCTTGAACAGTGTTTCTTTGTTGGTAAGAAAATCCTAGTAGGTTCTTTGATTACTTCTCTGAATACTTCCTATTTAGAATTTGCTGTCGACAATATCATCAGTTGGTCCCACTGTACACAATATAAAATCTCTGCCCAGCCTGTCCTGTCCTTCCAATGTACATTGTACTCCCCATGCTCAAATTCACTGCTACCCTGTGGCAGTGATCTGCAGGTAAAACCACCACTTTGGGTGTTTTACCTGCAGATTCTTAATGCATATAGAATCACTGCTGATAACCAGATCAAGAGTGTTGCTTCTGCTGCTTTATAAAACAATCATCCAAGAAATCCACAAAAGTCTTGCTAGTGTACAAGTGACCAACCCACAAATTCCAGTCAACATTTGGAATATATGAGATTCTGATTTGCTGGCCCACTTTATTTCCCTGTACAGCTTTTTGGTATACTCGTCACAGTCATTAAGTCTATAACACACTGCTACTCTCACTTCTGTTTTCTCAGTGCTTATATCACATCAGACTAACTCAACATTTCACTTATTACCCAATTCAACCGGGTCCACCGCCTTAGATTTAATATTCTTCTTAAATAAGAGAACAAAATCTCTGCTCAATCTTTCCTGTCCTTCCTGTGTACATTTTACTCCCCATGTTCAAATTCACTCAGACATAATCATTTATGTCTGAGTGAAACCATATCTCTGCTATTATATAGGGCACGAAAGGTGATATTGTTGTATACGATGGTACTAATTACCTTAAGAATAAGAGATCTGCAGATATGCTTTAGAAGTACAGGTCAACGCTGAAAAAAAGTTGTGAGTTAGGGTTAAATTTGAAAATGACTGCAATTCTGCCCAGACACGATAGGAGGGATTTTTTAACATGGTCTGTACTTGCTAACAGGAGAGACTGCTTCTATAGGGATAGGATACACTTAAATAGAAGGGTGCAAGAATATTTGTGATGCTATCGAGGCAGAGTTAGGTGGGTCGGAAAACTGCTAGATTGGGGGGGGGATTCACGGACTAAAAGATTAAAGGTAGCTGTAGGAAGAGGTGAAAGTGCTTGCACTGCTTCTATTATACTGAGCAGGAGCCTAGAGAGCAGGTTGCAGGGGACTTCAGGAGCTTTTGGGAATCATCATGGAACAAGTAAATACATGGGCTGTGTTAGGGTAACTAAGAGTAAGAACAAGTGCATGTATACTTGCATGTACACCAATGCTAGGAGTTTGGTAAATAAAATTGATGAATTTGAAGTGCTGATCAAGACATCAAAGGTAGATATTGTTGGGATATGAGAGACATGGTGTCACACAGATATAAGCAGTGCAGAATTTCCATTCTATTTCTTGTGCGTTGGTCACTCGCACGCTATCAAGACTTTTGTGGATTTATTGACAGATCATTTTCTACAGCAACATGTTCGAGGGGCAACCAGACGAAGTAATACCCTTGATCTGATTATCAGCAGTGATTATTCATGCATTAAGAATTTGCAGATAAAGGAACCATTAGGTGACAGTGATCACAGTGTACTGATGTGGGATTTACGTAAAGATGTAACTACCATCAAGGGTAACGGGAAGGGTTTTTGCTTTCATAAAGGTGACTACAGTGGTCTTAAAGATTTTTTAAATTCTATACATAGGGTGAACTGATGATGTAACCAATGGTGAATTCTAAATGGGAAGCCTTCAGGGACTTAATCTTGGAGGCTACTAGACTTTTCATACCAAACTAAGAAATACTGTTCAAGGTTCAGGCCTAAATGGATGTCAGATAAGTTAATGAGACTCTTGTCAGAAAAGAAAAAGGATCGGATGCATATAAATTATCAGGTGACACAGAAACCTACAGTAGATATAAGCTTGTCTGTAATCAAGTCACGAAAGAGGTGAGGCAGGCAAAAGGTAGATTATGAGAAATCTTTGGCACAGGACACAAAGAAAAATGCAAAGAGCTCTTTACTTATGTAAACTCTAGAAGGAAGGGGATGAATCAGATTGGTTCACTTAACATAGATAGTTCGACTATCGATGATCCTGCAAAAGTAGCTGATAAACTGAATGAGTATTTTTCATCTACATTCACACATGAGGAGTTATTCAAGGATTGGAGTGCCAGAAGTTTATCAAACCCCAACAAGGAGCTAAGTGATTTTGTAATAACTGAGAGCAAAGTGGAGGAGAAATTGTTGAAGATAAATGTAAAAAAGTCAACTGAGGAAGATGGAATCTTTCCAGTTATAACGAAGGAGGCAGGAAGGGAAGTAAGTAAACCCTTAGCTGTAATTATGAGAGCATCCTTAGAGTCAGTGGAGGTCCCCATGCACTGGAGATGTGCAATTCTATCCCCATTTCACAAAGGGGGGTTCAAAGGTGAAACAAATAATTATAGAACTGTTAGTTTAACTTCTGTTCCTGGGAAAATAATGGAATCAATGGTTAAGGAGGTAATAGTGGCATGTGATGCAAGAAAGCAAGCGTATGAGCTTCTGCAGCATCAGCCAAAAAAAAAATTTGTCCAGTTTGTCCTTAAATTTATTTAACCTATCAACTTCCACAATGACAGGTGGAAGTTTGTTCCAGCAATTAACCACCCGCTGGCTAAAGGCAAATTTCTGCACATCTATTCTATATCTGTCCTTCCTCAATTTCAATTTATATGCCCCCTTAAGTTCGTAATCTGAACAAGTGGTAGAATCCCATTTGAAGCCTTATACACCTCACCTCAATCAGATCACCTCGCAGGTCCCTAGTCTCCAGCTGCTGCAATTTGCAGAATTTAAGCCTCTCCTGTTAAGAGGATCCCTTCATTCCCCTCACCAATCTTGTTTCCCTCCTCTGTACATGCTCAAGCAAATCTACATCCTTCCTAAAATGAGGCTTCCAGACCTGCATGCAGTACTCAAGGCATGGCCTGACCATTGCCTTATACAGAGGGACATCACCCCCTTTTCCCTGCTAACAAAATTCCTGTATATCATTGACAACACCCCATGACCTGCCCTGCCAGCCTCTCTGCATTGCTCAGAAAACTTCATATCTGACTGCACAATTACTCACTGGTGATTTTCTACATCATTAAGTGTAGTACCACACGGTTGGTATGTTTCTCTGGGTTACTTCTACCCATATACAGTACTTTGCATTTTTCAATGTTAAACTTCAGTTGCCACTTCTCCGCCCATCTGCCCAAATTTTCTAGATCCTGTTGCAGTAACACACTGCCGTTACTGTCATTAACAACCCTGCCAACCTTTGTATCATCTGCAAACTACGACACTAAGCCTGATATACCTTCATCAATATCATTGATAAATATACAAAACAACAGTGGACCCAACACAGAACCCTGTGGGACTCCACTAATAACATTAGTCCACGAAGAGCAGCACCCATTGATTACAACCCTCTGTCTTCTCACACTCAACCATCCTTTTATCCATTGTAGCAACTTAACCTTAATACCATTCTGCTCCAATTTGTACAGTAGCCTTCCATGGGAAACAGTGTCAAAAGCTTTCCTGAAATCCAAGTATATGATATCAAAATTATTTTTTTTGCATCCAGTTCCTTTGTAACCACATCATAATAACCAATCAAATTTGTCAGACATGACTTAACAAACCCATGCTGTGTCTGAATTATTGCTGCAGTCGTGTCTAGATCCTGCAATGCATCTTTAACCAGTGATTCCATTATTTTACCCAGAACAGAAGTTAAACTAACTGGTCTGTAATTACTCGTGTCAACCTTCGATCCCCATTTATGAATTTGGAACAGATTTGCACATGTCCAGTCCGTGGAGAACCTCCACTGAGTCCAAGGATGCTCTCATAGTTATGGCTAAGGGTTTGCTTAGTTGCTTTGCAGCCTCCTTTAATATAACTGGATAGATCGCATACATCCCAGATGCCTTTCTTATGTTTAAGTTCAACAATTTCTCCTCCACTTTTCTCTCATTTATTACAAAATCATTAAGCACCCTGTTACAATTTGATAACCTTCTGCCATTTTCAAACCTTAATAACTCCTCATGTGTGAATGTAGATGCAAAATACTCATTCAGTTTGTTTGCTATCTGAGTAGGATCATCAACAGTCAAACCATTGGTATCAGTTGGACCAATCAGATTCATCCCCTTCCTTTTAGAGTTTATATAAATAAATACTTGCTGATTTTCTTAGCATCTTTTGCCAAAGATTTCTCGTAATCTGCCTAACCTCGTTTCTAACTTGATTACAGACTAGCTTATATCTGCCATAGGCTTCTGTGGCAGATATAACCTGATAATTTTTATGCATCCCATGCATTTTTCTTCTCTGCCACAAGTCTCATTAGTTCATTTGACAACCAGTTAGGCCTAAACCTTGAACAATATTTCTTAATAGGTATGAAACTTTTAGTAGCTTCCACTATTAATTCCTTGAATGCTTCCCACTTAGAATTTTCTGTTGGTAACATCATCAGTTGGTCCCAATGTACAGAATTTAAAAACTGTCTGAGACCACTATAGTCACCTTTATGGAAGCAAAAACCCCTTCCTTTATCCCTGATGGTAATTATATCTTTAAGTAAATCCCACATCAGTACACTGTGATCACTGCCATGTAATGGTTCCTTTATCTGCAAATTCTTGATACACGAATGATCACTGCTGATAACCAGATCAAGAGTATTACCCTCTCTGGTTGCCTCTTGAACATGCTGCTGCAGAAAACAATCAGCCACTAAATCCACAAAAGTCTTACTAGTGTGCGAGTGACCAACCCATAAGTTCCAGTCTATATCTGGGAAGTTAAAATCCCCCATTATAAGACATTCTGATTTACTTGCCCACTCTATTTCTCTGTATAGTGTACAATGTTCATTGTACTCATTCGAGTCATTAGGCCTCTAACACACTCCTACTCTTATTTTTGCTTTCGCAGTGCTTATGTCACACCAAACTGACTCAACATTGCACTCTTCATCTATATCAACTGGATGCACTTCTTTTGATTTTGTTTTTCTTAATTAACAGCATAACACCTTCTCCCTTCTCCCTCAATGAGCACAGAACACATTGTACTCCCCAAATTCCAGTTCTGCATTCCTTATGTCTGTGTGACACCACGTCTCTGCTATCCCAACAATATCTGCCTTTGATGTCTTGACCAACACTTTAAATTGATCAAATTTATTTACTATACTTCTAGCATTGGTATACATGCAAGTATACATGTACCTATTCTTATTATTAGTTACCCTAACACATCCCATATACCCACCTGTTTCACGATGACTGCCACAGTCCCTGAAAAACCCCCCCCCCCTTGCTCCACGCCACTGCTTTTTCTAATAGAAGTATTGCAAGAATCTTCACCTCTGCCTGGAGCTACTTTTAACCTTTGTCTGTGAATCCCACCCCAAGCTAGCAGTTTTCGACTCTCCCAACACTGCCTTGATAGCATCAGCAAATTTGCTTGTGCCCTTTCTATTTAAGTGTATCACATCCCTGTAGATGCAGTCTCTCCTGTTAACGAGCACAGACCATGCTGAAAATAATTCTACCTTATGAGCCTTGCACATTCCCTCCAGGGCCGAATTGATTGACAAGGCTCTCATCATGTACTCCCTCCTGTCGTGTGTGGGCAGAATTGCAGACAGTTTCAAATTTAACCCTAATTTACGAGTTTTTTGCAATATTGACCTGTTTTGCAATAATTTACTTGTTAAGTAAATCTGCAGATCTCCTACTCTTAATGCCATTAGTGGCAACGTGTACAACGATATCACCCTTTGTACCCTTAAAAGATGATATATGCTTTACAGCGTCATCAACTTTTGTCCCTGGAATATATTGTGTAAAAGGATAGATATTCCATGTATCCTTTTTACACAATACATTCCCTGTCTCCCTGACAATAGAGTCACCGACAATAACTGACTCCTGTGGCCCCAGTGCATTCCGGCTTGGAGGTTGCCGCTGTGTTTACTGATGCCCAGGAATGAGCTCTTGGCATGGAGTTGGGCAGCTGAGAGCTTGACGGGCCCCTGATATTCATTTCTTTGAGGGCATCTACCCTACACCTCAAGCTCTCATAGACACCCATCAGAACACTGAGCTGACGCCTAATTTCTAGACACTCTGCACCTGGCACACACAAAGACATCCTCCTTGGCTAGATCATGTTCCGTTCCAGAGTTCAGCAAATATTTCACAAGTTGCACATTTTTTTAGTCTGTGATGCGTTGGAGGATTGCCCCCCTCATTTCTTCCCCGAGTCACAGCATTCCTGCCACTTTGTGCCCGTTGCTTTTCTGCTCTAGTCTGGGGCATGATATTTTAAATTAATAAGATCAATAAATTTAATTAATTAATTGTCAATTAATTAAATCTAATATATCTAATTAATTAAATCTAATTAATTAAATCTACACTATCTAATAGAATACTAAATGCAGCGATATGAATCATGCTATATAATTTTGCGTTTGAGCCACCTAGTTACCATAATTAAAAATTTGAATTCCCTAACGCTCTATACAAAAACAATGGCTGCAAAATTCGAACAAAACAACGGTTTTACGTATATTAAGTAGTAATCTACAAAACTCTTATCTAAATTCAAAATAACCAGTGTATCTAGAACTATATGACTACATAAAAAGTTCAATGTAAAATAACAATTAGGTAAATAAAATGGCAAACACTTATTGCTTTTTCTGAGCCTGTAATTCACAGCTGTAATTTTTAAAGAGAATCAGCGCCTACAGCATCACCTAGACAAGACAGCAGTAATAGTTCAGATACATGCATGGGTATGTTAAGGGAATGTCTTGTCTGACCAATTTGATTGAATACTACGATGTGGTCACAAAGGAACTGAATGCAAAAAATAGTGTTGATATTATATACTCAGATTTCCGGAAACCTTTTGATACTGTTGCCTATGGAATAGTACTGTACAAATTGGAGCGGTATGGCTTTAAGGGCAATTTACTTCAATGGATAAAGGGATGATTGAGTAGGAGATGGCAGAGAGTATTAATAAATGGACACTGCTCTACGTGGACTAATGTTATTAGCAGAGTCCCCCAGGGTTTGGTGCTGGCCCCATTGTTTTGATTTCAGTAATTATAAAAGATATCGATGAAGATATATCAGGCTTAATGTCCAAGTTTGCAGATAATAGAAAGGTTGGCACGGTTGTTAATGATAGTAAAGACTAAATGATAGTAAAATAAAGAGTAAAGTATTCTACTCTAACAGTATCTAGAAAAGTTAGGCAGATGGGCTAAGAAGTGGCAAATGAAGTTTAACATTGACAAATACAAAGTACTCTATATGGTTAGCAGTAACCCAAGAGAAACGTACCAATTGTGTGGTACAAATCGTCGCAAAGGCAAAAAGATCGAAGAACCCAACCACCCATTCTTCCTCCGATCGATCCACCAATGCAGAGGATTTGCATGGCGGTGGTCCTTATGCAGCGAGAAATAATTTATAGAACAGACAGCACTCTAGATCAGAGCCACACCACTGACATAATGTAAGCTTAACCAGCTTATATAAAGGAAAGAAAGGAATAGATGGCGGCACAGGCGCTGCTTATTTAGCATATCAACCCACTACTACCACTGATTTATATTTAAATAATGGCTTAAAGTTTAACATAAAATAAAATAAGAAAATAAATAAATATTAAGTTGTCATTAGAGGCAGCAAAATGCACATCCTCCGCACGAAGCCCTGATATATCCGATAATTCAAAATAAAACAAAATAAAAACATAAGCCAGTAGTATGGCAAAAATGTAGAACGAAAAATTAACATAAAAATAACGTAAAATAAAATAAACCAAACAGGAAAGGGAAAGTAAAGGTAATAAGACATAATCAGTACCCTATATAATTTAGCACTTTAAATCCAATTAATAAAACCGATGTCAAATTTAAAATAATGCCAATTATAATATGATTTAGTGGTACCCCCCCCCCCCCCCTCAAAGAAGTGCTAAATACACACAACAAAGATACTGTACACCTTTTTATAATGAAATAAATATATAAATTTTTTAAAAAAAATAAGTTTAAGTAACTTAAACCCAAATTACGTGGCACCCTCGGAATGTTTTTGTGGCAGCAGGGCTGAAAACCACTGCCTTACACTGTCAAGTTCCAGATATACGTTAATGCTATACAGTAATGGTTGCAATATTAAATTAGTTGTATCCTTGCTAAAAAGTGAAAATTCCTTATTCCTTAGCTAATCGCAAAAGCATATGTGCCCAATATGCGATTAGAACCGTCTAGCTAATAATTGCAATTAAAACCCTGTATGCTATTTCTCTGTACTACTCTTGTGTGCTACAATATTAGTGCCAAAACACTGATACAATAGCGGTATGAGTAGTAAGTCCTAACTTCGAAAATCACTAGCAAAATTTAAAAATAAGCTAATGAATGTGACTAAGACTATTTGTAAAACACAATTTAATATGTTAATTAACACGTTGAATTCCGACTGTGAGTTAATTCGTACTTGGTGATCTGGCCCAGGATGCCGACTATGAGTTAACTCGAACTGCTATGACTTGCCTTTCAGGTGTAGCTATGAGTATATTCGTAGCAAATATGTGCAACTGATGGACAGTTAGCTTCTGGGATAAGAAAGAAAAATCAACCATGGTGTCAGAAAACAGAATTTGTTCACAAAAAAAAAAAAAAAAAAAAATTTTCTTCACACAAAGAGCTTCTTTTATCGCACTGGACAATAATAGCGTGTTCCGTGGTGTTTTTTATTTCTCGTACATACTCGACACGGCTTAGTCGGCCGTGGTTTTTTTTCAGTTGGTGGTATAGCCAGCTGAAATTCTAAATAATGAATTTTATGTTCACACCTAATCTTTGGAACATTTAGTATTTTTTCTCCAATCAAAGATTCAATGTAACTTTTTCGTCAAGTTACCCGTAACTTGACGGAAAAGTCCGCAAAAAAATCCGTCATAAAATGTCCAAAATTCAGAGATCCGTAACTTGATGGAAAAGGGTATAATACGTTATGCCTATATATTTCTATAATATGTAATGCAGTTTTTTTTCTTGGACATCTGATGGTTTTTCTTAGCGCTGAATAATACGAGAGCATTTGATCCAATCGATCTATGAACCAGGACCGTTGGCTCGTCAAAAAGATAGTAGTAGTAGTAGTGGCACTTGATGCAAGAAAGCAAGTGTAGGAGCTTATGCAGCATCAGCCAAAAAAAAAAAAAAAAAAAATCACACCATACCCTCCAATTGCCTGTCCAGTTCCTCCTTAAATTTATTTAACCTATCAACTTCCACAACGACAGATGGAAGTTTGTTCCAGCAATTAACCACCCGCTGGCTAAAGGCAAATTTCCGCACATCTATTCTACATCTATCCTTTCTTAATTTGAACTTATGTCCCCGTAGGTTCGTATTCTGAACAAGTGGGAGGATCCCATCAGAATTCAGCGTGCTCAACCCATTCAAGGCCTTATAGACCTCAATCAGATCACCGCGCAGGTGCCTAGTCTCCAGCCACTGCAATTTGCAGAACTTAAGCCTCTCTTGGTAAGAGGATCCCTTCATTCCCCTCACCAATCGTGTTGCTCTTCTCTGTACACGCTCAAGCAAATCTACATCCTTCCTAAAATGAGGCCTCCAGACCTGTACGCAGTACTCAAGGCGTGGCCTGACCATTGCCTTATACAGAGGGACAATCACCTCCTTTTCCCTGCTAGCAAAATTCCTATATATCATTGACAAAACCCCATGACCTGCCCTAGCAGCCTGTCTACATTGCTCAGAAAACTTCATATCTGACTGCACAATTACTCCCAGGTCTTTTTCATTTTCTACCACCTTAAGTGTAGTACCACACAGTTGGTACGTTTCTCTGGGGTTACTTCTACCCATATGCAGTACTTTGCATTTGTCAAGGTTAAACTTCAGTTGCCACTTCTTAGCCCATCTGCCCAAATTATCTAGATCCTGTTGCAGTAGCACACTGCCATTACTGTCATTAACAACCCTGCCAACCTTCGTGTCATCTGCAAACTTCGACATTAAGCCTGATATACCTTCATCAATATCATTGATAAATATACAAAACAACAGTGGACCCAACACCGAACCCTGTGGGACTCCACTAATAACATTAGTCCACGAAGAGCAGCACCCATTGATTACCACCCTCTGTCTTCTCCCACTTAACCATCCTTTTATCCATTGTAGCAACTTACCCTTAATACCATTCTGCTCCAATTTGTACAGTAGTCTTCCATGCGCAACAGTGTCAAAAGCTTTCCTGAAATCCAAGTATATGATATCAAAATTATTTTTTGCATCCAGTTCCTTTGTGACCACATCATAATAACCAATCAAATTTGTCAGACAAGACTTTCCCTTAACAAACCCATGCTGTGTCTGAATTATTGCTGCAGTCTTGTCTAGATGATCCTGCAATGCATCTTTAACCAGTGACTCCATTATTTTACCCGGAACAGAAGTTAAACTAACTGGTCTGTAATTATTCGTGTCACCCTTCGAACCTCCTTTGTGAATTGGGGATACATTTGCACATCTCCAGTCCGTGGGAACCTCCCCTGAATCCAAGGATGCTCTCATAATTATGGCTAAGGGTTTGCTTAGTTGCTTTGCCGCCTCCTTTAATATAACTGGATAGATCCCATCCGCCCCAGGTGCCTTTCTTATGTTTAACTTCAACAATTTCTCCTCCACTTTGCTCTCAGTTATTACAAAATCATTAAGCACACTGCTACAATTTGATAACCTTCTTCCATTTTCAAACTGTAATGATTCCTCACGTGTGAATGTAGATGCAAAATACTCATTCAGTTTGTTTGCTATCTGAGCAGGATCATCAACAGTCGAACCATCGATGTCAAGTGGACCAATCATATTCAGCCCCTTCCTTTTAGAGTTTATATAAGTAAAGAAATCCTTGCTGTTTTTCTTAGCATCTTTTGCCAAAGATTTCTCGTAATCCGCCTTTGCCTGCCGAACCTCCTTTGTGACCTGATTACAGACTAGCTTATATCTGTTACAGGCTTCTGCGTCGCCTGATAATTTATATGCATCCCATGCATTTTTCTTCTCTGTCACGAGTCTCATTAGTTCATTTGATAACCATTTAGGCCTAAACCTTGAACAATATTTCTTCATCGGTATGAAAAGTCTAGTAGCTTCCACGATTAATTCCTTGAATGCTTCCCACTTAGAATTTACTGTTTGTAACATCGTCAGTCGATCCCACTGTACAGAATTTAAAAACTGTCTGAGACCACTGTACTCCCCTTTACGGAAGCAAAAACCCTTTCCTTTACCCCTGACGGTAGTTACCTCTTTGAGTAAATCCCACTTCAGCACACTGTGATCACTGCCACCTAGTGGTTCCTTTATCTGCAAATTCTTAATACACGAATGATCACTGCTGATAACCAGATCAAGAGTATTACTTTCTCTGGTTGCCTCTCGAACATGCTGCTGCAGAAAACAATCATCCAGTAAATCCACAAAAGTCTGACTAGTGTGTGAGTGACCAACCCACAAGTTCCAGTCAATATCTGGGAAGTTAAAATCCCCCATTATAAGACATTCTGATTTACTGGCCCACTCTATTTCTCTGTACAATTGTTCATTGTACTCATTCGAGTCATTAGGCCTATAACACACTCCTACTCTTATCTTTGCTTTTGCAGTGCTTATGTCACACCAAACTGACTCAACAGTGCACTGTCCATCTATATCAACTGGATGCACTTCTTTTGATTTTATGTTTTTCTTAATTAACAGCATAACACCTCCTCCCTTTCTGTCCTGTCTATCCTTTCTGTGCACATTGTACTCCCCAAATTCCAGTTCTGCATTCCTTATATCTTTGTGACACCACGTCTCTGCTATCCCAACAATATCCGCCTTTGATATAATAATATAATATAATGATATAATACTCTATGCTAATAAGATCCTCATATTAGCATAGAGTTCCAGCTGTTCTTCAGTCAGTGGTCTCTTTTTACCCATGTTTTTGGTTCTTTTTAGTACGTAACAGGGTATTAAATACAACATACATGGCAAAGTCTGTGTCACTGCAGCGGATTTATGTACAGCACTGATTCATATACTGAGAATTCTGTAAGTGGTGAAACCCATGTTTAGTCTCTAGAGCAAAGTTTCCGGCATCCCCCTCTCCCCATACTTCTCCTTCAACCCATGCACGGTACTAAGTACTATAGGTTTTGATACCTTTCGTGTTTGGGGTTTTCATAAAAAAAAAAAAAAAAAAAAGTTACAACACATCTGATTTAATCGAGTTAACTTGTAGTTGGTTGCCGCGAAGAATTTTCTATTACATATGCTAGCTTCGAGATAATTCACAATGCTTTTTTTTTTTACAACAGTATGCTTTTTTTATGAGTTTTGGTGATGAATATATATTATAATTTGAGTTTTGAATAATATAACATGCCTAACTCAAATTGGCATCAGAGACCAGTTTACCCAAATAAGCCTTGGCAGTCAACATCTTAATAAAATATGGTAAAAATTTCCAAAGAAAATTGTTTCCACGAGCTCGAAATTCTGCACCCTGACACTTGTAATCTCATACTCAACTTCTTCCATATATAATATATAATGGTTGGCAGTGCCAAAATAGATTTTAAAATCAGAGAAAGAAATTGCACCTGCCAGTTATTGTTTTATGATTTTTGCTCACTGTTGCTGAAAAAAAGTTCTGTGAGCACTGCCACTAGTATTACATTAAAAAAGAAATGATTGATTTTTTTAGAATTTTTTTACCATTTTTTCCTTCTTAGTTCTTTCACAATTTTTTTGCGATTTAAAAAAAAAAATTCTGCTTTGATTTTTGAAATAATTTCACATTAATGTTAGTTGCCTCACTAATATTAGAGTGAAAATAAGAGCAGAGTGAAAATAAGAACATTAATATTTAAAAGCATTTATATACACAATGTTTGCATTTTTAGAAATTGTCAAAATTTCTTGAAGAAACTCATTGCTCAGAGCATAGATATTGTCATGAAACCTACTCCAGAAAAGATTAATATTGTTATTGAAAGATAGGAGTTTAAAATTTTGTGACTAAAAATCTTATGCTGAAGTGTTTCCCTGATTTTATTATCTTTTCTTAAATTTGGGTTTTTTGAAAATCAGAGTAATCTTTCACTTGCTAGATTTAACTAGTTATAATTATCTTATGTCAAATATTTTCTAAAATATAGTTACTCACAACAGGTTTGTTTTTATTTTATTGTGTGTATACTTATACCAAATATAATAATTTAACAATAATATAATATCAAAATATTGTTTTGTTAGCAAGGGCACGTGACGCAAGAATGTAAGCTTATATAGCAAGAATGTAAGCTTATATAGTAGGGGTGGCCAACGAGTCGATCGTTGCTTTAATTTCGGTTGATGATGACAAATTTTAAATATACAGTCATCCCTCGATTTGTGCGTCAGGTATACTACCAAAATTTTATATTGCGCAGCGGGTTTCGCTACCTGCACGTTATTTTATTTATTTATTTTTATTATTATTATTATTTTTTTTTTTTTTTACGAAGCTTAAAAAATAAGAATGAAGAGCAGATTTTGACAATTTATTTATTTATTATTATTATTTTTTTTTTGCATGATTGAAGATTTCATTGAAGGAGAAACACATTTCACCATAATAACGTAAAATACCACAGAATTCCAGCTGTCGGTATTATTGCAAATGCAATAAGATTGAGTTTACTACCTGTTTATAATTAGATTGCACTAACAGAAAAGCCAAATAAACCGGAAAGTGCAAATTGTTTTTATTGTTTTATGGTCGTGACCTCCAGAAATAGCTTTAGAGAAATATCACAAAGGCATTCAAAACTGGCACCTCCTTAGTCAGGTGGGCAAGAGCAGCAGTTCGCAGCACATGCTTCTTGATTAGACCGGGGTTCGAGCCCATGACCACCAAATACGGAGGATGCGGAAGGTCAGTGAATGAACACCGCATATCCCCAGTGCAATATAGTCTTAGTTACTAATGCTCCTAAAAACCAAACAACAACCGCATTCAAAACTGATTCTTATAAGGATATAACCAAACAGTGCAATAAACGGTGGTGTGTTTGTCCGGTTATTTTTGAAACAACTTCCTCATTCGGGAATCCTCTTCATCAATTATCCTACGTTAGCTGTTCAGAAAGAATATTTTTCCGGTTTGCCAAAATTAGTGTTTTAATTGGTGGTAAGCATTGCTTTTGCTGATTTAATAACTGGACTTTACTTATATGTTAATTTAATACCTTCTGATTCCTACTTACTACTAAGTAGGAATTTAACAATATCGGATACTTACTCATAGGGCTTTGTGTACTCTATCACAGTTTGCTGAAGAGATCGTAAAAAATAAAAATTAAAACTAATTAATACTATAAATAGATATGCTAACGATAATTAAAAAATTCAAAAACTTAAATCTAAAAATGCAATGACCAGGAATATGGGGTCAATAGGGAAGGTGACCCCAGGTATATCAGTGGGGCATGCCCATGCCCCACCAGATGGAAAAGAGGGGTGGTGGGGAGGGGCAGATAGAAGGAACTTTAGAAGGAACTTTAGAAATATAGAAGGAACTTTAGAAATTAAACAAAACAAAAGGAACTTAAAATAGCAAAACTGTGATAGGTACAAACAGAAATGAGTAAGTATGAGGCATTACATCAAATGGGCTGTCAATCCACTCAAAGCCCCCCCGACGAAGTAGGGGATTGAAGGCCACGTGATGGAATGCAAAAATGTATTATAGTAAATTAAGTATGATAGTAATAAGATAGAATTATACTGTTAATAATAATTAGTAATTACCTTTTGCTACAGATAAAAAAATTTTCATCAGTAATTCATAAATTCATATTTTTTACTGATTTCATCAGTAAAAAATATCATGAAAATTCATTATCATCAAGCATTAAACTTCAAAACCTAATATGTATAGGCCATGCGGATTTAAGATGACCTAAATAAGGCTAGCTTAATGACCAGAATTGTATGAACACTAATGCCTGTATGTAAAAACCACCACCACTAGGTAACATTTGAACAATTAGAAACGTGTATATATATATATATATATATAAAGGGTGTAACTAGAATCTAGTTAGGCCGAAAGAGGTTGCAAGTGTGTTGAGATTCACTTTTCACTGACGATATAGGTACAGTAGGGGGGAGAGATGAAAGGCTGGGAGGAAAAGACAGGAATATGGGGTCAATAGGGAAGGTGACCCCAGGTATATCAGTGGGGCATGCCCATGCCCCACCAGATGGAAAAGAGGGGTGGTGGGGAGGGGCAGATAGACTGTGCCCTCACCCTGCCAGGGATGGGGAAAGAAAGTGGGCTGGGCAAGGGAGCCCTGCCCAGTTTGCCATAGTGATAATTTGAAGTTCCCACCAGCAAGTGCAGTCTGATGCTGACTCGTTGGGGGGACAGAGTCCTCTTCTAGGTGTGTGGGTTCTATCTGGTGTAGGTTCACCCTGGTAGCGACCACATCCTGGCTGGGCCACTCACATTGGTTCCTAGGTTGATGCTGTTTCAGTAATAGTATTGGTGCTCCATTTATTCTGCTGCATATTATACTGTTTGTCCTTTGTATTTTGCCATCATTTCCTCTGTGTTCTTCATTATCAGTTTGCCTTTATTTATTATTTGTGGTTATCTATTCGTTGTGGATGGCTATTTCTGTTCATGTTGAAGATGTCAAGTGAAAATCGGCTGAGGGCTTTGTATTCATCTTCTGAATCCAGTAGATGGTATACTTGGTTTTTCGACAAGTATTGAATCTCAGTTATAATTCTACTTCTCTGTTCTTCCTAGCATTCACAGTCGTGCATAATATGCTGCCAGATTTCAGGTTCTCCACAGGTGCATGTGGACTCTTCTATTATTCCGAGTGTGTTCAGTTTTGCTTTAAATGGGCCATGGCCCATCAGGAGGAAGGTTGTATTTAGCCCAGGGTAGAACCGCGAGGAGGCTTTTGGGTACATTTTTGTGACTATCAGTATGAAGCTTCTTGTAACTTGACCCTTTGGTGCCATCTCCTCTGTGCTGTCAAATCTTCAACATGTGAGCCACTATTTGTTGTTTCTCTGTCATCTGGCTGTTGGTTGGGTCCAAGGTAAAGACATAGATGGAGGCAGGCATATCCTTGGATAGTAAATACATGAGTCCACATCTAGTCACCTCGAGATCCAGTAGAAGAGCTACCGCCAGGACCTGCAGAGCATGGGTGCTCACAGTTTTGCAGGCCCTAGTTATAGTTAGAAGTATGTCTCTTTGGATAGTGTCCAGCAGTCTTCTATTGACAGCAGTTCCGGCCTTCCTGAACCGGATTGGTAATCTGTAGGTGATCGCTGGGATGAATATTGTTCTATAATACAGAGACAGGGTCTTCCTGTTGAGTCCCCAGTCCCTGCAAGATACTCTTGCTGCATAGTTTCTTAGCTTCTCTCTCTCAGGTAGGTGAGGTGTAAAAGACAGGTTTCCATCCAGGATAATACTTAGATACTTTATTTGCTTTGCTAGTTTAATGGCGGATCCTGTTATCTTTATTTACCGTGGTTGTCTGATATTTAGAGAGCCTTTTAGTAATACAGTCAGTCCTCGTATAGCACGATAGTTGTGTTCCTAGAAACCCTCATGCAATGCAAAATCGTGCAATATAAACAACAGGCCCTATGGGAAAAATGGGGTTAGGTGCCGACCACCGAAGATTAAACCACATTTGTAACCACCCAACATTGAACACGTTACCAAACGCAATAAATAATTGTAATAAAATACGTACATATTTTATTACGACTATTATGTAATAAAACATTGATAATGCTTTTGCTTCTATCGTAAGCAAACTTGTTCTTTGTTTGATTTTCTATCCAAACAGATGACAGCCATTCCATCTCTTCCAATTCTTTGTGTCTTGATCTAATAGATTTTAATTACACTTTGAATTGTTCCTGCAATGATGTTTTTATTTTCTCTTTCTAATTCTTGCCGTTGCCTCATTTAGGCCTGTAGCATGTGTAGTATCACATGGTCTTTCATTTTGCTCAAAGTGTTTCACAATTTCATATCTATTTTCTCTATAGACAGAGGCGGACTGGCTATAAGCCTTAGCGGGGAAACCCCAGTAGGCCAGAGGCCAGTGTGATTTTGGCCATAAACGCTAGTACAGTCAGTCCTCGTATAACACGTGTTTACATTACACGAATTCGATCATACACGATTTATAAATAGGGGAACGATATCTTATATAACATGAACCAAATTCGCTTATGCACGATTCGCCTTTGTGTTTAGAAGAAATGGCAGTCGAACGCGGAATCACCCCAACTGAACGCAACACGATAGGAATGAAGAGAAGATTCTGAAAATGTGTTTATGTGTTTTATATCAGTAAAGGGGGAAACACATTTCACCATAGTAACGTAAAAACCCACACAATTCCAGCTATCGGTATAATTGCAAATGCAATTAGATCGAGTTTACTACCAGTTTATAACAGATTCCACTAGCAGAAATGCAACTGGAAATTGCTTTTATTGTTTTATGGTAGTAACCCCTAGAAATGTGCTTTAGTAAAATGTGAGATGTTAACAGTGTATCTCGGCCTTTACGGTGTTGTTTATTCAGTTGCTACACGCGCAGCTTTGTTTATGTGTATCAAGCGTACCTCCTTGTTTTGTAATTGTGCTTTATTCCCTAAAAATGAGTAAAATACTTAATTAAAAGGTGTGAAAAGGAAGCATCCTGGTGAAGACACTGCAGATTCAGAGAGAAAAAGAAAAGCAATATTGATAAACAGAGGCGGATTTGGTCAAAATTCCCAGGTAAATTCTTACCAGGGAAAATTTATAGTGGCTTCATACTATGGTTTATGGCCAAAATCACACCGGGCTCCGGCCCACTGGGGTTCCCCCTGGTAAGGCTTATGGCCAGTCCGCCTCTGTTGATAGAGAAAAAATATGAAACTGTGAAACGCTTTGAGCGAAATGAAAGACCATGTGATATTGCACGTGCTACAGACCTAAATGAGGCAATGCCGAGAATTACAAAGAATGCAGAGAAAATAAAAACAACTTTCATAGCAGGAACAACTCAAAGTGTAATTAAAATCCATTAGATTAAGACACAAAGAATTGGAAGAGATTCCCAACGGCTGTCATCTGTTTGGATAGAAAATCAAACAAAAAACAAGTTTCCTTACGATAGAAGCAAAAGCATTAGCAATATTTTATTACGTAATAGTCGTAATAAAATACGTACGGTAAGTATTTTATTATGATTATTTATTGTTTGGTAATGTTTTGGTTACAAAAAAGGTAAAGGTAAAGTGCAGCCATTATCAACCCACTGCAGGATGGAAGCCTCCTCAACAATTCATGCTGAGGGAAATGGACCATAATCTGCCACGCTGGTCCAGTGCGGGTTGGCAGATTGACCGTATTCAGCAGTCAGGGGATTGAACCCCGGTCTACTCAAAGAGTGTGTGTGCTACTGCAATCCCGCTCCTTTGACCACTCGGCTATGGAGGCCTGATTGGTTACAAATGTGTGTTCAATCTTGGGTGGTCGGCACCTAACCCTATTTTTCACATAGGGCCTGTTGTTTATATTGCACGATTTTGCATTGCAGGAGAGTTTCTAGGAACACAACTATCGTGCTATACGAGGACTGACTGTATGAGGCGACTACAAATTTTCCCGGGTAAGAATTTTTTTATCCAGTCTGCCTCTGTTTATCGATATCGCTTTTATTTTTCTCTCTTAATCTGTAGTGTCTTCACCAGGATGCTTCCTTTTTACTCATTTTTAAGAAATAAAGCACAATTACAAAATGAGTAGGCACACTTGATACACATAAACAAAGCTGTGCACATTTAGCAGCTGAATAAACAACACTGTAAAGGCAGAGACACACTATTAACACCTCACTAGCTGACATTTTACTAAAGCACATTTCTGGGGGTTACTGCCATAAAACAATAAAAACAATTTCCAGTTGCGTTTCTGCTAGTAGAATCTGTTATAAAATGGTAGTAAACTCGATCTAATTGCATTTGCGATAATACCGATAACTGGAATTATGTGGATTTTTACATTATTATGGTGAAATGTGTTTCCCTTTCACTGATAAACATAAATACATTTTCTGAATCTTCTCTTCATTCCTATCATGTTGCATTCAGTTGGGGTGATTCTGCGTTCAACTGCCATTTCTTGTAAACATACAGGCTAATCGTGCATAAGCGAATTCGGTTTGTGTTATATACGATATCGTTCCCCTATTTATGAATCGTGTATGGTTGAATTTGTGTAGTGTAAACACGTGTTACATGAGGACTGACTGTACTAAGTTTGTCTTGGTTGGTGAAATTTGTGATATGTGTGTTTTCGCTCAATTCTGTAGGGTTTGTAGTGCTTGGTTGGCCTGTGTTTCAAGGCCCATTCTGGTGTCCGCTTCCACCATTAAAATGAGGTCATCAGCAAAGGCCCGACTGGCCACTTTTCCCAGGTCCAGAAACAAGAAGTCATCAAAGACCACCTTCCACAGTAGCGGCCCTAGGGCAGATTCCTGTGGGCAGCCCCTGCGGGCAGCCCCTGCGGATGGTTTTAACAGCTGTTCAGAAGGTTGTGACCACCTCAATTTTCCTATCCGACAGATATGCCCGGATACTGTTATACAAGTTTTCTGGGAGTGCTGCTTTCAGGAGCCTGCCGAGGACACTCGGCCACCAGACGGTATCAAAGGCCCCAGCAAAATCCACTGCTATTACCAGAAAGTACTTCTTGTTACTTTGGGTTGCCTTGGTTATGAGGTTTTGGACTGCTTCATTGGTCTAGAAGCCCGGTTTGAATCCATATTGCCTGGGTGATTCCAGTTTGTGGGTTTTGTAATGGTTCATGATCCTTTTGTGGAGCAGCCTTTCATAGTTTGCTTAGGGTAGTGAGCAGGGCTATGGGGAAATATGAGGCCGGTTGGTCCGGAAGTTTTGTTCGGTTTTTTTAAGATAAGTTTTAGGTGTGCAGTCTTCCAACTTGTCGGGAATTTCCCAGTTTCTAGGCATCGGTTGAGGAGATTAAGTATCAAGTTTGGTATATATTCCACGGCTTTTTTGACCATCTCTGGTTTTATGAGATCCAGCCCGGGACATTTCCCATTGTGCATTTGCAAGGCCGCAACCTGTAATTCATCGACTGTGAAAGGTGGTTCTATTTCTCGGGTTCTATATGTTTGGTTTGGCTGGCATATTGCCTGTTGTTGTTCATTAAGGATATCTGGTGGTTCATGGATAATAGCACTAAGGATATTGGTAATCGATTCTTCCCACATTTTAGTCAGGCTTCCAATTGAGCATCCTCGTTACAGTGGTTACTTCTCCTCTGGGGGAGCTTGTTTGTGGTGATTTTATACACCACGACCCAGGGGTTCTCGTTCCCTGTCTTGGAGACCAGGTTTTCCCAAGAGGCTCGCTTGTTCTTTTTAATTTTTTCTGTATAGGTGTTCGTACCGCTTTTTATTGTTACTGTAGTACTGCTACATCTGTTGGTAGCCATGTTCTCAGTGCTCTTTGGAATTCCTTCTGCCTCATGTCCCCAACTGAGCGGGTTTTCCTTTTCATCACTGTCTCCGCTGCTCCAGTTATGATACTGGTGATTTTCTCTTGGAGTGTATCGGGGTGTTTCATCTCACTGTCCACCACCTGTCTAACATTTTCTGTGCAGTGAAAGCCTCTATGAAGTTTCAGAATCTGCTAACATTTCATCTTTGCAAAGTTTATGTAATATCTTAGTTGCCTCCCCCCCCCACCATGTTGCTACTGTCACTAGTTCTTTGAATACTGTGAAAGATGTTGGAATCATGTGCATATTCATCTGCTGTGACCATGTAAACATAGAAAGGAGAAATTTACTGGAAGGCATGGATCACTCGCTTCTCCAAAAAAACAAATGCCCGTTTGTCGGAGTTAAGGGGAACCACAACACAAATTGACCGGAAGCTATTATCTCTGTTGGGAATCTTCTTAATCCTCTGACTGGATATGGAAAGCATATTGACTAGCACGACTTCTTGGTATGTGACTGCATAGGTTTTATGGACACCACTAACATTGTGTAATGGTAATCCCTTTCACCCTTAAATCGCGCTTTCTAATTACGTATATTGCCTAAAGGCCAGCGGTTAGAACAATGTGTTCAAAGTTCTCTACTAATCTGTTCATTATATGGAAACTTTCTTCATTCAACAGAAACTATTTCAAATGTAATTACCAAAGGGGAATTCAAAAAAATTCACTGTAACGAGGTTTGTTAAACAGAGGACCGATTGTAATTAAATCAAAAATGAAGCAATTTTAAAATACATAACTGGTTGATTGTGCCATTAAAATTCTGGGGATGGGGCCCCGTTTGCCCCGCTGTAGTTTAAACTCTGTATACTCAATAAGTGCATTTAGGATTTCATTTGTAAAATAAATGATTGTATGAACAATGGGCTCACAAATTTTCAAAAAAAATAATAATGGGCTCTTGCGAGCACACTATAGCTCACCACTGGTTATTCCTCATATTGGGTTGATATATGAAATGGGGTTCCCCAAGGATCAGTGTTGAGACTGCTGTTGTTTTTGATTTTCATAAATGACATCGATGGAGGGATAGAGGGTGGGATGTCTAAATTGAAGTTGATGTAAAGATTGGTAGAGTAGTTAATGATTGCCCCCAAGCAGGGCTTCTTCAGAGAGACCTAGATAGACTTCTGGGATGGTCAGAAAAATGCAGCTATGCTTTATTCCATAGCCTTGTGTAAGGTATTGCACCTGGGAAACAGTAACTCCAGCGGAGTTGAACTAAAGCCAGTAGTGGAGGAAAGGGAATTGGGTGTTATGAAACGGTCAGACATGAAGTTATCCGAGCATTGTAGACTGGTTGCAAGGAAGGCCCATTGATGATTTATTGAACAATTGCTAGTAGAGATAAGGACATCATAATCCCATTATATAAGACTATTGCTAGACCGCTTGGAATACTGTGTTCAAGTATGGAGACCACACCTAAAGAAAGACATTGTGCTTGTTGAAAGGATCCAAAGACGGGTAAACTCACCTGGTGAGATCGGCAAAAGGGCGTCCATATTGAGGCGTCCATTTGAATATGTGGCTTGCAGAGCTTGGAAACTAGGCACCTTATAAGAGATTTGATTGAGGTGTTTAAGGTTCTAAGATGCATAAGTAAAATGAACGAGGACAAAATTTTTACGATTATAAATGATTCTAGAACAAGGGGCCACAATTTCAAGTTACAGGGGGAAATGTTTAGACTGGATTGCAGGAAGTTTTATTTTAGCCAGCAAGTTATAAATTACTGGAATAAGTTGCCTACGTGGATGGTAGAGGCTGATAGTTTGGGGAAATTCAAAGGTTAGCTCAATAATTACCTGCGGGAGGAGGGAAACACATAGAATGTCTATTTTCTTTTCTCTTATTAATTATTATTTTTTAAAAAAATTTCTTCTTATTATTATTATTTTATTTTATTTTTTGTTCTTTTATTTTATTATTATTTATTTATTTGTTTTGGCTTGTGCAGCATAAGCCATAGGCTTCCTTGCACTATGTGAGCATTTCTAATACTAAAATAATGTGACCACTAACATTGTTAATATAACAATAACAGTAGCAGTCAACTTTGGTTTTTTTAAGAAATTTAAAAGGCCAAGTAAAGAGCAAATTCTTCAAATGAACACAAACAACCACATTAATAATTTTAAACAAAAAATAACAAAAACCAATAATTTTTGAATCGTACTGCTCTCTTCTTCTGCTGATCGCTTGGTCACTGGTTGGCACTGCTCCTGCCTCCACGTGGCGGGGTCGGTAACCTGGGAGAAGGAATTCCCTCTTCCAGGGCTGAAAGGAGCAACGATGGATTGTAATGAATATCCATCTCTGGAGCCCACAGGTGGCAAAGTTGTTAACTCTGTCTCAGAACACGAGTCCAATCGTCCGAAGAGACTTCGGACGGAAAAACAGATTTCAGATATGCCAGCATTTCTTATAATGCACTCATTGTCCACACAACCTGTCGGCAAGCTATCGCCTTTTCTGATACAGAAATGTTTAGAATCGGTTGTTGGATCCCCTAAAATGGTGAAGCGTCTCCAATCAGGAGACCTTTTAATTGAAACCTCAAAAACATCTCATTCGGAAAAATTGTTAAATTTAACAACATTCAACAATATTCCAGTGTCAGTTACGCCCCATAACACCCTGAACTCGTCTAAAGGTGTTATCAGTGAATGGGACCTATTAACTGTTTCTGAAGAAGAAATAGTACAAGAGCTTAGCGAACAAAAGGTGACACATGCACGGAGAATAATGACCAAAAAAGATGGCAACCTACTACCAACTAGGTCTATTATTTTGACGTTCAGCACTCCGAATCTTCCATCTTCTGTCAAAGCAGGTTATTTAAACTGCAAGATTAGACCTTACATCCCGAATCCCATTCGCTGTTTTAAGTGCCAGAAGTACGGCCATGCACAGACTGCATGCAGAGGCGATGCTGTGTGTCCTATTTGTGGCTCTAAGGAGCATTCCCAAGGAGAGTGTACAGTTTCCACTCCTACTTGTCCAAACTGTAAAGGAAGCCACCCTGCATTTTCTAAAGCATGTGACCTCTGGAAAACAGGAAAAAAAATCCAGAAATATAAAGTGGAGCATAAAGTTACATATCCTGAAGCAAGAAAGCAAGTGCTATTAACCATGCCTAGCAGATCATACGCATCAGTGACCAGAAGTAGCCGCTCAATTGCAACACAAACAGATGTCTCCATAGAACCAAGCAGTTCTTTTTCCACCTGGGCCAAAACTGCACTGCTAACATCCAAAAAGAAACTTACAGTCAATGAGACCAACAATACACCAATTAGTATCCCAACTGATGCTATCTCATCATTGCCCGAAACAGCAAAATCAGCAAATGTTGAAGACCAAGAAAAAGGGAAACAATGCAATAGGAAAATGGAAATTGATATTCAACCAGAGGATGAAGAGTCAGTTTTAGAATTATATGCTAATGATACCATAGAAACAGGACGCCCAACCTTTTCAAAGAATGAAAAATCAAAACAAAGCAGACTGAAACCTTCTCAGAAAAAACAGTCAGATCAGTCTTATTCAATCAAATCCAAACAATGAATAAATTCATACAATGGAATTGTAGAGGATTACGTAGTAATTTTGATGACCTGAGTGATTTACTTTTTCAAACAAATGCAGTAGGTGTATGCTTACAGGAAACATTTCTATCACCAAAAGTCTCTCTCAGATTCAAAAATTACACCATGTTTAGACGAGACAGAGATTCTGATGGTCCTGCCCGTGGGGGCGTAGCTGTTCTTGTAAAATCTACTATACCATCAAGACATCTCCAGCTACAAACTTCCTTAGAAGTTGTTGCAGTTCGGATGGCATTGGGAATATCATTAACGCTTGCATCCATTTATATCTCGCCCAATTATCCTTGCTCCCTGGCTGAACTTGACAATCTAATTGCACAACTGCCACCTCCTGTCTGCTTATTCGGTGATTTCAATGGCCACCATCCATTGTGGGGATCTTCCACCATGGATAGGAGAGGCCAATTAATTGAATCATTCCTGGATAACCATAACCTGACTCTGCTGAATTCTGGCTCTCCGACTTATATACAACTACCTACAGGTACTACCTCAGCCATAGACTTGTCCATCTGTTCAGCATCTCTTTTTGCAAGCATGAAATGGTTAGTGTTGAATGACCCATTCCATAGTGACCATTTTCCTATTATCAGTTCAATTGAAACCCAGGCTGTGTCATGTCCAAAAGGCCGTACTTCTTGGAATTTTTATAAAGCAGACTGGGTAAACTACTCAGCTTGTGTCCTTCTCGACACTCAATATGTTCAACATCAACATATTGATGACGTAACTGACCACATTACCAGCCAAATCCTATATGCAGCAGAAATTTCCATCCCAAAATCAGACCAATGCAAACATGTACACAAAAACCAGTGGTGGAATACGGATTGCTCTAAAGCAAAAGTAGAAAAAAACCGTGCTTGGAACCGGTTCCGCAAATGCCCAACTACTGCCAACTTAATTTTATACAAAAAACTCAGAGCCAAAGCAAGGCAAATTAGGAAGAAAGCAAAACGTGACTCCTGGATAAGCTTTGCATCAACTATTAACAAAAATACTGACACTCGAATTATATGGAAAAAAATACAAGCTCTCAATGGAAAATTTCCTCCTCAGCAGTCCCCGATAATACAATGGAATGGGCAGGACCTATCCTCTTCTACTGACATTGCAAATGCTTTAGCAGAATCTTTCTATAACATTTCCGCCTCCTCCTCTTATGTCACCTCCTTTCAACGCATTAAATCTGTTGAGGAACGTCATAAATTTAATTTTTCAACTAGACTCTCACTTCCGTATAATCAACCCTTTTCTATAGCTGAACTCAAAGAATCCTTGAGCAAATCTCCAAATAGTGCAGCAGGACCGGACGGCATTCACTACAGTATGCTGAAGAATTTATGTGAAGCTGATCTCTACATACTATTACTCTTTTACAACCGGATCTTCTCAGAAAATACATATCCTCTCTCATGGCGTCATTCCTACATTTGTGCTATTCTAAAACCAAGTAAAGATCCTTCCATAGTTGAGAATTACAGACCAATATCCTTGACAAGCTGTTTGGGCAAAATCTTTGAAAGGATGGTGCATAAGAGGCTCATGTGGGTGCTAGACTCCCAAAACGTTCTTTCCGATCACCAATATGGCTTCCGTAAAAACAGATCTACCCTAGATTTACTACTCAAAATTGAATCTAACATACGTAACGCTTTTGTCATGAGACAACATCTGGTGATGGTGAACCTAGATATTCAGAAAGCATTTGATACCACTTGGCGTCATGGTATTATTAAAGATATACATCAGTTGGGGCTGAGAGGCTACCTTCCACAATTCATCCAGAACTTTTTAAGATTACGCACCTTTCAAGTCCGATACCAAAACATGCTATCAGCAACTCACATTCAAGAAGAGGGTGTTCCCCAGGGTTCCATACTGAGTGCTACCCTATTTGCTGTTCGGGTCAACCACATATTGGAAGAACTTCCAAAATCCATACAAATATACATGTATGCAGACGACCTCACCATATCCTGCCAGTCACAAAGTATGAATACTGTTGAAAGACAGTTACAAATTGCTCTTTCCAGAATAGAATCGTGGACCTTACGTAATGGATACCGCCTAGCTGAGCAGAAATCCACCACTACTCATTTTTGCAAATTACGGTCACTGCATCCCGATCCTAAGCTAAAGATCAAAAACATTTCAATTCCTCTTGTTGACACTGTCCGTGTTCTTGGTCTCGTACTGGATAAGAAACTGAACTTTAAAGCACATGTAGCTTATCTTAGAACTATCTGCTTGAAAAAGTTGAATATTCTCCGGTGTGTGTCATCTATGTCATGGGGTGCTGATCGACATACCTTGATCCATCTTTATCGAGCCCTCATCAGATCCCGCTTAGACTATTGCTCTCCAGTGTATGACTCTGCGAGAAGAACTACTTTAGAGCAATTGAACACGATCCAGCACAGTGCGCTGAGAGTTTCTCTAGGAGCTTTCAGAACCTCCCCTGTTCAGAGCCTTTATATCGAAGCTCATGAGCCACCTTTACATCTTCGGAGGAAAACATTACTTTTGATGTTTGCCGCAAAAATTCGCAGTTTGCCCTCCCACCCTAGTTGGAAATATCTGTATAATACCGAATGGGAGTCATTTTACAACAGTAAGCCAAATGAAAACCGACCTGCTGCACTTAGACTTAGAGAACTCACTCAAGCATGGAATATAGACATCAGCGATATATTTCAGGACATGACACTTCCTGATCCGCCTTGGACAAATATTTCTGTTAATTACGACGATTATTTTCAACAGTGGGGTAAGAACACCTTGTCGCCCTCCAATATTGCACAATTACATGAAACTCACTCTTCTAACTCAGAGGCCTGCAAAATATATACAGATGGATCAAAAACTGAGACCCAAGTAGGTGCTGCAGCAGTCTTCCCTTCAGTCACCATTTCTGTTTCATTACCAATAGAATGCAGTATCTTTACTGCTGAACTTTATGCTATTAATTTAGCTCTCGACCGGATAACTGAATTTTTAATTACGACCACTTTAATATACACCGACTCACTCAGTGCTGTCACTGCTATAATAAGTGGTAACAACTCTTCTCACCCTGTAATAAAACAGATCCGTTCTAAGCTACTTGCCTGTAAGGAATTGAAACAAACTGTGACATTCTGCTGGATCCCAGGACATTCTGGAATAGCTGGCAATGAAAGAGCGGATCATGCAGCCAAACAACCAGAAACCACCATTACGCAGAAATTTCAAGTTCCATATACAGATTACAAACACATTATCTGTAAAGCATGTTATAACAGTTGGTCATTAATCTGGAAAGGTTATCCAGGAAATAAACTCTACCAAATAAAACCGGAACCAAAGCTATGGCAATCCAGCTTCAGCAAAAACAGGCGAGATGAAATAATTTTAGGAAGGCTAAGGATTGGGCATACGCACCTCACTCACCTATATCTATTAACTAATGACAGCGCTCCACAATGTACATTCTGTCAAGTACAACTGACAATTCGCCATTTATTAGTGGACTGTCCCCACTTTCAAAATATCCGCTTAAACACCTTTAAATCAATAGCTAATACACAGTCATCAATAAATTTATTACAGATTCTGGGTGATGATTCTAATGAAAAAGAACTATTTATTTTCCTAAATCGTATCGGAATATATCATAAAATATAGTTATATCCACTATTAGAAAGACACAATATGGCCCTAGCAGCCTATGTGTCGTTAAACACAACAACAACAACAACAACAACATAATTTTTGAATAATAAAAACAATATTCCACTTGGCAGCTCTGAAAAAGTGATCTGACAACCAGCGAGCCTTGACATTTGGCTAACACTTATATGGTAATAACAAATTAGAGAGAGAGAGAGAGAGAGAGAGAGAGAGAGAGAGAGAGAGAGAGAGAGAGAGAGAGAGAGAATGAATATCTTTATTGCACTTAGGTATATTGGATGGTAACGGAAAGTCCTTCACCACTGCATGGTCAGAAAATTGAAAGCAGGAAGTTTACAGATTATTCTGAAGTAATAATTATTATACGCTATAAAATAAATATTATAAAGTAAGACTAAAAGATATAGAGCATTCACAGTGAGTTAAAAGAATTTTAACAATTCTTTTAACTCAATTCGCAATTATGTAATTTAATATACATAATTGCGAAAAACAATTGATATATGAAGCTATCCACTCAGTTCTTAATAAAGAGAGGGATGATCAAGGGGAGCTAAATGTTGAGGTCTGGAGTTCTATATGTTCAAGTGGATAGCAGACTGTTAAAATACCTACTGTTCCACTTACAGAAAACTGACAGACACCAGGTTGCTGCTTAGCTTCTATCAAATTTGTCTAATCTTAGATCAAATTTGATCTAATTTTCAGATTAGGTCAAATTTGTCTTCAAAACAACGAATATTCCAGTTCTCTTACAGATAAAATGTATATTACATTGACTCAATGATGATCAATGTGCACTATTTATATAGTGCACATTCATTTGATAATACAGGTATATAATTTTTATAAAATTAAAAAACCTTTTACAAGAATTGTTCTATAGAGAATGATCCTAATTTTTTTTTTTTTTTATCAACAACCGTGCTGCTTAATATAGTTCTAGCTGAGCTGCGGAAGTTAAGACCAAACCAAGTTGCATCAAATGGCAACTTCGCAGTTGATTCGTGTGCATGGTGCGACCTTGGTGGTCGGTTAAGTTTATGCATATGTAACAGTGGACATGACACAGGGGGAACAGTATGCTGCTCTCAAATTTTCTTTCCATCTCAAGAAAACATCAGCTGAAGCTTTTGAAATGTTAAGAATCTTGTAGTGACTCTACACCTCCGAAAAGCACAACTCGCAGGTGGTTTAGAATGTTTGAAGATGGACATGATTCAATCACAAAATTGGCAGTCCTGGAGCTCTAACCACTGCAATCACCACAAAACCATAAACACTTCCTTTATAATCATGAAAGAAGTGTATTGTATAACAGTAAGGCAACTGGCAAAGATGTTTGAGAATTTCAGTAGAAAGCATGCACAGTATTTTCCATGACCATTTGCATATGACACATGTTTGTGCACACTAGTTTCCAGGACTACTCACACTTGAGCAACAGCAAGTTCGCATGGAGGTTTGTCAGAAGCTGCAACAGATGAAGTTGTGAACAATGTGATAATAGTGAATGAGATGTGGCTTCATCATTTCAATACCAGAAAGTAAGAAACAAGGCTCTGTTTGGAAGTCTACATCATCACTAACCAAAAAAACCAGAAGTTGTGGCTTCTGCAGAAACGGTTATGGTTATATCTTTTTTTTGACATTCAAGAAAAATGACATTCAAGTAAACTATTTGTAAATTTTTGACAAATGGTTTATTAGTATGTTGTGCCATGTCATGTGACTGTTATGGGACCTTACCAGAGAACTATACTGCACACTTTGTAGAATTACATTTGTCGCCAATGACCACAACTGCACACAGGTGGGCAGACGCTGCATCACAATAATGCAAGCCTTCATATTGCTCATACTTTCATGTACTTAGCCAGCATTAATGTCAAGTGTGTTCCTCATCTACCCTACAGCCTTGACCTTGCACTCTGCAATTTTTTTTATTTCCAAAGTTAAAGAAGGACCTGCAAGATAAATGTTTCCAGTCATCATAAGAAGCTGTAAAGACATCGGAGATGATTCCCAAATGCATGTCAAAAAATTGCCTCCATTCTGTTTTTGAAGAAATGTATGGCCAGAAAAATGGAAAAATTTTTGCTGGAAAAATGTATGGCCAGAGTCAGTTTATTCAAGAAATGTGGTCGAACTGGCAAAAAACAGAATTGGCATGATAGTAGAACTTGCTAAGTCAGTAGGAGGGGAAGGTTTTGATGATATGACTACTGAAGATGTTCAAGAATTACTGGTAGAACAAGAGACTGGTGAAGTGGATTTGGTGGAAATGGGATCAGAGGTAAACCAAATCAATTCAGAGGATGATGGCTCAGATGAAAATTTTGAAGTTCCAAATTTTACAATAAAAAGCCTAAACTTAGTTGAGCAGTTAGAATCTTACTTTTTGAATGCAGATCCTTCGAATGAAAGGAGCACAAAGTTCAAAAGGGAGCCTCAAAAATGCTTAGCATTGAAATTACATTGAAATTTGCAATGATATTTTAAAGAGAACAGAGGATACACAAAATCTAGATGCTGCAAAAAAAGTGCAGAATGTGAGGATATTCTGCAACAAAGAAAATGTTCTTGTTTGGGATTGTGGCTTAGCAGCGATGAAGAGGAAGAAAATTAAATGAACGTACATTATCTGACATATGTATATCACAGTTTGTAAGATGTTTGTTCAGTTATTACTATTTTTAATTTAAAAAAATGATATATTTTTGTTAGCTTTTGGAATATAACACCCCCCTTATTTTACTGGTTCTTTGTCCCCTATGATACGGTTTCACACTATACGATGTTATACAAGTAACCCGTGTTATACAAGGGTTACTTGTATTACAATTCATTAGTGAAATGTGTAGCATTGATATACTTGTAGCAGAAGTCAGAAGAAAAACTGTTTGAAGAAATAAAAAACAATTTGAGCAGCTGTTAGATACTGTATGACTGTTTTTGTTACAACTGGGGCACAACTACTGCTGTGTTTCAACATTGAAATAGATCTTTTGGTGAACATACTCATGGTACTGGTGGAACATGGAGCACAATCCATTCTGCCAGATAGTGAAGGTACAATATAAACATGGATCATAATTTTGGCCTTTTGAATATCAAATATTTCACCTTTTTCTAGGTGGTGAGGTTTCATGCTTTGGAGTTTATTTCCCATGTATGTGCAATATGCAGACACCCTAACCTTCTAGTGGTGTGTCTGAAAGTTCATGAGAATGCTGTAGTATTGTGTTCACCACCCAATGTTTTTTGGGAATAAAAGAGAAATAGTTTTAAATTGGTGCACTTTAAAATTCTTTTCTTTATTCTGATTATTAACTATATAATATTGGTGTAGATACACCATAGTTTACCCATAAATTTGAACTACATATGTAGTTCAAAGTGTGTTTGGCACTACATTTGTAGTGTAAAGGCATCATTTTAATTGTATCTCATATTGTGGCTACCTTCACAATGAGATAGCTGGTATTGCACTACTTCAAAGAGATAATGCTTCTCTAGTAGAGAAGACTACTATTATTTATTTTCGGTGGATACTACCACCCAGATGATCATTTCAAAGCTAGTGAGCTTCATCATCAGTGGGTGGGCAGGTACCCTGGTAATGCAACATGCCATCACAGTTGCAAAGTTATTTCCACAATATGAGAGATACCAAATATAGAGATACCAAATAGAGTGTAGGTAAAAATAATGTATTAGAAGATGAAATTGCACAAGGCATTTCTTATGGGTTTAGGTAATTAACTATATAATATCGGTGTAGATACACTATAGTTTACCCATACATTTGAACTACTTACGTAGTGTAAAGGCATCTCTCATATTGTGGAAATAACTTCGCAACTGTAATGGCATGTTACATTACCAGGGTACCTGCAGACCCACTGATGATGAAGCCCACTAACTTCAAAATGATTGTCTTGGCGGTGGTATCTACTGAATATAAATAACAGTAGTCTTCTCTACTACAGAATCGTTATTTATTTGAAGTAGTGCAATACCAGCTATCTCATTGTGAAGGTAGCCACAGTATTGGATACAATTAAAACAATGCCTTTACACTACATACATAGTTCAAATTTATGGGTAAACTATGGTGTATCTACACTGATATTATATAATTAATTACCTAAACCCATAAGAAATTATGCCTTGTGCATTTCGTCTTCTAATAAGATATAAGAATATCTTATTATAATAATAAGAATAAATATTATTTTTATTCAAAATATTATTTTCAAACCACTTCACTTCCAACCCAGTGTTGTGAAGTGAGAGAAATCGAAGCTGAAACCTAAATTCTCTAGGAAAATTATATATTGGCAGGTACATGGTTTTTTGGTAGACCATCAGGGATTATTTATAGATATTTTACAGTTGTACTTTTCCATTTAAAAAATCAGTGATGCAGATCAAAATTGGAAACCATACTGTGAACATATTAATATATAGATACATATTTTTATGTGTTTAAATTTAAGGAATGGGTGATAAACTTGCTTTATCAGTGTGCCTGCTGTTGGGTCAAGAACAGTTTTGGTGAAGATATTCAAATGAATATCTTCACCAAAATATTCAATTGTTTTCTTTGATATTATTTAATGTTTTTAAAATTTTCTTATTTAAATCACTGTATTGAAAGAGAATTTTCTCTTTTTTAATAATGGACTTTATCTTTTCAGAGTGAAGTTGTATCTACTATGATAGCTCATGCTTATGATAAATTTCATTTGGAAATCCAGAATGTTGAAATTCTTCTTTCTTTTCCTAGTATGTGAATTTTGGTATAGTTTACAAAATTAATTCAAAGTAATTTCTATTAAATGATGTTATAATCCATAAATTGAAGTGGAGCTAATATTTTTAACACTTAATTTATTATCTTTTTTAAATTTTTATTTTAACACTTAGATAATTTTTAGAGCTTCTTAATGTACCGTGTATGATTTGACTGAATAGTGTGAATAGCAGTAAAGCTTTTTATTAAAATTTTTATTTTATTAATCAATTCTTAATGGAAGTAAATATTTACAGGGCATTCCTGAAAGTGGTTGGATATTGGGGTTATATTACTTTTCGTTGATCAGAGAAAATCTGTTGTAATTTTACTGTCATGATATTGGTGTAAAAAGTAAGGAAATGTATCAATATAACAATATGTATCCATTATGTTTGCGAGGGAAATTTTTGCAAACAATTTTCTTTTGCACTGGGTACAGGGTGATTCTAAACAAGTGTCACAAAATTTACAGGCATATTCTACACCTCGAATTTGAGAAAAGAAGTCCTAATAAACATGGGTACACAAACTTCTTGTTTCTTGGAAACAACAAGTTTTGCAGACCCCTGTTTATTAGGACTTTTTTTTCTCAAATTTGAGGTGTAGAATACGCCTGTCAATTTTGTGACACTTGTTTAGAATCACATTGAATAAGCTCCCTTCCCTACATTCTAAACAGTATGCTTCAATGCACGATACCACTTCATTTAGCACATGTGCTGTAGTGCAATAATACTGAAGTCTACTTTTATTATAATTTCTTCTTTAATACTTTTTCCTGTTGCCAAGAAGAGGTTATTTTGATATTTTGTATGTAGTTTCACCAAGAATTCCAAGGAAATCTTTAACCCTCTTAGGTTAAAGATTTTCTTGGAATTCTTGGTTAAACCTTGGTTTAATCTTTAGCCTAAGAGAGTTATTTCTATTCCTCTTAGGTTAATTCTTGGTGAAACTATTTAGTGGTTTTCAGAATATTTGAATATTTGTAAAAATTAAAAATTTATGCATAAAGATTTTAAATATTAGCATGTTCTTATTTTGGCTTAATTGACTAGCCATAGAATTCTGCATATTAGATGCATTAGCATATGTACAGAATGAAATTATGATCAAAATTTTAAAAGAATCATAAAAAATTGTAATAAAAAATATCACTTTTTTATGTAAAATATCCTTTTCATTTATTCATCACTTATTACCATCTTTATTTTTATTTTACCATCTATCCCGGAAAATTGAGAGTCTACTGTATATGTTTTTGAAACTGTACAAAGCTTAGTGGGTTACTATTTGAAGTGTTAAAAAAATAAGTAGAGAAATTTTTAATACTACCATTACCCTTTCATATTCAGGCCATGAACATTCCAAACCCCTGTCACAGATCTATAACATCAAAATTTTTACCTATCCAACTGCTTAATGCACTCTTGCACATTGTAGTAATTTACCATATTGGTCAGGTCTGACCTTCCCTTAACAAACCTATGTTAGAGTTTTCAAGATTTTTTGGTATTTTGAATAGATCCCAGCATGGTCCTAAATTGAATCCTTAACCTCAGACTCCATGATCTTCCCTACCATAGAAGTAAACCTCACTGGCTGTAGTTATCCAGCTCCTCTTTAGCATCACCTTTGTGGATTGGGAAGACATTAGCACTTCTCCAGTCCAAAGGGTTCTTTCCAGAGTCTAAAGATACTCTTGTTAAACATCCTCAGTGGTTTTATACATTCACATGCATGTAATACATGCAATTAATCACTGAATATTGGAGTTGTCCAGTTACTCACAATAACAAAATTCCTGCACCACAAGTTGTATAAGTATTGCACTGCTTTTTTGTTATTATTATAAAAACATATTCTCCTTTATGGGATTTTTTTCCCCCTTGTGACTGGTACTGGTATCAAGTTCATGGGGTGGTTGGGTGTGTCTGGTTACTATTATTATTGGTCAAAGAACTCTCTTACTATCCAATAGGTTTTCAGGATAGTGGTATATGATGCAAGAAAACAAGCTTATAAATCACCAGTAAAAAAAAAAAAACCCTCCCATATCACCTGCGCCCTCCAATAATTTGTCTAGTTCTTCCTTGAATTTATTGAAACTCCTGACTTCCACAACACCAGACGAAATTTGTCCAAACAATCAACCAACTCCTGGCTGAACCTTCACACACCTGTCCTGCAACCATCCCTCCTTGGTTTGAATTTATGTACCCTCATGTGTGTAGGTTGAGCAAGAGGAAGAATCAGTATTGAGCTTGCTCAATCCATTCAAAGCCTTAAACACCTCAATCAGATCACATTGCAGGTGCCTAGTTTCCAGATGTTGCAGTTTGCAGAACTGAAGCATGTCTTATTATGACCACTTTTTTTGTTCCCATCAACAATTCTTTTTTGTACTCATTCCAGCAGATCAACATTCTTAATAAAATGAGACCTGCTGTACTCAAGATGCTGCCTAACTATTGCATCATAAATGGGATAATCACTTACTTGTCCCTGTTATCAAAGTTCCTGCATACCATAGACAAAACTTCATGAGCAGTACCGGCAGCCTGTTGGTATTATTCAGAGAACTTCACATCAGACTGCACAATTATCCCATTTTTCATTTTAAACTGCATCTCCAGTGACTCCATTATTTTTCTTGCAACAGAAATTAATCTAACTGGTCTGTAATTACTCATGTCCCTTTGGTTCCACTTTGTGAATTTGGGAAGCATTTGCAAATCACCAATCCATAGAGACCTCTCCTGAATCCAGAGATTCTCTCTTAATTATAGCTAATTGTTTGCTTCTTTTGTTGCCTCACCTAATAAAATTGGATAGAGCCCATTCACCTCAGGTTCCTTTTTTATGTTAAACTTCAATGGTTTCTCTTCCACATTCCTCTCAGTCACAAAATCATTTAGCTCCCAGTTAGATTTTGAGGAACTTCTAGGATTCCCCTCCCTAAAGAGCTCCTCATGTGTGAATGTAGATGCAAATTACTCATTCAATTTTTTCAGCAACCTGAGCAGAAACATCATTAAGTGTATCAATGTGACTCAGCCTCTTTCTTCTACTGTTAATTTGAGTAAAGAAGTCTTTGCTACCTTTCTTGCTATTCCTTGCCAGGAACTTCTTGTAATCTGCCTTAGCTTGTCTAACTTCCTTTGTGATTTGATTACAAACCACTTATATCGACTATAGGCTTCTATATTACCTGATAATTTATATGTATCCCATGCATTTTTCTTCTTTCCCACAAGTCTCGTTAGTTTATCAGACTTCCATTTATGTCTTGGCCTGGAACGGTATTTCTTATTTTTTATAAAAAGCTTGGTAGCTTGTACTATTACTTCACTGAATGCTTCCCATTGAGCATTTTCTGTTGGTAACATCTGATGTTTCCACTGTATAGAATTTAAAAACTGTCTGAGACCACTGTAGTCACCATTACGAATGCAGAAGCTCTTCCTTTTACCCTTGGCAGTAGTTGTCTTTAAGTTGTTCCCACATCAACACTCTGTGATCACTTCCACTCAGAGGATATTTTATCTTCAGGTTCTTAATGCATGAAGAATCACTGCTGATAATCAGCAGTGATTCTCCATGCAAGGATATCACTTTCTCTTGTTGCTTCTCTGCCCATTTAGCATAGAAATACCCATTTAGCATGAAAATGCTGTAGAAAACAGTAATCCATTAAAAATCACAAGTACACAATGAACATATACACTCCACAAGTACACAATGAACATGCTGAAATACTGTCATCCCTTGATTTTCATGGTTTTTTATTGCACAGTCATGTATTTACTACCAAAATTTTAGATTTTGCAGTGAGTTTTGCTACCTGCAAAAAACATAAATAAATGTTGAAAATTTATTTATATTTTTTACATGATTGAAAATTTCATTGAGAAATATGGAGAAATACATTTCACCATAATAATTTAGAATCCCACAGAATTCCAGCTGTTGGTATTATTGCAAATGCAATAAGATTGAGTTTACCACATGTTTATAATTACTAGTAGTAGTAATAGTGGCATGTGATGCAAGAAAGCAAGCATATGAGCTTATGCAGCATCAGCAAAAAAAAAAATTCACACAACCATTCCCTCTAAATGTTTGTCTAGTTCCTCCTTAAATTTATTTAACCTAGAATTTACTTTTCTTCCAAATAGCTGTTTACTCTGTACAAATCGCAAATCCCCCCTACTATGGAATACTGTTCCCACATCTGGGGGTGATGCCCCCAAAACCTCTCTCAGGCTTCTTGATTCCACTCAGTAGAGGACAGTTAGGTTAATTAATTCATCTCTAACAGAGTTTCTCAACTCGCTGTCTCGTAGACGTACTGTTTCTGCTGCGTGCCTCTTCTACAGATATTTCCATGGGCACTGTTCTTCTGAATTGGCTTCTATAATTCCCCCTCTCTCTTTAAAAACAATCCGAACAAATGGCGCAACCAGCCAACATCCATTTACTGTCCAACTTAAAACTCACAGAAACAAATTTTTATCTTCCTCATTTATTCATTCAACTGCCATTTTCTGGAACAGCCTTTCTTCATACTGTATTTCCTGTAAAATACAGTCTACAGAAGTTGAAGTCCAATGTCAACAAATATCTTTTTCATCTTCTCTGCCTCCAACCCAAGTACGGTACTAAGTACTATAGGTTCTAATATCTCTCATGTTTGGAGTTTACATTAAAAAAAAATAAATAAATAATTTTCCAAAGAAGAACCCATGTCCTGTAAGCAGGATGTTGAATAGAGGTTTGGTTGAAACCAACTTGGTATACCCTTCCAAAACTGTTTAATACTTGAAAAAAATGTTTTACTTATTAAACCCTTGGTACAGTTGTTCCATCTGTCTTGCCATTGTCAATAAGAAGAGTCCATAATTGTTTCCTTTCCTCCTCATTATCACCATCGTCATAACAAATCTAATTTGATATTCCACTCGTATGGCTGTCTAAACCACAGATAGAAGTACATTGACTTGAATACTAAGACCAAATCCAGCAGCAGCCATTCTGTTATCTTCTGCAAGGCCTTATTTGACACAGTTCTACAAGGCATACTGAGTTGTAACAACATTAACATGTAACATTATCTGTTGAATTGAGTGTATTTTCCTAACATTTGCATTTTACAATGCACAATCTAGCTAGACATGTGCACCATAGCTCGCAATTGGCAAGAAGATATGGTCATAGCCGGCAGAACCAGAAGAACCAGAGAATAGAGAGAACAACTTGGCCTCATCATGCTTATTGGAGATAGTGCAGACTGATGGGGAAGGGATAATAATGATTACTTTCAGCAGGATGATATGGCATGTTATTAGCTCCTATTAATGTGGCAGTGTTTCCAGAAACATGACTGTGACCTTCCTCTGTTTTACTAGTCTACACAATTATTGGATCTTGGCATTTGTAAGATCAGGTCAAAAAGAGCAGTAGGAATATAGAACTGCTCTGCAATATTTAAAAATAACCATAACAATTCATTGAAGTTTAAAACATTATAGTGACCAGCCCTCAACTTGTGGAGTTGGTGCTGGTTCAGCGTCTTGCCGTTCTGCATAAAATATTAGTGTTTATGATATGATAATAATTACATAATATTCCTTGGGTCTATATGTGCAATAACAGTTGTCCATCAGTTTTCTTATGCTTTTATCCATTTTTTTCAAATATTTATTTCAGCTTTTTTAACTTTTACAGATACCGACTGGACGACTGTGAGTGGAAAAGATGAAAATGTTTTGCATCTTTTGCATCCTACTGAAATTAACATTCAGTTACACAAATCAATAATTACTAATGATCCTAGAATTCCTAGGTAAGTTGTTGGGTATTTATTAATGAACTGTTAATTTTTTTGGTGAACATAAATATGTTAATGTAAAAGCTCAAAATCCAGTAAATACTAGGATTTACCAATTGGGGTTAGCAAAAGCCTGAAATTTAGACTTTTACCAAAGTGATTGGTAAAAGTTTGAAATATTAACATGTTTCACTTTAGTTTGCACTATTACTGCTCTGGTACAATAAATCATAGTATTTAACAGTTTTAATTGGTAAAATCTTTAATAATTATTTTCCATTATGACTGAAGATGCTTCGAATATAGTGTGCCCCGAGTGCCAAGCAATATTAGTGACTGCAGTGCCTTCTCATAGTGATTATCTAGTACACTTTACTGTAAATATGTTTCTCCTGAGTTTCACAAGCCCGTTAACTCTTTAGTATTAGAATTAAATAGATCTATTCAAATAATATAACCTAGAGGGGAAAGTACCTTTTTTAACCCCCTTTTCTTTTTTATTTTCAGTTAATACTAACCTTCTCTTTGCTAGGGTCGCTAGGTGGTACTGCTCTTGCCTCCGTATCATGGGGCTGGTAACCTGGAAGAAAAAAAAATAATCTCCCAGAGCCAAAAAGAGCACGTCATGAGTAAATGGAACTCTAGCTTATCTGAGCTGCCAGACATACCCCAAACATCAAAAAAGAAAGATAGTTCTATTGCAGGAACTTCCAAACACCAGAAAACTGACTCTGAGCTTTATCGTACTCCAAATAATCATGTACTCACCTGGTGAAAATGAAATTGGCAAACTCTAGCCATTTAGAGAAAAAAAAAAGGAATTAGAAAGTAGAGCTGGAGCTCAGAAGTCTGTATAAAGACTTAGGTCAGGAGATATTCTGATCGAGACCTCTATTATTAAATATTCAGAATGGCTCTTGAAGATTAATCTCTTTGCTGGACTACCAATAACTGTACACCCCATAGATCACTGAACACTTCTAAAGGAGTGATTTCTGACTGGGATTTACTAGATGTGTCTCAATAGGAGATGCTTGAAGAATTTAAAGAAGGAGGAGTTATACAGGTCAAGGGAATCTCCACCAGAAAAGATGGAGTTCTGACTCCTACACGCAGTCTCCTTTTGAACTTTAATATACCACATTGCCCAGTATCCATTAAGGCCAGATATATGGTCTGTAATGTCAGACCATATTCCAAACTTGCTACGGTGTTTCTGATGTCAGAAGTATGGACATTCCCAGACAGATTGCCGGGGAACCCCTGCTTGTGCAAAGTGCAGGTCAGTTGAATAACTGCGAAACCTGTACTGCACCGAAACCAGTATGTCCAAACTGCAGAAAAGATCATCCTGCTTGTGGTAGAACATGTGATCACTGAAAAAATTAAAAATTTATTTAGAAATATAAAACCAATCATATTTTTAAAACCAGGAACATTCGAACATAACTGGAAGGTTTCAGTTTCTTTTGGAATGGTTTCTGTATCAATTGAATATATTTCTGGCCACAACTTATTCCCGTTTCTTTGTCTTGTTTGAACTGGAGCATTATTCCAGGCATCAGCAACATTAAAATTGTGGCTTTTATAGTGTAGCTTTTCCAAAACTCTATCACATCTAATTTATTTTCTGCTGAAACAAGTTTTTGAATGAACATTTTGCGAATCATGCCTGGATCAATTGGTTGAATGATAGATGTTGTTTTTGCTGCTTGTTGTTGTTATTTGGTTTTTAGGAGCATTAGCAACTAAGGCGATATTGCTCCAGTGATATGTTGTGTCATTTCCTGACTTTTCCGCATCCTCCATATTTGGTGGTCACGGGCTCGAAACCCAGTCTAATCAAGAAGCGTGTACTGTGTACTGCTGCTCCTGCCCATCTGGCTATGGAGGCACTCTGTTTGGGCACCTCCATAGCCAGGTGGGAAGGAGCAGCAGTGCGTAGCACATGCTTCTTGATTAGACCAGGGTTCGAGCCCGTGACCACTGCATATTCCCGGAGCAATATGGCCTTAGTTGCTAATGCTCTTAAAAACCAAATACAGTGATACCTCGATATACGAGTGCCCTAATATACGAGTGTTTTGAGATACGAGCCGCCGAGCGAGTGATATTTTGCTTTGAGATGAGAGCAAGATTTGAGATACGAGGAATCGCACACTACACTGCTGCACACGACCCCAACATGCGGGGCGCATGTTGGGGTCGTGTTCAGCGTCTAACAGTTTCTCCCACCTCAGACTAGACCTCAGTCTGTGTGCTTGTTTCCCTTGTTTTTGTAGCATTTTTGATAAGTTTGGTTCGCGTTTTTTGCTTTTTGTACATTTACAAAACATTATCAAATTTATTTTTATAACCATGGGTCCGAAGAAGAAGATGATGTCTATTGAATTAAAGCGTGAAATCATAGAAAAACATGAGCAAGGTGTGTGAGTAATTGACTTGGCGAGGATGTACGGGCGTAGCACATCAATGATATGCTTAAAAAGAATGTGCTTAAACAATGTGCTTAAACAGAAGAAGTTGATAAAGGGTATAACGCCAGCCAAGGGCATTACAATAATTTCTAAGCTCCGGACCTCTCTCCATGAGAAAATGGAGAAACTACTGATGGTGTGGATGACAGAGAAGCAGCTTCAAGGAGGATTCTTAACACAAAGTATCATATGTGAGAAGGCACGAGCGATTTACGGTGATTTGCTGAAGCAGATCCACAAACGAGGAATCGGAAGACTTGTTTAAAGCCAGTCGGGGCTGGTTTGACAACTTTAGGAAAAGGACCGGCATTCACTCCGTCGTCATGCATGGTGAGGCAGCAAGTTCAGATGTGAAGGCAGCTGAGGTTTACATCAAAACGTTTTCCGAACTGATAGAAGCCAAAGGATACATCCCTCAGCAAGTCTTCAACTGTGACGAGACAGGGCTTTTCTGGAAAAGGATGCCGAATAGGACTTACATAACGGCAGAGGAGAAGACGATGCCAGGTCACAAACCCATGAAGGATAGATTAATTCTAGCACTTTGCGCCAATGCGAGTGGCGACTGCAAAATCAAGCCTCTGCTAGTATACCATTCGGAAAATCCCAGAGCCTTTAAGTCACATAAGATTTTAAAAGAAAAACTACAAGTTATGTGGAGGGCAAATCCGAAGACGTGGGTCACCAGGAAATTCTTTGTGGAGTGGATAAACCTGGTGTTTGGCCCTTCTGTTAAAAAATATCTACAGGAAAACAACCTACCCATGCAAGTCCTTGTCCTCGACAATGCCCCTGCTCACCCAACAAATCTCGAAGATGATTTACTCGAAGAGTTCAAGTTTATAAAGGTTCTCTACCTACCACCCAACACCACTCCTATCCTGCAGCCCATGGATCAGCAGGTGATTTCTAATTTTAAGAAGTTGTACACCAAGCACACTTTTCGGCGCTGCTTTGAAGTGACGGAGAACACAAACCTTACCCTTTGAGAGTTCTGGAAGGACCACTTTAACATCGTGATATGCCTAAGAATTATTGATCAGGCCTGGCTGGGTGTTACAACGAGGACCTTAATATCTGCATGGAAGAAGCTGTGGCCTGAGGCTGTAGCTGAAAGGGCTTTTGAAGGATTGGAACCCGAAGTGTCAGTGGTAGAGGAGATTGTTTCTCTGGGAAAATCCATGGGTCTGGAGGTGGATGAGAGAGAGAGAGAGAGAGATGTGAATGAACTTGTCGAGGAACAGACTCAGGAGTTGACAACCGAGGAGTTACACGATCTACATTCGCAGCAGCATATGGTGGTTCAACGAAAAATTAGTTTTGAAGAGGAGCCAGAGATGGAGAAGGTTATCTCTACAAGAAATATAAAGGAGATCTTGGGAATGTGAGAGAAAGTTGTAGAGTTCGTGGATAAAAATCACCCCGAAAAAGTTGCAACTGGTCGTGCATCGGAGTTGTTCAACGAAACTTGCCTAACACATTTCCGCAATATCCTGAAAGGGAGGAAGAAACAAACCTCCTTGGACAGTTTTTTTAAATGATCTGCAGGTGAAAATGAGCAAAGCGTGACAAAAAAAGCAAAGACCAGTGACGAAAATTATACGCTTCCGTAAGCACTTCACCTTTTCTTTTATTATGTTTCTATAGAATATGTATTTGTTATTTATAAATAAATGTTTCTTCTTGTAAATACATTTTTCTTATTCAAAAACACTTAACAAAAACAACTGAGGTGGTTTTTTGGGAGCTGGAACGGATTAATGGCATTTCAATTAATTTCAATGGGGAAAATTGCTTTGAGATCGAGCAAGGTTACGGAACGAATTAAACTTGTATGTCGAGGTACCACTGTAACAACAACAACAACAACAGCGCTGTGTTTGCTGGTAGAAAGTGGCACGATATTTTGCTATCATTGCTTTTTAAATCACATATGTGTATGGGCGGAATAGGTGCATTGCCCATCAGTAGCATTGTATATTCTGGTAAACCTTTTGATGCCAAATGTGATCTTACACATGGTACAAATATTTTATGAAACCAATCATGAAATATATCTTGGCTCATACATGCATTGTTTTGTGAGAAATATTTAACTGGCAAAGCATTTAAATTAATGATTTTAAATGACCTAGGCTGTTTTGGTTTTCCTATAATCGCCAAAGGCAATTTATGACTACTGCTGGCATTAGCCCATACCATTATAATTATGCAATCTTTTTGCATCTTGTACTTCAGTGCCACATGTTCAGTCATTGAGGCCAGTGTCTTTTCAGTGGTGCCTTCCAATTAAGGCCAGTCTCATCTCAGTTATATATTTGGTCTTTAACCAATCTTTGATCATCTATTTACTTTTGTAGTTTTTCACGATAAACAGAAATTTACATGTTGGAACCAGTGACATTAAGAGTACACGTTAGAACTAGTGACATTAAGAGTAAGAGATCTCCAGATTTACTCATCAAGTACAGGTCAATGTTGAAAAAAAAAGTCGCGAGTTAGGGTTGAATGTGAAAGTGTATGCAATTCTCAACAGACACAATAGAAGGGAGTATATGATGAGAGCTTTGTCGATCAGTTCGGCCCTGGAGAGATTGTACAAGGCTCAAGGGCTAGAACTTTTTTCAGCCTGATCTGTGCTTGTTGACAACAGAAACTGTTTCTACAGGGATGGGATACACTTAAATAGAAAGAGTGCAAGAATATTTGCTGATGCTATCGAGGCAGTGTTAGGTGGGTGGGAAAACTGCTAGCGTGGGGGATACACAGACTAAAAGGTTAACAGTGGCCACAGGCAGAAGCAAAAGCGATTCTTGCACTGCTTCTATTAGAATGAGCAGCAGCCTGGAAAGCAAGGTAATGGAGATTTCCAGGACTGCTGGGAGTCATAGCGGAACAAGTAAATACATGGGCTGTGTTAGGGTAACTAAGAGTAGAAACATTTGCATGTATACTTGCATGTACACCAATGCTAGGAGTATAGTTAATAAATTTGATGAGCTTGAAGTGCTAGTCAAGACATCAAAGGCAGATATTGCTGGGATATCACAGACGTGGTGTCACAGATATAAGCAGTGCAGAATTAGAATTTGGGGAGTACAATGGGTACAGGAAGGAGAGACAGCACAGGAAGGGAGGAGGGGTTATTCTGTTAGTTCACAAACACATAAAATCTAAGTAAGTGCATCCAATTAATGTTGATGGACAATGGCAGTGTTGAGTCTGTTTGGTGGGAAATAAGCACTGGGAAAGGAAAAATGAGAGTAGGTGTGTGTTATAGGACTAATGAATCTGATGAGTATAATGAGCAATTGTACAGAGAAATAGAGTGGGCCAGTAAATTAAATGCCTTATAATGGGGTATTTTAACTTTCTAAATATTGGCTGGAAGTTGCGGATTGGTCACTCACACACTAGCAAGACTTTTGTGGATTTATTAGATGACTCTTTTTACAGTAACATGTTTTAGAAGCAACCAGAGAGAGTAATACTATTGATCTGATTATCAGCAATGATTATTCGTGCTTTAAGAATTTGCAGATAAAAGAACCATTGGGTGGCAGTGATCACAATGTAGTGATGTGGGAATCAGTACATTGTGATTACCACATCAGAATTAAAGATGTAACTACCATCAAGGCTAAAGGGTGACTAAAGGCATTAAGGTGACTAGAGAGGTCTCAGACAGTTTTTAAATTCTGTACAGTGGAATCAACTGATGCTGTTGCCAATGTTGAATTCTAAATGGGAAATCTTCAGGGACTTCATTTTGAAGGCTACTAGGCTTTTCATTCCAGCTAAGAAATACTGTTCAAGGTTTAGGCTTAAATGGATGTCAGGTGAATTAATGAGACTCATGGCAGAGAAGAAGAATGTATGGGATAAGTATAAACTAGTCTGTAATCAAGTCACAAAGGAGATTAGGCAGGCAAAGGCAGATTATGAGAAATCTTTGGCAAAGGATGCAAAGAAAAACAGCAAAGAGTTCTTTACTTATGTAAACTCTAGAAGGAAAGGGATGAATCATATTGGATCACTTAACATAGGTGGGCTGACTATTGATGATCATGCTCAGATAGCTGATAAACTGAATGAGTATTTTGCATCTACATTCATGCATGAGGAGTTATTAAATGAGGAGAATCCAGAAGTTTATCAAACACTAACAGGGAGCTAAGTGATTTTGTAATAACTGAGAGCAAAGTGGAGGAGAAATTGTTGAAGTTATACATAAGGAAGGCACCTGGGATGGATGGGATCTGTCCAGTTATATTAAAGGAGGCAGCAAAGGAAGTAAGCAAACCCTTAGCCATAATTATGAGAGCTTCCTTGGACTCAGGGGAGTTCTCCATGAACTGGAGGTGTGCAAATGTATCACCAATTCACAAAGGGGGTTCAAAAGTGACAAAATTAACTACAGACCTGTTAGTTTAACTTGTGTTCTGGGGAAAATAATGGAATCACTGGTAAATGAAGCATTGTAGGATCATTTAGATAAGACTGCAGAAATAGTAAAGACACAGCATGGGTTTGTTGAAGGAAGGTCTTGTCTGATCAATTTGATTGGATACTATGATGTGGTCACAAAGGAACTGAATGCCAAAAACAATTTTGATATCATTACTTGGATTTCAGGAATGCTTTTGATACTGTTGCACAAGGAAGACTGCTGTACAAATCGGAGAGGTATGGCATTAAGGGTACGTTGCTACAATGGATAAAGGGATGGTTGAGTGTGAGACGACAGAGAGTGGTAATCAATGGACATTGCTCTTTGTGGATAAAGATATTACTGGAGTTCGCCAGGGTTCGGTTTTGGGCCTATTGTTTTTTTGTGTGTTTATCAATGATATTGATGAAGGTATATCAGGTTTAATGGTCAAGTTTGCAGATGATACATACAAAGGTTGGCAGGATTGTTAATGACAGTAAAGACAGTATTCTGCTCCAACTGGATCTAGATAAGTTGGGAAAATATGCTGAGAAGTGGCAACTGAAGTTTAACATTGACAAATGCAAAGTACTGCATATGGGTAGCAATAACCAAAGAGAAATGTACAAACTGTGTGGTACTACACTTAGGGAATTGGAAATTGGAAAAACACTTTGGGGTAATTGTTCAGTCGAATATGAAGTTCAGCGAGCAGTGCAGACGGGCTGCCAGGGCAGGTCATCGTGTCTTGACAATGATATATAGGAATTTTGCTGGCAGGGACAGGGAGGTGATTATTCCATTATACAAGGCAATGGTCAGGCCACACCTTGAGTACTCTGTACACGTCTGGATGCCTCATTTTAAGAAGGATGTAGAGTTGCTAGAACGAGTACAAAGAAGGGCAACAAGATTGGTGAGGGGAATAAAGGAGGTGCTCTTAGCAAGAAAGGCTTAAGTTCTGCAAATCAGTGTGTGGAGAGTAGGCACCTACAGGGTGATCTGAGTGAGGTGTATAAGGCCTTGAATGCATTGACGGAGCTGAATGCTGATGGTATTCTTCCTGTTCCTCAAACTAAGAAACTGAAGGGGCACAGTTTCAAATTGAGTAAAGATAGTTATAGAATAGATGTGCTGAAATTTGCCTTTAGCTAGTGGGGGTAGTTGATTGGTGGGATAGTCTTCCATCTTTTGTTGTGGAAGCTAATACCTAAATAAATGTAAAGCTGAGCTGGACAGGCATTTGGAACAAAGGAGGAGTGAAATGGGACTTTTTTTTTTTCTTTCTCTCTTCTTCTTCTTCTTCTTCTTCTGGTGCTGCATAGCTTGCTTTCTTGCATTGTATACCTTCACTAATACTAATGCACTCTTCGGACTTCTGGCCTTTAGGCAATTAGTGCTGCTGCTCGGCACAAATTAAGTGATCTAAAGGGATTACCATTCTACAACTTTGTGGTACTCATGAAATGTATCTGACCTCCTGTCAGATAAGTTTCACGCACTTGTGAACAATGAGCAGATCAAGGGGTTTTCCCAAATTCTCTAACAGGGTGCTACTGTAAGTGCCCTATTAGAGAATTAAGAGAGAGTGATTTTCTTTTACCTGAACAAATAATCATCTGTTGTTTCCCAGAATTGCATCATCCACACTCTCCGTAAATTTTCCCTGTCTTTGTTTACATGGTCACAGTACTTGAATATCCGAATCAATCCGATGTATTGGACAGTTTCAAAAAAAAAAAAAAAAAAATCAAATTTAAGAACTAGTGACAATATCGATATTGAGAGAAGGAAAACGAGGACACTGAAGGTATTAAACCTTCTAAACATGAAACATTGTCAGCTTTTGGAATTGCGCCGATTCTTGCAGTGTGTAGAAAATGTTCCTGAAAATAGTATGTTAAAACAAATGTGGACCTATTTTTTAATGATCAATGTACACTAGAATCCAGTAAACAACAAAAGATAACTGAATATTTTTCAAAATAATTCTTAATACTGTGTGCATCGTGTACGTATGGAAAAAAAAAAATAAAATAAAATATATATATATCTGAATATGTTATGTATAATAAATTGTTTTGAAATGTTAGAAAATTTATTTCTGAAAAGTGTTCTGACAATTTCTAACTAGTGCCCCCCCCCCCCGGCAAAAATGCACAGGAGTTGAGGAGAGAATCGTGTGATCCATGTTGCGTGCCATCATCTGAACAAAGGATCCTGTGAGACAGGTGGTGCCACCTAGTGCTGTTGGCTGCAATTAAAATCGGTTCAAACCACCAGTACCTTTATTTTCTTTTAGCGAGCGGTTGTTAAAAATTTACCAGCACACCCCTGTTCCTAACCCAATGCTGCTTTAAATGCCAAAAATTTGACCATTTCGAAAATGTTTGCAGAGGTTTAGCGACTTGTGCCGATTGCGATTCATGTGAGCAAATTCACTCAGGCTGCAAAGCAGAGCAGCAGAAATGCTCAAATTGTAATGGCCCACATACTGCCTACTTCAGAGTTTGTCCCCACTGGAAAGGGGGGGGGGCATTAATTGGGTCAAAGCTGAACATAACATCACATAAGGCCCCGGGTGCCAAGCGATTGTGACTGAGCGATTTCTCTGTGCTATTACTGCGATTTCTCAAAAGTGATTTATAGTTATTTTGAGTTCTTCACGTTAATAAATCTATTCATTTAAAAACAGCTCTTGTAACAAAAACACTTGTACAGAGCAAGAAAGGAAAGGCACCTTTCTTTATTTCTTCTAGTTTACTACTAACCACTTACTACTTTTCGCTTGGTCACACCAGGCACTGCTCCTGCCTCCCCGTGGCGGGGCCGGTAACCTTGGCAGAAAAGTTCATCTGCCAGGGGCTAAGAGGAGCCAACATGGAACAAAGTATGTTTCCAACTCTAGAGCCGTCGAGCTGTCGGCCAAACACAGAAATGAACCATGATTCGTCGCAAGCAAAGAGGTTGAAAACCAATCCCTCGGCGACAGACTTACCTGCATTCTTAATCATGCACTCGCTATCTGATCAGCCTCTCAGTAAGCTATCCCCTTTTTTAATCCAAAAACACCTGGAAAGTATTGCAGGGTCTCCCAAGACGGTTAAGAGACTGCAATCAGGGGACTTACTTATTGAAACCATAAATGGCAAACACTCTGAAAAATTACTTAAAAAGACAACTTTCGCTGGTATTCCAGTGAAAGTAACTCCACATGCAACCCTAAATACATCAAAGGGTGTAATATCTAGTTGGGACCTGATGAATGTGACGGAGGAAGAAATTAAAGAAGAGCTTCAGGAGCAAAATGTAATAGCTGTAAAAAGAATTATGATAAAAAAAGACAATATTCTCACACCTACCAGAAATATCATTCTTACATTCAACAGTCCAAACCTACCCACATCAATAAAAGCTGGATATCTACTTTGCCGCACTCGTCCTTTCATACCCAATCCGTTGAGATGTTATAAATGCCAGAAGTATGGCCACTCTCAAACAACGTGCAGAAGCAACCCAGTTTGTCCCAACTGTGGATCCTCCGATCACATTCAAAGTGATTGTTCGGTGAAAGAAATGATCTGTCCCAACTGCAAAGGCAACCATCCGGCCTACTCTAAGACATGTGAGAGGTGGAAAACAGAGAAAAAAATTGTGAAATATAAAGTTGAAAACAGAGTTAGTTATCAGGAGGCTAGAAAATTAATTGCACCGAGTATACCTAACCGTACCTATGCCAATATTACAAAAAAATATCAAACCATTGCCACACAAACCGATGTTACCGTACCTTCAAACACTTCCATCTCTGACTGGGCTCGGGCTGTTCTCTCTCAGCAACAGTCCAGTGCCGTTAAGCACTCAGACCAAGCAAATAATACGCCTCTCACAATACCAGCAAAAACTCAATCTCCGCCAGTGAATGCCACTACAAATAATAATAGTTCGTCTTCGAAAAAGATTATCCAAGACAAATCGATGGAGGCAGAGTATCCATCCAAACAGGAAGATCCAATTCTGGAAATATTTGCTGAAGAAGAGATGGACACTGGTCGCCCTTCCTTTCCGAAAAGAGAAAAACCAAAGCCAGAACGCCATAAGACAGCCACGTCAGGTACAGCTTCTTCCTCTAAATTCAAATAATGTCTAATATCTTGCAATGGAATTGCAGAGGCTTTCGTGGAAACATTGATGACATCCGTTATTTAATTAATCGCTACTCTCCAGTTGGTTTCTGCCTGCAAGAAACCTATTTAACTCCTCAAATTTCCATTTCCATCAAAAACTACTCGATCTATAGACGCGATCGGAACACATCCGATTCTGCTAGAGGTGGTGTAGCAATTTTAATTAGTACAAGGATTCCAGCTAAGCAAATTACTCTTCAAACCCAAATCGAAGCTGTCGCTGTGCGTCTGATTACCCAAACTGCATTAACTCTAGTCTCACTTTATCTCCCACCAAACCATGCTTACTCTTATAATGATCTTAAAGAACTTTTATTACAGCTACCCTCCCCTATCTGCCTGCTAGGGGACTTCAACGGCCACCACCCTTTATGGGGTTCATCTAAATTAGACAAACGCGGCCGACTGATTGAAACTTTACTGGAAAAAGAAAACCTCACTCTTCTTAACAGTGGCTCGCACACCCATATACAGTTACCCAATGGACAGACTTCTGCCATTGACCTATCGATTTGCTCCCCAATACTGTTTTCAGCTATGCAATGGTCCACCCTGGATGATCCCATGGGTAGTGATCACTTTCCAATTGTTTGTAATCTGTTGACTACCCAACCACAATTACAACATCCCTGCAGGATATGGAAATTCTCTAAAGCCAATTGGGCGAAATTTCAATCAGCAATCACTCTTGACAAAAAAACTATTCAACTACAGCCCATTGATGAAGTTACTGATTATATTACATCCCGCCTTTTAGTTGCAACTAAGTACTCAACTCCGTTATCAAATCCCCCGTCCCGACGGCATTTCAACTACTGGTGGAACGAAGAGTGCACAAGGGCAAAGAAGGAAAAAAATAAAGCATTTAATTTATTCCGTCGATCTCCAACCACAGCTAATCTAATTAGCTACAAGAAACTAAGGGCAAAAGCGCGTTACATTCAAAAGCAGGCCAAGAAAGATTCTTGGACTAGGTTCGCATCAACTATCAATAGGAACACTGACTCCAGACTAATATGGAAAAAAATTAGGCAGCTTTCTGGGAAGTTTCCAACTGTTCCTTCCCCAATTCTCTCCTGCAATGGGCAAGAACTCTCTGCTCCTATAGATATAGCCAATGCCTTGGGCAAAACTTTTGCTGAAATATCGGCTGCATCAAACTACACTCCAAAATTCCAGAAAATTAAGACTGCCAAAGAACAGAGACCTATCAACTTTCGAACCTCACTGTCACTTCCATATAATCAGCCTCTGCAATATTGTGAACTTTTACAGGCCATCAGAACAACGCGAAACAGTGCCTCTGGGCCAGATGGCATATATTATGTCATGCTGCAGCATCTCGATGAGAAAAACTTACAAATGATTCTAATCTTTTTTAACCGGATCTTCCTGGAAAATATTTATCCAACCTCTTGGCACCACGCTACAGTTTTGGCGTTTTTGAAACCTGGAAAAGATCCCGCCAGTTCTAATAGTTACAGACCAATATCTCTGTCAAGTTGCCTTGGTAAAATTCTTGAAAAAATGATCCATAGTCGACTCACTTGGATCATTGAAACTCAACATCTACTGAGTAATTGTCAACATGGCTTTCGTAAAAACAGGTCATCCCTAGATCTGATGATCAAGGCGGAATCTGAAATTCGCAATGCCTTTGTGAAAAACGAACACCTTGTCATGGTCTCCATTGATATAGAGAAGGCATTTGATACTACCTGGCGGTATGGCATTCTCAGTGACCTATATAATCTTGGTCTACGAGGCAACCTACCCATATTTATTAGGAACTTCCTCAAGAGCCGATCTTTCCAGGTGAGATATCAAAATTCCCTTTCTGCTACATTCTTGCAAGAAGAAGGAGTACCACAAGGATCAGTTTTGAGTGCAACCTTGTTTGCCCTTAAAATTGATTCCATTACAAAAGTACTCCCAAATACTGTAGAGGCTTACCTTTACGCTGACGATCTCGCTATTTCTTGCCATTCTCAGAACATGAGATCTGTCGAAAGGCAATTGCAGATGTCCCTCAATAAAGTTCAAAAGTGGGCTGAGCTCAATGGATATCGTCTTTCCCCAGAGAAAACAGTTGCGATCCACTTTTGCTGTCAACGCAAATTGCATGCAGATCCTGAACTTCGGATTTCAAATTCTACCATTCCGATTGCCAGCAATATGAAATTCTTGGGACTAATCCTGGACAGTAAGCTCAACTTCTTAGATCATGTTAAATTAATACGTACTGCCTGTCTCAAAAAGATCAACATGCTAAGAGCTTTATCTGCCCTCTCTTGGGGAGCAGATCGTACAACATTGCTGCTCTTATATAGAGCACTGATTAGATCCCGTTTAGACTATGGTGCTCCAGTTTATGATTCTGCCCGAAGGAGTGTGCTACGCTGGCTGGATCCTATTCAACATAATGCATTGCGGATTGCAACTGGTGCATACAGGACATCTCCAACTCAGAGTCTATACATTGAAGCTAATGAGCCCCCTTTGCATCTTCGTAGAAAAATGTTACTACTTAAATATGCAGCCAAAATACAGACTTGCCCTTTGCATCCTATTCAGCCATACCTTTTTAATCAACCACTAGTTAATCTCTATAGAAATAAACCAAGTAAAATCCAACCGGCTGGCCTACGGCTCCTTGAAATATCGCAGAACTGGAATGTTCCTCTCCACAATATGCAACAGATAAAGAATTACTCTCATCCACCATGGACCACCTTTCCTCAACTGACCTCTGATACCTATTTTCTTCAATGGGGAAAGAATTGCCTGCCGGCAGTGACTGTGCAACAACTCCATGCTAGCCATCTTCAAACTTATGCCGACTTCTTACCGATATATACGGATGGTTCCAAATCTCTGTCAACTGTTGGAGCAGCAGCAGTGTTTCCCTCTGCTATCATATCAGCTTCTCTTCCACCTGAGTATAGCAACCTTTCAGCAGAACTGTATGCAATACAGTTAGCTCTAGAAAATTTGAATTTACATCCATCTGCAAAATATATAGTTTATACTGACTCTCTCAGCTCAATCAAAGCAATGCAGAATACATCTCAAAAGAATCACCATATTGTAATGAAAATCAGGAGTTTGTTATTGCAGATTTATGATCGTCAACAACTAGTGAAGTTTTGCTGGATTCCAGCACATTCAGGCATAAAAGGGAATGAAGTGGCTGATACATCCGCCAAAAGTCCAAGTTCAGACCTAACTTCTGTCCCTATTCCAGCGCCCGATTATAATATCTTAATTCAAGCAGCATGCCATGCACAGTGGACAGAATTATGGCATAACCAAACGAATAACAAGCTTTTCCAGCTGAAACAAAACCCAAAGTTCTGGCATTCCAGCAATCAGACAGTGCGGCGGGAAGAAGTGGTACTCACACGAATGAGAATAGGACACACCCATCTGACTCACCTCCATCTACTAATGGGCGATGATCCTCCTCAGTGTCCATACTGCTTAGAACATCTAACAGTCAAACACATTCTGATTGACTGTCCGCAGTATCAACAACATCGAGCTGCAATACTTCAAAATCTGGCTAATCGTTCAGAAAGATTGACATTACATCATATCATTGGAGAGGACGCAAATGTTAACAAACTTTTCTGCTTTTTAAAACAAATTGGAGTGTATCATCTTTTATAAATAGGCTACAGAACTGAAACTAATTTAAACTGGATTATTTTTTTAATATTCCTACGAATAGGCGCACTATAGCCATAGCAGCTAATGCGCCAATAAACATCCATACCACACACACATAACATCACATAACAAGAAGCCAAATATTGGTACAGGCTCAAATTAACACCCGACCCACTTTTGCTCAAATCATTCAAAATCCAGCTCTAGTAACCACTGCTGTGCAAGAATAACGATCACTGGTACTCAAACAGAAGTAACATTTCCCCAAGTAGATTGTCAGATTGGGCTCAGTCAGGTTTCGAAAGTGTACCCTTACTTAGTGAAATATCTAAGACAAAAAAGGTTGTTAACACACCAGCCATTGTTCTGTATACTAATAATTATGCAAAACTGAAAAAAGTGATGATACTTCTAAAACTGACTCAGTAGGTATGGAAATGGAAGGAAACACTGACCATGAAGAACAAGTTCTTGACCTCTTCCCAGAGGAAGAGATGGACACAGCACAGCAAGACCATATTTTCTGAAAAGAAAATCTGTTCATCATAAGTCAACAGTCACTTGGACAGAAACTGAGGACCCCATTACACTCATATAATGCCCAGTTTCTTTCAATGGAATTGTACAGGATATCACAGCAACCTTGATGACATTCGGGTTCTCCTTCCCCGGTATAACCCAGTTCCCTTTTGTCTTCGAGAAACTAACTTAACTGTTTCTGTTACTACCTCACTTAAACATCATCATCATCTACAGAAAAGATTGAGTTTCTCGTGGAGGGGTTGCAGTTGTAGTCAGCTCCAATATTCCTTCCTGACCATTAATGCTACAAACAAATCTAGATGCTGCAGCTGCTCTAATATCCTTTCTTTTTTGCTCTTATCATTGTCTCCCTATATCTTTTGCAGTGACCTGGGAACTTTTGTATTTCAGCTGCCTCCTCCCTTTTGCATCGTGGTGGATTTTAATGCATATAATCCTTTATGGAGCGATAGGGTACACGATAAAGGGAAAAATTTTAGAAAAATTTCTTGAAAGTTAAATCTAACTATTGAATATTGGATTCCCACTCATTTTCACCTGCTTTCTGTATCAAGCTCAGTAATCGACTTCTCCATATGCTCACTGGCCGCTTTTCCACTGTTTGACTGGTCTGTTCATGATAGTCTTCTGAGTAGTGACCACTACCCAATAGTCTGTCATATAGAAGCAAATTTATCACCCTGCTATAATCAGCCAACCAAATGGAACTTTGCAGAAGCTGATGGGGAAAAATATAGGCAGTTAACAATCCTAGACAAAACGACAAAATTCAGTTGTTTCAAATGTATTAGTTAATACTGCTGTTGCTTATATAACAAACCAAATATTGTAGTCCACCAAAGCAACAATACAAAGACTGTCCACAATGCATTGAATAAGACAAACCCTGGTGGAATAAGGAATGCAACCAAGCCAAAAACAAGAGAAAAATTAATCCTGGAATAACTTTTGCAAGAACCCAACTGCCACAAATCCAGTGCAGTTTAAAAAAAGCCAGATGCATTTAGTGAGCAAGCAAAGGAGAGTAATGGAAACATTTTGCTTCACTGATTACGAGGTCCACCAAAACACAAACCATCTGTAAAAATATTAGTAAGATGTTTAACAAATATCCGCCTTCACATCTATCAATACTGAATGTAAATGGAAACAATGTTTTGCTGGCTCAAGACATAACTAACACTCTCGAAGAGTCTTTTTCTCAAATCTCTGCCGCATTGGCATACTTACCAGGCTTCCAGAAATTAAAGTATCCTGTTGAAAAGCAGATCCTAAATTTGATTTGTTAATAATGCTATTACATTCATATGTCATATCATTATTAAAACCTGGCCAGAGACTCAGTGAATCCACTTCACTATCGGCCTATTGCCCTCACTAGCTGTATGGGCAAAATAATGGAAAAAAAAACGAACTCTCGTCTCATTTAGTTTCTGAGCAAATGCCACCTTGTCAGCTCATTGCGACATGGATATCATACAGGTAGATCATCAACATTAGACCTCTTGATTCAAACAGAAATGCAGATCTGCAATGCTTTTGTAAGAAAGGAAAATTTCCCCACAGGTTATTTAGACATTGAGAAGGCTTTTGACACAGCTTGGTGATATGGAATCCTCCATGATCCATACATATTAGTTTTCAGGGGCAATCTGCCAAAGTTTATACAGAACTTTCTGAAGCAGTGGTTTTTCTGGGTCTGCATTCATTCCGCCCTTGCTCTTAACTTCATTCAAGAAGAAGATTTTCCACAGGACTTAGTTTTAAGTGCCAATCTATTCATTTTAAAAATCAACTCAGTAACTACCACCCCTGTTTTTACTACTTTATGCGCAGATGACTTTAGCATATCTTGCCACTCCAAAAATATGAGAATGATTGAGATGCAACTTCTTGGTACTCTTATCAGGATTACATGGGCTACAAATAAGGGTTTTCATATATCACCAGGAAAACTGTCATAATTCATTTCTGTAAGAGGCACAGTCTTCATCCTGACCAAATTCTGAAGCTGGGCAACTGTGACATACCTGTTGTTCCTACTATCCGATTTCTTGGCTTAACCTTAGATAAAAATCGACCTTCAAGAAACTAAATAATTTGAGGTTATTAGAGTATTATCAGCTACGTGCTGATCATTATACACTTCACCTATATCATTCTATCGTAGGATCAAAGTTGATTATGGATCTCCAGTTTACAAATCTGCTTACTTTGACGTTTTTGGACCCTATTCATCACAGTGGCTTAAGTATTGCTCTTGGAGCTTACTGAACATCTCCTGTCCAGAGCCTTTACGCTGAAGCTCTTGACCCTGCACTCCTTCTCTACAATGACAAAAGGTCAACCCAGGTATCCAGCTTGGAAACATCTATTTACTCCAGATTGGGAAGAACTTGTATGTCATCCATCAATAAATCGACCTACTGGCATGTATCTTCACTCATTACTTGATAATTGGCAGCTAGACCTTTCTAAAATCTTTAAAACTTGTAGTGATGGAACCCAAGTTTAGTCTCTGGAGCATAGCTCTGGTAAACCCCTCCCCATCCCTTCCATCATCTAGCATGATTTATGTCTTTTGAGGTTAAGTTGGACATCATGGGACGATCCAATCTACCTTACATTTTGAGGATACAGCTCTAAAATGGTGTTTGCAGGCCATACACCAGTTAGTACACTGGACCGAACCTATTGTTAACTCTCTAGGAGGCTTCTGGATCAGCTAGTGTATATTCTTGCTGCCTCTACTCTGGCAGATAGTGACTGGAGAGAGTCTGAGTAGTTGTGGAGGGCATTGTCAAGGCCACATTATGTTAAGGAGCTGGGTATATTCTTTTGGTGTGCATGCCATATCCATTACTTTATACAACCTGCCCTCCCTACCCTTTCTTACTGCTGAATACATCATGAATAGTCAAATTAAGAGGTACTTACTTGTGAAAAGATCTCAACCTCTTCTAAACACTTCCTCATTTGTTTCACAGATATATGTGGTCCCAATTCCATATCTCAATGATGTCCACTTACAGTCTGCTAAACCCCATGTACTTTTTCTGACAGAATTCCAGTTATTGGTTGATTAAGCCACTGGTCATCTCAGTTGTCCTTATTATTCGCTGTATGATTCCTTTTGTTTCAAAGGTGGTATTTTTGCATATGTCTTCTGATATTCCCTGTCAGAGACTTAGTAAACTGGAATCTCCTCTTTTCAATCTTCTCTGGCTTAAAATCTCTCTACCACATTCTGTCAGATTCATCTATTGCCTCTATCATTCTGACAACTCCACTAATCACTTGGAACCCTTTGACTTCCTGTCTTTGAAACTTGACTTTCTCCAATCCAACTGTCCTAACAGTGAGGTAATTTTCCTTGGTGATTTGAATGTTGACAACTCCTGCTGGTTTCTGTTTTCTAGTCACACAAACCCAGCTGTCCGAGATGCTGAAGCTTTTGCAATTACTGATGACCTCACACAAATTGTTCATTTATCTACCAGAATACCAGACAATCCTAACCACACAGCCAACATGTGTGATCTTTTTCTTTTTCTCACAAACAACACTTCTAAGTACATGTTTGAGGTGAGTGGTCCTCTATGCATAACAGATCACTACTTTGCGATGGTCTCTTCTCCAGTGGAGCCTTTCTGTTGTGGCCATTCTCAACTTCATGTTACTTGGCATTACAAGAATTCAAAATGGATGATGTGTGAGCTTTCTTTTCCATGGTCATTTTTTTTTTTTTTTTTTTTGTGTTAGTTGTTGGCACATTGGCTTCTGTGGTCATAATGCACCTCCCAAAGTTTTTGGAATTTACTCTGATCCAAGCCCGAGGCTGGATTCGAACCTGCAACCTTTGGTTTCCTACGCAGGCACTTTACCCACCTGGCTAGCCCGGTCGGCCTTGGTCATATTACTGTTTCAAAATTTGTGATGTCAGCGTTTGCTCAGATCGTGTCAGTGAAATTATTCTTGTAGGGAATATGGAATCCTTTATTCTACATTCCATCTTAAAATCTCATAGTTTATTTAAACCTTGCTTTTGCAATAAATGTGCTAAGGCTGTTCAAGAGAAGAATGTTGATTATCGTAATTGGCTTTTTTCAAAATCTTCAGTTTCATTTTCTGCCTACACCAAAGTTCGCAACAATTGTAAAGCAGTTATTAATCAACCCAAACTATATTTCGAACAGGCTAAGAGTAGAAAACTTGCTTCTTATCCAAATGGTCACCAAGCATTCTGGTCTCTTGCCAAAGTTATTGGCCAAAACCTTTGTCCATCTCTGTTCCCACTACTGTCAAAATTGAATGGTTCTATTGCCACTTCAGCCAAGAATAAAGCTGACCTGCTAGCATCCTATTTTTTTTCCAACTTATGTATTTATATTCTTGGTAAACCACCACCCACTATTTTTGCTATGCTCCATTCAATGCATCCTGTGGTCTTCCGTCAAAAGGATGTCAGAAGAATTTTGATGAACCTTGATGCTAAAAAAGCTCCACTTCTTCACCCAGAATTTTTGCTTCTCAATTTACTCTTGTTCTGTTTCACCCTCCTTCACTTTCTTATTCCAAACATGTTTTTCCTCCTGCTTGGAAATTTGCTCATATATCCAGACAGTTTCTAGAAAGGGTGACAAATCCCTCCCTACCATTGGCACTGTTCTCCTGAATTGGCTTCTATAATTTCTGGTCTCACTTTCAAAACAGTCCAGACACATGTCACGGCCAGTCAAATCCTTTTACTGTTCAAATTGAAACTCAGAGATCCAACTTTTCTCTTCTTCGTCATTTATTCATTCATCTTCTGTTTTCTGGAACAACTTTTCTTCATACGTATTTCCTGAAAATTACAAGCTTCACAAGTTCAAGTCTAATGTCAACAAATATCATCTTTCATGTTCTTAATCTCTAACCCAAGCATGGTACTAAGTACTATTGGCAGTACTTAGTACCATGTGTGGGTTGGAGGTACTAAGTACTGTAGGTAGTATTTAAACCTATAGTACTATAGCGTGAAAGCAAATCATTTCAGCCAAGTTTGTAACTTGCATCCTCGCTGATGATTGCAAAGCATGGTATTGTGCTGCCGTTTATCCATACTTTGTTTCTTCCATCATTACTTTGGATGAATTGTGAATGTAAATTTATGACCTAGCAACAAAGGCTCAGTCCTCTCAACTGGGGCATTTGGCTTCAGGGATTTGACATTTGTTTTTTGAAAACACCCCTACACACTTAATGCTTTCTATTCAGGAATTTCTTTTGAGTCACTCATTACTGTGACTTCCTGCCTTCCATTTGCACTGATTTTAGCTTTCAAGTTTAAAACTCCCTTGAAAGATTACAGATTTGCAATGACTGAGGAAATTATAGTAATTGTAATAGCCATACAGTGCAAGGAAGCTGCAGGCTTTTTTGCACTAGCTTGGCATGGAGGAAACCCATATTTTTATTCATCTGTATCCATGTGATACACATTGACACACCTTAGATATATATTCTATGTATGTGATATATCCAATACATCTTAGACACACATGGCACACACATATGTATGCTACTTCCTTTGTGACTGACAGGTATGGCGCCTCCGTAGCCAGGTGGGAAGGAGCAGCAGTGCGTAGCACACGGTTCTTGATTAGATCGGGGTTCGAGGCCGTCACCACTAAATATGGAGGATGCGGAAAGGTCAGCAAATGACCACCGCATATCCCCGGAGCAATATGGCCTTAGTTGCTAATGCTCCTAAAGCCCAAACAACAACAACTGACAGGTATAGACATGCCCAGACATTAGCATTAGTAGAGGCATACGATGAAGAAAGCAAGCTTATGCAGCATCAGCCAAAAAAATCTCCTCCCATTTCATGGCGCCTCCCTAGCCAGGTGGGCAGGAGCAGCAGTGCATAGCACGCGCTTCTTGATTAGACCGGGGTTCGAGCCCGTGACCACCAAATACGGAGGATGCGGAAAGGTCAGGGAATGACCACCACATATCCCCGGAGCAATATGGCCTTAGTTGCTAATGCTCCTAAAAACCAAAATAACACATAACTCCCATTTCATCCATCCATTCATTCCAAATGCCTGTCCAGCTCAGCCTTAAATTTCTTTAGGCTAGTAGCTTCCACAACAAAAAATGGAAGCCTCTTCCACCAATCAACTACCAGCTGCTTAAAGGCAAATTTCCGCACATCTATTCTACAACTATCTTTCCTCAATTTGAAACTGTGCCTCCACAGGTTCTTAGTCTGAGCAAGATGAAGAATCCTATCAGCATTCAGCTTGCTCAACCCATTCAAGGCCTTATACACCTCAATCAGATCACCAGGCACTACAATTTGCAGAACTTAAGCCTTTCTTGGTAAGAGCATCCATTTGTTCCCCTCACCAATCTTGTTGCCCTTCTTTGTACTCATTCTAGCAACTCTACAACCTTCCTAAAATGAGGCCTCCAGACCTGTACACAGTACTCTAGGTGTGGCCTGACCATTTCCTTGTATAATGGGATTATCACCTCCCTGTCCCTACTAGCGAAATTCCTATATATCATTAACAAAACTGCCCTGGCAGCCCATCCACACTGCTCAGTGAACTACATATTTGGCTGCACAATTACCCCCAGGTCTTTTTCACTTTCCACTTCCCTGAGTGTAGTACCACCCAGTTGGTACATTTCTCTTGGGTTATTGCTACCCATATGCAATACTTTGCATTTGTCAATGTTAAACTACAGTCGCTACTTCTCAGCCCATTTTCTCAACTTATCTAGATCCAGTTGGAGTAGCATCCTATCATTACTGCCGTTAAAAACCCTGCCAACCTTTGTATCATCTGCACTTGGACATTAAACCTGATATACCTTCATTAATATCATTGATAAATATGCAAAACAACAATAAGCCAAACACCGAACCCTGGGGAACTCCACTAATAACATTTTTCCTAATGAGCAGTGTCCATTGATTACCACTCTGTCTTCTCCCACTCAACCATCCCTTTATCCATTGTAGCAACTTACCCTTAATACCATACCTCTCCGATTTGTACAGCAGTCTTCCTTGTGCAACAATATGAAAAGCATTCCTGAAATCCAAGGATATGATATCAAAATTGTTTTTGGCATTCAGTTCCTTTATGACCACATCATAGTAACCAATGAAATTGGTCAGACAAGACCTCACTTTGACAAACCCATGCTGTGTCTTAACTGTTACTGCACTCTTGTCCAGATGATCCTGCAATGCTTCTTTAACCAGTGATTCCATTATTTTCCCCAGAACACAAGTTAAACTAACAGGTTTGTAGTTACTTGTGTCACCTTTTGAACCTGCTTTGTGAATTGGTGATACACTTGCACACCTGCAATCCATGGGGACCTCGCCTGAGTCCAAGGAAGCTCTCATAATTATGTCCAAGGGTTTGCTTACTTCCTTTGCTGCCTCTTTTAATATAACTGGATAGATCCCGTCCACCCCAGGTGCCTTCCTTATGTTTAACTTCAACAATTTCTCCTCCAATTTGCTCTCAGTTATTACAAAATCACTTAGCTCTCTGTTAGTATTTGATAAACTTCTGGCACTCCCCTCATTGAATAATTCCTCATGTGTGAATGTAGATGCAGAATACTCATTCAGTTTATCAGCTATCTGAGCATGATCATCAGTAGTCAACCCATCTATGTTAAGTGGTCCAATCTGATTCATCTCTTTCCTTCTAGAGTTTACATAAGTAAAGAACTCCTTGATGTTTTTCTTTGCATCCTTTGCCAAAGATTTCTCATAATCTGCCTTTGCCTGCATTAACCTCCTTTGTGACTTGATTATAGACTAGTTTATATCTGCCATAGGTTTCTGTGTCACCTGATACTTTATATGCATCCCATACATTCTTCTTCTCTGCCACTAGCCTTATTGGTGCCTCCATAGCCAGATGGGCAGGAGCAGCAGTGCGTAGCACACGCTTCTTGATTAGACCGGGGTTCGAGCCCGTGCCAACCAAATACAGATGATGTGGAAAGGTCAGGGAATGACCACCACACATCCCCGGAGCAATATAGCCTTAGTTGCTAATGCTCCTAAAAAAAACAAAATAACAAAACAAAACAAACTAGCCTCATTAATTCATCTGACATCCATTTAGGCCTAAACTTTGAACAGTATTTCTCAGTTGGAATGAGAGGTCTGGTAGCCTCCAACATTAAGTTTCTGAAGACTTCACATTTAGAATTCACTGTTGGTAACATCATCAGTTGATATCACCGTACAGAATTTAAAAACTGTCTGAGAACTCTGTAGTCACCTTTAAGAAAGCAAAAGCCCTTCCCTTTAGCCTTGATGGTAGTTATATCTTTAAATAATTCCCACATCAATACATTGTGATCACTGTCACCCAGCGGTTCCTTTATTTGCAGATTCTTAATGCATGAAGAATCACTACTGATAATCTGATCAAGAGTATTACTCCCTTTGGTTACCTCTCGAACATGTTGCTGTAGAAAATAATCATCCAGTAAATCCACAAAAGCCTTTCTAGTGTGCGAGTGATCAACACACAAGTTACAGTCAATATCTGGAAAGTTAAAATCTCCGATTATAAGGCATTCTGATTTACTAGCCCAATCTGTTTCTCTGCACAATTGCTCATTATACTCATCAGATTCATTAGGCCTATAACAGACACACCTACTCTCATTTTTCCCTACCCAGTGCTTATTTCACACCAAGCAGACTCAACACTGCATTGTCCACCAGCGTCAATTGGATGCATCCTTAGATTTTGTGTTTCTTAACTAACAGCTAACCCCTCCTCCCTTCCTATCTTGTCTATCCTTCCTATTCACATTGTACTCCCCAAATTTCAACTCTGCGCTTCCTGTATCTGTGTGACACCATGTCTCTGATCCCAACAATATCTGCCTTTGATGTCTTGACTAGCACTTCAAGCTCATCAAATTTATTAACTATACTTCTAGCATTGGTGTACATGCAAGTATACACCCTAACACAGCCCATGTATTTACTTGTTCCACTATGACTCCCAGCAGTCCTGGAAATCTCTATTACTTCTTTTCCAGTCTGTTGCCCATTGTAATAGAAGCAGTGCAAGAATCACAATTGCCTCTGCTTGCGGGCACTGTTGACCTTTTAATCTGTGTATCCCCCATGCTAGCAGTTTTCCAACCCACCTAACACTGCCTTGATAGCATCAGCAAATATTCTTGCACCCTTTCTATTTAAGTGTATCACATTCCTGTAGAAGCAGTCTCTTCTGTCAACAAGCACAGACCACACTGAAAAAAATTCTACCCCTTGAGCCTTGTACAATCTCTCCAGGGCAAATTGATTGACAAGGCTCTCATCACATACTCCCTCCTATCTTGTCTGTGCAGAATTGCAGACACTTTCACATTCAACCGTAACTCGCGACTTTTTTTCAACAATGTCCTGTACTTGTTAAGTAAATCTGGATCTTCTACTGTTAATGTCATTAGTTCCAATGTGTACAACAATATCACCTTTTGTCCCCTGAAAAGATGATATCTGCTTTACAATGTCATCAACTTTTGCCCCTGGCAGACATACCCTAGTCATGTTTCACCTATCAAGAAAGTGAAATAAGGCAACACAGAACAGGAACGTGTTCAGGTGCACAGGTTTTGAGAACAAGTGGGGAAATACCATCAGGCTCTATCAAGATTCATTAAAATCCTTCTGACAACATTTTGAAAGAAGACTGCAAGAGCCATTGAATGGAGTGTAGAAATGGTGGGAGATGATTTACCAAGATCATTAATACAAGAGTTGGAAGAAATATAGTATGCTGGCAGGTCAGCTTTATCCTTGGCTGAAGTGGTAATAGAACCATCTGGTTTTGATAGGCTTGGGAAGAGAGGGGCAAAAGTTGCAGCTAATAGTTTGGCAAGGCATCAGAATGCTAAGCTACCATTTGGACAAGAAGCAAGTTTTCTATCCTTAGCACATTCGAAATCAAGTTTGGACTGATTAATAACTACATTACAATTTTTGCAAGCTTTGGTGTAGGCAGAAAATAAACCTGGAAATTTTGATGTGAGCCAGTTACGATATGCCACATTCTTTTCTTGAACAGTCTTAGCACATTTATTGGAAAATGAAGGTTTAGGTAAAGGAAGAGATTTTAAGGTGGAGTGTGGAATAAAGGATTCCATCCTTTATTCCACACTCCACTGATTGTGTCAGTGTGGAATAAAGGATTCCATCCTTTATTCCACACTGACACAATCTGAGCAAGCGTTGACATCAGAAATTTTGAAACAGTAGTCCAACTAAAGAAAATAAAATAAAATCTCGTGGGTCATCCCATTTTGCATTCTTGTAATGCCAAACAACGCAATGTTTTGAATGGCCATGAGAGAAAGTCTCCATTGGAGAAGAGACCATAGCAAGGATGTGATCTGAGGTGCCTAGAGGACCACTCAAGTCGACCATGTACTTAGAGGGTTGTGTGTGAGAACAAGATCAAGCCTATTGGCTGTATGGTTAGGATTGTCTAATATTCTGGTAGGTAAATGAAAAATCTGTAGGAGGTCATTACTAAGTGCAAAGGCCTCAGCATCTCAAGCAGCTGCGTCTGTATGACTAGAAAATGGAAGCCAGCTGGAGTTGTGAACATTAAAATCACCAAGGAAAATTACCTCACAGTTAGGAAAGTTGGACTGGAAGGGATTTGTCAAGTTTCAAAGAGTTCGAAGTGTTTAGTGGAATTGGGAAAACTTTAGAGGCAACAGATGAATTTGACAGAATGTGATAAAGAGATTTTCAGCCAAAGAAGATCAAAAAGAGGAGATTCCAAATTACTAAGTCTCTGGGAGGGAATATCAGAACGGATATATGCACAGGCGCAGTCTTTGACGCAAAAGGAATCATACAGTGAATAATTTGGAAAATTGAGATGAGCAGTGGTTAAATCGACTGATAACTGAGATTCTGTCAGAAAAACATACATGGAGTTTGGCAGACTGTAAGTGGAATGGACATCATTGAAGTTGAACTGAGACGTACATTTGTGAAATGAATGAGGAAGTGTTTGGAAGGTTTAGATCTTTTTGCAGATTAGTTCCTTCTGCTTGTAAATTTGCTCATATCCAGCCATTTCCTAAAAAGGGTGGCAAATCCTTCCCATCCAATTATCGTCCAATTGCAATTACTATGGCGCCTCCATAGCCAGGTGGGCAGGAACAGCAGTGTGTAGCACACACTTCTTGATTAGACCTGGTTTCGAGCCCGTGACCACCAAAGACGGATGATGCGGAAAGGTCAGGGAATGACCACCGTATATCCCGGAGCAATATGCCCTTAGTTGCTAATGCTCCTAAAAGACAAATAACAATAACAATTGCAATAGTAATTGCAATAACAATTGCAATTACTTCTACCACTTTCTAGTGGAGAAATCAATTAACTGCCAACTCTTAACTATCTAGAAACCTTCCGTCTGATCAACGATTGCCAGTATGGATTCCGTCAGTGTCGATCCACTGGTGATATTCTGGTTTATATTACCCATTTATGGAAAAATTCAATGGAAAACACAAGCAGTTTCTGTTGACATCTCAAAAGCTTTCGATTGTGTTTGGCATAAAGGTCTTGTAAACAAGCTTCAGTCTTATTTTTTTGTAATTGGTTATCCAGTTTTCTCTGATCGCTCACCGAGGGCGATGGTAGATGCCCTCTGTCTTCTGTCTAACTTCTTCAGTAACGTTGGTGCCCCCCCCCCCTCCCCCAAGGTTCAGTTCTTTCCTCCACTCTTTTCCTCTTGTGTATTAATGATCTTCCATTGATTGAAATCCTATCCATAGTTTTGCTGATGATAGCAGATTTCATTCCGCTTTCCAGTTTGAGAAACCGTGCCCTGTGCAGTCAGCTTCAACTTCTCATCTGCTACCAATTCCTTAAATGCCATCCTCCAGGTAATTCTACAGTGATGCAAAAACAACTTAGTTGATTTCCAAACTTTCTAAAACCCAGTCCTGTCTTATATCTCGCAAAAGGGATTCTTCTGCTCCTATGCTTATCTTTGGTGATACTCTGATCTCTAGCAAGATGATATATCTCTTTTGGGGTTACCCTGACTTCTAATCTCTCTTGACACAAGTGCATTGCAAATATTGCTTCCTCTGCATCTAAAAAACTTGGTTTTCTCTTTCGCTCTTGGCATTACTTTCCTTCCAAACAGCTGTTCACTCTGTACAAATCACAGATCTGCCCTACCATGGAATATTGTTCCCACATCTGGGGCGGTTTCCCCAAAACCTTTCTCAGGCTTCTAGACTCCATTCAGAAGAGGGCAGTTAGATTAATTAATGACTCATCTCTAACAGAGTCTCTCCACTCTGTCTCATAGCCGTACTGTTTCTGCTGCATGCCTTTTCTACAGATACATCCATGGGCACTGTTCTTCTGAATTGGCTTCTATAATTTCTGCAATCTCTTGCAAAACAGTCTGAACATGTGCCACCACCAGAAAACATCCATTTACTGTCCATCTTGAAACTTACAGAACCAACTTTTCATCTTCCTCGTTTATTCATTCAACTGCTGTTTTCTGGAACGACCTTCCTTCATATGTATTTCCTGAAAATTATACTCTTCAGAAGTTCAAATCTAATGTCAACAAATATCTTTTTTGTCTTCTGAACCTCCAACCCATGCACGGTACTAAGTACTATAGCTTCTAATACCTTTCGTGTTTGGGGTTTTCATTTAAAAAAATAAATTTATTTGAAAATTCTTGGTGTATTCAGTAGTAAAAAAAGGTTGGAGAGATGCTGTATGAAGAATAAATTTTTTGGATATGGCATACACGTGGTAAGAATATACCCAGCTCCTTGACATGATGTGACCTTGAGAATGCCTGCTGCATACACAGTACTCAGACTCCCTCCAGACACTATCTGGCGGAGTAGAGGCAGCGAGATTATACACTAGCTGATCCAGAAGACTCCTTGAGAGTTACCAGTACGTTCGGTCCGGTGTGCTAGCTAGTGGCTGGCCTGCGACACCGTTTTAGAGCCAAACCCTCAAAATGTAAGGAATATTGGATCTCGCCGTGATGTCCATCATAACCTCAAAATACACGAATCATACTACAGTAAACCCCCATTATTCGCGGTTTTGCGTATTCGCGATCGCCGATTTAATATAAAATGAAACCTAAAAAAAAAAAATGTGAATTTTAAAGCGCCGTGAATATTTTCCGCCATAAAAAAACATGGGTGTGGCTAAAATTATCTTTCCTGGTCAAAACAGCGCTCAGTGGGTGGGGGGAGAGGGGTGACAAAATCGTGAGCGTGGATGTTTCTCGCTAATCCTTGTTGAGTATGTGTTATGCGCTTGTTATGGAAGGTTTCGTCGTTTGCTTTTAATTTATATGCTTATAAATTGAATAAATTTATCAATTTATAAATTGATATGCTTACAAAAATGATAAATCTACCGTTTTGCAGTGTAAAACAGACTTTTCGAGTGTGTTAACGGAAGAAAGTGACTTTATTGTGGACAAGTTCTTTCTAACCCCTACAAAAATATGGCTACGAATAACAAGAGAAATGTGAAAATATCAAAGAAGGTGATGACATTAGCGAATAAAATTGAGTTATTAGATAAAATTTCTAATGGTGAAAGTGTCTCCTCAGTGGCAAAACATTATAAAATCAATGTCAACGGTACGATCAATCAAAAAATCGGAAGGAAAAATCCGCCATTGTTTCCTTTAAAACGCGCTAATTGCTTCAAAAATTTGCTCTGTAACTCGTGATGTTAAATTAGAAAAGATGGAAAAGGCTTTAAATCTGTGGATAGAAGACCGAACTCAAAATAAAATTCCGTTAAGTTCACTCATCATTCGTGAAAAGGCAAAACACCTTTATCAACACTTTAGTGAAACTGTTGATAGCACTGGCGGGATAAGTTTTTTTGCTAGCAAAGGCGCTGGTTTGAAAGATTTGCTTGAAATTTCTAATAAATATTACATTTAATATTAAATTGTTTCTTATTTTCATTTCAATGCCATATGCTTGCATTTCACTATGTACTGTCTATGTACATAGTCATATTATGAAGATACATATAATACATACATAGACAAAATTTTAGACAAAAGTTTTTCTTATACAAAATTTTAGACAAAAGTTTTTCTTATATATTTCATACTTTGGAACGGAACCCCTTTATTACTATGGGAGCAATAACTCGGTATTCGCGACATTTCTCAGGAACGTAACCCCCGCAAATAGCGGGGGTTTACTGTACTTGATAGAAGAGATGTGGGGGGGGGTTACCGGAGCTTTGCTCTGGAGACTAAACAGGTTCCACCACTTCAAACCTCCAATAAGCAAAGGTGTGGTACTGCACCAGCTGATTAGAGTCATTATATATATATATATCTGCCTTCATACAAGTAATTGTTAAATAAACAGAACTCTGTATATGTTGCTCACTGGCTTTATTCTATTTTTAATTTTCTTTGTTCTCTTCAAAGTACGCGTCAAGTACTCTTTTTAAGCTTATCAAGTGGGATGGACGAGAATAGGTATGACAAAGTCATGAATTTCTATACTAACAATGTTAGGATTTTCTTAATATATTTTAAATGATTTTCACTTACCAAAATCAATGCAATGTTTTCTTCAGAATTTTATTTCTGTCACAATGATCCTCTATTGCACTACTGATCGCTGCTTCCGTGATTTTCCATATCGCTAATGTCATACTGACCAGTCGGCAATTACCCACTTCTCTCTCTGAGGACTGCCTTTATATACTGGCAATACACTGGTACTTCTCCGATCCAAGTGAACCTCACCTGAGTCCAGTGATGCCCCCATAATTAACCTTAGTGTTCCATGTCACTCTTGCCATTTCACTCAATATTTATGGGTGTACACCAACTCCAGGAGTCTTACTCACCTTTAGATTCAAAAGATTTTCTGATATATAATCTTCTGAAATTTCAGTATTGCTAATTTCATCCTTTATGGCTTCATTCACACAGTTCTCCTCACCATGAAGGGCATTATAACCCAGGGTGGTCTTAGCCTTCTCAACAGTGTTCCACCAGTAAGCCAAACTTCTCCAACTTCTTATTCTTTTGAAGGATCTGTCTTCTGTAAATATTGATATAAAGTACTCGTTCAATTCATACAACACATCACATGAATTATCTAAGACTTTCCTGCACTTGGGTGTGATCTAATTTATTCTTCTCTTCTTTGTTCATATATGCAAAAAATGCATGTTCCTGTTCTTTGTTCTCTTAGCTGCAGATTTCTTATAATCAGCCTTTGCCAGCTTTTCTGTGAATACTTTCTGTGTGATGTATTTTCTTAATGGTACATATGGATTCAAGGCTTTTGTGATTTTAGCTTTAAAGGTATACCATAATTCTAATGTATTCACCCTCTGTGTGCTGTTTCCATATTTGATAGCACCTTAAGCTATTATAGTCTTTGCTCCTGAAATTAAAACCAATTACTTTTCCTTTAAAAACTGCTAAACCCCCATTCTCTGTCTTATCATCCTACTTAGAACTCTGAAGATCTGCTAATGGTTCCTGTACCGTCAGCCATGTGATGTCTAGCATATTCAGCTCCAGGGAACGAATGTTTTTGAAAAATTTTGCCATTTTATTGATCTAATTGTCATATTAAATCATATTCTTTAAGTAGCTTTATAGCTGTAGTCATGATCATTAGTTTGTGTTTTAATTTAGCTAGAGATTTTGTAGCCTACTACTAAATATACATGGAACCTTTGTATCACTTGAATTTTGCCACCATTGTTTATGTATTACAGTATTACACAGTGGGTGGTAAGGGAATTATAGTGTTTTCATTTGTGATAAATGAGCAGCTGTAAAGTACAAATCATGTAGGTTAGCATTACTTGGATAATTTTATAATTAACTTATAACTTTCAAGAATAATTGTATAGCCAATTACGTATAACACAAAACTTGGTAGCACAGTAGTATTACTGCTACATAACTGGTGAATTGGAGTAGGATTATTATTGAATTTTACTTTTGATTTTGAATTAGAAGTTAGTTATTATTTTTGATTCTCTAATTACACTGGTGAATTTGTTTGTTACTTATCGTTTATAATTGCTTAAAGAGCCATATTCAACTTCTGCTGCCATTGCTTTATCGATAAAATTTTTTTAATTTTGCTGATACTGTTATAGTATTGAGTGCATGGTTAGAGAATTCTAGTGTCTTAAATAGTGGCAAATAAAATAAGTAGCTCAATAGTTTGAATCGCATAGGTGATGTCAATTAGATAAATTTATTACATATTAATAATTACTTAGAAGTCACATAATGGTATGGTGTAATACATATAACTTACACTTGATAAGAGATACAAAATACATATATCATAAGCTCGATATTGCAATACGCACGCACGCACGCACGCACGCACGCACGCACGCACGCACACACACACACAGTGTGCATAGTGTTAGGGTCAGGCGCCACCTGTGATTTCTCACATCTGCGCCATATGTACGCTGTGAAGAAATACAGAACTACTGTAAATGTCAGAAAAGTGCTGTCTGTTGTATATGACATATTGTGTTAGGTTCTGTTGGGTGTCCTGGCATTTGGCCGCAAGGCCCCTGGTGGGACGTTGCCCGTACACACCACTAGGAGGTAGCCAGGCTGCCCTTTATTCTCTGGCTGATCTCTGCCAGGGTCGCCTGAGCATCCTGGACGAAGACCAAACTAAAAAAAAAAAAAAAAAAAAAAAAAGAGCGAGAAGAGAAGGCCTGGGGAACAAGAGGAAGGGGGTGGGGGGTCTGAATGTGAGGAAAAGGCTAAAGTGGACAGTAGAGAAGGCAGTCCACCCAAGTAAGGAGAAATAAGGGATGGGGAGAGGAACCAAAGTCACAGAGGCAGGCACCACTGTGTGAGTGCCAAAGGCCAAGCACTCTCTGGGAGTCAGCTTTCCAAGGAGTGCCAACCATGATGATGCCAGCATAGTATTTTAATCTTCAATCTTTCTCTTTTATCAGTTGGGAAAGTGCTATCTGACCCCAGTTTGTGTTTGCACTTGAGGGTCGTTGTTCTGAGCAGCTCTAAGTTCAGCAAACTTTGCCCATCTGATGGTGAAGACAACTTGTGTGTAACTCGTTAGGGCTTTGTATGTTGTTTCATTCTGAAGCAGGTATGTTTCATGGTTACGAGGGGTCCCCTGGATTTCAGTAAAAAATTTGAGCCTACAATCATCGTAAGCAGGGCACTCGTACATGAGATGCCCCATGACTCCTCTTCGCCACAGTGGCAGAATGGATTGCTTTCAATTCCCATTGCTGTCAATTTCTGTTGAAAGGCCCCCCATGTCCTGTGATTAGGAATGTAACTTGCAGACCAGGTGAAAACCAGGAAGGAAACTTTGGGAAAGTCATGTCAATGGAATGGGAGGAATCTTCTGGTAATTTCTCCTTTGGATGTGGTTTCCCATGAATGCTGCCAAAGTCCTTGAAGGTGTTTGAATATACGTTTTCTTTCTTGTTTCAGGTCATTGGTAAGCTGCAGTTGAAGATTTAACAACTGTGTTGGAATTCCCTTCTTTAATCGATGGCAAAATCCCCTTTTAATCACCTCAAGATAGAGTGGCAAGCATCCAGTAATAACCTGTAGGGCAGGAATGCTAATAGTGCGACATGCCCTGCAGATAGACAACAGCATGAATCTTTGTATTGAGTCAAGTTTACACTTGTTCTTTTCCAGGATGGCCTTTGTATACCAAACTGAGGCTCCATAACACACAATTGGGAGAAATGCCGCTTTATAGATGAGAGACAAAGCTTTATGCTTCAAGCCCCAGTCCACTCTGCTGACTCTTCTTATCATGGCCGTATACTTTCGGATTTTTGTGGATAAGTACTTTAATGAGAGTGAAAGGTAAGTCCGGTGTCAATGTAGATTCCCAGGTATTTGACTTCTGTATAGAGATGTATAGGGATGTTATTTAACTTCATTGTTGGAGGCCTGCGTATTTGTAGCTTTCCCTTGAGGAGAATCGATTTTGTTTTCTCACTAGAAATTGAGAGGTTGTGGAGTGCTGCCCAGTTTTGGAGCTTTTCCAGAGCTGTATTTGCTTTTGCTTCCAGTGCCGCTCTTGTGTCAGCTTGAACCACCAGGACAAGATCATCAGCGAAGGCTAAGGGTCTACCCCACCCAGGTCAAACCCCAGGAACTTGTCCAGAACAATGGACCAGAAGAATGGCCAAAGGACAGAGTCCTGGGGGCAACTCCAGTGAACACATCTTGTGATAGTCTGGTATTTGTTTACAACTTGTAATTTTCTATTGCTGAGATAAGATTTTAGACTATTGTATAGGTTTTTGGATGTGTTTGCCTGCCGAAACCTCCGAAGGACACTGGGCCACCACAGTCGATCGAAGGCACCAGCGAAGTCCACCATGATGGCTAGAGTATTCTTTGAAGTTGTATGTGTGGCCTGGGTAATCAAGTTGTGTATAGCGTCTTCAGTGCTGTAGCCTGTCTTGAATCCAAACTGACATGGTGAGGTGAGTTGCTTATTGGTATAGCAGGTGGAGAGGCGATACAGCAGAAGTTTTTCTAGAAGCTTGGCCAAAACGGAGAGCAGAGCAGTTGGTTGATAGAAGGCAGGAAGTTGGGACAGTTTATCTGGATTTTTCAGGATCAGCTTGAGAGTAGCAGTCTTCTAGGGTACAGGGAAAGTTCCTTCAGCAAGGCACCTGTTGAGGAGGCTCAAGAGTGTGGTGGGGTAGCCTTCAGCGAATTTCTTGACTACGTTGACTTCGAGTAAGTCAGCACCTGGCGTTTTGCCATCTTTAATTTTAGTCAGAACCACATTCATCTTTAACATAGTGAAGGGCGGTTCCGTAGCCTCTGGCTGATAAGCTTGATTACTGTCGATGAACTGCTGTTGCTCCAGTGACATCGCTGAAACTTCAGTAGGGTAAATGGAATCAAGAATATTGTTTATTGAGTCAGACCAGGTAAAGGTTGAAGAGCCATCTGGTTTGAGAGTTGTACTAAGAACCTCACCTCTAGGCAGCCTATTGGTGATGATGCGGAACACGATGCCCCATAGGTCTTCATTGCCAATAGTGGAGACCAGGGTGTGCCATGACTCCTTCTTACAATTACAAATTTCCTTGGTGTACATGTTTCTAACCACCCGATATGCCTCCCGGGCAGCTTCAACCTCATGTGGGGAAAGATGGGCACGTGCACGTCGGTAAGTTTTCCTGGCTTGTTGTGCCCCCTTTCTTAAGTCTCGAAGATCTGTATTCCACCAGGGGACAGCATAGCGGTATGGCCTCCTATGCGGAATCGACAGATCACAAGCACTTTTGATGATGGCAGTAATATTGCGTAACAGTGATCCAGCGAGAGTGAAGCTGGTAGAGGAACGTCATCCGGTAGCGTTCTGGACAGTTCCACAAGGAAGCGTTGCCAATCCACTTTTTTGGTGTTATAACGCACAATGTCCTTTGGAATTGATGTGATGCGTTCCACAGAGCGAACAAGGGAGAATGTGATCACTCTGTGGTCTGATGTGGTCCAGGACTCCTGGACCATCCAGCCGGAAAGTTTGTTGGCTAAGTCAGACGTAGCCATTGTGATATCAATTTCGCTCTCCCAGAGTGGGCCACTGTAAGTGGGTAGATTTCCTGGGCGGTTTAAGATTTGTAAGCCTGATGTGAGGATAAGGTCCTCAAGTCTTGAGCTCTTTCCTAGGGCATTCCTATCTGGTGCCTGACTGTGCCAGAGTGGGGAGTGACAGTTTGAGTCCATGCTTATCAGTAGTTGCCCACCCGGGAGGAGCTGGAGTGCCATTTCAATCAGAGAGATCACAGCAGTGATGTCTTCACCTGGATGGCTGTAGAGAGAGAGAGAGGATGAACAGTGATCCAAGAGATGTCATGATTTGGGCAGCACAGGCACTGATGAAAGTGCATAGTGGGGTGATCTTGGTTGCTGTGATATCAGGGTTTCTAATGACAATCGCAGCCCATGGTTGGTCATTTGTACAGTGGACAATTTTATATGGTGAGGGGTAGCCCATAACCACCCCAGAGTGAACATAGGGCTCATGGAGCAGGATTAGATCTATTTATTTTTCCTCAGCCTTTATCTTCAGCTGGTCTGCAACCACTCTTGCTCTCTGCGCATTTAATTGTACAATTTTTATCTCTAGTTGGTAATTGGGAGAAGGAATTCTATCCATAATTTATCCGCATTTGGTAGAGACTCTTTACTTTTAGATAGACAGGGCAGTTGATATCTCTGATGGAATGTTGGTGTGGAGCCTTTGCAGCCTTGCAATTTGCGCAGCTTGGTGGCTGATCTCTGACAGGACAATCCTTATAGTCATGAACCTTTTCGTCACAGTGGCCACATGTGGATTCACGCTGATTGCAAGTATGTGAGGTATGGCCAAAGCGGAGACACCTGTAACATCTGCGGACAGGAATATATTTTTTGAATCTATGGCTGCCCCATCCAATGAATATTCTGTTTTGAGCTCTCAGCATTTGCCATGCTCTGGTTGATAGTTCAATTACCCAGTTTATGTTTTTAGGTGACTTGGTCTTCTTTTTGTATTTCGGACTAATATCATCCATGCTAGCCTCATCTTGTAGGTATATACTTAGATTTTTATTAAAGATCTCGGCTTTGAGCTCCTCTGGTGTTAAGCTCTGGTCCACATCAAAGATCACAACAGAAGGCCTGTTTTTCTTTGGGGCTTCTGCCCTAAGCCCGAAATTTGTCATGTTGGCATTATTCAGGATGGTTTGTGCCTCCTCCCTGGTGTCTGTTTCTATTATGACTCCTGGATGCCTGGTCTTTCTAATACTCTTTATTTTTACAGTTTTCATCTGCTCCTTGAAGTTTTTGTGAGTGCTTCCTTGACCGCTTCACTGGTATCTAAATCTGCATATTCCACTGGTTTAACCAAAATAACATGTGATTCAGGCTTTCTTACTGCCCTTTGGTTTTTGTACTTTTCCTGGTTGGTTGGGCACGTATTGAGCAGCATTCCTCAACGCCTCTGCAAAGGAGTGGGGGCGTTGTTACATTTGTTTTTCCCCCTCCTGTGGGAGAACTTCGATTTTTGCTTTAAGCCTCTCGTGGTCAACGTGTAATTTTTGGACCACTGTCTCCATTTTACTGAGGATCTCTATCACGTCAGTTCTAATGGCAGCAGTAATTCTACTTGATTGCTTAGCCATGTATTTTTCTAGGGTTCCTCTAATGGCAATAATCTGCTCCACTGGAGTCCCAGTCAATGGGGGAACCTGGGTAATAGGGGGTTCCTGACTCTTTTTTTCCTTCATGCTCAGTTTCCTGACTCTTTTATTCTTCATGGTCAGATTTGCTGAATGATTCATTGGCAATCTCTTCAGAGACTTCCTTCATTGTTGGAACGTCTTTAGCAGACCATCTTCTACCCTTCTCTTTCTTCTTGGCCTTGGTCTTTGTAGGTTTATTCGTACCTTCCCCAGTTGCCGGGGCCTCACTCCTTAAGCGGATTGGGTAATCCACCTGTCCCTTAACTATCGGTTCAACTTCAGTGTCGCTCATGTTGTTTTAGTGGGTATCTGGATTAATGAGATGAATACAGATAAATAATTATCTACTCATAGTAAGTTGAAGTAGAGCTCGTTGTAATTGCCAAAAAACCACAAGTAAGTGGTCAAATAGGGGCTGTACTAAGTTGGCGATTTTTTTTTTTTGCAGGCTGACTTCAATGTTTTAGAAAAATATATTTACATACATTGAAAATAAGTGATCAAGTAGGGTGAATTTGTAAGCTTTGGAAATAGATTACCTTATTGTATAGCTTGCCCTTCTTAAGTTCAAACAAGTAAACAACAAACACGGTGCACTATCAACTACTTACTCTTTCCTGAGTAACAAAAGGCAGAGAGTTGGAGCCTTGTTGCTCGAGGCAGGGATTAACCTAATTGCGAGTACGTGAAGCAGGGTTGCATTCGCTCTAAGTTCTATGATACACGTACATCCGATCACTACTGCTAAAGCATATAATTATGTCTATCTAAAATTATCAAAAAGTAAGTTTACCTCAAATTCGGGGCCGATAGTTGGAACTTTTGTATAGATGACATCTTTAGCTTTCAGGATATCCGAAATAATCTAAACTTGGTTGCGTAATTGCACTTGAAATTAAAGTAAATGTAAGGGCACAAAATCACTAGACTGACACACTCACCGCCAAACCCTTAAGCATTTTCTATATATATATACACATGTGTGTGGACATGTGTTTTTGTAATGGGCGGCACCTAGAACGTCAGTTCATCTCCGCCTCGTATCTCTGTGAAGAACAGTGCCACTGTAGAAGGGCCAGAAATAAGTAGTGTATATTTGTGTGTGTTCTGTTATTGTGTCTGACTGCTTGGCTACCCAGAATCATCAGTCACCTGGACAGATGATTTTGGGTATACTCGTTCACACCACGGAAGGTGGGCCAGTCTCAATTCGAGATTCTGACCCAGCTGATGTTGGCAAAAGATGGGCCAGATTCCTTACACACACACACACACACACACACACACACACACACACACACACACACACACACACACACACACACACACACACACACACACACACACAGAGTAAATTCCCGCTATTCGCAGTATCTGTATTCGTGGTTGCTGATTTAATATAAAAGGAAACCTAAAAAAAAAAAAAAGTGAATTTTAAAGCGCCGTGAACATTTTCCACCATAAAAAAACATGGGCGTGGCTAAAATCATCTTTCCCGGTCAAAACAGTGCTCAGTGGGTTGGTGGGGGGAGAGGGGTGACAAAATAGCGAGCGTGGATGTTCCCCCGCTAATCCTTGTTCAGTATGTGTCATGCGCTTGTCATGGATGGTTTCGTTGTTTGCTTTTAACTGATATGCTTATAAATTGATGTTTACAAAATTAAAAAATCTACCGTTTTGCAGTGTGTTAGCGTAAACAGACTTTTTCGAGTGTGTTAACGGTTAAAAGAAAGTGACTTTATTGTGGACAAGTTCTTTTCTAACCACTACAAAAATTTGGCTACGAATAACAAGGCAATTGTGAAAAGATAAACGGTGATGACATTAGCGGGTAAAATTCAGTTATTAGACAAAATTTCTAATGGTGAAAGTGTCTCATCAGCGGCAAAAAATTATAAAATTAATGAGTGAACGGTACGATCAATCAAGAAATCAGGAGAAAAAAATCCACCGTAGTGTCTGTGAAAACATGCTAATTGCTTCAAAAATTTGCTCTGTAACTCGTGAGGTTAAATTAGGAAAAATGGAAAAGGCTTTAAATCTGTGGATGAAAGACCGAACTCAAAATAAAATTCAGTTAATTTCACTCATCATTCGTGAAAAGGCAAAACACCTTTATCAACACTTTAGGTGAAACTGGTGATAGCACTGGTGTGATAAGGTTTTTTTTTTTTTAGCTAGCAAAGGCGCTGGTTTGAAATTTCTAATAAATATTACATTTAATATTAAATTGTTTCTTATTTTCATTTCGATGCCTTATGCTTGTATTTCACTATGTACATAGTCATATTTATTATGAAGGTATATATAATACATACATAGACAAAATTTTAGACTAGTTTTTCTTATATATTTCATACTTTGGAAAGGAATCCTTTTATTACTACGAGAACCATAACTCGGTATTTGCAGCATTTCTCAGGAACTTAACCCCTGAAAATAGCGGGGGTTTCCTGTATATAATTAAGAACGTAAACTTCATAGCATAACCGGTACATAGCACTATTACTGCATTAGGTGTATAAGTTTGGTGTAATAATTTTAATTATATGATTTTGAATGAAATCATGTCTTAGAGCAGCAAAGCAAAGAACGCAAGGTAGCAGGTGTGCTATGGCTCTGAGAAAAACTGAGGGGAGTAGTTATCCTTTGAATCACAGCCTTATGAAATGCAGTAGTAGTAATAATAGGGAATATTATTACTACTACTTCAGCTTACTCGATCCATTAAAGGCCTTAAACACCTCATTCAGATCACCTTAAAGGTGCCTAGTTTCCAGAAAATGCAATTTGCAAAACTGAAGCCTTTCTAGGTAAGCGCCTCATTTAGTTCACCCGACCAATCTGGTTGCCTTTCACTACACCTGTTCCAGCAATTCTACATCCTTCCTCAACTGAGGCCTCCAGCTACAGATCTGGAGTGATGTGGCCTAACCACCATCATCATCATCATCAGCCATTTTCAATCCACTGCAGGATGAAGGCCTCTCCAGCAACTTTCCAGTTCCTTCTGTTTTGAAGGAACTGGAAAGTTGCTGGAGAGGTAGTCATCCATTTACTACTCAAAAACTCATGAATTTCATCTATCCATCTCCGCCTTTGTCTTCCAGGTTTTCTTCTAGCTCCTCTTGGGTACCATTCTGTTATTTTCTTAGTCCATCTGTCATCATGTCTTCGAGCTATGTGTCCTGCCCAAGACCATTTTAGTTCTTTAGTTTTGATAAGAATATCCTTTACTTGAGTTTGCTGCCTAATCCATGTGTTTCTCTTCTTATCTAACAGTCTGATTCCCAATATAATTCGTTCCATTCTTCGCTGTGTAGTTCTTAGCTTCTCTTCCATTCTTTTGGTGAGTGCCCAAGTTTCACTTTCATAAGTCATGGTGGGGAGTATACATTGATTCATTATTTTACATTTCAGACAAACTGGGATATTGCTCTTCAGTATGTGACTATATTTCCTGAATGCTATCCATCCAAAATTTATTCTTCTCTTGACTTCCAGCCATTTATCATTATTACAGCTAATAACTTGTCCCAGATAAGTATATGACTCCATCTTTTCAATTACTGCTCCTTCAATCATTATTTCCCTTTCCGTGGCATACTTGTTCATCATTACTTTTGTTTTAGCCATATTCATCTTTAGTCCAAAATCCTTACTAACTGTGCATAACTGATTAAGATTTTCCTCTAATTATTTGGCATCGTGGCTTATGACCACAATGTCATCTGCAAATCGTAAATGGTTTAGGTACTCTCCGTTCACATTGACTCCTTTCTGCGACCAGTCTAATCTTCTGAAAGCTTCCTCAAGGGCAGCAGTAAACAGCTTCAGAGATATTGTGTCTCCTTGTCGAACTCCTTTCTCGATTTTAAATTTGCTACTGTCTTTGTCTAGTCTAATAAAGGATGTAGCACTCTCATATATTTTCTTCAAAATCATAATATATGGAGTATCTATGCCTTGTCTTTCCAGTGCCCGAAACATTGCCTTATGTTGTATGGAGTCAAATGCCTTTTCTTAATCCACAAATGCCAGGCATAATGGTGTTTTATATTCATTTGCTTTCTCCATTAGCTGTGATATTACGTGAAGGTGATCCATAGTTGAGAATCCTGTCCTAAAGCCAGCTTGCTCTTTCGGTTGATTCTCATCAAGTATTCTTTCTAATCTGTTAGTAATGACCCTTGTGAACAACTTGTAGATATGGGATAACAAGCTAATTGGTCTATAATTTCCAATTTCTGATTTATCTCCTTTCTTAAGCAGCAAAACTATGATTGCATTATTCCACTGCTTAGGCATCACACCTTTTCTAATGCACTTTGTGAAGAGCCTTGCCAGTTTTTGTGTTATGTCTCTTCCTCCCAATTTTAACAACTCTACAGTAACTTCATCTTCCCCCGGGGCTTACCGATTCTTCATTTTCTTCAATGCATGTTCTACCTCATCAGGAAGAATATCGGGTATGTCGTATGTGTTGCTACTTTGCAATCCATGTTCCCCACTGCTGGTATCATTCCCTCGCTCCTTGTATAATTCTCTATAGTAGTCTTCTGCTATTTGAATTATGCCTTCTCTGCTGTTTATAAGTACACCATCGCTGTTCTTCAGTTTCAGTATCATTTGTCTTTCTGTATTACTGCTCATGGCTGCTGATTTAAATCCTTTGTTTTCCCTTAATGCTTGTTCTACTTTTCTTGTGTTAAATCTTATGTCCTCTCTGAGTCTCTTTCTAATGGCTTTGCATAACTCAGTATACTCAATTTTCTCCCTGTCAGTGTTTTTCTTGCTCTTCATTTGTCATCTTTGGTTCATCATGACAAGTGTTTCTTGACTAATTTTTTCTTCTTTGGATTTCTGTTTCCCTTCTGTTCCCAAGGCCTAACCATGGCCTTGAACAAAGGGTGAAAAAAAAAAAAAGGAGCTCCAGGGATATCCTTTTTTTTAGCATTAGCAAGGGCACATGATGCAAGAAAGCAAGTTTATATAGCATCAGCCAAAAAAAAAAAAAAAACACTTCATCCCCACGCTCCAAATGTTTGTCAAGTTCTGCCTTGAATCTGTTTAAGCTATCAAATTCTACAACAGCAGATGGAAATTTTTTACAGCAATCAACCACCCGTTGGCTAATGGCAAACTTCTGCACATCTATCCCACAACAGTCTTTCCTCAATTTGAATTTATGCCCTCTCAGGTGATTATTCTGAGCAAGAGGAAGAATCCCATCACATTGAGCATGCTCAAACCATTCAAGGCTTTATTCACCTCAATCAGATCACCTTGCAGGTGCTCAGACTCCATACACTGTAATTTGCAAAACCTTTCTTCGTAAAAGCAACCCTTTGTTCCATTCACTAATCTTGTTGCCCTTCTCTGTACTCGTTCAAGCAGCTCTACATCCTTCTTGAAATGAGGCCTCCAGACCTGTATACAGTACTCAAGGTGTGGCCTGACCATTGCCTTATACAAGGGAATAATCACCTCCTTATCCCTGCTAGAAAAATTCCTGTATATCATTGACAAGACACCATGACCTAATCTTGCAGACCATCTGCACTGCTCAGAAAATTTCATATCTGCCTGCACAATTATTCCCGCTATTCGCACAGGGTTTATACGTTACTCTGGGATTACTGCTTCCCATATGTAGTACTTTTCATTTGTAAATGTTAAGCTTCATTTGCCACCTCTCAGCCCATATGCTCAACTTTTCTAGATTGTGTTGCAGCAGTGTACTGTCATTAACAACCCTGCCAAACTTTGTATCATCTGCAAACTTGGACATTAAGCTTGATATACCATAATGAATATCATTTATAAATACAGAAAACAATAATAGACCCAATACTGAACCCCGAGGGACTCCACTAATAACATTATTCCACGAAGAGCAGTGCCCATTGACTACCACACCCTGTCTCTCCCAATCAACCATCCCTTTATCCATAGCAGCAATTTGCCTCCAGTGCCACACTGCTCCATTTTGTGCAGCAGTCTTCCATGTGCAACAGTATCAAAGGCCTTTCTAAACTCCAAATATATGATATAAAAGTTATTCTTTGCATCCAGTTCCTTTGTGACTACATCATAATATCCAATCAAATTAGTCAGACAAGACTTCCCCTTAACAAACCCATTCTGTGTCCGAGTTATAACTGAAGTCTTGTCTAGATGATCCTGCAATGCTTCTTTAACCAGTGCCTCCATTAATTTCCTTGGAACAGAAGTTAAACTAACAGGTCTGTAATTACCTGTGTCTCACTTTGATCCTCTTTTGTGAATTGGGGTCACATTTGCACATCTCCAGTCCATGGTACCTCTCTTGAGTCCAGGGAAGCTCTCATAATTATGGTTTAGGGTTTGCTTAATTCCTTTGCCACTTCCTTTAATATAACTGGATAGATTCCATCCACCCCAGGTGCCTTTCTTATATTTATCTTCAACAATTTCTCTTCCACTTTACTCTCAGTTATTACAAGATTACCTAGCTTACTGCCAGAGTTGAATACACCTCTGGCATTCCCCTCCCTGAATAACTCATGTGTGAATGTAGATGCAAATTATTCATTTAGTTTGTTAGCTACCTGAGCAGAATCATCAACAGTTGAACCATTGATATGAAGCGGATCAATCTGATTCATCCCCTTCCATCTAGAGTTTACATAAGTAAAGAACTCTTTGCTGTGTTTCTTTGCATACTTTGCAAGATTTCTTATAATCTGCCTTTGCCTGCCTAACCTCGTTTGTAACTTGGTTACAGACCAGCTTGTATCTCTCATAGGCCTCTATGTCACATGTTAATTTATATGTATCCCATGCATTTTTCTTCTCTGTCATATGTCTAATTAGTTCATCTGACATCCATTTAGGCCTAAATCTTGAACAATATTTCTTTGCTGGTATGAAAAGCCTAATAGCTTCCAAGATTAATTCTTTGCATGCTTCCCATTTTGAATTTACTGTTGGTAACATTATCAGTTGGTCCCACGGTATAGAATTTAAATACTGTCTCAGACCACCGTAGTCACCTTTACGAAAGCAAAAACCCTTCCCTTTACCCTTGATGGTAGTTACCTCTTTGATTAAATCCCACTTCAGCACACTGTGATCACTGCCACCTAGTTGTTCCTTTATCTGCAGATTCTTAATGCATGAAGAATCACTACTGATAATCAGATCAAGATTATTATTCCTCCCTCTGGTTGCCTCCCAAACATTCTGCTGTAGAAAACAATCATCCAATAAATGCACAAAAGCCTTGCTAGTGTGTGAGTGACCAATCCACAAATTCCAGTCAATCCTCTGGGAAATTAAAATCCCCCATTATAAGACTCTCTGATTTACTAGCCCACTCTATTTCTCTGCACAATTGCTCATTATACTCATCAATTTCATTTGGCCTATAACACAGCTACTCTCATTTTTCCTTTCCCAGTGCTTATGTCACACCAAACAGACTCAACATTGCATTGTCCACCAACATCAATTGGAGGCACTTCCTTAGATTTTATGTGTTTCTTATCTAACAGTATAACTCTTCCTCCCTTCCTGTCTATCCTTTCTGTACACATTGTACTCCCCAAATTCCAGTTCTGCACTGCTTATGTCTGTGTGACACCATGTCTCTGATATCCCAACAATACCTGCCTTTGATGTCTTGACTAGCATTTCAAACTCATCCAATTTATTTACTATACTCCTAGCATTTGTGTACATGCACCTGTTTCTACTCTTAGTTATCCTAACACAGCCCATGTATTTACTTGTTCCACGTTATCCCTGTTAGCAAAGTTTCTATATACCATTGACAAAACCCCATGAGCTCTTCTGGCAGTATGTCTGCATTGCTGAGAGAATTTCATATCTGACTGCACAATTACCCCCATTTACAAGTACTCTGAGTGTACTACCACACAATTGGTACATTACTTTGCATGTCAATGTTGAACTTCAGTTGCCATTTCTCAATCAAACTTATGCCTTACTTTTCTAGATCCTGTTGCAGTAGCATACCATCATTAAACCACACTGCCAACCTTTGTATCACCTGAAAATTTGGTCATTTAGCCTGATATATCATTGATAAATACAGAATACAACAATGAGCCTAACACAAAATCCTAGGGTACTCCACTAATAACATTAGTCCCTAAAAAGCAGCACCCATTGATAACAACTCTGTCTTCTTTCACTTAACAGTCCCTTTATCCATAGCAGTTAATTTCACATTTCTCCAGTTTGTACAGCAGTATTTTATTGTGCAACAATATCAAAAGTTTTACTGAAATCCAAGTATATCATGCAAAATTACTTTTTGCATACAGGGAAAATTACTTTTTCCTTGGTCACTGCATCACAGTAACCTATCAGATTAGCTAAAGAAATCCATGCTGTGATTGCAGTATTACTGCATGCCTGTCCAAATGGTCCTGCATTACTTCTTTAACCAGTGATTCCATTATTTTCTCTACAACAGACGTTAAGCTAACAGGCCTGTAATCACTAATGTTGCCTTTTGAAGTCCTTTATGAATTAGTGATACATTCGTACATCTCCAGTCCATAACGACTTCCCCTAAATCCAAGTGTGCTCTCATAATTATGGCTAAGGGTTTGCTCACCTCCTTTGCTGCCTTGATATAATTGGATAAATTTCATCCAACCCAGGTGCCATTTTTATGTCCATCTTCAACAATTTCTACTCCACTTTCTTTTCAGTTATCACAAAGTTATTTAACTCCCCACTGGAGTTTTGTCATCCCCTTTCCTAAAGAATTTGTCATGTGTGAATGTAGATGCAAAATACAAAATGTTCGAGAGGCAACCAGAGAGGGTAATACTCTTGATCTGGTTATCAGCAGTGATCATTCGTGTATTAAGACTTGGCAGATAAAGGAACCACTAGGTGGCAGTGATCACAGTGTATTGATGTGGGATTTACTTAAAGATATAATTACCATCAGTGGTAAAGAAAAGGGTTTTTGCTTCGGTAAAGGTGAGTACAGTGGTCTCAGGTATTTTTAAATTCTGTACAGTGGGATCAACTGACGATGTTACCAACAGCAAATTCTAAGTGGGAAGCATTCAAGGAATTAATTGTGGAAGCTACTAAAAGTTTCATACCTATTAAGAAATATTGTTCAAGGTTTAGGCCTAAATGGTTACCAAACGAACTAATGAGACTTGCGACAGAGAAGAAAAATGCATCGGATGCATATAAATTATCAAGCGACTCAGAAGCCTATGGCAGATATAAGCTAGTCTGTAATCAGGTCACAAAGGAGGTTATGCAGGCGAAGGCAGATTACAAGAAATCTTTGGCAAAAGATGCTAAGAAAAACAGCAAGGATTTCTTTATTTATGTAAACGCTAAAAGGAAGGGGATGAATCAGATTGGTCCACTTGATATCGATGGTTCGACTGTTGATGATCCTGCTCAGATAGCAAACATACTGAATGAGTATTTTGCATCTACATTCACATATTAGGAGTTATTAAGGTTTGAAAATGGCAGAAGGTTATCAAATTGTAGCAGGGGGTTTAATGATTTTGTAATAACTGAGAGCCAAGTTGAGGAGAAATTGTTAAAGTTAAACATAAGAAAGGCACTGGGTGGTTGGGATCTATCCAGTTATATTAAAGGAGGCGGCAAAGCAACTAAGCAAACCCTTAGCCATAATTATGAGAGCATCTTTTGGCCCAGGGGTGGTTCCCACGGACTGGAGATGTGCAAATGTATCCCCAATTCACAAAGGGGGATCAAACGGTGACATGAGTAATTACAGACCAGATAGTTTAACTTCTATTCCGGGTAAAATAATGGAGTCACTGGTTAAAGTTGCATTGCAGGATCATCCAGACAAGATTGCAGCAATAATTCAGACACAGCATGTGTTTGTTAAGGGAAAGTCTTGTCTGACAAATTTGATAGGATGTTATGATGTGGTTACAAAGGAACTGGATGCAAAAAAATAATTTTGATATCATATATTTGGATTTCATGAAAGCTTTTGACACAGTTGCGCATGGAAGACTATTGCACTAATTGGAGCAGAACGGTATTAAGGGTAAGCTGCTACAATGGATAAAAAGGAAGGTTGAGCGGGAGAAGACAGAGGGTGGTAATCAATGGGTGCTGCTCTTCGTGGACTAATGTTAGTAGTGGAGTCCCACAGGGTTCCGTGTTGGGTCCACTGTTGTTTTGTATATTTATCAATGATATTGATGAAGGTATATCAGACTTAGTGTTGTAGTTTGCAGATGATACAAAGGTTGGCAGGGTTGTTAATGACAGTAATGGCAGTGTGCTACTGCAACAGGATCTAGATAATTTGGGCAGATGGGCTAAGAAGTGGCAACTGAAGTTTAACCTTGACAAATGCAAAGTACTGCATAGGTAGAAGTAACCCCAGAGAAACATACCAACTGTGTGGTACTACACTTAGGGTGGTAGAAAATGAAAAAGACCTGGGAATAATTGTGCAGTCAGATATGAATTTTTCTGAGCAGTGCAGACAGGCTGCCAGCGCAGGTCATGGGGTTTTGTCAATGATACATAGGAATTTTGCTAGTAAGGAAAAGGAGGTGATTGTCCCTCTGTATAAGGCAATGTTCAGGCTATGCCTTGAGTACTGCTTACAGGTCTGGATGCCTCATTTTAGGAAGGATGTAGATTTGCTTGAGCGTGCAGAGAAGGGCAACAAGATTAGTGAGGGGAATGAAGGGATCCTCTTACCAAGAGAGGCTTAAGTTCTGCATATTGCAGTGGCTGGAGACTAGGCACCTGCACGGACATCTGATTGAGGTGTATAAGGCCTTGAATGGGTTGAGCACACTGAATTCTGATGATGTTACCAACACCAAATTCAAAATGGGAAGCATTCAAAGAACTTATCTACTAGGCTTTACATACCAACTAAGAAATATTGTTCAAGGTTTAGGCCAAAATGGATGTCAGATGAACTAATGAGACATATGGCAGAGAAGAAAAATGCTTGGGGTACATATAAATTAACATGTGACACAGAAGCCTATGATAGATATAAGTTGATTTATAACCAAGTTACAAAGGAGGTTAGGCAGGCGAAGGCAGATTATTATGAGAAATCTTTGGCAAGGGATGCAAAGAAAAACAGCAAGGAGTTCTTTATTTATGTAAACTCTAGAAGGAAAGGGATGAATCAGATTGGACCACTTGATATCGATTGTTCAACTGTTGATGATCGTGCTCAGGTAGGTAATAAACTAAATGAATATTTTGCATCGACATTCACGCATGAGTAGTTATTCAGCGAGGGGAATGCCAGAGGTGTATTCTACTCTGGCAGTAAGCTAAATAATCTTTTAATAACTGAGAGTAAAGTGGAGGAGAAATTGTTGAAGATAAACACAGCAGAGGCATCTGGGGGTGGATGGGACCACAAGTAATTATATTAAAGGAGGCAGCAAAGGAAGTAAGCAAACCCTTAGCCATAATTATGAGAACTTCCTAATTATGTTTAAGGGGAGGTACCCATAGACTGGAGATGTGTAAATGTGATCCCAATTCACAAAGGAGGATTAAAGGCTGACACAAGTAATTATAGACCTATGAGTTTAACTTCTGTTCCAGGAAAATTAATGGAGGCACTGGTTAAATAAGCACTGAGGATCATCTAGATAAGACTTCAGTTATAGCTCGGACACAGCATAGTTTTGTTAAGGGGAAGTCTTGCCTGACCAGTTTAATTTGCTTCTTAACTGCATAATACCTTCACTCCTCCTGTCCTTCCTGTATACATTGTACTCGCCATATTCAAATTCAGCATCAGTGACACCATGTCTCTGCTATCTCTACAATGTCTGCATTTGATGACTTAATCAATACTTCAAATTCATGAAGTTTATTTACAATGCACCTAAGAGGTGTGCATGTAAGTATACATGCACATGTTCTTACTCTTAGTTATCCTTATTCATATTTATATATCAAGATTTGGAAGTCATGTAGCAGTATAACCCTGCAAAACATAGCTTCCACATTCAGTTTTTTCTGGTGCAGCCTTGCCAAGTTTCTTCTACTAACAATATATATTATCATATTCTGTCTTTGAACATGGTTGTGCGAACAGTCAATATATTTTGTTACATTTGTAGTAACTACATTGGCAAAACAAAGGCAGGATATTACATTATTTGTGAAAAATTTACATGCTATATATTTTGGAATTAAATTAAGTGACCAAGATAAAAGTTGCCCCCTACCAACTCCCATAAAATATGTCATGCCTATGTGTGGAGGGCTTCTGATTGTAATAGAAAAAGAAAGCCATGAATTTTGCCATTACATTGGTTTGGAATGATGATCAGGAACATATTAATGGCTTCTACTTTTTTTCTGTAAATGCAGCAGGTAATAATGTGAAGAACAAGCAGAGCATTGTGCATCCAAACATTTCTTCAGCTGTAAGGCCAGTACCCTATTGTCCTAAACTACCAGTACCACCTCTGTCAGTTATACTTGAACATTTGCCATCAGATACTGAATCTGACATTTGTGAATAGAGGATGATGTAAAGTATTGTGACAATGAAATTCATAACTCTGGATCACAGCTGTTTGCACGAAGTAGTAGTGGCATGTGATGCAAGAAAGCAAGTGTATGAGCTTATGCAGTATCAGCCAAAAAAAAAAAAAAAAAAATTTACAAAACAATTCCCTCTAATGTTTGTCCAGTTCCTCCTTAAATTTATTTAACCTATCGACTTCCACAATGACAGATGGAAGTTTGTTCCAGCAATTAAACACCCGCTGGCTAAAGGCAAATTTCTGCACATCTATTCTACATCTATTTTTTCCTTAATTTGAATTTATGCCCCCTTAGGTTCGTAATCTGAACAAGTGACAGAATCCCATCAGAATTCAACTTGCTCAACCCATTGAAGTCCTTATACATGTCAATCAGATCACCTCGCAGGTGCCTTGTCTCCGGACACTGCTATTTGCAGAACTTAAGCCTCTCTTGGTAAGAGGATCCCTTTATTCCCCGCACCAACCTTGTTGCCCTTCTCTGTACACACTCAAGCAAATCTGCATCCTTCCTAAAATGAGGCCTCCAGACCTGTATGCAGTACTCAAGGAATGGCCTGACCATTGGCTTATACAGAAGGACAATCACCTCCTTTTTCCTGCTAGAAAAATTCTTGTATATCATTGACAAAACCCCATGATCTGCTCTGGCAGCCTGTCTGCATTGCATAGAAAACTTCATATCTGACTGCATAATTACTCCCAGGTCTTTTTCATTTTCTACTTAAGTGTAGTACCACACAGTTGGCATGTTTCTCTGGGGTTACTTCTACCCATATGCAGTACTTTGCATTTGTCAAGTTTAAACTTCAGTTGCCACTTCTTAGCCCATCTGTCCAAATTATCTAGATCCTGTTGCAGTAGCACACTGCCATTACTGTCATTAACAACCCTGCCAACCTTTGTATCATCTGCAAACTACGACGCTAAGCCTGCTATACCTTCATCAATATCATTGATAAATATACAAAACAACAGTGGACCCAACACGGAACCCTGTGGGACTCCACTAATAACATTAGTCCACGAAGAGCAGCACCCATTGATTACCACCCTCAGTCTTCTCCCACTCAACCATCCTTTTATCCATTGTAGCAACTTATCCTTAATACCATTCTGCTTCAATTTGTACAGTAGTCTTCCATGTGCAACAGTGTCAAAAGCTTTCCTGAAATCCAAGTATATGATATCAAAATTATTTTTTTTTATCCAGTTCCTTTGTAACCACATCATAATACCCAATCAAATTTGTCAGACAAGGCTTTCCCTTAACAAACCCATGCCGTGTCTGAATTATTGCTGCAGTCGTGTCTAGATGATCTTGTAGTACATCTTTAGCCAGTGACTCCATTATTTTACCCAAAACAATCATCCAATTCTTAGTAGACACAAGTCTTACTAGTGTGCGAGTGACCAAACCTCAATATCTGGGAATTTAAAATCCCCTATTATAAGACATTCTGATTTACCAGCCTACTCACACTCTCTACACAATTGTTTATTGTATTCATTTGAGTCATTAGGCCTATAACACACTCCTTATTTTTGCTTTCACGGTGCTTATGTTACACCAAACTGACTCAATATCAACTTTTTTTTTTTTTTTTTTTTAAGGAGCATTAGCAACTAAGGCCATATTGCTCCAGGAATAAGCTGTGGTCATTCCCTGACATTTCCATATTTGGTGGTGATGGGCTTGAACCCCGGTATAATCAAGAAGTGTCTGCTACGCACTGCCTCCTTCCCACCTGGCTGCGGAGTCGCCGGCGCCTCTTTAGCCAGGTGGCAAGGAGCAGCAGTGCGTAGCACACGCTTCTTGATTAAACCGGGGTTCGAGCCCGTCACCACCAAATACGAGGATGCGGAAAGGTCAGGGAATGACCACCGCATGACCCAGAGCAATATGGCCTTAGTTGCTAATGCTCCTTAAAAAAAAAAAAAAAAAAAAACAACCAATACGGAGGCACCCTATATCAACTGGATGCACTTCTTTTGATTTTGTTTTTCTTAATTAACAGCATAACAAGTAAACTTGACAATTTTGTGAGAGATTTAATGCAGATCTCATATGATCAATTTTACTGTCACTATTACTGTTTCTGTCAGGTTTGAATTTTTCCTACTGTCATTTCCTCAGAATGAACCTCACAGAGTCTACATTAATGTCAGTATTCAAAATTCTGACAGTAATGTTTATTGTGTGTGTGAGGCCTGCATAAATCTACCCAAAGAGTCTGCAGAACTTTTAGGGTCAAGACCAATGTTCCCTCCAAGCTGCATGGGTGCATGGCCACGCAGTAACTGAATTGCTGCTGCACACTGCTAAATTGTTGCCATGCAGCTGAAATTTTCTTTTTAAATCCCTGCTGGAAGCACCATCAACAGTGGCAAGGAATGCATGCAAAACTGGATGATAATGTAGAAGCTGTGGAAGGTGCACCTTCGCCGAAAATTCTAATTTTTATTAAAAATTGTTAGAACAAGGTAAAAATTTGTTTCTATAAAATTATTTGTATGACAGTAGTTGTTTTGCTAAAATTATAAGTTTCTTCACTTAATAATTAATTTGGTTGGTATTTCCAAATAATAATTATAATAATAATTATTATTTTTAGTATTCTTACGATTTTTGAAAGAAAGGCTGAAGGAGAGTTAAATGTTTTGAAGAACAAAACTTGTGCAAGATTTAAGAAGGAATGGTTTGCAGCTCGTAGAAACTGAACTACCATCTTCTCATCAAAAACAGAAAATAACAATTTGCAATATATTTAAATATCGAGATACTGGTGATGTTGTATGCACAATTTGTGTGGAAAGAAAAGTTGGGGCGAGTTTGGTAGTGGAAAAATATGGGAAGAATGGAAGTTACATTATTTAAAACAGCACCAGAGAATTCATGTAGATGCAGTTACCAAATTACACAACCAAAAGAAAGGTGGAATTTTGCAAATGTTAACTGAAACTCCAAAAGAGTGTGAAGCAAGTGTGGAACAAGATGCACGAAAGAAGTCTGACTCCAATATGGTCAAGGTGCTGATTGATAATATTATCTCAGCATTTAAAATTAATGCTTCAATGCATTCCTCCTCCCCACTCCTAGCTGGGAGGGAGGGAAAGTTGCCATAGCAAGAACTGAATTTGAATTTGTTGAGTGTATCAACTTTGTACTGCAGAAACAAATAATAGGAGGATTGCGGAAATCTGTTTGTCATACATTAATTGCTAATGAAAGTACATTTCTGTACAGAAAATGTTAATTTTGTATTTTAAGTTTTGACCAGAAAAATGAACCTTCCTTTATGACTGTGTTTGCAGGTATTTTGACACTAACTGCATGTGACAATATAACTGTTGTTGAAGCAATAAGAACATCAGGATTTTCAAAAGATGGTGATGTTTACATCAGACAGAGCACATGTTATGCTTGGAAAGAATAATGGTATAGCAGCAGTTTTTCAACAAGAAATAAAGCATCTATCTGAACAATATTGCATTGTCCACAGGGAAGACCTGGGATTAGACAACACATCGAAAAAAGTGTCAATCATGTGGGATATAGAAACGCTGTTACGAACAGTATATACAATGTTCAGTAGGCCATCTGTTAAAAAAGAAAACTATAAGAATTAGCCAATGTCACAGAAGGTGTTGTTTTGTCATTTCGACCTCTAAACAAAGTGACATGGCTGTCAAGACATTTTGCCATAACTGCTTTAATGAGAAATTACCAAGTTTCAATCCAGTACTGTAAAGAGCAAGTTAGTGAATGTAACAATCCAACCAGTAACTACTGCCTGAAGATTTTGACCAATACACAATATCTAGCAGCATTAATTGTTCTTGAAGATGTCTTAGAAGATCTGTCATCTCTCTGTAAATTCCTTCAGAAAAGTTGTTTGAATACAATTGAAGCACTGCAGTATGCAAAAGCAAAAATTAACAAGATAAAGTTGCAGTATCTTGGCTATACTGTTTATTGGAGTGACAAAGTAAAAGATTTGCTTTCATCTATAGGTTCTGACGTCGATACTATGCCAATTATTCTATTCATTAAATGTGTGTAATCACTTAGACAATAGATTTTCTGATGATGATTTAAGAGAAAGGCAAGCTTTTGATCCAATTACTATGGCAAATGCAACCTAATTTGAATTTGGAGAAGGGAATGTTAAACAACTAATAAAAAAAAATACTCAGTTACCATTACAATAAACAAAAGCATTGTCGCAATAATATTGCATCAGTATTGTGATTTGAAATTCATCCTTTCTGAGAAGGTTAAGAGTTCAATTAAGTTTTTTACTGCTATGTTGAACTACATGCTCAGAAACAAAGAATTTGAAGAACTGTCAATTCTCATCTGTGAAACATTTCAGGCTTCTAGTGCTGAATGCGAGTGTGGATTCAGTATCATGAATTCCATCAAATGTAAATCTAGAAACAGACTAGAAGTTGAATATGATGATTAAGATGTATTTTTCATCTGGTTGCAAAATTAATCTAGATAGTGTTTATAGTGAATGGATTTCTAATAAGAACAGATAAGAAAAAGTTCTTGAAATGTGAAATAATTTTCTTTATTGTGCATTTAATTAATAAATAAAATACAGGCAATCCCCATATAACATGGTACTTCTTCAACACGGTTTCGCTCTAACACGATTGATAAATCATAGCAATCCTCGCACAACATGGTACTTATATAACACGGTTAGAGAATTTTGCAAACCTCGCATAACAGGGTATTTTTGAGCTTTTGTTTGGTGGGGGGGACCCTGCTATTATGTTGGATGTAATTTTGCAACATTTCCACTCTTTTTGAATCCCCGTTGTCTACTCGTAGTCAAAAAAAAAAAAAAAAAAAAAAGAGAAAAAAAGAGAAACCCTTGTATTTTATTTTGTTGGGAAATTCCCTTGTTATGTTCTGTGCTTGTTGAACTTGTGTAAAAATCTATATTTCAAAGTTTTATTACTATTGGATAGCACGCCAGGCCACTCAAAAGATATAAGTTGTCCAAACGTTGAAGTTATGTTTCTACCACCACAGTTGTACTAGGTTAATACAACTTCTTTCATTCAGCAATTTGTTCTGGGCATTATATTCACCTTTAAAACTCATTAAATTGTTACAATGGATTTTGGAAAAAATTGATTCTGAATCTATTGAAGTAATGGGAGCATGGAAACAGTTCTCAATTGTGGACTGTATCAGAATCATAGCTTTATCGCTCAAAGAAGTAAAACCGTCAATGTTAAATATGTGTGGAAAAATGTATGGGCAGAGACTTCATTCAGGAAATAAGGTCGAGCCGGCAGAAAATGGAATCGGTGCGATAATAGAACTTGCTTCGGGCGCCTCCGTAGCCAGGTGGGCAGGAGCAGCAGTGTGTAGCACATGCTTCTTGATTAGATTGGGGTTCGAGCCTGTGACCACCAAATACAGAGGATATGGAAAGGTCAGGGAATGACCACCGCATATCCCCGGAGCAATATGGCCTTAGTTGCTAATGCTCCTAAAAACCAAATAACAAAAAAACAACAGAACTTACTACATCAGTAGGAGGGAAAGGTTTTGATGATGTGACTACTGAAGCCCTCGTGGGTAGCACAGTTGATAGAATTGCCCTCTTCCCCACATCGGGCGGAAAAGACCTGAGTTTGAATCCTGTCGATGATGGGAGGAATATTTATCGGTCCTTTTCACAACGTGGCTGAGTTAGTTGGGCTCAGGTGTTGAAGGTACCATGGTTTTTTCCCTCCCGGAAACTTTGGTTTTTCGCCTATAAAAACAGAAAATCAGCCGCAGGACACACGCAATTTATAGACAATATACGCAGAACAACATGGCCTTAGTCACCAATCCTCTAAAAAAAAAAAAAAAAAAAATTGATTATTGAAGATGTTCAAGAATTACTGGTAGAAAAAGTGGCTGGTGAAGTGGATTTGGTGGAAATAGCATCCGAGATAAAACCGAATAAATTCAGATGATGATGGTGCAAATGAAATTTCTGAAGTTCCAAATTTATACTAAAAAGCATACGGGAAAGTTAGCCGAGCAATTAGAATTTTATTTTTTGAATACAGATTCTTGAATGAAAGGAGCCCCAAGTTCAAAAGGGAGCCTCAAAAATGCTTAGTTCCATACAATGAAATTCACGAAGATGTATGAAGCAAAAGCAAAAATAAAGCAGATTACTGCTCTTTTAAAGATAGCAGAAGATAACACGAAATCTGGAATGGTGTATTTTTGTTAGTTTTTTTAACAAAACAGTGTATTTTTGTTAGTTTTTTTAACAAAACAGTGTATTTTTGTTGGTTTTGTTAACATTTTGTTAATGAAATAGTGTATTTTTGTTAATTTTGTTAACGAAATAGTGTATTTTTGGAATGTAACCCCTCCCTTTTTGTACTTTTTCTTAGTCCTGTATAACGTACAACATGACATTTTATAGGAACCTAACTACCGCGTTATACGAGGGTTACCTGTACAAAATATAAAGTTTTTCAATTTTCATTGTAAATATTCTTATTATGTATATTATAGAAAACTTTTAAAGTGCCATGCAGACATCAGGTCATTTAAAAATTTTCTGCTCAGAGCAGTGGCAGGTCCGCGCAGCTGTAAAAAAATTAGAGGGAATTTGCTCAAGACTGAAGTCTAAGAATTTGCTGCCCCGGAATAGTATATTCATAGTATAGATATTGTGAAAAGAATTGTTTTCCCATATTTCTGAAGAAGGCTCGATGATGTATTGCAACAACATTCCTGTAGTTACTAAATTTTATGCCAGCTAACAGAGTGGAGGCTATTTATTGACTCATCGAAGCAAAGCCTCATAGGAGTTCTCCTTCATATTGGAAACAAGTATGCATCCATTTTTATAGCTCATTCAGCACAATTAAAAGAAAACTACTAAATTGTTGAGCTTATTTTGAAAAAAATTCAGTACATGGATCATGTTTTTTTTTTGGTGTGTGTTGAGATTTTGAAGTTATTGGTTTGCTACTTGCCCAATGGCTTAATTACACAAAACTACCTTGCTTTCTGTGTGATTGGGATAGTTGAGCAAAAAGTGAACATTGGGAAAAGGTTTGTCCACTATTATTTTGCCCTTTTGTTTTGAAATTCATCAGATTGGTCCACTTGATATCAATGGTTAGATTGTTGATGATCCTGCTCAGATAATGAACTAGGTGGTGCATGTTTGGAAGGCATACAGTTGTCTTTACTGCATACTTATTGTGTCTTTGTATATATGCCATATGTTTGCGGTATTATTATTATTAGACATATGGTGCAAGGAAGCCTGAGGCTTATACTGCACCAGCCAAAATCTGAATTACCGAGAGAGAGAGAGAGAGAGAGAGAGAGAGAGAGAGAGAGAGAGAGAGAGAGAGAGAGAGAGAGAGAGAGAAGTAGAAGGGAATCACCAAGAAAGAGAAGAATGATGTTATCCAACTGAGGACTCTGGGTGTGCCAAGCCCATACTCACCAGATGTGAGCCCCTTGGGTTAATATTATTGTTTTATTGGGAACTTTTGATTTAGTCCTATTGAATGATGGCATTTGTGGATAAATGTTTTTTAATTAGCCTATATGCCTGGTTTGACTGATTGTTCTTTTATTTTTTTTCTCTATAATAAAGTAAATTAAATAATTATAGCTAATATTAATGACAGTTAATGAGTAATATTTTATTTTAACCTAAAGGATGTTTTCTTTATCCTCATACAGGATGAAAGTCAGTGGAGAACTACCAGTACTGAATTTGAGTTTCACAGAGAATAATTTACTTCAGTTATTGAACCTAGCATTAAGTATACCCTTACCAGAAGCGGAACCCTCTCCTCCTCTTGATGAATACAAAGTTTTAGTAAGTATTAGAAATTTTGGATTTTTATATTTATTCATTTACTTTTTTACAGCTGTCAGATTTTTTTTTTCTTTAATTCTTTTAGCAGCATGGCATGCTGGTATATCAAGAACTGGAAATTGGCGAAATAATAAGCACTTAAACCTGCATGGAGTGTAATCTGCCTTTCATTTCTTAAAGAATTGCAGATTATTTTCAGATGTGTTTTGTGGTACTTTCTGTACCAGTGAACATTTTAATGCTGTCCTTATGAGACCATCAGCCTCACAAAGCAAATTTTGGTATGCAGTGTTGATGTAGAAGGCTTACTTCTTATATCACAATTAAATTACAACCCTCCCCACCAGTGGTTTTTTCTACTGATAATAGGCCTCGCCGGGAATCCAAGTTTGTGTGCTTTGATGTTTACAATGGATGCTTTAAATTCTTTTGTTAAATTAATTAGAGATTCAAATCCAAAATATGTTCTTGGAATTTTCGTTGCTTTTGAAGGGGCTTTTGATAATTTGCCTTGCAAAATACTCCCATCAGCTTTATAGCGTCATAGTGGATTGTTTTAAGGAAAGATCTTTTACGGTTTAGTCTATTTTGAATTCGTTAACTAGATCTGTTATTCGAGGATTCGCAGGTATCTGGTTTTGGGCCACTAATGTGGAAATTGGTATTAGAGGATTAGTTACGGAAGGAATATAGTCATGTTGATATGATTTCATATGTAATATTAGTTGAAGGCTCTTCACGGCTGCAAATTGAACAAAGATCTAATGAAATAATAAAAGATCTGAATGCTTGTGTGACTTCCATAAATTAATAATATTCAGGTCAAAAACAAGAATATTATTGCTACAGGGGCACCTATCTGTTCGAGGAATCTCAGAATCTCATGTGCTAATTGGTTGTGAAAGTTTATAGTCCATTAAGAATATTAAATATATTCAAGTCTTAATTGGCAGATGTCTTAAATTTGACACCCATATCAATTTTCTATCTGAAAAAGTTGCAAAATTTGTTAACATGATAGCAAGAATTACTAGCAAGGTTTAGGGCAGTGGTCTCAAACTGGCGGCCCGCGGGCCGCATCTGGCCCCTGAAGCAATTTTACACAGCCTGCGAATACATTTCAATTATGTATTTGTTGTAAATACAGTGCTTATAATTTTAGAGACTTAGAGATATGGACTGAGCTTATGTGTGCGACTGCTATTGAAGGAAAAAGAGATAGAATGAATAGGTTGGGGCTTTGTCTTTGTCACTGTATGCTTGTATGCCAGGCCACGTGACTGGGGTAAGGTGGGAGAACTTCCCACGTCGGTACAATCAGTAAATTTAGTTCGCCAGCCGACAGTTGGTGGCGCTTCAGTATTGTGGTGTTTCCGATTTTTTCTATTGAGTTGGTACTTCTGATATATATTTTCCGTGAGTCGGCCACTAGTTGGTTAGCTGGATGCACAGCTGCGCAGTTCCTATGGCTATATAGATGGAGACAAACTAATGTACGGCCCATCAGCTGCTTTCAGATCATGCATTCGGCCCGCATGCAATTTGAGTTAGAGACCACTGGTTTAGGGTATTAGAGGTAGGGCACTAATTCTTCTTTATGACTGTGTTTTCCTTCATATTGCTTTTTATGGTATCTCAGCTTCAATAGACTGTGTTAATTTAAAAAAAAAAACATGTAAGAAAACTGTCTTCCATTCTCAGGATGATGCTCCTGAAAATGGCTCTAGTTTGTAAAACTGTCTCCACTGATGTGCTAGAGATTTTCACAAGGAAAATGCCAATTGACCTCTTTCTGATTTACAGTGTAATGATTTTTAACATTTGGCATGGAATTCCTTTTATTATTCGTGATCTTGAGTTGGATTTGGCTAATGATCCTAAGAATGAGGCCAAACAAATCTTAGACATCTTAATGACTCTTTGGAATCATGGATGGGCTAACTCAAATAAAGGTGAACTAATTCGTAGGTTCTTTCCCTCTGTTTTGATTTTCTGCCAGAAAAATGGTTTGTGCCTAATCTACAAACTGTTTTTATTAACTGGTTGTGGCTCATTTTTAGCAAAGCTGAATCAGCTGGGTGTTTCGGAAAGGTCATAGTGTCACTGCATGGCTCTGGAGACATGTTTTATATTATTGTCGTGAGTACTCACATGCTGTTGTGAAAAAAGAAATCATGAAAAGATTAACATTTGTGTTGTACTGCCATACTGAATTTTTATTTGCTGTTCCTAATCTTGTTTACCTGACTGAGGGCAATAAGGCTCAATTAATACTGAAGAAGATTTTCAAGCTTTTCAAAATTTTCCAAGAAATTTCAGAGAAGTTCAGTGCTTCTGTTTACAAGGGATGAATAATGATAATCATGTTCCCTTGTAAACAGAATAATCTTATTGGACAATTTATGTACAGTTGAACTTGGTTATAACGAGAATGGAAATAACGAGATCACGGTTCTAATGAGCAAAAAGCCGTAATGATTTTAATTTACATGTACAGTATTCCCATACAATCACTCACTGTTATAATAAGCATACTACACAGATATACCATACAAATTTTGGTAACTATGCAAATGCTCTTAATTGCTTGGGTAGTTGGAAAAACCCAATTCTTGGAATAGACAAAAAATAAAAAGGGCAACTTAGCTTTTATGACCACCCACATTGGATTAGCGGCCGGTTTATGACCTTGTCCTTTCTGGGATGGGGGCTCTACAATAGTGCATTGCTGTTCTGCTTATCGCATTACCCTATTTACAGATTGTCTTGTATTCACCGAACCATAAATTTATTTCGGGACTTCTAAGAATTCTGGAAACGAGACTTCTAAGAATTTTGTATGCATTTCGGGAACACTAAGAACTTTGTATGCAGATCACTTTACTGTCATTTTAAAGTAAAATCAATTAGAAATGAACCCTTCCTTTGGAAACATGTCTACTAACAAAAGAAAGTTATTTGGAAATTATTTGTGAGTTAGAAAGTGGTGCAAAAAATGTTGAAGCGTTTAAAAAGTTTTTTTTGTACTCTTCAACAGCATTAGCAAAGTCACATGATGCAAGAAAGCAAGCTTATGTAGCATCAGCCAAAAAAAAAAAAAAAAACACCCTTTATTTCATTCAGCTGCTCAAAAATGTCAACCAAATAGGCAAGGTGCATGATCCATTCCTCATCATCCAATCAGACAAAAAATTTCATATTACCCTGACTTCAAAAAATAATTTGAGCTCATTACTAAGCTCAAAATACTCAGAGTTACATTTCCTCTTGAAAGTCATCAAATGTTTTTGTGTGGAAAAGAAGCAAATGGTGGCCTGCATCCATGTCAATACCTAACTGCTTGAAAAGTCATGAGTTGAGAGAGCTCCTCCTTTGACAAAATTCACAATTTGAATTGTTTGATCCAAAACCTTCCCTAGTGGAGTTGGAAGTGTTTTTGAGGCCAGTGCCCGACAATTATCCCCAGGGGTTCACATCTGATGAGTATGGGCTGGCACACCCAGGGTCCGAGCTGGATTCATTATTCTTCTCTTTCTTTGTGACTTCTTTACTTCTCTCTCTCTCTCTCTCTCTCTCTCTCTCTCAAGGTAACTTGGGAATTTTTTTTAGCTGGTGCAGCATAAGCCTCAGGCTTCCTTGCACCATATGGCTAATGATAATAATAATAGTGGATCATATAATGAATGCCTTTCACTTTTGGAGCTCGCTTTTTTCACACTTACTTGAAATCCAGATTTTGTCCCCAACATAGCTGGTGCTCCATCTGTACAGCACCCACAGTCATTATGCCTCAAAAGATTTTCTAATTCAAAGAGAGATGAAACCTTTTCCAAAATATCTGAGGCCTTGGTTGTTGTTTCAAGAGGAGAACAAAAGAGAAACTCCTCTTTAAATGAACCTGAGTGAACATATCTTGCAAACACCAGCAACTTTGAGAACGATGCTGCATCAGTCGATTCATCAAGTTGAATTGAAAATAAGCCAAATGCCGCAGACTTGATCCTTGATGTCTCTGGCCATGTCACTGATTCTTCTTTGAACAGTACTGTTTGATAATGAAACTGCTAAAAGTTTTTTTCTCCAATCCATTTCACAACACAATTTCCACCATTTTGAGAGCACAAGGTTTGATCAAAGTTTCTCCAATTTTATGTGTTTTTTTCTGCTTTGCTATCAACAGTGCTGTGACATAAGAAGCTTCAGTAGCTTTGTGGTTCATTTCTTGGAATACCCCAAGAAATGAACCACAAATGTTGAATCCAGCTTCATCTTTTTGAGAGCATTCCCATGACGTTCAAAACAGCTTTTGTCCTTGTTCTTATATTGAGGATGAACAGTCTGTAAATGTTGCTTCAACTTCTTTGGTTTCATAGAATCATTTGACAAAGCTTTGCTACAAGTACCACATTGAGACCTTTCTACTCTGTTGATGATGATGGACGTGAATCCATGTTAAATATATGAATCATCATACCCTCTTTTTTGACACTCATGATGGGCTCCAAAATCTGTGGATAAAAAAAAGAAAAAGTCAAATATAACTATAAATTGAATATTTCCACAGATCAAAAAATGAAATATTTATCTTTATTTTTTTATTTTTATTTATTTATTTTTATCTAAACCCCAAACACGAGAGGTATTAGAACCTATAGTACTTAGTGCCTTGCTTGAGTTGGAGGTTGAGAAGGCGAAAGAAGATATTTGTTGACATTGGACTTGAACTTCTGTAGACTGTAATTTTCAGGAAATACGTATGAAGGAAGGTTGTTCCAGAAAACAGCAGTTGAATGAATAAATGAGAAAGATGAAAAGTTGGTTCTGTGAGTTTGAAGTTGGACAGTAAATGGATGTTGGCCGGTGACAGCACGTGTTCGGACTGGTTTGAAAGAGAGAGTGGGAATTATAGAAGCCAATTCAGAAGAACAGTGCCCATGGAAGTATCTGTAGAAGAGACATGCAGCAAAAGACATGCAGCAAAGTATGTCTCTGAGACAGCGAGTGGAGAGACTGTTAGAGATGAATCATTAATTAATGTAACTGCCCTCTTCTGAATGGAATCAAGAAGCCTGAGAGAGGTTTTGGGGACACCACCCCAGATGTGGGAACAATATTCCGTGCCAGGCCTGGTTTGTGATTTATCCAGAGTGAGCAGCTGCTTGGAAGAAAAGGCCGAGAGCGAAAGCGAAAACCAAGTTTTTTAGATGCAGAAGAAGCAATATTTGTAATGTGCTTGTGCCAAGAGAGAGATTAGAAGTCAGGGTAATCTCCAAAAGAGATATATCATTTTGCCTAGAAATCGGAGTATCACTAAAGATAAGCATAGGAGCAGAAGAATCCTTTTTGCGAGATATAAGACAAGACTGAGTTTTAGAAGGATTGAAATCAACTAAGTTGTCTTTGCCCCACTGGAGAATTGCCTGAAGATCGGCATTTAAGGAATTGGAAGCAGATTTTCGAGAAGTTGAAGCTGATTGAACAGGGCAACGTTTCTCAAAATGGAAAGTGGAATGCAATGCTACCATCGGCAAAACTATGGATAGGATTTCCAGTTAGTGGAAGAAGGTCATTAATATACAAGAGGAAAAGAGTGGGCGAAAGAACTGAACCTTGGGGGACACTGGCATTAGTGGAGAAGTTAGAAGACAGAGAGCCATCTATCATCACCCTCAGTGAGTGATCAGAGAGAAAACTGGATAACCAATTACTAAAAGCAGTTGGCAAACCATAAGATGGAAGCTTGTTTAGAAGACCTTTATGCCAAACACAATCGAAAGCCTTTGAGATGTCAAGAGCAACTACTTGCTCTTGACATCTCAAATTTCTGCCTTTCTATTGAATTAGTCCATAAATGGGTAACATAAGCCAGAACCTCACCAGTGGATCGACACTGACGGAATCCATACTGGTGTGAACGTTGATCAGACGGAAGGTTTCTAGGTAGTTTAAGAGTTGTGGGTTAATTGATTTCTCCCTTACTTTAGAAAGAGTAGAAGTAATTGCAATGGGACGATAATTGGATTGGAGGGATTTGTCACCCTTTTTAGGAACTGGCTGGATATGAGAAAATTTCCAAGCAGAAGGAAAAACACCTTTGGAATAAGAAAGTGAAAAAAGGTGGCAAAGAATAGGAGTAAGTTCAGGAGCACAGGTTTTGAGAACAAGTGGAGAAATACCATTGGGACCTGGAGCTTTCTTAGCATCAAGATTCGTCAAAATCCTTCTGACATCCTTTTGACGTAAGACCACAGGAGGCATTGAATGGAGTGTGTTGGGAATGGTGGGAGGTGTTTTACCAAGATCATTAATACATGATTTGGAAGAAAAATGGGAATGCTAGCAGGTCAGCTTTATCCTTGGCTGAAGTGACAACAGAAGCATCTGGTTTGGACAGAGGTGGGAGCAGAGAAGGGCAGAAGTTGTGGCAAGGGACCAGAATGCTCGGCTACCATTGGGCAAGAAGCAAGTTTATTTCTTAATTAATCATCTTCATTTCACATCTGGTAAGTATGGGCTTGGCACACCCAAAGTCCTGAGCTGGATATCTTGGTGATTCCCATCTACTTCTGTCTCTCTCTCTCTCTCTCTCTCACACACAGGGTAATTAAGAAATACAACCCACAGCAGCTGAAGTGGAGAGAGACGAGGTTATGATATCCACAATAGAGGACAAGTGGAAGAAGCCCATAACAGAATTTGAAGAAATTGACCCCACAAAGACTCATGTGATACCAAAGCAGAGGCTGAATAGAACCTTGTGGAGAGTCACAGACCACCTCAATCGGTACATAATATGATTATTTGGAGCATTACCTCAACAGCAATGGTGCAACACTGGAGGCCATCCACACTGCTGTGTATTGTGCTGCAGTATGGGCCACGAGGATTAATGGAAGAGAAATGAGGGACCATCAGCAGAAGAAACGAAAACAGAAGGAATCGCCAACTTGGGAAAGAAGGCTACAGCAGAAGATAGAATAATTAAGAGTCAAGATATGCCAATTGACCCAGTACCAACGAAGCAATAGAAGTAAGAAATTAATTAAAGTGAAGAGCATCCTCAAGAGAGACAGCGTCCACAGCAAACATCAGATAAAAAATCAGAGAATAGCAGAGTCCATGGACACATTGAAGCAGAACCACCTTGAACTCTGCAAGAGACTACGCTGATACAAAGAGAGCTCCCAGAGGAAAATAAACAACCTAATCTTCGATGAGGACGAAAGAGGCTTCTACAGGAGTCTCGGAGAAGATGGAAAAGAAGAGAACAGACCACCTGAGCAGAAGATGATTGAGGAGTTCTGGGGAAACATCTGGAGTAGGGAAATAAGACATTACAGCCGAGTCCCCTGGATAGAACTAGAATGCAAGAAAACCAAGGACGTACAAAAAATGAGATAATGTCAGATTTGGGAATAAGTAAAACAGACAATCAAGAACTATCACAACTGGCGAACTCCAGGAATAGATAATGTCCACAACTACTGGTACAAAAAGCTCACTTGCACACACAAGCAACTGGCAGAGTAGTTCACCCAAATGATAAAGGTACCCAGAGACAATGCCAAAGTTTCTCACTCAACGAATCACATATCTGAAGCCTAAAGATGAAGATACAAGAAACCTAGCGAAATATATGCCAATCATCTGCCTTCCAACAATGTACAAGGTACTCTCCACTTGGAGAGCCAGAACATAATGGCTGAACAGCAGAAAGAATGCAAGTGGCTGAGCAAAGGATGAACGGAGCAATTAACCATAGATTCTGCAGTTATGGAGCAACCCAACAAGAAGCGGCGCAGCATGTATGCAGCGTACCTCAATTACCGCAAGGCCTTTGACTCCGTGCTTCATAGCTGGATAATAGAGGTGCTGAATATCTACAAAGTCAATCTGATAATGACAAACTTCCTAGGAGAAAATGGCAACATGGAGTACCACCATTAAGGGTGAAAACATCATAACCATGCCAATCCTCATCATGATAGGAATCTTTCAGGGAGATGCCCCAAGCCCGTTGTGGTTCTGTCTAGCAATTAACCCACTATCCACCATGCAACAGTAGCAGGTATGGACATAACCTCAAAGATGGAAGGAAGAACATGTACACCCTCACCCACCTGATGTACACAGATGATATCAAGCACTACGTGGGAACCGAGAAACACCTGCAGGAACTACTGCAGATCACCAAAGAATTCAGCAATGACATTAAAATTCAGTTTGGTCTAGAGAAATACAAGGCCCACAGATTACACCAGGTAAAATTTGTCAACCGAAACTACCACCTGTAGACTGGTAAATAGATCAAAGCCATGGCAGAGGGAGAGGCCTACAAATACTTGGGGATGATGCAGGCTCAGCAATTACAGCACAAGGAGATTAAGGCCTGCCTGACTGAAAAATACCATCAGACATAAACATACCATCAGACATAAAGCCATAAACACCTATGCAGTCTGTGTGTTAACATACTCCTTCGGTGTCATAGATTGGAGTAACACTGAGCTGGAGGATATGAAAAAGACAAGGACAATTTTGACCAAGAGCAGCCAGCATCACCTGAAATCTGCTGTGGAGAGACTGACAATTTCCCAGAAAGATGGAGGAAGGGACATGATAGACCTCATTGAGCAACAGAAGACAGCGATAGTTAACCTGAAGAATTACTTTCAGAAACACACAGCTGCTCTGCAGCAGGCCATAAGGAAGATAGACAAGTGGTATACCCCACTCAACCTAAGCGAGGATTCCTACCCCAACCAGGAGGAACAAATGAAGCTAGAAACATGGGTAGAGAAGACACTCCATGGTAGACACTACAATGATCTCCATCAAGATCACATAGATAAAATTGCTTCCAATGCATGGCTCACAAGCAGGACGCTCTTCCCCGAGACTGAACGTTTCATGCTCGCTATCCAAGACCAGGTAATAAACACCACAAAATGTAGAAAATACATCGCCAAGGAGCCTGGAGTGTCTGATGACATGTATCCATGATGCGAACTGGCCTCAGAAACAATCCAACACATCACCGTGGGTTTCAAGGTGATCACCCAGACTGAGTACACTCATAGACACAACCGTTTAGCCAGGATAATACATCAGAAACTAGCAAGGAAATAGCAGTTGATTGAAGAAAGTGTACCGTACTATAATTACAAACCCCGGGCAGTACTAGAGACCCGAACCCACAAGCTGTACTGGGACCATGCCATAATAATGGATAGCACCATCCCGCACGACAGACCGGATATAACGCTTGTGGACAAGAAGGAAAAAGCTGCCTATCTGATTGACATAGTGGTACCCAACACTGGCGACCTGAAGAAAACCCATGGGGAAAAAATCAGGAAGTACAAGAACCTAAAACAATAGATCAAAGAGATGTGACATATGCAACAAGTAACGACCATCCCCAGCATTGTGTCAACCACTGGTATGGTGCCAAAGACCCTACATAATAGTCTAACAGCAATAGATTTCCCACCGAACACCTACAAGGAACTCCAGAAAGCCTTGAACACCTGTAGGTTAGTCAGAGAGTTCCTCGACCAACAGTAACACCAGTCATAACAACAACCACCCTGTGTACTTGGTAGCAATACTCATCACAAGGTGGCTCCCTCAATCAGGGAAAAATAATATAAGAGCAATAATAATATTAATAATAATTAGGTAGTACATGAACCTGAGATATGAGGTCAAGGAGATGTGGCATATGCAAGAAGTAACAACCATCCCGATCATTGTGTCAACCAACGGTATAGTGCCAAAGACCCTGCATAGCAGCAATAGGTCTCCCAGAGAACACCTACAAGGAACACCAGGAAGTCACAATCCAGAACACCTGTAGGATAGTCAGAGAGTTCCTCGACCAACAGTAACACCAGACATTACAACCACCCTGTGTACTTGGTAGCAGTACCCATCACAGAGTGGAATCCCCCAATCAGAGAGAAATAATATAAGAGTAATAATAATTTTGTTTCGTTTCTTAGCACTGCCAGCACCTGTACTTCCTGTTGGTCCCTTTCCCATCACCATTGCAATAAGTAAATAGGAATGAAGATAAAATTCTGAAAATTTGTTTTTTATATGATTGACAATTTTAGTAAAGGAGAACTCATTTCACCATAATAACGTAAAAATCCACAGAATTCCAGTTATCGGTATTATCGCAAATGCAATAAGATCAAGTTTACCACCCATTACTATTAGATTGCGGTAACAGTAAAGTCCAATAAACCGGAAAGTGCAAATTGTTTTTATTCTTTTATGGTAGTGACCTCCAGAAATGTGCTTTAGAAAAATATCACAAAAGCATTTAAAATTGATTCTTAGAACAGAATATATGATAATGATGAAAGTGTAGTACAATTTCCATTATAAAAATGACGTTTTAGAGAGATAAATAGCTTAGTTATATAGCGAAAATTTTAACTTCCAAAGCCTTTGAGCGAATTACCAAAAAAAAAAAAAAAAAAACCACAATGTTTTATTCGTATCATCACATTACAATATTTTCACGATACCTCCCTTTATTCCTACGAGATTGATATATGTTTCCCCGAATTTTTTAAGTTTGCACTGGTCGACGAAAACCTATGTAAAGCCGAATTTCTGTAAGTGAAGTATTACGTAAGTTGGGGAGTGGCTGTACTACCCAGAGCATTTGAAGTGGAAAGAGACGAGGTTGTGATATCAAGAAGATATCTAGATATCAAGAATTAAAGTGGAAGAAGACCATAAACAGAATTCAAAAGAATGGATCCTACAAAGACCCATATGATACCAAAGCAGAGGCCCAATAGAATCCTGTGGGGAGTCACAGACCACCTGAATTGGAAATAATACCGCATTACCTTAACAACAATGGTGCAACACTGGAGGCCATCCACACAGCCGTGTTGTGTGCTGCCATAGCAGCAACTAGAATTAAATGAAGAGAAACGAGGGACCTGCAGCAAAAGAACCGAAAAAAGAAGGAACTGCCTGCATGGAAAAGAAGACATCAGCAGAAGGCAGAAGTAAGAGTCAATATAGGCCAATTGACCCAGTACCAACAGGTAATAGTTGTAAGAAATTGATTGGAAAAGTGAATAGCTTCCTCAAGAGAGAGAGAGTGTATGCAACAAATGCGAGACCAAAAATCAGAGAATAGGGGAATACTTGGACACACTGAATCAGAACCTCCTCACAATTAGCAAGAGAGTGCGCTGATACAAAGAGTACTCCCATGGGGGAAAAAAGACAACTGGAATGGACCACCCGAGCAGAAGACGATCGAGGAGTTCTGGTGCAACATATGGAGCAGTGAAGTAAGATGTAATAAGAGAACAGCTGAGCCCCTAGATAGAATTAGAATGGAAGAAAACCAAGGATGTACAAGAGATGAGACAGTGAGATATTCGGGAGGAAGAAGTAAAACAGTCGACCAGGAACTCCCACAACTGGAGAACCCCAAGAATAGATAACGTCCACAACTACTGGTACAAGAAGCTCACTTGCACGCACAAGCACCTGGCAGAGCAGTTCACCCGAATGATAAGGCACCCAGGGACAATCCCGAAGATTCTAATTGACCAGCTGCATAACCAAGAAGATATCAGGCCACTTGGAGAGCAAGAACATAATGGCCAAACAGCAGAAAGGATGTGAGCAGAAGGGCAAAGCATGCACGGGGAAATTAACCATAGTTGCTGCAGTTATAGAGCAAGCCTACAAGAAGCTCAACCTGTACATTGCCTACATTGATTACCACAAGGCCTTCGACTCTGTGCCTCATAGCTGCTAATAGAGGCGCTGATGATCTACAAAGTCAATCTGACAGTGACAAACTTCCTAGAAGCAACGATGATGAAGTGAAGTATCATCCCCATCAGGAGAGGAATCGTTCATGGAGATGCCTTGAGCCCACTGTTTCTGCCTAGCACTCAACCACTGTCCACCATGCATAACATCAGCAAGTATAGATATAACCTCAGAGAAGGATGGAAAATGGTGTACACCGTCACTCATGTACATGGATGACATCAAGCTCTATGTGGCAACTGAGAAGCAACTCCAGCAATTCCTCTGGATCACCCATGAATTCAGCAATGATATGAGGATGGATTTTGGTTTAGACAAATGCATGATCCGCAGATTGCATCAAGAGAAATTAGTCAGCTGAAACTATGAACTGCTGGTAAAGAGATTGAAGCCACGACAGAGGGAGAGACTTACAAATACCTGGGAATGATGCAGGCTCAGCCTTTATAGCCTGTCTGACTGAAAAATACTACCAGATAAACAGAAGCCTGCTGAAAGCAAAGCTGAATGGAGGGAACACAGTTAAAGCCATGAACACATATGCAGTTTCAGTCGGTGCTAACACACCGACTGAAACTACATAGATTGGACTAACACCAAGATGGAGGATATCATGAGAAAGACAAGGATAATGATGACCAAGAGCCACCAGCACCACTCTAAGTCAGCCATGGAGAGACTGACAATAGCTTGGAAAGAGGGAGGGGCCTGATAGACTTCATCGAGCAACAGAAAAGAGTGATAGCTGACCTGGAGGATTACTTCTAGAAAAGCACAGCAGCACTCTACCAGGCCATAAGGAAGATAGGCAAGCGGCAAGTGCCACTGAACCTAAGCAAGGAGTGTTCTTGCACCAAGATGGCACAAACCAAGCTTGAAAGATGGGCAAAGACGACACTCCATGGTAGACACTGCAATGACCTCCATCAAGATCACGTAGATAAAATTGCTTCCAATGCATGGCTCACGAGTGGGACTCTCTTCCTTGAGACTGAATAATTCATGATTGCCATCTAAGACCAGATAATCAGTATCAGAAAGGAATGAAAATACATGAAGCTGCCTGGCCTCAGAAATGATCCTACACATCACCGTGGAATGGAAGATAATCACCGAGATGAAGTATACTTGCATACACAACCAGGTAGCCAGGATAGCCCCGGGAGCTCACATCTGGTGATTGTGGGCTTGGCACACTCAGGGTCCTGAGATGGATATCATCATTCTTCTCTTTCTTGGTGATTCCATTCTACTTCTGACTCTTGTTTTCTTTCCCTTGGGGTAATTCAGAATTTTTTTTTTCCCGACTGGTGTAGCATAAGCCTCAGGCTTCCTTGCACCATATGGATGATAATAATAATAATAATAATAATAATAATACATCAGAAACTAGCAACGAAATACCAGTTGATCAAAGAAAGCATACTGTGTTAGAAGCAAAAACTCTAGCCAGTACTAGAAATCCCAACCCACATGATAAACTGTGACGGTGCACAAGACAATCTAGCATAGCAGACAGGACACAATCCTTGTTGACAAGAAGGAAAAGGCCACCTAATAACACCAGATATAACAGCAACCACCCTGTGTATTTGGTAGCAATACCTGTCACGAGGTGGAACCCCCCCCCCTTCCAGTCAGGGACAAATAATATAAGAGAAACAATAATAATAAAGAAATCAAAAATAATAAAAATATAAAGGAAATCCAATAATTTAAGTAATAAAATGTTTAATTTGCAGAGCTCAAATAATGATGCCTGATCCATGGGTACTCTTACACTTTATTGTGCCTATATAATCCTGATATAATCTAGAACTTTGATTGGGATTCTCCTTCACATTGGGTATTTTTTGTAAATAAGAGTATATTCAATGTTTTTTATTCTATATTTTATAATAATCTATTTTTAAATATCTCTTTTTGGCCATAATGTCTTATTTCATGATTGTTGCTATAATGAAAGGGATATTTTGTTTTTGTGCTTATAGGATTGTTGATCAAGAAAAATATTAATGAAAAAAATGTGCTCATGCTGTAATTTTATAATTTTGGAGTCAAATAGGATGTTTTTGTAAAACATTTCTTGTTACTCTTAATAGACTATTTTATGAAAATATTGTTTCATATAAAAAAAAAATAAAAAAAATTAAGAAATATCTGCTTGTGGCTGTATCATAAGTTATCAAATGTTGTGTGGGATTTTGTTTACATGCATTCGGCTTTATTCTCAGCAAAGCTATGAACTCTTAGGCACTGGGATGAGATACAAACTGCCAGAGGGGTCTTGCTTCTGCATCCATTGCCTGTGAATCAATACTAAAATTAACACAAGGAAAATTATGTAGAAGGATATTTTTTTACTTCATTTTCTTTTTAAAAATCATAGTATAAAAATAACAGTCTTGAAATTTTGCATGAAATTTGTCATATACAGTGTGTCTCAAAAATATTGGTACAAACGTTTGGGGGAGGTAGGTAACATCTAAAGGAATGTGAATTGCATAGGAACCCATAACTGGAAACGTCACAAGAAAGTGGTAGCAGAGGCAGAAGAAGTAGAAATGGCACAAGACAGTAATTAGTGGCAAACATTTATTTGACATAATATTAACAATGGAGTACAAGATGGATGCATTTCATGATGCTACAACAGATGCTTGAAGGTTCCACCAGGAGACGCGATGCATGCATGACACTGACGCAGCATGGATTGGCGGACATGGTCGAACACACCTGGTGTTTCTTTGACAGTAGCAGCATCGCAGATGAGTCTCGCCATGAGATCCATTTCCGACTCCACAGGCGATTCATACACGATAGATTTGAGGGCTCCCACAGAAATAAATCAAGGCTCGATAAATCAGGTGAGCATGGAGGCCAGGCAACGGGTGCACCACGGCTAATCCATCGACGCCCAAAACGCCTGTTCAAATGGTCACGAACACATCTTCCATAATGGGTAGGTGCCCCGTCATGTTGAAACCAAATGTTGCATCTCACATTTACTGGAACATCGTCAAGTAACTCTGGTAGAACTTGTTCAAGAAAGATACGTTATTTAGCGGGGTTCGTGCGGGATGGTAACAGGTATGGGCCGAATAAGCAGTCACCGACCATACTTGCCCACACATTTATTGCGAGGCAATGTTGTGTCACATGGGGGCGCACACCGAGTGGGGCCTCTGCTAATCCATACACAAGGTGCATGTCTGCCAACTCACAGTTCATATATCGATGATGCTCTTCTTGCAGCGACTACTGGTGCCTCCATAGCCGGGTGGGCAGGAGCAGCAGTGCATAGCACACGCTTCTTGATTAGACCGGTGTTCGAGCCCATGACTACAAAATACGAAGGATGCGGAAAGGCCAGGGAATGACCACCGCATATCCCCGGAGCAATATGGCCTTAGTTGCTAATGCTCCTAAAAACCAAACAACAACAACAGCTGCGACTACTGCTTGAATGAGTAAACCAGAAATTTCCCTCTCGCGAACTGATGAACAGCGCCGTGTACCGACTTACTGTGACGTTTACGGTTATGGGTTCCTATGTGATTCACATTCCTTTAGATATTACCTACCTCCCCTAAACGTTTGTACCAATATTTTTGAGCCACCCTGTATAAATGCCATATAAATATATTGAATTTATATTTGACGAATTCAATTTTCCAAATAAAATTCAAATGGCACCAAAATGTGCACCCATAAAGTGAATGTATTTTTTTTGTAGAAGTGTTGTTCACATACCAGTTTGCATGTTGTGCGGGCTGAAAAAACTGGAATCATACCCAAAATCAGCTAACTACTGATCTTTGAATGAAGAGGGTTTTAGAAATTCCTTCAGTTGTCAATGATAATTGAACCCAGGTCTCTACAAATGAGTGGCAAACAGCAATGTATCGTGCCAATTAGCCTGCCGTGGAAGGCTCCTCACATGGTATATTGGCTTTGTCATGAATTTAGAAAGGCCTGTGTTCAGCTGCTATTATAGAATGAAGGAACTTTATAAAGGCAACCATGCAAAACATGGTTGCCTTTATAACGGTTGTGCCGGATTGTCCTATCCATTCCTGGCTAAATGGTCGTGTCTATGAGTATACTCAGTCTGGGTGATCACCTCGAAACCCAGGGTGATGTGTTGGATTGTTTCTAAGGCCAGTTGGCATCGTCAATACGTTGCATCAGACAATCCAGGCTCCTTGGCGATGTATTTACTATAGTTTCTGGTGTTGATTACATGATCTTGAATTGGGAGCATGAATCCTTCAGTCTCAGGGAAGAGCATCCCACTCGTGAGCCATGCATTGAAAGCAATTTTATCTATGTGATCTTTGATGGAGATCATCAAACTTCTCTACCCAACTTTCTAGCTTCATTTGTGACTCCTGGTTAGGAGGGTACTCCTTGCTTAGGTTGAGTGGGGTATACCACTTGTCTATCTTTCTTATGGCCTGCTGGAGTTCAGCTGTGTGTTTCTGAAAGTAATCCTTCAGGTTAACTATCACTGTCTTCTGTTGCTCAATGAGGTCTATCAGGCCCCTTCCTCCATCTTTCCCCTTGACGTGGGCACCTGTACGTGGTGAGGGGACCTCCCAGTGACGTAGCTGGACTTCCAGACTAGTATCACTGGGATCCAACGCCCACAGCCCAGGTTCCAGGCTTACATCAATGGAATCGGGCGTGTTTGCAGTGCGGTGCGACCCGTGGAAATTCGGAAAGGGGGATCCTGGTGGTTGAGGGTCCCAGCTCCAATACACCACTTTGGCCCCTGCTTCGACAAGACGGGTGGTCCTGGAAGGCCCGGCTAGGATCAATCGGCTAGTAGGCTCGCCTGCGAGGGTCAACCGTGTGAATGCCACGCCCCTACCCTCATGGTCCGAGGGACAGGATTCAGGCTGGCGGCGGTGCGGGTATAGTGTCTGGGTAGCCCTGGCGTTCCACTCCCGAGCGAATTTATTGCGTGCCAGGTAGTGGGCATCCCTTTGGGCTCCGTGGTGGATGGGGAGCCCGGGCACTGAACCACTTCAAAACTTCATGAATCCTGATAAACATATTCCTTCAGGGGCCCCGACCCGGTCCCTATCTGAAAATATTGATGGAGAGGCAGATAGCATTATTGCTACAAAGAGGCAGCAAACTGAACAACCATCAGGGCCTGTCCCAAGGTTCTTAATAATGCATTCCACCAACGAAACACCGATTGGTAAAATGTCACCCTTTTTTATACAAAAAGGGTTGGATGGGTTAGCAGGTACACCGAAGTCAGTTAAGAGGCTCCGTTCTGGGGACCTCTTGATTGAAACAAAAAATGACAGGCAGTCTGACCATCTACGCTGAGTAACATCAATGGGAGGAATACCCATAACAGTGACACCACACAGAACACTAAATTCATCGAGAGGTGTCATTTCGGAGTGGAACCTTCTTGACGTCACCGAGGAGGAAATCTGCTCCGAATTAAAACCACAGGGAGTTATTGCCGTCAAGAGAATCACTGCGCGAAGGGATGGAAAAATTGTTAAAACCAGGAGTGTTATCCTGACTTTTAACTCTCCCAAACCTCCTGATGAGATTAAAGCTGGCTATGTCCAGTGCGTCCATATGTTCCAAATCCTTTATGGTGTTTTAAATGCCAGAAATATGGACATTCTCAAATGGCCTGCCGTGGAGTCCTTGCATGCGCTCAACGTGGTGCAAAGGACCACGAAACAACAGCATGTTCAGCCATGAAACCCACCTGCATTAACTGTGAAGGCGGACACCCGGCCTACTCACGAGCATGCCAGAGGTGGAAAGAAGAAAAAGAAATTCAACGGCTGAAGGCAGAGCTAAACATATCGTACCAGGAGGCAAGGAAAGCAGTGAAACCTCTCAACATCAAAAAACCTACCTACGCCCAGAAGGTAGCATGGAGGTGTTCCATTGGGACTCAGACGGACATGTCCGTCCCTCCAAAAGAATCATTTACTCCCATCGCACGTTATCTTTTAAGCTCCCAAAAACCTGCACAGAAGGACCAATCAGCTGCCACTCCTATATCAGTACCTCCTAATGCTCCACAAATAACAAAAGCAAATGCAAAAGAAAAGAATAAGAAAGGTGAAATAGCATCTAGTACCCAAGAAAACATGGATGTCGAGCAGACGGAGGTACAAGAAGACTCAGTTTTGGAGCTCTTTGCTGAGGAGGAAATGGACACTGGACAGCGTCCATACTTCCCCAGGAAGGAGAAAGCCAGTACTGAAAAAGGTAAGCCCTCAGCACCTCAGAAGCCGCCTGATGGACCCACCAAGCCAAAATAATGGCTAAATTCCTACAATGGAATTGTCGTGGATTCCGGCGAAATATTGATGACATCAAGGTCCTCCTGCAAAAGCACGCGCCAGTTTGCTTTTGCTTGCAGGAGACATATCTAAAGGCAAATGACGATCCCACCATGCACAACATCTCAATTTTTCGAAAGGATAGAATTGCGGATGGCTCTGCTCATGGAGGAGTGGCTATCCTCGTCGGCAATCAGACCCCAGTTCAGCCCTTGCTAATTACAACTAGCATGGAAGCTGTTGCAATTCGCCTTTCGGTGGGATTTATATTAACAATTTGCTCTCTTTATTTGCCACCTGGGACTGACATCCTCCAGGGAGACCTTGATGAACTTGTAACGCAGTTGCCTCCCCCTTACTTCTCGGGGATATGAATCGACATAACACCCTGTGGGGTAGTGCTAACATCAACGGAAGGGGACGAGTCATAGAGCGTATGCTCAATGACAATGACCTTTCCCTTCTAAATACTGGAACAAACACCTTCTTCCACATGCCTACCCGTACTTTTTCTGCCATTGGTCTCTCTATTTGCTCCCCTTCTCTCCCTTCACTGACTTGGGAGGTGGAGGAGAATCCATACGGAAGTGATCACTTCCCCGTGATAACCTTGTTACACAGTGGGCGCCCACGTCTTCCTTTTAGGTTACCACGGTGGAAGTTTGATCAGGGTGACTGGAATGCCTTCCAACATCAGGCAAATTTTGACCTCAGTACAGTCAGTCGGGAGCCTATCAATGATGCAATAAAGTACATCACAGAAATCATTGTCCAAGCAGTTGCTAATGCTGTCCCAAAAACATCTGCCCGGTTTCCACCATTTCCCAAACCTTGGTGGAATTTACAATGCACAACAGCAAAAAAGGTTCAAAACAAAGCGTGGGGGATATTTCGCCGATATCCTACCACGAACAACCGTATAGCCTTCAAACGTGCACGAGCCAAAGCACGCTACATCCGCCGTCAGAGTCAAAAGGAATAGTGGATCCGTTTTACATCGTCTATTAACCAGTCTACTAACACTAAGGTAGTCTGGGATAAAATCCGGAAAATGAAGGGAAAATATACATCTCAACCTTCTTCAATCCTAGATTATAATGGATGCACTATTGCAGACCCAACTGCAATAGCCAATGCTCTTGGGGAAACATTCTCTAACATCTCCGCAACATCCTCGTATTCCCCAGAGTTCCTGGTCCTGAAACATAAACTGGAAAAACAAGCACTTAATTTTAAGTCCGAGGGCCTCAATCCCTACAACGGGGCATTCACTATAGAGGAACTGAAAAGAGCCCTCACTCTTTCCAAAGCAAGTGCTGTTGGACCAGATGGCATCCATTATGAAATGATCAAACATCTTTCACCAAAATCTATGGATTGTCTGCTCCTTCTGTATAACAGAATCTTTATTGCAGGGCAGTTTCCGGACTCCTGGCGAAAGGCAATCGTTCTTGCCTTTCCTAAGCCAGGAAAGGATCCAAAAGTCACCACCAATTATTGTCCTATTGCTGTGACTAGCTGTGTGCAAAATCCTGGAGAGAATGGTTAATTCTCGTTTAATATGGTATCTTGAAACAAATGACCTTCTCTCCAACATCCAGTGCGACTTCCGAAGGAACCGGTCCACTTTGGACCATCTTATTAGATTGGAAGCATCCATCCGGGATGCTTTCCTAAAATGTGAACACTTGGTGTCGGTGTTCTTTGACATGGAGAAATCGTATGACACAACTTGGAGATTTGGCATCTTAAAAGATCTGCATAGCCTTGGCCTTAGGGGGCAACTCCCCATTTTTATTAAAAACTTTTTAGCCAATCGATCTTTCCAAGTTCGTGTGGGATCCTCACTCTCTCGTTCCTTCAGCCAAGAGGAGGAAGTATCAAAAGGATCAGTATTAAGTGTCACGCTTTTTGCCATCAAAGTCAATTCCATCACAGAACAACTTCCTCCAACTGTAAACTGTGCCCTCTATGTTGATGACTTTAGCATATTTTGTTAGTCATGCAACATGAGGGTTATTGAAAGACAACTGCAGAAAGCCATTGATCGCCTTAATTCCTGGGCACTTGCTAATGGCTTCAGGTTCTCGCCAGAGAAGACTGCTTGCGTACACTTTTGTCGCAAGCGTAATCTTCATCCTGAACCTGAATTAAGGCTCGGACAAAATGTTATTCCAGTAGTGTCGGACACAAAATTCTTGGGACTTGTGTTTGATAAAAAGTTGACCTTTCTCGAACATATTCGACAACTTCGTACAAAATGCACGAGGGGACTCAATATTCTCTGCTCTCTCTCCTCCACGTGTTGGGGAGCAGATCGATGCACCTTACTACGGCTTTACCGTGCACTTTTATGACCCAAATTAGACTACGGGGCCCAGGTATACTCCTCAGCCAGAGACAGTGCCCTTCGATGGCTTGACCCTGTCCATCATCAGGCCATCCGTATCACTACTGGAGCATATCGCACATCTCCTGTCCAGAGCTTATACGTCGAAGCAAATGAACCATCATTATCCCTTCGACGTAAGCAGTTATCTTTAAACTATGCTTTAAAGTTGAAATCCCTGCCAGACCATCCTACGTGGACATCCGTTTTTGAGCCACGTTGGGAAATCTTGTACAATACCCGTAAGACTGCCAACCGACCTTTTGGCATTCGTGTCCAAGAGCCACTCAGAGAGTTTAACATCATGGTAGACAAGGTTGCACAAACAAGAAAAGAAATTCCTCCACCCTGGCATGCTCATCCCCCACCGTGCAACTTTTCCCTTAAGAAATGGGTAAAGTCTGAGGCCTCATCATCTGTCTACCAGCAGCTCTACTCTGCACACCAAGCTGAGCACTCAGACTTCTTGCCCGTTTACACAGACGGCTCGAAGTCTGAATCGTGCGTAGGATCTGCTACTGTCTCTCCGGACACTAAAAAAAAAAAAAAAAAATATCTCAGCAGATTCCTCCTGAATACAGCATATACACTGCAGAGCTGTATGCTATAGAGCTAGCCTTGGATCACATTCGAACTTGTCAATTCCAAAGGTCAATAATATATTCTGACTCTTTGAGTGTATTACAGGCTTTATTATCTCTGAGACACAATTCTCATCCAGTTCTTTGTTGGGTTCAGCAGAAGATACATTCTCTTCATGAATACAAGTTTGATATCCGCTTCTGCTGGATTCCTAGCCACACTGGGATAAAGGGAAATGATTTGGCTGACGCTGCAGCCAAATCAGCAACACCCACTCATAATTGTTGCCTGTCAGTCCCCTATACAGACTTCAGGCAAATAATACGCAACAAGATATATTCCCAATGGCAAGAACTATGGCACAGACAGAGAACAAATAAATTATATCAAATAAAGCCTGTAATAGAAACATGGCAGTCTAGTCTGCGCAGGAATCGGAGCGAGGAAGTTGTTCTTGTTCGACTCCGCATAGGACACAGTCATTTGACACATTCTTTTCTGCTGAGGGCGGATGACCCTCCTATGTGCGAGTCTTGCGACACCGTTTTAACTTTAAAGCATATTTTAATAGATTGTGTTAATTTTACCCATGTTCGCAATATATATTTTACCGCTTTTACTCATCCGACTGAGCCTTATACACTCAGTCAGATTTTATCAGACAACGACCACTTGTCAGCAGTTTTTAAGTTTTTACAAGCTATTAATATATACACACATATATAAATTGGATCATTTATTTTTAAACTTATACTGCCTTATATATATATATATATATATATATATATATATATAAAAATAACAATTTGACGAGGTAACCTTTTTAAAGGTTACCAGAATTTATCTTTATTGTTATTTTAATCGTTTCCTGGCGCAGTATAACCTTAGTTGTGTTTGCGCCAATAAACCTAAAATCAAATCAAATCAAATCCTCCATCTTTCTGGGCAATTGTCACTCTCTCCACGGTGGATTTCGGGTGGTGTTCACCACTCTTGGTTAAAATTGTCCTTGTCTTTCTTATGATATTCTCCAGCTTGGTGTGAGTCCAGTCTATGACTCCGAAGGAGTAGGTTAGCACTGGGACTGCATAGGTGTTTATGGCTTTAACTGTGTTTCCTCCATTCAGCTTTGCTTTCAGCAGGCTTCTGAGTCTCTGATGGTATTTTTCAGTCAGGCAGGCCTTAATCTCCTTGTGCTGTAACTGCTGAGCCTGCATCATCCCCAAGTATTTGTAGGCTTCTCCCCCTGCCATGGCTTTGATCTATTTACCAGTCTGCAGCTGGTAGTTTCGGGTGACTAATTTTTCCTGGTGTAATTTGTGGGTCTTGTATTTGTCTAGACCAAATTGAATTCTAATATCAGTGCTGAATTCTTTGGTGATCTGCAGTAGTTCCTGCAGGTGTTTTTCGGTTCCCACGTAGAGCTTGATATCATCTGTGTACATCATGTGGGTGAGGGTATACAAATTCTTCCTTCCATCTTTGAGGTTATGTCCATACTTGCTACTCTTGCATGGTGGATAGCTGGTTAACTGCTAGACAGGACCACAATGGGCTCGGGTCATCTCCCTGAAAGATTCCTCTCGTGATGGGGATTGGCGTGGTTACGATGTTTTCACCCTTAATGGTGGTACTCCATGTCGCCATTTTCTCCTAGGAAGTTTGTCATTATCAGATTGACTTTGTAGATATTCAGCACCTCTATTAGCCAGCTATGTGGCACGGAGTTGAAGGCCTTGCGGTAATCGATGTAGCCTGCATACATGCTGCACCTCTGCTTGTTGGGTTGCTTCATAACTGTGGCATCTATGGTAAGCTCCTTTCATCCTTTGCTCAGCCACTTGCATCCTTTCTGCTGTTTGGCCATTGTTCTGGCTCTCCAAGTGGTCTGATATCTTCCTGGTTATGGAGCTGGTCAGGATCTTGACATTGTTGGGAGGCAGGTGATTGGCCTATATTTCACTGGATTTCTTGTATCTTCATCTTTAGGCTTCAGATATGTGATTCCTTGAGTGAGAAACTTTGAGATTGTCTCTGGGTGCCTTATCATTTGGGTGAACTGCTCTGCCAGTTGCTTGTGTGTGCAGTTGAGCTTCTTGTACCAGTAGTTGTGGATGTTATCTATTCCTGGAGTTTGCCAGTTGTGATAGTTCTTGATTGTCTGTTTTACTTATTCCCGAATCTGCCATTGTCTCATTCTTTTATATATTTGGTTTTCTTGCATTCTAGTTCAATCCAGGGGGCTCGGCTGTTATGTCTTACTTCCCTGCTCCATATGCTTCCCCAGAACTCCTCAATTGTCTTCTGCTCAGGTGGTTTGTTCCCTTCTCTCCCATTACTGTTTTATACAGCAGCATATTGAAGAGGCAAGATTCCTGTAGAAGTCTCTTTGGTCCTCATTGAGATTTGGTTGTTTATTTTCCTCTGGGAGCTCTCTTTGTATCGGTCTAGTCTCTTGCTGATTGCAAGGAGGTTCTACTTCAATGTGTTCAGGTACTCTCCTATTCTCTGATTTTTGTCTCATATTTGGTCTCTCTCTTGAGGATGCACTTCACTTTTCCAATTAATTTCTTACTCCTATTGCCCTGTTGGTACTGGGTCAGTTGGCATATCTTCTGCTGCTGCTTATTATTATTATTATTATTAGCTACATGGTGCAAAGAAGCATGAGGCTTATGCTGCACCACCCAAAAGGAAAAAAAAAAAAAAAAAAAAAAATGCAGAGTTAGAGAGAGAGAGAGAGTGAGTGAGTGAGTGAGAGTGTCAAAAGTAGAAGGGATCACCAAGAAAGAGTAGAATGATTATATCCAGCTCAGGACCCTGGGTGTGCCAAGCCCCTACTCACCAGATGTTGAGCCCCTATGGTATGATACTTTAATACATATGTTAATACATTAATTAATGGTTTTAATAATTTTATAATTTTTTTTTAGTTTTTGTGAAAAGTGAATCCATGGCAGTACAGCTTTTTTTAGAATATTTATTTTTAAATGCATGAAATATTTGCAGGCTTCTTCAGCAGCAGCAGAAAGTGCACAAGTTAAAGCTAAAACTGTAATGCAGGCAAAGAAAGCAGCAGTGGAATCAGCCAAAGAAGATCCTAAAAAAGATGATAAATCCAAAGCTGATGGAAGCGAGAGTGCTGTACAATATATAGATGTGGATCTGAAATTTGAAATCAAAGAGGTAAACTGTTAGAAATCACGTTTAATTTTCATTTTGCTGATAAAGTTACTTTGGATCATAAGTTTGCCAATAAAGCAGTTAGATGTAAGAGTTTATTCTGTAAACATGTATATATGCTATCTTTTGCTTAGCTGCCAAGTTTCTGGATTTATGACAGATTCTCTTTCTTACTCATTTTGGCCCTGATCTGTTTCATTGTTGTAATTTAGTTTGTGACATAGTTTCTCTGTCTTTATGCAAAAAACTCGGGTTTTCTCCTTTTTCTTTTTCAGAGAAAATGGTAGAGAATGAAAAGGACCTGGGGGTAATTGTGTAGGCAGATATGAATTTTTCTGAGCAGTGCAGATGGGCTGCAAGAGTAGCTCATGGTGTCTTGTCAATGATATACCGGAATTTTTCAAGCAGGGATAAAGAGGAGATTATTCCCTTGTATAAGGCAATGGTCAGGCTACACCTTGAGTACTGTATACAGGTCTGGAGGCCTCATTTCAAGAAGGATGTAGAGCTGCTTGAACGAGTACAGAGAAGGGCAACAAGATTAGTGAATGGAACAAAGGGTTGCTCTTACGAAGAAAGGTTTAAGTTTTGCAAATTACAGTGTGTGGAGACTAGGCACCGGCGGGGTGATCTGATAGAGGTGTATAAAGCCTTGAATGGTTTGAGCATGCTCAACGTTGATGGGATTCTTCCACTTGCTCAGAATAGTCACCTGAGAGGGCATAAATTCAGGTTGAGGAAAGACAGATGTAGGATAGATGTGCGGAAATTTGCCTTTAGCCAGTGGGTAGTAGGTTGGTGGAACAGACTTCCATCCCTTGTTGTGGAAGTTGATAGCCTAAATAAATTTAAGGCTCAGCTGGACAGGTATTTCGAACAAACGAAGGGGTGAAGTGGAAGTTTTTTTTTTTTTTTTTTGGCTGATGCTGCATAAGCTTGCTTTCTTGCATCATATACCTCTACTAATGCTATGTTAAAATTGGAATTTTTTTTAAAAAGGTTGTAAAATTTCATTCATTATTATAAGCCAGCCATTTGACATTCTGTTCTGGGGAAAATAATGGAGTCACTGGTTAAAGAAGCATTGCAGGATCATGTAAACAAGACAGCTGTAATAATTCAGACACAGCATGGGTTTGTTAAGGGGAAGTCTTATCCGACCAATTTGATTGGATACTATGACATGGTCACAGAGGAACTGGATGCAAAAAATAATTTTGATATCATATACTTTGATTTCAGGAAAGCTTTTGATACTGTTGCACATGGAAGACTGCTGTTGAAATTGGAGCAGTATGGCATTAAGGGCAAGTTGCCACAATGGATAAAAGGATGTTTGAGTGGGAAAAGACAGAGAATGGTAATCAGTGGGTATTGCTCTTTGTGGACTAATGCTATTAATGGTGTTCCCCAGGGTTCAGGTTGGGCTCATTGTTGTTTTGTATATATATCAATGCTATTGATGAAGGTATATCGAGTTTGCGGATGATACAAAGTTTGAGAGGATTGTTAATAATAGTAATGACAGTATGCTGCTGCAACAGGATCTGGAAATGATGGGCTGAGAAGTAGCAACTGAAGTTTAACATTGACAAATGCAAAGTACTGCACATGGGTCTAGTCAATATATAGAAATTTTATGAGGAGGAGATTATCCCCTTGTATAAGGCAATGGTCAGGCCACACCTTGAGTGCTGCGTACAGCTATGTAAGCCTCATTTTAGGAAGGATGTTGAGTTGCTAGAATGAATACAGAGAAGGGCAACAAGACTGGTGAGGGGAACAAAGGGGTGCTTTTATAAAGAAAGGCTTAAGTTCTGCTAATTGTAGCATCTGTAGAGTAGGCACCTGTGAGGTGATCTGATTGAGTTGTACAAGGCCTTGAATGGATTGAGCATGCTCAATGCTGATGGCATTCTTCCTCTTGCCCAGATTACAAACCTGGGGGGGGGGGCATAAACATAAAAGAAATTGACAAATTTCCATCTGTCGTTGTGGAAGTTGATAGCCTTAAATAAATTCAAGGCAGAACTAGACAAACATTTGGAACGAATGGATGGGTGAAATGGGAAGGGGTTTTTTTTTTTTTTTTTTGGTTGATGCTGTATAAGCTGGCTTTCTTACATCATATGCCTCTATTAATATTAATGCTATACTTTTACCGATGCATGCTAAAAATCCTATAGGTTCATTGGTTATCTTCATACCTTTCATGTTGATTGAGGTGTACAAGACCTTGAATGGGTTGAGCAGGCTTAATGTTGAGGGGATTCTTCCCTTTGCTCAAATTACAAACCTGAAGGGTCAAGGATTCAAACTGAGGAAAGACAGTTGTAGAATAGATGTGCGGAAGTTTGCCTTTAGCCAGCAAGTAGTTAATTGCTGGAACAAACTTCCATCTGTTGTTGCGGAAGTTGATAGCATAAATAAGTTTAAGGCAGAACTAGACAAACGTTTGGAAAGAATGGATCAGTGAAATGGGTAGAATTTTTTTTTTTTTGGCTAATGCTGTGCGAGCTTATTTAGCATTAGCATTAGTAGAGGCATATGATGCAAGAAAGCAAGCTTATTCAGCATCAGCCAAAAAAAAAAAAAAAAAAAAAAAAAAACCTCTCCCATTTCACCCCTCCGTTCGTTCGAAATACCTGTCCAGTTGAGCTTTAAATTTGTTTAGGCTATCAACTTCAACAACAAGTGATGGAAGTCGGTTCCACCAACCAACCACCCGCTGGCCAAAGGCAAATTTCCGCACATCTATCCGACATCCGTCCTTCCTCAATTTGAATTTATGCCCTCTGAGGTGATTATTCTGAGAAAGATGAAGAATCCCATTGGCATTGAGCATGCTCAAACCATTCAAAGCCTTATACACCTCTATCAGATCACCTCGCCGGTGCCTAGTCTCCAGACTCTGTAATTTGCAAAACTTAAGCCTTTCTTCATAAGAGCAACCCTTTGTTCCATTTACTAATCTTGTTGCCCTTCTCTGTACCCGTTCCAGCAGCTCTACATCCTTCTTGAAATGAGGCCTCCAGACCTGTATACAGTACTCAAGATGTGGCCTAACCATTGCCTTATACAAGGGAATGATCACCTCCTTATCCCTGCTAGAAAAATTCCTGTATATCATTGATAAGACACCATGAGCTACTCTTGCAGCTCGTCTGCACTGCTCAGAGAACTTCATATCTGCCTGCACAATTACCCCCAGGTCCTTTTCATTCTCCACCACTGTCAGGGTAGTACCGCAGAGTTGATACATTGCTCTGGAGTTACTGTTACCCATATGTAGTACTTTACATTTGTCAATGTTAAACTTCATTTGCCACCTCTCAGCCCATCTGTTCAACCTTTCCAGATCCTGTTGCAGCAGCATAGCGTCAGTAGTGTCCTTAACGACCCTGCCAACCTTTGTATCATCTGCAAACTTAGACATTAAACTTGATATCCCATCATCAATATCATTCATAAACACCAAAAACAACAATGGACCCAACACTGAACCTTGAGGAACTCCACTAATAACATTAGTCCACGTTGAGCAGTGTCCATTGATTACCACTCTCTGTCTTCTGCCACTCAACCATCCCCTTATCCATAGCAGCAATTTGCCTCCAATGCCACACTGCTCCAATTTGTGCAGCAGTCTTCCATGTGCAACAGTATCAAAAGCCTTTCTAAGATCCAAATATATAATATCAAAGTTATTCCCTGCATCCAGTTCTTTTGTGACTACATCATAGTATCCAATCAAATTGGTCAGGCAAGACCTGCCCTTAACAAAACCGTGCTGCGTCTGAGCTATAACTGAATTCTTGTCTAGATGATCCTGCAGTGCTTCTTTAACCAGTGCCTCCATTAATTTACCTGGAACAGAAGTTAAACTAACAGGTCTATAATTACTTGTGTCAGCCTTTGATCCTCCTTTGTGAATTGGGGTTACATTTGCACATCTCCAGTCTATGGGTACCTCCCCTGAGTCCAAACAAGCTCTCATAATTATGGCTAGGGGTTTGCATATTTCCTTTGCTGCCTCCTTTAATATAACTGGATAGATCCCATCCACCCCAGGTGCCTTTTTTATGTTTATCCTCAACAATCTCTCCTCCACTTTCCTCTCAGTTATTACAAAATCATCCAGCTCACTGCCAATGTTTACTTTACCTACATCATTCTCCTTCCTGAATAACTCCTCATGCGTGAATGTAGATGCAAAATACTCGTTTAGATTGTTAGCCACCTGAGCAGGATCCTCAACTGTTGAACCATCAATATCCAGTGGACCAATCTGATTCATCCCTTTCCTTCTCGAGTTCAAGTATGTAAAGAACTCCTTTCTGTTTTTCTTTGCATCCTTTGCCAAGGATTTTTCGTAGTCTGCCTTTGCCTGCCTAATCTCCTTTGTGACTTGGTTACAGACCAACTTATATCTATCATAGGCTTCCATGTCCCCCATTAATTTGTATGTATCCCATGCATTTTTCTTCTCTGCCACATGTCTCATTAGTCCATCTGACAACCATTTAGGCCTAAACCTTGAACAATATTTCTTAGTTGGTATGTAAAGCCTGGTAGCCACCAAGATTAGTTCCTTGAATGCTTCCCATTTTGAGTTTGCTGTTGGTAACATCATCAGTTGGTCCCACTGTATAGAATTTAAATACTGTCTCAGACCATCATAGTCGCCTTTACGAAAACAAAAACCCTTCCTTTTACCTCTGATGGTAGTTACCTCCTTGAGTAAATCCCACTTCAACACACTGTGATCACTGCCACCTAGTGGTTCATTTATCTGCAGGTTCTTAATGCATGAAGAATCACTACTGATAATCAGATCAAGAGTATTGCTCCCTCTTGTTGCCTCACGAACATGCTGATGTAGAAAACAATCATCCAATAAATCCACAAAAGCCTTGCTAGTGTGCGAGTGACCAACCCACAAATTCCAGTCAATATCTGGGAAATTAAAATCCCCCATTATAAGACTCTCTGATTTACTGGCCCACTCTATTTCCCTGTACAATATATTATTATACTCATCAGAGTCATTAGGCCTATAGCACACTCCTACTCTCAATTTTGATTTCCCTATGCTTATGTCACACCAAACTGACTCGACACTGCCCTGTCCATCGATGTCAACTGGCTTCACTTCCTTTGACTTTATGTGTTTCTTAATTAATAGCATAACCCCTCCTCCCCTCCTGTCCTGTCTATCCTTTCTATATACATTGTATTCCCCAAATTCCAGTTCCGCATTACTTATATCTGTTTGACACCACGTCTCTGATATCCCAACAATATCTGCCTTTGATGTTTTGAGCAATACCTCAAATTCATCAAATTTATTTACCAAACTCCTAGCATTGGTGTACACGCAGGTATACATGTACCTGTTTCTATTCTTAGCTACCCTAACACAACCCATGTGTTTACTTGTAACGCAATGACTACCAGCAGTCTCTGAAATATCCTGCATCTTGTTTTTCAGACTTCTGCTCATTTGAATAGAAGCAGTGCAAGAATCACTTCCACCTCTGCCAGTGGCTACTGTTAATCTATTAGTCCTTGTATCCCCCCCAACTAGCAGTTTTCCGACCCACCTAACACTGCCTCGACAGCATCAGCAAACATTCTTGTACCCTTTCTATTTAAGTGTATCCCATCCCTGTAGAAGCAATCTCTCCTGTTAACAAGTACAGTCCAGGCTGAAAAAAATTCTACCCCTTGAGCCTTGCACAATCCCTCCAGGGCCGAATTGATCGACAAGGCTCTCATCATATACTCCCTCCTATCGTGTCTGGGCAGAATTGCAGACACTTTCAAGTTCAACCCTAATTCACGGCTTTTTTTCAACAGTGACCTGTACTTGCTAAGTAATTCCGCCGGTCTCCTACTCTTAATATCATTAGTGCCAACGTGTACAACTATATCACCTTTTGTGCCCTTAAAAGATGATATCCGCTCTACAACGTCATCAACCTTTGCCCCTGGCAGACATACCCTGGTCCTATTCCACCTATCCTTTTTACAAAGCATGTTCCCCGTTTCCCTGACAATAGAGTCACCAACAACTACTAGTTCCTGTGGGACCAGCGCATTCTGCCTAGGGGACTGCCCCTGTGTTGCCTGATGACCAAGTGCAAGCTCTGGCGTTGATGTGGGCAGCTGAGAGCTTGATGGGCCCCTCAATTTATTTCCTTCGAGGGCATCCACCCTGTCCTTCAAGGTCTCATAAAGGCCCATAACAACGCTGAGTTGTCGCCTGATTTCCTTGCACTCCTTACATCGTGCACACACAAAGACATCCCCCTTGGCAGTATCATGTCCCGTACCCGACTGCTCCGCAAACATCAAGCAAACAGTGCATTTTAATAGACTGTGATTCAGAGGGCAACTGCCCCCCTCAGTTCTCCCCTGAACCACAGCACTCCCATTAGCTTGAGCCTTTTGCTTTGCTGCTCTGGTCAGAGTCATGATTCCAATTTAATTCAATAAAATTTAAAACAAAAATTAAATCCTTAAGTTATATCCCAAAACAGTTATGTTATATATATATATATATATATTTTTTTTTTTTTTTTCGGTATCTAGTGTTCCCTTTATACAACTTCCGTATCACGTGTACCACTATAGTTATGTATTAATTATTTGTTATGATTAAGTCGTTATATATATTTATAGAGTTAAAAATACAATTTAATTGACAATAAAGTTTATCAAGATTAATAGATTTACTGATTAATTGACAATATTATATTATGCAGTATACTACACTAAGCTTATGCTATCGTGTAAAAATGGCTGGAATTCACGAACGGTATTTCTACGGACTCGTAAGTATTGATTAGTTTCGAAATCTCGCTATCTCAATTTAGAATAAACTAAGGATCCTGACTAGGTCTATAATCTACTTATAGAAGATAATTTGATATAACAATTGGTTAATAAATCGACTAAATTTGGTTAAAAGACCTCTCGTTCAATTTGTGACACGTGGATTTGATACCGTTACCGATACTAAGTAATATCTACGAAATCTCTGTCTAAGTTAAACTTTAAACTAAGTATCGTAACTAGGAATATAAAGCTACTCTAGAAAATAAGTTAATATGACAATTTAAACTAATAAAGCAGAAAATAAATCAAGAAAAACTTCTCTGTTTGAAGAGCTTTAAGGAGCAATGTCTGCACAGGCTAATCTCGCACGATTTCTTGCATCATCTACTTCTACTAATGCTAAGTATTGGGTTACTATGAATTTTAAATTGAAAAAGTTACTAACAGATATTTCAAAGACTGTCATTGAACTGGGAAATGTTTGATCTAATAAGGGTTTTTCATTTCTTCTGTCATTGAACTGGGAAATGTTTGATCTAATAAGGGTTTTCATTTCTTCTGTCATTGAACTGGGAAATGTTTGATCTAATAAGAGTTTTCATTTCTTCTGTAGTTAGGCTGGATGTAGTGTTCAAAACGACAACGACTGCTCTTTCAGTTGAGATATTCATTGAACAATAGTACTCTAACAGTAACAATACTATTGCTGCAGCCATAGTGTAGTATTTATGATTCGAATTAAGCTATAATAAGTTTTTATTAGTTTATAACTTCCAAACTGAATTGGACATTTTCTCTTATGCAGTGTAATTAATGCTTCAGCGATTGTGAAAACTCCAAGAATTTGTTGACCCTTTTTATCCTGAGAGAGAGAGAGAGAGGCAGGCCACGCTAGTGCTTTCAGTTTAACCTATCCATCCCCTTTAACAGTTTTTCTAGCCTTGAATTTATTTTAACTACCCACCTGCACAATACCAATTGGAAGTTGTTCCAACAATTTACCACCCTGAAATATACAAAAGTTATGATAGCACACCTTAAAACAATGTTGTTTTTTACTAAACAACTTTTAAAACTTTATAGTAATGTAAATAAAAATTAACACAGGACCTACTGTCTGAAATCTCAATAAAGAAAATGAGTACAGCATATTCTAATACCCAGTTATATAATGCGAACGTTTTACAGACAATTTTACCTGGAGGAGACAGACAAATCACAGTATCAGGGAACAAATACTGATACTATGATTTGTCTGTCTGCTCCAGGTAAAATTTTCTGTGAAACTTTCACATTATAGAACTGGGTATTAGAATACTATTGTACTCATTTTCTTCAGTGAGATTTCAGATAGTAGGTTCTGTGTTAATTTTTATTTTCATTGCTGTAAAGTTTTAAAAGCTGTTTAGTAAAAACAGCGTTGTTTTAAGGTGTGCCGTCATAACTTTTGTATTTTTCAGAATTGAAATAAACATATAAAGCCTAAAAAAAATTTAACCACCCTCTGACTGGAGGCAAATTTTCAGATCTCAGACCTTCAACCATCGTTCTTCAATTTGAATGTGCGTAGTCTGTGAAAGAGGAAGGATTCCATCAGCATTGTGCTTGCTCAATCCATTCAAGGCCTTAAACATACCAATCGGATCTCGTTGCATGTGCCTGTTCTCCAGATACTGCAATTTGCAAAATTAGTAAGGGCACCTTTTAGCTTCATCACCAATATTATTGCCTTCTCTGCACCTGTTTAAACAGATCAGCAACCTTCTAAAAATGAAGCCTTAAGACCCTTTATGCATTACTCACACTGTAGCTTGATCATTGCCTTATACAGTGGGATAATCACTTCCTTCCTTATACATGTGCCAAAATTGCTGAATATCAGAGACAAAACTCCATGAGCTGTCATAATAGCCTATTTCCATTGCTCAGAAACTACATATCTGACTGCAAAACAACTCCCAGGTCTTTTTCATTTTCCACTTCCATGACTATTACATTAACATATCAGTTCTGGTACTGCACAACTGATATGTTAAGCTAAGATTGTTGCTCCCCATATGCAGTACCTTACATTTGTCAATATTAAACTTCAACTACCACTCTCTAGCCCATCTAGATATTGTTGCAGTGGCATAACCTGATTACTGTGAATGACTACCCTGTTAACCTTAATATTATCTTCAGACTTAGATAATAAGCCTGATATGTCTTCATCAATATCATTAATAAATATGGAAAACAAACATGGACTCAGCACTGAACCCTGGGGGGGAGGGGATTCTGCTAATAACATTAGACCAAGAAGAGCACTATCTGTTGATAACCGCTCAACTATCCTTTTATCCACATATTCCAATTGGTATTGTAGTGTTTTATGCAAAATACATCAAATGCTTTTCTGAAATCTAAGTATATGATGAAAAATTATTTTTTTTTGTATTTAGTCCCTTGGTTATTACATCATAGGGTCCAAACACGTTGGTCAGACAATTCACCCCTTAATAAATCTGTACTGCAACTGCAGTATAGCTGTATTGCTCTTTACATTTGTCTACATTGCTGTTTTAACCAGTGACTCCATTATTTACCTGGAACAGAAATCAAACTAATAGGTCTGTTATTACTCATGCCTCCCTTTGATTCCTATTTTTGAATTGGGAACATTTGCACATCTCCCGGGAGAATACCTATGGACTGAAGAAATGCAAATGGCTGAAGGTTTGTTTACCTCTTTTACTGGCTCCTTTAATATATCTGGATAAATCTTATCCACCCAGGTGCCTTTTTATGATTCTCCAAATTTCACCAATTTCTGCTTCATTTTCTTATCAGCTCTCTGCCAAAATTTGACTCACTTCTTGCATCCACACCCCTCAAAAAATTTCTAATTAGCAAATGTAGATGCAGAATACCCACTCATTTCTCAGCAACCTGAGCAGGATCATCAACAGTTAATCCATTCATATTTAGTGGACCAAAGTGATCCCTCCTCTTTCTTCTACTGTTAATATAAATAAAGAAGTCTTTGCTGGTTTTCTTGGCATTCTTTGAGAGAGACTTTTTATAATCTGCCTTAGCTTGCATATTATCCTTTGTGACTTGATTACAGACAGGGTTATATCTACCATAGACTTCTCTATCACCTGATAATTTATATGCATCCTATGCATTTTTCTTCTCGCCACAAGTCTCATCATTTGATCTGACATCCATTTATGCCTAAGCCTGGAACAGTATTTCTTAGTTGGTATGAAATGCCTAGTAGCCTCTTTGATTATGTCCTTGAATACTTCCTATTTAGCATTTATTCTTGATAACATCATTAGATGGTCCCACTGTATAGAATTTAAATTCTGTCTAAGAGCACTGCCCCTCGACGGGCACCTGTACGTGGTGAGGGGACCTCCCAGTGACGCTGCTGGACTTCCAGACTAGCATCACTGGGATCCAACGCCCACAGCCCAGGTTCCAGGCTTACATCAATGGAATCGGGCGTGTTTGCCGTGCGCTGCGACCCCTTGGAAATTCGGAAAGGGGGATCCTGGTGGTTGAGGGGCCCAGCTTCAATACACCACTTTGGCCCCTGCTTCGACAAGACGGGTGGTCCTGGAAGGCCTGGCTAGGATCAATCGGCTAGTAGGCTCACCTGCGAGGGTCAACCGTGTCAATCCAACGCCCCTACCCTCATGGTCCGAGGGACAGGATTCAGGCTGGCGGCGGTACGGGTATAGTGTCTGGGTAGCCCTGGCATTCCACTCCCGAGCGCATTTATTGCATGCCGGGTAGTGGGCATCCCTTTGGGCTCCGTGGTGGGTGGGGAGCCCGGGCACTGAACCACTTCAAAACTTCATGAATCCTGATAAACATATTCCTTCAGGGGCCCCAACCCGGTCCCTATCTGAAAATATTGATGGAGAGGCAGATAGCATTATTGCTACAAAGAGGCAGCAAACTGAACAACCATCAGGGCCTGTCCCAAGGTTCTTAATAATGCATTCCACCAACGAAACACCGATTGGTAAAATGTCACCCTTTTTTATACAAAAAGGGTTGGATGGGTTAGCAGGTACACCGAAGTCAGTTAAGAGGCTCCGTTCTGGGGACCTCTTGATTGAAACAAAAAATGACAGGCAGTCTGACCATCTACGCTGAGTAACATCAATGGGAGGAATACCCATAACAGTGACACCACACAGAACACTAAATTCATCGAGAGGTGTCATTTCGGAGTGGAACCTTCTCGACGTCACCGAGGAGGAAATCTGCTCCGAATTAAAACCACAGGGAGTTATTGCCATCAAGAGAATTACTGCGCGAAGGGATGGAAAAATTGTTAAAACCAGGAGTGTTATCCTGACTTTTAACTCTCCTAAACCTCCTGACGAGATTAAAGCTGGATACGTCAATTGTTCAGTGCATCCATACGTTCCGAACCTTTTACGGTATTTTAAATGCCAGAAGTATGGACATTCTCAAATGGCCTGCTGGGGAGTCCTTGCATGCGCTCGATGCGGTGCAAAGGACCACGAAACAACAGCATGTTCAGCCGCAAAACCCACCTGTATTAACTGTGAAGGCGAACACCCGGCCTACTCACGAGCATGACAGAGGTAGGTGGAAAGAAGAAAAAGAAATTCAAAGGCTGAAGGCAGAGTTAAATATATCATACCAGGAGGCAAGGAAATTGGTGAAACCCCTGAATATCAACAAACCTACCTACGCCCAGAAGGTAGCAGGGAGATGTTCCGTCGGAACTCAGACGGACATGACCATTCCTCCAAAGGAGTCTTTCACTCCCATCGCACGTTATCTCTTAAGTTCTCAAAAACCTGCACAGAAAAACCAATCAGCTGCCACTCCTATATCAGTACCTCCTAATGCTCCACAAGTAACCAAGGTAATTACGAAAGAAAAGAATAAGAAAGGGGAAGTCCCCCCTAGTACCCAAGAAAACATGGATGTCGAGCAGAAGGAGGTACCCGAAGATTCAGTCTTGGAACTCTTTGCGGAGGAAGAAATGGACACGGGACAGTGTCCATTCTTCCCCAAAAAAGATAAACCCAAGACTGATAAAAGTAAGCCCTCAGCACCTCGGAAGCCGCCTGATAAATCCACCAAGCTAAAATAATGGCTAAATTCCTACAATGGAATTGTCGTGGATTCCGGCGAAATTTTGATGACATCAAGGCCCTCCTGCAAAAGCATGAGCCAGTTTGCTTTTTCTTGCAGGAGACATATCTAAAGGCAAATGATGATCCCACAATGCATAACATCACAATTTTTCGTAAGGATAGAATTGCGGATAGTCCTGCTCATGGGGGAGTGGCTATCCTTGTGGGTAACCAGACCACAGTGCAGCCCTTGCTAATTACAACTAGCATAGAAGCTGTTGCAATTCGTCTTACGGTGGGATTTTTATTAACGGTTTGCTCTATCTATTTGCCACCTGGGACTGACATCTCCCAGGAAGACCTTGATGATCTTCTAACGCAATTGCCTCCCCCTTTCTTACTTCTCGGGGATTTTAACGGACATAACACCCTGTGGGGTAGTGCTAACATCAACGGAAGGAGACGAGTCATAGAGCGTATGCTCAATGACAATGACCTTTCCTTTCTAAATACTGGAACAAACACCTTCTTCCACATGCCTACCCGTACTTTTTCTTCCATTGATCTCTCTATCTGCTCCCCTTCTCTACTCCGTTCACTCACTTGGGAAGTGGAGGAGAATCCATACGGAAGTGATCACTTCCCCGTGATAACCTTGTTACACAGTGGGAGCCCATGTCTTCCTTTTAGGTTACCACGGTGGAAGTTTGATCAGGGTGACTGAATGCCTTCCAACATCAGGCAAATTTTGACCTCAGTACAGTCAGTCAGGAGCCTATCAATGACGCAGTAAAGTACATCACAGAAATCATTGTCCAAGCAGCTGCGAATGCTGTCCCAAAAACATCTACCCGGTTTCCACCATTTCCCAAACCTTGGTGGAATTCACAATGCACAACAGCAAAAAAGGTTCAAAACAAAGCGTGGGGGATATTTCGCCGATATCCTACCACAATCAACCTTATAGCCTTCAAACGCGCATGAGCCAAAGCACGCTACATCCATCGTCAGAGTCAAAAGGAATCGTGGATCCGTTTTACATCATCTATTAACCAGTCTACCAACTCTAAGGTAGTCTGGGATAAAATCCGGAAAATGAAGGGAAAATATACATCCCACCCTTCTTCAATCCTAGATTATAATGGATGCACTATTGTTGCTGATCCAACTGCAATAGCCAATGCTCTTGGGGAAACGTTCTCACACACCTCCGCAACATCTTCGTATTACCCAGAGTTCCTGGTTCTGAAACGGAAAATCGAAAAACAGGCACTTAATTTTAAGTCCCAGGTCCTCTTTCCCTACAATGGGCCATTCACTATAGAGGAACTGAAAAGAGCCCTAACTCTTTCCAAAGCAAGTGCTGTTGGACCAGATGGCATCCATTATGAAATGATTAAACATCTTTCACCAAAATCTATGGATTGTCTGCTCCTTCTGTATAACAGAATCTTTATTGAAGGGCAGTTTCCGGACTCCTGGCGAAAGGCAATCATTCTTGCCTTTCCTAAGCCAGGAAAGGATCCAAATGTCACTACCAATTATCGTCCTATTGCTGTGACTAGCTGTCTGTGCAAAATCCTGGAGAGAATGGTTAATTCTTGTTTAATATGGTATCTCGAATCAAATGACCTTCTCTCCAACATCCAGTGCGACTTCCGAAGGAACCGGTCCACTTTGGACCATCTTATTAGATTGGAATCATCCATCAGGGATGCTTTCCCTAAATGCGAACACTTGGTGTCGGTGTTCTTTCACATGGAGAAAGCGTATGACACAACTTGGAAATTTGGCATCTTAAAAGATCTGCATAGCCTTGGTCTTAGGGGCAACTCCCAATTTTTATTAAAAACTTTTTAGCCAATCGATCTTTCCAAGTTCGTGTGGGATCTTCACTCTCTCCTTCCTTCAGCCAAGAGGAGGGAGTACCACAAGGATCAGTATTAAGTGTCACGCTTTTCGCCATCAAAATAAATTCAATCACAGAACAACTTCCTCCAACTGTAAACAGTGCCCTCTATGTTGATGACTTTAGCATTTTTGGTCAGTCGTGCAACATGAGGGTTATTGAAAGACAACTGCAGAAAGCCATTGATAATCTGAATTCCTGGGCACTTGCTAATGGCTTCAGGTTCTCGCCGGAGAAGACCGTTTGCGTACACTTTTGTCGTAAGCGTAATCTTCATCCTGAACCCGAATTAAGGCTTGGACAATATGCTATTCCAGTAGCAGTGAACATAAAATTCTTGGGACTCATATTTGAAAAAAAAACTCACCTTTTTGAATCATATTCGTCAGCTCCGCACAAAGTGCTCACTTGGGCTTAATATTCTCCGCTCGCTCTCCTCTACATCTTGGGGAGCAGACCGATGTACCCTTCTTCGGCTTTACCGTGCACTCGTGCGATCCAAACTAGATTATGGGTCTCAGGTATATACCTCAGCCAGAGATAGTGTTCTGCGATGGCTGGACCCTGTCCATCATCAGGCCCTACATATTGCTTCTGGAGCATATCGCACATCTCCTGTCCAGAGCTTATACGTCGAAGCAAACAAACCGCCGTTATTGCTTCGACGTAAGCAGTTGTCTTTAAAGTACGCTTTAAAACTGAAAACCCTGCCAAACCATCCTGAGTGGCCATTCGTTTTTGAGCCATGATGGGAAAATTTATACAATACCCATAAGACTGCCAATCATCCTTTTGGTATTCGTCTCCAAGAGATACTCAAAGAACTTAATATCAAGGTAGACAAGGTTGCCCAAACACCAAAGTAACCCTTTCCACCCTGGCATGCTCATGTCCCGGCATGTGACTTGTCCCTTAGAAATTGGGGAAAGTCGGACACTCCATCATCGGTCTACCTGCAGCTTTATTCAGCACACCGAGCTGAACATTCTGACTTCACGCCAGTTTACACAGACCGCTCGAAGTCGGAATCATATGTGGGATCTGCTGCTGTCTTTACAGACAGCACTACATCAGAGCAGATTCCCTCTGAATGCAGTATATTTACTGCAGAGCTGCATGCTATAGAGTTAGACTTGGATCACATTAGTGAATGCCAATACCAACGGTTCATTTTATATTCCGATTCTCTCTCTGCGTGTTACAGGCTTTAATATCTGTGAGATATAATCCTCATCCAGTTCTGTCTAGTATTCAGCAGAAGATTCACTTCCTCCGTGGACGTGAATACGATATCCGCTTCTGCTGGATTCCCAGCCACATTGGGATTAGGGGAAATGATTTGGCTGACGCCGCAGCCAAATCAGCAATTCCCAATAATAACCGCTGCCTGTCAGTCCCCTATACAGACTACAGGCAAATAATACACCAAAACATACACTCCCAATGGCAGGATTTGTGGAATAGACAGTCTGGGAATAAACTATATTCTATAAAGCCTGTAATCGAACCGTGGCAGTCGAGTCTGCGCAGGAATCGTAAGGAGGAAGTTGTTCTTGCCAGGACCCGCATAGGACACAGTCATTTAACTCATTCGTTTTTGCTGAGGGCTGATGACCCTCCTATGTGTGTGTCCTGTGGCACAATTTTAACTATCAGACACATTTTAATTGATTGTCCAGATTTTAGCAATATCCGTTTTACCGCTTTTAATCATCTGACTGAGCCGTATACACTCAGTCAGATTTTATCCGACAATGACAATTTGTCTGCTATTTTTAGATTTTTAAAATCAATAAATATTTTTGCTCGTTTATAAAATTTACATTTTTCTTATACCTCTTGACATAGTGACCTAACTAATTAGGTCACTGAAAGTTTAAATTTTTTTATAAATGACATAGTCTTGGCGCATTATAGCCTTAGTAGCTAATGCGCCAATAAAACCAAACAAACAAACAAGTCTAAGAGTACTGAAGTCATCCTTACAAAAAGTAAAATCCCTTCCCTTTACCCTTGGTAATTGTGACTTTAAATAAGCCCCTGATCAGCACTATGATCATTGCCACCCAGGTTGCTTTTACCTGCATGTTCTTAATGCACAAGAATCACTGCTAATAACTAGATCAAGAAATTTGCTTCCTCTTGTGCCACTCTGACATTTTGCTGTTGAAAACAGTCATCCAATAAATCCACAAAAGTCTTGTTGGTGTGTAAGTGACCAATCCACAAGATCCAATCAATATCTGAAAAGTTAAAATCCCCCCATTATATGATATTTTGATTTACTGGCTCATTCTATTTCTCTGTAGAGTTGTTCATTATACTTATCACAGGCATTAAGCCTATAACAGACACCTACTCTTATTTTTGTTTTCCCAGTGCTTATCTGGCACCAAACTGACTCAACATTGCAGTGTGCTTTCTGTACTTCCATTTGGGGACTCCTGGCCATATGACTTTGATTCTTCCATTCTGTCACCCACGGGCTCTGTCCCTTCCTCCCTACTTTTCGCCTTTTGGGCCCTACATCCTTAAATGCTATCCCCCCCCCCCATGTATTGGGTGTGTTGCCACTGCAGGGGTGTAAAGACTCGAACTGTCACATTCCGTGCTCATTTCCAATAAAAAAAAAACTTTTCCTTTTGGAGGGGGGGGGAGGCACCTTGGAAATCCTAAGGCATTGTTAGGGTTTGTCCCACCAGAGACTTATGCAACCCTACTGCCTGGCCCACCTCTACATGGTTAAGTGTATTGGTGGATCTGATCTTGGTCTTTCTAGGGCCCAGTGGCAAAGAGACCTGACTAGAACAACATGCTCAACACTACACTATAATCTACATTTTCTGGCCTTTACAGAGTACTTTGTGTTACAAAAATGATTGCAGAGTTGGGGGAACCTCTCGGGCCACAAAAGCTGTATACACTATCTATTACAGGTCTTGAATATAGGAAGTACAATGTGTACTTCCTATATTAAAATTCTGAATCCCTCATGTTTCTGATATCTCCACAATGTCTACAATTACTTTTCTCCTAGTATTAGTGTATACCTCCAATTGCTTTTTCTCTTACTGCCAATGCGCCATTAAAAATCAAATCAAATCAAAGCTTTTTCTCTTAGCAACCTGACACACAGCCCATGTATTTGCTTGTTCCATGAAGACCCTCAGCAGGTCTTGAAATTCCTGACACCTTTCTTTCCAAGCTGCTGCTTGTTCTAGTAGTAGCAGAGTAAGAATTACCGTTGCCTCCACCTGTGGCTACTGTTAATCTTTTAGTCTGTGTATCCCACACCTACGAGCTGACAGCTTTTAGCCCACCTAACTCTCCCTTAATAGCATCAGCAAATATTCTTGCACCCCTTCTATTTAAGTTTCTTTTTTGCCATCTGTTCCAGATGGCAATAAAGTATATTCCATCCTTTTAAAAACACTCTCTCCTATTAACAAACACAGACCATGCTGAGAAAACTTCTTCCTTCACGAGCCTTGCACAGTTTATCAGAGCTAAATTGATTGACAAGGTTGTTGTCATATACTCCTTCCTGGCGTGCCTAGACAGGATTGCAATGTAACTGTTAATTAAATCCCTACAGCTCCTATTCTGATTATGATTAGTGTCAATGTGCACAACAGTATCACTTTTGTGTTCTTAAAAGTTGATAGCTGCTTTAGCTCCTGGAAGATATACCCTGGTCCTATTTTGCCTGTCCTTTTTTGCGTAATATATTTCCTGTTTCTCTGACAATCAAGTTATCAACTACGAGGGTAGTTCAATAAAGAATCGCCCTCACCTACTTCCACATATCACAGAGTCATGATATTTTGTGTGTAGCATCATATACAGGATGTCAAAAAAATATTGGTTCAGACGTTTAGGGGATGAAGGTAACATCTAAAGGAATGTGAATCGCATAGCAACCCATAACCGGAAATGTCACCGTAAGTCGGTACACGGCGCTGTTCATCAGTTCGCGAGGGAAAATTTCTGGTTTACTCCTTCAAGCAGTAGTCGCCGCACAAAATTTGTGCGATTATGGGTCATTCAGAGGTAACAGGAGTAGTGCGGGCAGACCATGTCTGATGTGAACTCCTGCCATGAAAGAAAGTGTGTTGAATGCCGTCCAGAATAATCCTACTACCAGCAGACGTGCCATTGCCTCTGCTTTAGGAGTGTCTTGTTGCAATGTACAGCATGTCTGGCACGACGATTCCTTACACCCCTTTCATCTCCAAAGGGTTAAGTTACTGCTCCCCCAAGATCATCCTGCACGTGTGGCTTTTGCGCAGTGGTTTCTCCAAGAAAGTGTTCAAGACTACTTGAATTTTCCAGCCCATGTTTTGTTCACGGATGAGGCTTATTTCACTCGGGAAGGCTTATTCAATCAGCACAGTGCTCATGTGTGGGCTCACAACAACCCATACAGTGTGTGCCCCCATGTGGCACAACATCGCTTTGCAATAAATGTGTGGGCGGGTATGGTTGGTGACTGCTTAGTCGGCCCATACCTGTTACCATCCCGCATGAAAGATCCACTTATTCAAGAAAGATCTGCTAAATATCGGATCTTTCTTGAACAGGTTCTGCCAGGGTTACTTGACGATGCTCCAGCAAATGTGAGATGTAACATTTGGTTTCAACATGACGGGGTGCCTTCCCATTATGGAAGGTGTATTCGCAACCATTTGAACAGGCATTTTGGGCATCGATGGATTGGCTGTGGTGGACCCATTGCCTGGCCCCCACACTCACCTGGTTTATCGAGCCTTGATTTATTTCTGTGGGGGCCCCTCAAATCTATCGTGTATGAATTGCCTGTGGAGACGGAAATGGATCCCATGGTGATACTCGTCTGCGCTGCTGCTACTGTCAAAGAAACTGCAGGTGTGTTCGACCATGTCCGCCAATCCATGCTGCGTCGGTGTCACGCATGCATCATATCTCATGGTAGAATTTTCGTGCATCTGTTGTAACATCATGAAATGCATCCATCTCGTACTCCATTGTTAATATTATGTCAAATAAATGTTTGCCACTAATTATTGTCTTGTGTCATTTCTGCTTCTTGTGCCTCTGCTACTACTTTCCCGTGATGTTTCCAGTTATGGATTCCTATGCGATTCACATTCCTTTAGATGCTACCTCCCTCTCCTTAACATTTGTACCAATATTTTTGAGTCATCCTGTATATCTCTGTAGTAAAGGTGTAAAAATTCAGCCCAGTGTCTTAATTTGGTTTTTCTCTTACAGAGCTGAACGTGTGATGAAGTAGCATCATGGACAAAGTTGAAGCCAGAGCTGTAATTCGGTTTCTGTTATTGAAGGGGAAATCTCCTAACGAAATCCACGAGGAGATGACTGCTGTATATAAGGATGAAGCCCCATCCTATGTCATTGTGAAGCACTGGCATAGGCAGTTTCGGTGTGGTCAGACATCGGTAGAATCTGAGCCCATTCCAGGTCGTCCCCATTCAGCCATTCATGACAGTACGATCAGAAAAGCGAGTTGTTAATCATGGAAGATCGCCAGATATCTGTGCTTGAATTGTCCCAGGAGGTGAAGATTAGTGTGGACTCTGTTGAAACAGTCCTTTATGACCAACTCCATTTTGGGAAATTGAGTGCAAGATGGATTTCCCCGATTATTGACTGGTTTCTAGAAGGCCGATCGACAACAGAAATCACAAGAGTTGTTAGCCCTGTGCCAAAAAAAAAAAAAAACGAAGAAGACTTTTTGTCTTGTCTAATCACTCAGGATGAAAGTTGGATACACCATTTCGACCCTGAAAGTAAAAGGCAATCCATAGAATGGCAACATCATGGTTCCCCACCCCCCCAAGAAGGCAAGGGTCCAAGCATCAGCAAGAAAGTTGCTGACAGTGTTTTGGGATGAGAAAGGCATAATAATGACTGATTACCTGTGGGAAAGTAAAACAATTACAGGTGCCTATTATGCCAACTTACTCACAAAATTACGGGAGAAAATCAAAACATGTAGGTGTGGCATGCTGTCCAAAGGTGTGAGAATGCTTGAAAACAATGCCCCAGTTCACACTTCTGAAATTGCAACAACACAAGTGGCCGCTTGTGGATATGAAATATTGCCCCATCCAGCCTACTCAGCCAGTCTTACACCATCGGACTTCTTGTTTCCTTCCCTCAAATAATTTCTTCGGCGAACCCACTTCCCTGACGACGAGACACTCATTTCTGCAACAGAGTCATGGTTCAAAGACCAACCTCACCACTTCTACAAAAATGCTATTCATAGCCTCAACCATCAATGGGGAAAAATGTGCAGATATGCATGGTGGCTAAGTAGGGACGGACTAAAACCTGTGCCAAGAATCAATAGGCTAGCACCTCTGCAGCTAAGTCAGGGCAATTCTTTCTTAAACCACCCTCGTATAAATCTGCTTCCTGTGGGACAGAGTATCTTTTTTTTTTTTCTGATGAATGTCCTTATGTTATGTGAAGCTGGAACATGGACATTGGGCTGAGTGCTCGATAGGTCTGTCTCTTTTAATTATTTGAGGGTAGCGACCCTATTCTTTTAAGAACTGATAATCCCGCGAATGCTGAGTTTGTGCTTAACATCACACACACACACAAATCCTTTTGAGGTATCATATTCTGCTAGAGGTAGCTTCTTAAAAAGAACACAAGTAACATCTGTGACATAATCCTGATTCATTTGAAAACTACTTTCAGAAGTCCAATGTAGTATTTTTATGCTAGGGCCATATTGCTTCAATTTAAGCAAAAGTTGTTCATGCAACTATACCAAGATATTTGCTAAAATCGAGGTAAATTATTGTCAGAATTAATTTTTGCATAGAGTAACTCTGTGGCGCACTTGTAGTTGCCATTCTGATTATTTAGGCATGATATTATTATTATTAACTGTATGGTGCAGAGAGAGAGTGAGAGGAATAACCAAGAAAGAGAAGAATGATTATATCCAGCTCAGGACTCTGGGTATGCCAAGCCCATGCTCACCAGACATGAGCCCCCAGAGTTAAATTCTGATATACTAGCCCACTATTTCTCTATATAGTTGTTCATTGTACTCATAAGAGTCATTAGGCCTATAACAAACTCCTACCATAATTTTTGCTTTTCCAATGCTTATGTCACACTTTACCCATCTAGGACAACTGGATGCACTTCCTTAGATTTTGTGTGTTTCTTAACTAATAGCAAACCCTTCCTATCCTTTCTGTACACATATACTCTCCAAATTCCAATTCTACATTCCTTATATCTGTGTGACACCATGTCTCTGATATCCCAAGAATATGCGCCTTTGATGTCTTGACTAGCACTTCAAGCTCATCAAATTTATTTACTATACTCCTAGCATTGGTGTACATGCAAGTATACATGCACCTGTTCTTACTCTTAGTTACCCTAACACAGTGCATGTATTTACTTGTTTCACAATGACTCCCTGCAGTTCCTGAAATCCCCAGTGACTTGCTTTCCAGGCTGCTGCTCATTCCAAGAAGCAGTGCAAGAATTACTTCCACCTCTGCCTGCAGCTACTGTTAATCTATTAGTCTATGAATCCCCCCAAGCTAGCAGTTTTCTGTCCCACCCACTATTAGTGCATGCAGCACTAATACCTGTCCAGCATTAGATGATGCACTGTTAAACACAGCGTGCAATACTCTATTTGCCATTCCAGCCCCATGTATTCTTACTTATGCCTGCTAACCAAAAGCTATCACATTGCATGTGATGGTTGTAAGATAACATGCAATAGAGCTGCTGACTAATCCCATGTCCCATCCTATGGGTTGCCTACTCTGTCTCAATCCAAATCTAATCCCAACTGTAACTCACCCCTCCTCCTATCAACCCATCTTTCATTTTTTTTTTTTTTTTTTTTCTTATATAGGACCTGCCTTCTGGATTCAGGGTTTCAGAATTTGCAGGAAAATTTCTGCTCACTGGTTATTGCTTGGGTTACAGGAACATAGCCAAATACCTGAATGTGACTTGGACCTATGCCACCTTCAAATATTTGGCTGTGGTTGTTCTAAGTGGTCAGCCATACAACACAACTCTAACGTGCAGTATAGCTTATATAATCTGTTGAGTACTTCTGAATTTACATATAAGCTAAACAAGTTACAGCTTAGAGCCATACTCTACCTTGAAAAAATCCTTTGTGTTAATGTTGTTACAGGTGAACTAAATATTATACAAAATTATGATAATTTTTGTTATAGTTTGGTTAATCACTAATTGGTTGCTACTTCAAGTGGTGAGCTGCTTGAAGTAGCTTGCTTGCCAACAACAACAAGAGTAAACAGTAGAATGTAAATGTTCTACCATGTACTAATTTTTATCTATAATCTATTTTTCTTTCTACAAAAACCAAATACATTGTACAATCAATCAAAATCACGTCTCAGACCAGAGCAGCAAAGCAAAAGGCTCAAGGTAGTGGGAGTGCTGTGACTTGGGGAAGAACTAAAGGGACTAGTTGTCCTCTGAATAACAGCCTTTTTAAATGTACTGCTTGTTTGTGGAGATATCAGTAAAGGGACATGATATTATCAAGGGGGGATGGATGTCTTTGTGTGTTCTCAATGTAAGGAGTGAGAGGAAGTTAGGTGCTAACTCAGCACTGTTTTGGGGCTTTATGAGAGCTTACATAGAGTAAGCTTACAACTTATGTACAGTTCTGCGTAATGCAACCCTTATGTAAATCAGGGAGTGGCTGTACTTGGATTTTAGGAAAGCTTTCGATACTGTTGCACATGGAAGACTACTTTGCAAATTGGAGCAGTATGGCATTAAGGGCAAATTGCTGCTATGGATAAAGGGATGTTTGAGTGGGAGAAGACAGAGTGATATTCAATGGACTGCTCTTCATGAACTAATATTATTAGTGATGTCCCCTTCCCCAGGGTTTGGTGTTGGGCCCATTGTAAAGGAATTTATTAATGATATTGATGAAGGTATATCAGGCTTAATGGCCAAGTTTGCAGACTATATGAAGGTTTTCATGGTTGTTAATGACGGTACAGTACTGCAACAGGATCTAGAAAAGTTGATCAGATGGGCTGAGAGGTGGCAACTGAAGTTAAACATTGACAAATGTAAAGTACTTCATATGGTTAGGAGTAACCCCAGAGTAAAACATCAACTGTGTGGTGCTACACTAAAGGTGGTAGAGAATGAAACGGACCTGGGGGTAATTGTGCAGCCACACATGAAGTCCTCCGAGCAGTGCAGACAGGCCGCAAGAGCAGCTCATGGTGTCCTGCCAATGACATACAGGAACCTCTCTAGGAGGGACAAGGTGGGAAAAAGGGTACCCCTTGCACAAGCAATGGTGAGGCTACCCATTGAGCACCACATACAGGTCCGGAGACCCCACCCAGGAAGGATGCAGAGCAGCTGGAACAAGTGCAGAGATGAGCAACTAGACTGGTGAACGGAACAAAGGGCAGCTCCTACAACGAAAGGCCAAAGCTCCACAAATTGCAGTGCCTGGAGACCAGGCACCTGCAGGGCGATCTGATTGATGCGCACAAGCCCTTGAATGGCTCCAGCAACTGATGGGACTCCTCCTCCTGCCCAGACCACTTGCCTGATGAGACACAAACTCAAACTGAGGAAAGACAGCTGCAGAACAGTTGCGCAGAAATCCGTCCTCAGCGAGCAGGTCGCCGACTACTGGAACTAACCTCGATCCTTCGCTGCAGAAGTTAACAGCCCAAACAAATTCAATGCAGAACCAGACAAACATTTGGAGTTAATGGGAAAATTTTTTTTTTTTTTTTGCTGATGCTGTACAAGCCTGCCCTCCCACATCATATGCCTCCACTAATGCTAATGTACAGTTGATCACTTAATAAAATAGATATAAAATGTGAGATAAATTTTTGGTTCTGGCCCACTTACTACTCTGAATATTCCAAACTGGTCCTCCATTCAAGAAGTTTGGGGATCCCTGGCCTAGACAAAAATGCATACATGCATATTCCTTTTGAATGTTTTTACCATATTTAAATTCAACATTCCCTATATCAGAGTGCACCATGTTTCTGATATCCCTATAATGTCCACATCTGATGACTTAACCAATACAGCACTTCCCGATTAATATAAGGGTTGCGTTCCGCGGAATGCTAAGTAAGTCGAATTTTATGTAAGTCGGAATTCTTTTTCCCTTTAGGGAAAAAGCATTTAGGGAAATTCCGCACTCGCAACTATGCACTTTGAATTCGATAGAAGCAAAAAATAGATGTTCGACGAACATGTAAATAGAATTATATAAGGTAAATAGAATAGAATTATTCAATTTTTTTTTTTTTTATCTCATGTGCAGGAAAAATTACAAAAGTGTACAAAATTACAATAATTTCAAAATTATAAAATTACAAAAAGAGAGAGGAGGAGACAGGAATAACGTCAGGAAGTTTTACCTTTAGAGCATCGTTGCCAGAATTAATTCTCCAGCTGATAAGCATGCCTCTGCGGAAGTTGAGGGCTATGCAGATTTAGAAGGGGTTTTTTCCAACACAACAAAAAATTTCTCTGTAGCTGCAGAATCGACACTGGTTACTTCACTGCATACTGTAATGTTTTGAAAACCAGCATCTGATTTTCCATCCATTTTATTAATAGCTTTACCATCTTTGATATAGCACCTGAACTTTTATATGCACACTGTCCCTCCCTTAAAATAGCATTAGCATTAGTAGAAGCACATAATGCAAGAAAGTAAGCCCACACAGCATCAGTCAAAAAAAAAGGCAGGGGGCTGGGGGAACCACTTCCCATTTCACCGATCCACCCACTCCAAATGCCTGTCTCTGAATCCACTCAAGGTATCAACCTGCAAAACAACAGATGGAAGCCCATTCCTGTAATCAACCACCCGCTGGCCAAAGGCAAACCTCCAAAACTGCCCCCCTCCTGTCCAAAACAATGTCCCCTCAGGTTTGCAATCCGAGCAAGAGGAAGAATCACAACAGCACCAAGCCCGCTCAATCCATTCAAGGCTCCACACACCTCAACCAGACCACCTCGCAGGTGCCCAGCCCCCAGAAGTTGCAACCTGCAGAACTCAAGCCCCACCCCACAAGAGCACCTCACTCCCCCCACGAGTCCTGCTGCCCCTCCCTGCACCCACTCCAGCGACTTCACATCCTCCCAAAATGCGGCCTCCAGACCTGTATGCAGCATTCAATGTTCGGCCTGACCACTGAACTCTACAGAAGTGGACGATCACTTCCTCATCCTTGCCCGCAAAATTCCTGTTTATCACCAAGAAGACCCCATGATCCACTCCGGCAGTCCATTCACACAGTATAATATTCACTGTTGAAGCAGCGAGACCTAATTCCGTGCAATAGATGACAAACTTTGTCCTGTTTCGTACTTCTTAATTAATCGTTTAGATTTCTAAATCAATTTTGTTTTATTAGTATTAGCATTAGCATTAGTAGAGGCATATGATGCAATAAAGCAAGCTTATGCAGCATCAGCCAAAAAAAAAAAAAAAAAACCCCTTTCACTTCACCCCTCCGTTTGTTCGTTCAAAATACCTGTCCAGCTGAGCTTTAAATTTATTTAGGCTATCAACTTCCACAACAAGCGATGGAAGTCTGTTCCACCAACCAACTACCCACTAGCTAAAGGAAAATTTCCGCACATCTATCCTACATCTGTCTTTCCTTAATTTGAATTTATGCCTTCTCAGGTGATTATTCTGAGCAAGAGGCAGTATCCCATCAGCATTGAGCATGCTCAAACCATTCAAGGCTTTGTACCCCTCTATCTGATCACCTCGCCGGTGCCTATTCTCCAGACACTGTAATTTGCAAAACTTAAGCCTTTCTTCGTAAGAGCAACCCTTCGTTCCGTTCAATAACCTTGTTGCCCCTCTCTGTACTCGTTCCAGCAGCTCTACATCATTCTTGAAATGAGGCCTCCAAACCCGTATACAGTACTCAAGGTGCGGCCTGACCATTGCCTTATACAAGGGAATAATCACCTCCCTATCCCTGCTAGAAAAATTCCTGTATATCATTGATAAGACACCATGAGCTACTCTTGCAGCCCATCTGCACTGCTCAGAGAACTTCATATCTGCCTGCACAATTACCCCCAGGTCCTTTTCTCAACTACTGTCAGTGTAGTACCACAGAGTTGATACGTTGCTCTGGGGTTGCTATTTCCTATATGTAGTACTTTACATTTGTCAATGTTAAACTTCATTTGTCAATGTTAAACTTCATTTGCCACCTCTCAGCCCATCTGCTCAACCTTTCCAGATCCTGTTGCAGCAGCATAGCGTCAGTAGCATCCTTAACAACCCTGCCAACCTTTGTATCGTCTGCAAACTTGGAAATTAAGCTTGATATACCATCATCAATATCATTTATAAATACAGAAAACAACAATGGACCCAACACTGATCCCTGAGGGACTCCACTAATAACATTAGTCCATGATGAGCAATGTCCATTAATTACCACTCTCTGTCTTCTGCCACTCAACCATCCCTTTATCCATAGCAAAAATTTGCCACCAATGCCACACTGCTCCAATTTGTGCAGCAGTCTTCCATGTGCGACAGTATCAAAAGCCTTTCTAAGATCCAAATATATAATATCAAAGTTATTCCCTGCATCCAATTCTTTTGTGACTACATCATAGTATCCAATCAAATTGGTCAGGCAAGACCTTCCCTTAACAAAACCATGCTGTGTCTGAGTATAACTGAGTTCTTGTCAAGATGATCCTGCAGTGCTTACTTAACCAGTGCTTCCATTAATTTTCCTGAAACAGAATTTAAACTCACAGGTCTATAATTACTTGTGTCAGCCTTTGATCCTCCTTTGTGAATTGAGGTTACATTTGCACATCTCCAGTCTGTGGGTACCTCCCCTGAGTCCAAGGAAGCTATCATAATTATGGCTAACGGATTGCTTACATCCTTTGTTGCCTCCTTTAATATAACTGGATAGATCCCATTCACCCCAGGTGCCTTTCTTGTATTTATCTTCAACAATTTCTACTCCACTTTACTCTCAATTATTACAAGATCATCTAGCTCACTGCCAGTGTTTACTTGTGAATGTAGATGCAAAATATTGATTTAGTTTGTTAGCTACCTGAGCAGGATCATGAACAGTTGAACCATCGATGTCAAGTGGATGAATCTGATTCATCCCTTTCCTTCTAGAGTTTACATAAGTAAAGAACTCCTTGCTGTTTTACTTTGCATCCCTCGCCAAAGATTTCTCATAATTTGCCTTCGCCTGCCTAACCTCCTTTGTAACTTACAGATCAACTTATATCTATCATAGGCTTCTGTGTCACATGTTAATTTATATGTATCCCATGCATTTTTCTTCTCTGCCATATGTCTCATTAGTTCATCTGACATCCATTTAGGCCTGAATCTTGAACATAATTTCATAGTTGGTATGTAAAGCCTAGTAGCTTCCAAGATAAGTTCTTTGAATGCTTCCCATTTTGAGTTTGCTGTTGGTAACATCATCAGTCAGGTGGGAAGGAGCAGCAGTGCGCAGCACACGCTTCTTGATTAGACCGGGGTTTGAGCCCATCACCACCAAATAGGGGGGATGCGGGAAGGTCAGGGAATGACCACCGCATATCCCGGAGCAATATGGCCTTAGTTGCTAATGCTCCTAAAATCCAAATAACAACAACAACAACAACAACAACAACATCATCAGTTGGTCCCACTGTATAGAATTTAAATACTGTCTCCGACCATCGTAGTCGCCTTTACGAAAGCAATAACCCTTCCCTTTACCCCTGATGGTAGTTACCTCCTTGAGTAAATCTGACTTCAGCACCTTGTGATCACTGCCACCTAGTGGTTCCTGTATCTGCAGATTCTTAATTCATGAAGAATCACTACTGATAATCAAATCAAGAGTATTGCTCCCTCTAGTTGCTTCCCAAACATGCTGATTTAGAAAACAATCATCCAGTAAATCCACAAAAGCCTTGCTAGTGTGTGAGTGACCAACCCACAAATTCCAGTCAATATTTGGGAAATTAAAATCCCCTATTATAAGACTCTCTGATTTATTGCCCCACTCTATTTCCCTCTACAGTTTCTTATTATACTCATCAGAGTCATTAGGCCTATAACACACTCCTACTCTCAATTTTGATCTCCCAATGCTTATGTCACAGCAAACTGACTCGACACTGCACTGTCCAGCGATGTCGACTGGCTTCACTTCCTTGGATTTTATGTGTTACTTAACTAATAGCATAATCTCTCCTCCCTTCCTATCCTGTCTGTCCTTTCTGTAGACGTTGTACTCCCCAAATTCCAGTTCTGCATTACTTATATCTGTGTGACACCACATCTCTGATATCCCAACAATATCTACCTTTGATGCTTTGAGCAATACCTCAAATTCATCAAATTTATTTACCAAACTCCTAGCATTAGTGTACACGCAAGTATACATGCACCTGTTCATTTTCTTGCACTGCTTCTATTGGAATGAGCTGCTGCTCATTCCAATAGAAGCAGTGCTAGAATCACTTTCACCTCTACCAGTGGCTACTGTTAATGTATTAGTCCTTGTATCCCCCCCCCAATCTAACAGTTTTCCGACCCACTTAACACTGCCTCGATAGCATCAGCAAACATTCTTGCACCCTTTCTATTTAAGTGTATCCCATCCCTGTAGAAGCAATCTCTCCTGTTAACAAGTACAGACCCGGCTGAAAAAAATTCTACCCCTTGAGCCTTGCACAATTTTTCCAGGGCCGAATTGATCGACTTGGCTCTCATCCTATACTCCCTCCTATTGTGTTTTTTTTATTTTCTGTTATTTTCTAGGACTGCCACCACTTGCACTTTCCATTGGTCACTTTCCCTTCATCATTGTAATAAGTAAATAGGAATGAAGAGAAGATTCTGAAAATTTATTTATGTTTCTATATGATTGATGATTTCAGTGAAGGGTACACATTTCACCATAATAACGTAAAAACTCACAATTCCAGTTATCGATATTATCACAAATTCAATGAGATCTAGTTTACTACTCATTTATAATAGATTGCGCTAACAGAAAAGCCCAATAAACTGGAAAGTGCAAATTGTTTTTATTGTTTCATGGTAGTGACCCCCAGAAATGTGTTTTTGAAAAATATCACAAAGGCATTCAAAAGTGATTTTGTAATGGAACATATGATAATGATGAAAGTGTAGTGCAATTTCCGTTATAAAATTGACCTTTTAGAGAGAGATAAATAACTTAGTTATATAGTGAAAATTTCAACTTCTGAGGTCGGATGCAAAATATGTTTCTACAATTTTTTTAAGTTTGCATCGACTGGCAAAAACTTACGTAAAGTCAAATATCCGTAAGTTGAGCATTACATAAGTCGAGGAGTTCCTGTACTTTATAAATTCATCAAACTTATTTACTATGCTCCTAATATTAGTATATAAGAAAGTATATGTGTGCCTATTTTTGTTATATAATCACTCTAACACAGCCCATATATCTGCTTATCTGATGAGTACTCTCAGCAGGCCTCCACACAAGGCTGCAGTCAACAGAAGTACTGCAAGAATTAATGCCTCTGTTTAAACTCGCCATTAATCTATTAGTCTATGTATGCCCCCAACCAGCAATTATTTGACCCACTAAGAATTCCTCAATGGCATCAGCAAATATTCTTGCATTTCATCTAGTTTAACCCATCCTGGTAAAAACATTTCCTCTTGTTAAACAAAAATAGGCCAAACACACACAGTCTCTCCAGGTCTATACTGACTGATAAGGGTGTTTTCATATGCTCTTATTGTTCCTGAGCAAAAATTCAACAATTTCAAATTTAGCTCTATCACAGAGCTATTTCTCAACATTGTCTAATACCTGCAAAATAAATGCTCCCATCACCTATGCTTAATATTGCGTCTACCAACAGATGCAACAATATCACCTTTTGCTCCTCTGGTAGACATACCATGGTCTTATTCAACTATGTCAGCCTGAACCACCTACGTAGGTGGTTGATGAGGCTGATAGTTTGGGGAAATTCAAAAGTCAAGTGCAAAGTGTGTTAGTTGTCTGGTGGCACGGGTTTCCCCCACATTATGATGCCACAGAAGTAAAGAACAACAGTACACAGCACTACACATCCTTCCATTCCCATGTACCGTTGTTCTTTTGGCCATTTAGCCGTTGGGCCCTGTTGGGTGGCGCATTATAGCCTTAGCTGCTAATGCGCCAATAAAACCCAAGAACCAACCAGCCAGCCCTGTTGGGACCCACCATTACCGCACTTGTCCCCCAGGGCGGCAGGTCAAGTACTCTGTAGATTTTATTTTACACTCTGGCAGGCCCTGCCACCTAGTTTCCAAAGATTTTTTTGAAATCTTTGGGGGGGGGGAAGAAGAGGAAGAGGAGGAGGAGGAGGGGATTAATGCTAGAATATAAAAGGCCGAGAAAGGTATATGTAAGTGTGGTTTAATTGATAAATTGAGTGGGCGTGTACGCTGCGAGTTAGACAGAGTAGGGGGGAGACTGAAGGCTGGCGGAAAGACAGAGGTCTGTGTACGATAGAGAAGACAACCCCAAAAAGTCAGCGAGGCAGGCCCGTGCCTCACCAGGCGGAAGAAGGGGAGGAGAGTAAAAGAAAACCAGGTAGAGTGCTCAGTTTTATTGCCAATGTGGCTTGTGGCATAGAAGCTGCTGGTGTCTCCATTATCTCCCTTATTGTTGTGAATTGCCTATAGCTCCATTCCTGTCGGGATAATCTTGCATTACATCGTCAACTACAGATTCCAAAAAATTTCCTACCACAGAAGTAAAGATTGCATTCCTGTATTTACTTGCTTCACCCTTGAAATCACCTTTGCGAATCTTGGATCATTGTATTTTTCTTCATTTAATATGATTGGGTACATTCCATCAGCACCATTTCCCTTGTGTACACTTAGCTGTAATAATTTTTCTTCCAGCTTCCTTTGAGAATTTAAAATCATTTAATTCCCAGTAAACGTCATACAAAATATTTATTCACTTTATCAGCTTTATGACTTTATATTTTAAATGATGTCTTAAATAATTTTTATGGAAATACAATAAAATAAATAAATAAACAGCATAATAAAGAAAGAAAAAAACTTTTGTATAATTCTTGTTCACTTTGTATTACAAATATTTTAATATGTACATTCTGCTTATCTACTCTTAGTTTGGATTTGATTTGTTTCGAAAATCTGGAAAATATCCTGAAGATCGCTTGTTGAGGTTTTCCTTTTATAGACTGGGGACAGTATTAGTAATGAGAACATATGATATGTCTGTTGATCTTTATTTGGGTGGAATTAGTCTACAGTATATGGAATTAAGCAGTAAGTATGATTTTACATTGTATAGTTCAATTTACTTATTCTGAATTTTTGCTTTAAAATAAAAATGTTGCATGGAAAAAGAGTAGGTGACATGCCAGAATCGCAACTGGACAATTTGGTACATAAGAGCACTAACAATTAAGCAATATATAGAGTGATGGACAAAAAAGCTGCATCCTTGTGTGAATTTTGCAAATAATGTGTTTTGCGCTGCATTGTGGTTTGCAGAAATGTTCAAAATGCGTTTGTTAGATGGGATATACATCTCTGTGAATGAAATCCAATAAAAAGATTCAACCTGATATACCTAATTGTCATAAATATCTTCCCAAAGGGTAAAATGTGTAATTAATGGAAATATGAGAAATCAAGCAAATGGCAATCACGACAACCAAACATACATTTTATTGCATTACGTGTACAAACTGAAATTACAAGTTAATGTAATAATATTATGTACTGTAAATCAGCAAAATAAGTCCTCAATATTTTCTTGTTCTTCCTCGAGCTGCAATTACAGCGTTGCAACAATCTGGCATAAAGTTAATCAAGTTCTGGATATACAGTTGCCCAGTTTCGTGGTACCATACCCTTACAATGCTCTCCTGAAGCTGAATCTTACTTGTTGGCTTTTTCTGAGCAATTTTAGATGACATTATGTACCAACAATTTACAATAGGGTTCAAATCTTGAATGTTGCTGGGCCAGTCCAACACTGTATGTGTTGGACTGGCCCACACCCTTGGATAGTGCCAGCATTTCTGAGGTATGACTGCAGCTTAAGGGAGAAAATCAAAGGAAAACATTGGTGTAAGTATGTTTTAAGCCTTGAGACAAGAAAACAAACTCATTATTAAATCTAAATAGCATAAAACTTACCAATTTTTCTGTGTGGCAAGTTGCTGAGTCCTGTTGAAAAACATGGTTTTGCACGTCCGTGTGGTGATCCCTAATAACGAGTTTCAGGCACTTCTCCAAGATAGCAGTGTGGGTTTCTGCATTCACTGTTCCATTAATAAACTTAATTGGCCCACTTCTTTGCTTGTTATGCCCCCAGACCATCTGACCGGTGGGGAACTTTACAGTCGGTGTTATGCAGTCAGGATGGTATGCCTTCGATTTTCGTCTTCTGACATATTGCTTCCCATCAGAGCCATGCAGGCTGAATTTCGATTCGTCAGAAAAGATGACGGTGTCCCATTGCTATTTTGTCCACAAAACATGTGTTTTAGCCCAAGCAAGTCACTTCTTACTCATTTGTTGGGTCAACAATAGCTTCTTCTTGGGCCAAAAGATATGCAGACCACATTCTGAACGCCATCTTTGGATAGTTTGTGCACTTGTTTCAACACCAGAGGCCATCTCAGAGTCCAGTTTTAGATCATGAGCACTAGGGATAGCTGTTTGAAATATTGATCTTGGGAAGGCGTATGAAGATATATGAAGTTTTTCTCCTGTTCCTCAAATGCTCAATCACACTTTTGACACAGTGGATCATAGTATTATCATCTTGAACACTTACAATTAAAAGAATTAAAACAGATTAATTTTAACGTATATGTGGTTGATAAGGTGTACCTGATTTGCAACTGTCTTCAGTTATGCTTTGGCATTCATTGTGTCCTCAAGTGAGATCAGGGGATTGGGATATGCCACAACAGGATGGTTCTAGGATCTCATGTTGTTTCATCCAATATGGACTCTTCAATGCGATAAAATGTGAATTGGGACTTTAGGGCTACATGATTTTCTTCAATCCTCCCGCATACTTGCAACTATTATATCAGTATTTTCTGGTTGGTGTTGAGATCAGTGCCCTCCACAACAGTTTTCACAAAGTCAAAACAATTGAACACAAAGTCAATTTTGTGACTGACCGACTGTCAATGAATGACTGACCATGCCCAGTCATTCATATGCATTTCTCACTCAAAGCTTGAATTCAACAGCAGTACAAACAGATGTATCAATACCCCCCCAGCACATCTATGGCTAATTGGGTTAAAAATACATTATCTAACTCAGGAAAAGACACACATCAAACTAAAACCAGTGAATCGACCAACACTCCAATCAGCATCCCAACTGATACTCGGACAGTCTCGCATGACAAAGAAAAATTAAAAACTACTAAAGACAACAAGAAACCTGAATTATCCACCAATAATATGGAAGTATATGTACACTCAGATCTTGAAGAACCCATACTAGAACTTCATGCAAATGACACTATGGATACTAGACGCCCCAGCTTCCCAAAAAAAAAAAAACCGGAAAAAGTGCTCAAACAAAAAACAGTCTGAATCATCCTCAACTAAACCTAAATGAACCACAGTATCTTACAATGGAATTGCAGAGGTTTTCGTTGCAACACTGACGATATTCAATACCTAATTAACCGATATTCTCCAGTTGCCTTCTGTCTACAGGAAACTTACCTGACCTCACAAATTTCTCCTTCGGTAAAGAACTATTGCCTTTATCGAAGAGATCAAAATACCGCTAATGCTGCCCATGGTGGTGTAGCAATCCTAGTAAACTCGAAGATCCCAACTAGACATATCCCACTCCAAACTGAAATAGAAGCTGTTGCTGTTCATATAACTCTCCATAGTGCAAATAATACTTGTCTCAATCTACCTACCACCAAATCGTACTTACTCTTTAAAAGATCTTGAAGACCTCTTTATACAGATACCTCCACTTCTCTGTATATTAGGGGACTTTAACGGGCACCAACCATTATGGGGCTCTCCTAAATTGAATAGATGGGGCTGACTAATTGAAAGCTTTTTAGAGGCACTAAATTTCAGTATACTCAATACTGGTGCACCAACACACATAGAGCTTCCAGCAGGACACACTTCAGCAATAGATCTCTCAATTTGTTTACCAGTACTAGTCCCTACCATAGAGTGGTATGTAATAAATGATCCCATGGGCAGTGACCACTTCCCAATAGTATGCAACTTCCTGAAAGCAAAGACTCCTTCAATTCAACCCTGCAGAAAGTGAAAATTTGTCTGAGCAGACTGGGCAAAATTTCAATCATCAATCGATCTTGATGAGGAAAAAATCCGCTTCCAGCATATTGATGATGTGACAGATTACATCATGATAGTGGTATTGTGGCTAAAGACACAATTCCACTATCAAATCCCCTGGGCTGAAAGCATTATAATTGCTGGTGGAATGACAAATGCACCACAGCAAAGACAACAAAAAATAAAACCTGGAATTTGTTTCGGCAATGTCCGCGCACAGTCAATCTCATTAATTATAAGAAATTAAGGGCAAAAGCATGCTTCATACAAAAGCAAGCAAAGAAAGAATCCTGGACCTGTTTTGCATCCAGTTTTCACAGAAATACTGATCCCAAAATAATATGGAAAAAAATTAGACAGCTGTCTGGTAAGTTTCCTACCATACCTTCTCCAATCCTCTCCTGGAAAGGGAAAGATCTATCTAATCCTGGAGATATAGTTAATGCTTTAGGCAATACTTTTGCAGAAATCTCAGCAACATCAGCCTATACTACCTCATTCCAAAGAATTAAAAACACTAAAGAAAAGCATGCTATTCGTTTTCAAACTGCCAGTCTTCTTCCATATAACAAACCTCTGCAATATTCTGAACTTTTACATGTTATTAAAACCGCTTACAATGGTGCTGCCGGGCCAGATGGGATTTGTTATGTCATGCTACAACATCTTGATAACAAAGCTTTGCGCCGCCTCCTGGTCTTTTACAATCGCATATTTTTAGAAAATGTTTTTCCAGCTTCTTGGCCTCACTCAACAATTTTGGCATTCCTGAAACCTGGAAAAGATCCATTCAACCCCAATAGCTATAGACCCATATCTCTCTCTCTCTCCAGCTGCCTCAGCAAAATTCTTGAGAAAATTATCCACAGAAGACTCGTCTGGATCATTGAGTCGGAACAGCTAATGAGCCATAATAGGTGATGCTTAGATCTTATGGTCAAGGCTGAATTTGCCATCCGTAATGCTTTTGTCAAACATGAACATCTAGTAATGGTTTCAATAGACATAGAGAAGGCTTTTGATACCACCTGGCGGTATGGTATACTTAGTGACCTTTACCTTCTCGGACTACGTGGGAACCTTCCTATATTTGTTCAGAACTTCTTACATACTAGATCATTTCAAGTTCGATACCAACATGCCCTTTCCCCAACTTTCATCCAGGAAGAAGGTGTTCCACAGGGATCAGTACTGAGCCACTCTTTGTGCTCTGAGAATAGATTCTATCACTAAGCAGCTTCCAAATACAGTTCAGACTTACCTTTATGCAGATGAACTTTCCATCTCCTGTCATTCTCAAAATATGAGGTCTATTGAAAGACAGCTTCAGATATCACTTAATAAAATTCAACAATGGGCGAGCCACAATGGCTATCGGCTCTCACAGCAGAAAACAGTTGCTATCCATTTCTGTAGACAACGCAAACTTCATCCAGATCCTGAACTTCAAGTTTCTAACGTCTTTGTCCTGGTCATCAGCAACATCAGATTTCTAGGATTAACCCTTGACAACAAGTTAAATTTCCTAGATCATATTAAAAATGTACGGACTTCATGTCTAAAAAAAAAAGTTAAACATACTCAGAGCTTTATCTGCCCAAACGTGGGGTGCGGACTGTACCTCCCATCTCGATTATTGTGCTCCAATATATGATTCTGCCAGAAAGAGTGCATTACACTGGCTTGATCCTATTCAACACAGTGCTTTGAGAATTGCAATTGGTGCATTCAGAACGTCGCCAGCACATAGTCTCTACATTGATGCTCACGAGCCCCCACTAACATTACGCAGGAAAACACTGTTTCTGAAATATGCTGTCAAGATACAAAGTTGTGCCTCTCATCCCGTTCAATCATACCTTTTCAACCCACCATTAGAAATCCTATACAGAAACAAACCTAGCATAGTAAAACCAGCTGGTTTTTCGCCTTCTTGAACTGGTGCAAGTTTGGAATATTTCCATCCATTCCGTAAAGCAGGTAGAAACCTATACTCAACTATGGGCTCCTCCTCCTCTTCCAACCTGTGACACTTACCTCTATCAATGGAGAAAGAATACTTTGCAAGCATCAAATGTCCACCAAATTCATGCAGTTCACACTCAAAGATATATTGATTTCTCCCCAATTTATACAGATGGCTCTAAATCTAATTCAAATGTTGGAGCAGCTGCAGTGTTTCCGAATACAATTGTATCAGTTTCCCTTCCATCAGAATTTAGTATATTTTCTGCTGAATTATATGCAATCAAACTAGCTCTAGAACATCTGTATTCTGACTGTTCCTTAAAACCAGTTATTTACACTGATTCCCTCAGCTCAATAATGTCGTTATGGAATTCCTCAGATAAAGTTCACCCTGTTCTAGATGAAATCAGAAGTTTATTACTGAAAATTAAAGAACGCAACCAACTGGTCACTTTTTGCTGGATTCCAGCCCATTCCGGTATTTTAGGCAATGACCTGGCCGATAAAGCTGCAAAAAATCCAACTACCTTAGATTTAACCAATATCCCTGTTCCAGCATCAGATTATGCACTAACCATTCATGCTGCTTGCCTATCACAATGGACAGCACTCTGGCACTCTCAGACTAATAATAAACTCTTTTAGTTTAAACAAGACCTGAAAATTTGGCGCTCCAGTGTCCGTACATTGAGACGAGAAGTAGTAGTCCTTTCAAGGGCAAGAATAGGTCTTACCCATCTGACCCACCTTCATTACTCACAGGAGATGATCCACCACAATGTACACATTGTTCTAAAAATTTGACTATAAAACATTCTTGTTGGCTGCCCCTATTATAAACAAGGCAGAACTTCATCCTTTCTCTCACTGGTTAATCTTCATAAACCAATAACTCTTGAAAATCTCATTGGTGATAAGGCAAATATTTCTGAATTTTTTGACTTTCTCAGGCAAACTGGACTTTTTAATTATTTATGATTTTGGATTTTCTTCTGATTTATGGAAAACTCATGTTTTAATATAATAAGTGAATAGGCACATTATAGCCTTAACAGCTTATGTGCCATTAAGCCTCCATAACAACAACAACAACCATCCCTCTCCATATACAGTATTTGTATTTCCTCTAGTCACGAGTTGTGCAAGATGTGTAGTTAGGATTGATCTAATAACAAATTTCACAACTTGCATCAGCAAGATTAGAGGCAGCAGGATTATGCACTAACAGATCTAGATTACTCATGTGTTATCAGTAGGTTTGGTTCGGTGGACTATCTAGTAACCTGCTTGCAGAAACATTTCAAGCTGTACCCCAGAAATATTGGATCTCGCTGTTGATGCCCATCATAACCTCCTCGATGTGGGCACCTGTACGTGGTGAGGGGACCGACCTCCCAGTGATGCTGCTGGCCTTTCAGATCAGTATCACTGGGATCTAATGCCCATACCTTGGTTCCAGGGTTACATCATTGGAATCCAGCATGTGCACCCATGCACCACGACCCATGGAAACTCGGAAAGGGGGATCCTGGTGGTTGAGAGGCCCAGCTTTAATACACCACTTTAGTTCCAGCTTTGACAAGATGGGTGGTCCCAGACTGACCTGACTGGGATCAATCGGCGGGTGGTTCTTACTGCTAAGCTCAACTGCATTCCATTAAGTCTCCCTCCCTTTGTTCCTGGGACGGGATCAATGCTTATTGGAAGTGAACTTTGCATCCCATTGGTGTAAGCAGTACCTGCTAGTTCACGAGTGGGCATCCCCTCATTTGGCTCTGTAGTTGGTGAGGTACTTAGGGCATCGGAAATTTTTATCTTACTCATATGAGTAATTTAAATCCTATTTCTTCTGGGACCCCAACAAGGCCCCTACCTAATCAAGATGATAACACAGAAAACATCTCCGTAAAAAGAGCCAGAACTGAGGATACACTGCTGCTTTTCCTCATTCTCAATTCCACCGGAGAGCAGTTATTTGGGAAGATGTCACCCTTCTTTATCCAGAAAGGATTAGAAGGGTTGGCAGGATCACCTAAATCGTAAAATGACTGCATCTGGTGATCTTTTGATTTAAGCTTAACATGAAACAGGTGGAAAAAATCGTGAAAGCCACATCAATAGGGGGAATACCTATCACCGTAGTCCCCCACAAAACTCTGAACTCTTCATGAGGTGTCATATCAGAGTGGGACCTTCTTCATGTTTCTGAAGAAGGTCTCACTCTGAGAATATCAATGTGGAAGGATGGAAATCTCGTCCCTACCTGAGTTCTCATCCTAACGTTTAAAACCCCACAGCCTCCAATTTCCATCAAGGTAGGATACCTAAACTGCCCAGTGAGGATTTACATTCCAAATCCGCTGAGGTGTTTTAAATATCCAAAATATGGCCACTCACAAATAGCTTGTCGTAACCCTGCCTGTGCTTGATGTGGTGCAAAACACCATGAGAGCAAGGAATGTTCAACTTCCAAGCCGAACAAGCTTGCCGGGTGGGTAAGGTGCCTGCCCAACAACCCAAAGGTCGCGGGTTCGAATCCCGCCCCCGGCTTGGATCAGAGTAGAAAATGCAAAAACCTTGGGAGGTGCAATATGGCCACAGAAGCAGATGTGCCAACAACTAACAAGAAAAAAGAAAAAAAAAAAAAAAAAATCAACTTCCAAACTGATCTGTGTAAATTGCCAAGGAGAGCACCCTGCCTACTACAGAGCATGCCAGTGATGGAAGGATGAAAAAGAAATCCAAAAACTAAAAACAGAGCTGAATATCTTCTAGACAGAGGCTAGAGAACACATCCAAGCAATAAATAGCAGGAAGCCTTCATATGCTCAGAAGGATTCTGTGAAGTGCACTATCAGTACAGAAACTGAGATGACTGTACCACCAAACGAGTCATTCACTCCGATTGAATGCTATTTATTGAGTTCACGAAAGCCCACCCAAAAAACAGTCAGCTGCCACTCCTATATCTGTACCTCCTATTGCTCCACTACCAAAACCAAGTGGTAAAGAAAAGCCAAAAAGATCAGAAGAGCCACCCATAATACTAGAAACAATGGATGTAGAGGATAAGGAGGTACTAGAAATAATACTAGAAACAATGGATGTAGAGGATAAGGAGGTACCAGACGAATCAGTCTTGGAACTCTCTGCAGAGGAAGAAATGGATACGGGACAGCATCCATACTTCCCCAAAAAAGATAAATCCAAGACGGACAAGAGTAAGCCCTCGGCACCTCGGAAACCGCCTGATGGACTCGACAAGCCAAAATAATGGCTAAATTCCAACAATGGAATTGTCGTGGTTTCAGGAAAATACTGGTGACATCAAGGCCCTCTTTCACAATAGAGTGTCCTGTCGGACACTATCATCTGTCTACCTGCAGCTTTATTCAGGGCACAGAGCTGAGCATCCTGACTTTACACCAGTTTACACAGACTTCTCGAAGTCAGAATTATATGTAGGGTCTGCTGCTGTCTTTACAGACACCACTATATCAGAGCAGACTCTCCCTGAATGCAGCATATTCACTGCAGAGTTGCACGCCATAGTCTTGGATCATATTAGTAAATGCTAGCACCAACGATTCTTTTTATATTCGGATTCCTTGAGCGTCTTATATGCTTTGTTATCGGTTAGACCTAATCCTCACGCAGTTCTCTCTCAAGGTCAGCAGAAGATTCACTCTCTCCATGAACATGAATACGATATCTGCTTCATTCCTAGCCACATTGGTATTATGGGAAATGATTTGGCTGACACCTCAGCCAAATCAGCAATTCCCTCTAATAAATGTTGCCTGTCAGTCCAATATACAGACTACAGGCAAATAATACACAAAAAGATTCACACCCAGTGGCAGGATTCTTGGAATAGACAGACTGGGAACAAATTATATCAGATAAAGCCTGTAATTGAACCGTGGCAGTCTAGTCTGTGCAGAAATCATAAGGGGGAAGTTATTCTTGCACGGACGTGCATAGGACACAGTCATCTGACACATTCTTATTTGTTGAGGGCTGATGACCCTCCTATGTATGAGTCCTGTGACGCAGTTTTATCTATTAGACACGTTTTAACTGACTGTTTAGATTTTAGCAATACTCATTTTACTGCTTTTAACGATCTGACTGAGCCTTATACACTCAGTCAGATTTTATCCGACAATGATAAGGTATCAGCTGTTTTTACTTTTTTACAACTTATTAATTAAAATACATATATATATAAAATAAAGCATATATTTTTAGAATATATACCACCTTTTATACATATATGCATTCTTAACTTTTTGACCAGATAACTTTTTCAAAGTTACCAGATAACTTTTTCAAAGTTACCAGATTCTACTTTTACCTTGCCTTGGCGCATAATAGCTATTGTGCCAGAAAAATCTTATACCAAACTAAACCAAGCCCATCATAACCTCAGAAGATATGGCTACTGCACAATACAAGAGATGGGATGGGGGAGACTGAACTTTGCTGCTCTGAAGGCCAGACATGGTTTTTGCCACTTCAAGTCTCCATTAAGTGAAGTGGTGATATTGCATCAGGTGATGTGTCATTAACTATCTAGTATTGTCTAATATTACAGAGGTGTGGTCATTGTACTGTGTGGTGCAAGCTGATGATTCAGTTGTAATAGATTGATTGAATTTTGTCAAAATTCAACAGTGGAGCCTGAATATTAGCTTTTTGCTTTAGCTTCCATTTAGCATTTTAGACTCCCTGGCTCCACCCGTAGATATCATTATTGGAAGAATGTTTACAGCAAACATCAGGGATTAGTTTAAGTGTTTGTTTCATTTAATTACATTCTTCATATATGGAAATTTATCAACTGCGCATTAAAAATGAAAATTGTTATATTTGAGAACACTGGCAAGTCCACTTGTTTTGTAGTTGCATATGATAAGCAAAATATAATGTGGCTTTTTGAACATAAAATGTTGTGCATAATAAAGTTTATGTCTATGATTTAGGGAGGCTGCATCAGTGATGCTTTTGTGGCATATCACTGAAAGCATTGCAGACTGGCATTCTTGTGAACAAGAAGGTACTTCTACTTAGATATTTCTTGCATACATGTTCTGTGAATGAAAATGCTCTAAAGCCTCTTAACCAAACCACATTCTGTGGAAGCTGTTAGACCCTTCAGCAGAATTTGGCTCTTGTTCATAAAGCTATGGCATCAATGTGTACTGTATCATTTGAGCCATGTTCAAGATTTCACCCCACCTACAAATTAGCCTTCTGGCCGCTGAAACTTGAACCTGTTGGACTACAGATTATGGTTTTGTTGGAGTACAGTTGGTCCTCGTATAGCACGTGTTTGCATTACACGAATTCGATCATACACGATTTATAAATAGGGGAACGTTATCTTATATAACACAAACTGAATTCGCTTATGCACGATTCGCCTTTGTGTTTACAAGAAATGGCAGTCGAACGCGGAATCACCCCAACTGAATGCAACACGATAGCAATGAAGAAGATTCTGAAAATGTATTTATGTGTTTTATATCAGTGAAGGGGAAACATATTTCACCATAATAACGTAAAAACCAACACAATTCCAGCTATCGGTATAATCACAAATGCAATTAGATGGAGTTTACTACCAGTTTATAACAGATTCCACTAGCAGAAACGCAACTGGAAATTGTTTTTATTGTTTTATGGTAGTAACCTCCAGAAATGTGCTTTAGTAAAATGTGAGGTGTTAATTAATATTGTATCTCGGCCTTTACGGTGTTATTTATTCAGTTGCTACACGCGCGCAGCTTTGTTTATGTGTATCAAGCGTGCCACCTCGTTTTGTAATTGTGCTTTATTCCCTAAAAATTAGTAAAATACTTAAAAGGTGTGAAAAGGAAGCGTCCTGGCTAAGACACTGCAGATTCAGAGAGAAAAAAAAAAGAAGCAATATCGATAAACAGAGGCGGACTGGGTCAAAAATTCTTACCCAGGAAAATTTATAGTGGCCTCATACTACGGTTTATGGCCAAAATCACACCGGCCTCCGGCCCACCGTGGTTTCCCCCGTAAGGCTTATGGCCAGTCCTCTTCTGTCGATAGAGAAAAAATTCGAAATTGTGAAACGCTTTGAGCGAAATTAAAGACCATGTGATATTGCACGTGCTACAGACCTAAATGAGGCAACGCCGAGAATTACAAAGAATGCGGAGAAAATAAAAACAACTTTCATAGCAGGAACAACTCAAAGTGTAATTAAAATCCATTAGATTAAGACACAAAGAATTGGAAGAGATAGAATGGCTGTCATCTGTTTGGACAGAAAATCAAACAAAAAACAAGTTTGCTTACGATAGAAGCAAAAGCATTAGCAATATTTTATTACGACTTACGTATTATAATTTATACTTACGTATTATAAAATACGTAAGTATTTTATTACGACTATTTTATTTAATATAATAAATTTGTTACGAATAAAATACGTATTTTATTCGTAAAAAATACTTTCTTAGTATTAAAAAATACTTTATTATAATATAATATTATTTTTATTACGTATTTTAATCGTTATAAAATACGTAAGTATTTTATAACGATTAAAATTACCCGATTATTTATTGTGTTTGGTAATGTTTTGGTTCCAAATGTGTGTTCAATCTTGGGTGGTCGGCACCTAACCCTACTTTTCCCATAGGGCCTGTTGTTTATATTGCACGATTTTGCATTGCACGAGGGTTTCTAGGAACGCAACTATCGTGCTATACGAGGACAGACTGTATGTGGTACACCAAAAAAAATTATGCTGATATTGATACCTTGAATACAATATTAGTATTAGTCATATAGTGCTAATAGGCGATAGACTTTTGCTGCACTGGCCAAAAAATAAAATAAAATAAATAACTAATAAAAAAAACGATGTGTTTCCCTTCTCATGTGGTTAGCCATCCAGCTGGTCATTGAATTTGCATAAGCTGTAAGTTTATTCTAGCAATTACCAACTCATTAGCTAAAAGGCAATGCTGTCAGCTTATTTTACCAATTACCAACTCATTGGCTAAAAATGAACTCCTTGCAATCCAATTTAAATCTCTTTCCCTGTATTTCAAATTTATGGCCTCTACTTCTGGAATCATATATAATAGTGAAAATTCACTTCATTCATTTACCATCACCTCTCAGAGGGGATAGTAAAATGAATGATGGTCTTTGTAATTGAGTGCCTCTGTAACCTATAAACCCTTAATCAGGTCCTCTGTAAGGTGCACATAGTTTCCAAGGAATGTTGATGCAGGAAACAGACTGTTCCTGCATCAACCATAAAAATAAATAATAAATAAATAAATAAATATATAAATAAATAAAATCACCAATTAGTCATACTTTTCCTATCACCAAAAAAATGTGGCCATCCAACTCTGCTTTGAATTTTGCCAAGCTTTCCCTCAGCCTAAGATTTTTTTATTTTTATCCTGGTTCTTTTATCTCCTATCATTGAGACTACCTTTCTCATTCATTTTACTGGTCTCTGTAACAGCTTATACACCTCTGTTATGTCACTCATAAGATGTCTAGTTGCCAAGCTTTGCAGACTGTGTCTTCTAAGCAGTTTTTCCTGTGGACATTAATTATCACCCCTCACCAATTTCGATGATCTTCTTTTTTTCAGGCTGGCGTTTTTATGCAGTTTATATAATTTTTTATTATTTTTTATCCTCTGTCTGTAGATATGAGTATTTTTGTTTTGCTTTTCTTACACACAGTCAGTGGCATGATCTAGAATAAAATTCAAAATGTTTCAAATACCAGATTGTAATAATTATGATTTTCTTTCTAGGTTTAGATGGAGGGCCTCTCTATCTTTTACGCACACCTAAAATAGAGTCAATGGAAAACCTTTTTACGGTGAAATATTTAAGTGTAAGTATATTTAAGTATCACTGAAGTATTTTCTTATCATAATTCAAACTAATAGTTTAACTATAAAGTCCAAATTTGATTAAATCTTATATTCTTGAAGAATTGAATCAGTCATTAACGTTCCCACATGTAAAATGATGAGATTATTGGGTTAGGTGGAATGGGGGGGGGGAGAAGCTTCAATTAGTTTATTTTTTTTTTTTAATTCTTGAAATACTAAGTAAAAAAAAAAAAAGAAAAACAAAAATTACTGAGTAAAAAGATACAGCTCCACAACAGTTGGTGACTAAAATTGCTTATTGGACATTAAACCATGTCTTCATCTGTGCTTCTTATATAAAACTGTAGAAAAAGTGAAATTGGCCTTGTATTCAGTAGCTATACAGTTCTGCTCTGTTATGGTGATGTTTTAATCCTGACTGGGGATTGTTAGAGTCTAAAAGAACTGTCATGTTCTATGGAGCAACTCTGTCCTTCTCTGTATTAATAAGTCTTATTTGGATGTTGGGAGACACAAGACACAGACAGGAATAAGTTGCCTCTGCAGGCAGTAATGAACAGTCAACTGCCTGAAGGTAAACTTCATGAGCTCTCGGGCTAGCCGAGTGGGTAAAGTACCTGCCTCGGGCTTGGATCAAAGTACTGCAAAAAACCTTGGGAGGTGCAATATGGCCATAGAAGCCGATGCGCCAACAACTACCAAATCAAAAAAAAAAAAAAAAAAAATCATGAGCTCTAATATTCTATTGTTTCCTAAAATTTTATATTTGTGCTCCATTATTCTAGTTTCATCTAATAGTTTGATTATACCTCTCTCCTTCATTTTGCTTATTCCTTTATGGATCTTAAACCCACTAAAGTTATGCTTGAGATTTTCAGTCTCTGTAGTCCACATCTTCTAAGATGTTCCTCATAAGGACAATGATAGGTACTTCCAACCAGTCTAGTGTTTTACTTTCTTTGACTGTCTTAGATGTTCTGTTTCTTTTTTTCTTTCTTTTTTTTTCTTTTCTTTTTAAAGTAAGATATCCAGGCCTCAATATAGTATTCCGAATGTCTCAAAAATGCAAGCCCTTATGTTTAGTTAAATTAAGCTTCAGTTGCCATCTTTGAGATCACACATTATCAGTCTAAGTTGTTTTGAAAAAAACATAGCCTGGTCACAATTATTTCTCATTGAGGAAAATCAGAAACAAGAGGTTGCCCTCTAACACTGAATGAACCCTGATGGGCACCACTCACTACCCTTGACTGCTTTCTAAAAAAATGTCTGTTGATTATTACTCCATCTCCACTCATTCATTCAGTACCTAATCCATTTGTACAATAGGCTCTCATTGAGAATTCAATTAAAGCTTTGCTAAAATCTATATATTTAATAAAATCTATATTTTTGACTTCATCATAGTAATTAACAAACTTTATCAGATTAGAATTTCCCTTTATCAAACATATGTTATGTGAAAAAAAAGTATATCCCTTTTGGGTTGCATTCTTATTGGGATGTTTCTATATTTTATCCTTAATTACCAACTTCATTATCATAATTATATCTGTGTGCCTGACGGAAAAACTACTGAGGCTGAGAGGGTAATGCTCCTGGGTTGATGAAGTACATCCAGTTATATAAAATAATGCAGAAAAGGAGTGCACCATACCATATTGAAACTGTCTAACCCATTCATAAGGGATGGCTAAGGTGGAGCTGAGTAACTATAGGCTAGGGAGTTTGATTTCTCTCTTAAGTTAGATAATGAAATTTTATATCAATCTGACTCTCCTCTGTTTCTTCTTGGTTCAAATGCACTGTCAGTAGTAAAAATAGATGCAGTGTATCTGTTTAACTCATCTGCAATTCTGGTCGTTGGATTTCTGCTATCTCATCATCACATACCTAGAGGAGACCTTTATGTTTTTTTTTTTTTAATTGTGCTTTCACAATGAAAACCCCACATCACACAGTTCTGGGAATGTCTCTGCTCTAGGAGTTTTTCATGTGTAGGTTTTGCTTTTCTCTCTGAACTGTGATATTATTACATATCTGCTTACAGTTCCCATATGCAAAGCAGTGTCACACAATAAGCCTTAATTCTCTCGTGCGTCCTACTTTAATTCATAAAAACTACTGACTTGCTTGTCATCCATTTTGTCACATTCCTCTTGCTGTTCTTGAATGAATATGTTCGTAGCCTCTTCTTTCCTTTGAACTGAAATTTCCTTGGATACTGCTTGTTTTATAACATTATGGTTGCTATTTCCTAATGACTTCTAGACTGTTATAGCTTTGATAATACTTGGATCTTTTGTAAGGAACAGATTATGGGCAAGTATTTAGATCCCTGTTGCTTTCTATCACATGTTGAAAAACATACTTGTTTTTTGACTGAAATTTGTGATCAAGCAAAACACCTTGCTTGGAGTTTTGCTGAACTTCAAATTCCTGTCAATAAGAGGTAAGTTAGTTATCCATAATCAGGCAATTGCATTTTCTTGCTGATTTAATTTTTTTTTTTTTTTTTTTTTTTTTTTTTTTTTTTATGAAAATTCCAAACATGAGAGGTATTAGGAACTATAGTACTTAGTACCATGCTTTGGTTGGAGTTTGAGAAGATGAAAGAAGATATTTGTTGACATTAGACTTGAACTTCTGTAGACTAATTTTCAAAAAATACGAATGAAGGAAGGGTGTTCCAGAAAACGCCAGTTGAATGAATAAAGGAGTAAGATGAAAAGTTGGTTCTGTGAGTTTTAAGTTGGACAGTAGTAGTAGTAGTGGCATGTGATGCAAGAAAGCAAGTGCATGAGCTTATGCAGAATCAGCCAAAAAAAAAAAAAAAAAAATCACATCATTCCCTACAAATGCCTGTCCAGTTCCTCCTTAATTAACCTATCAACTTCCACGACAGATGGAAGTTTGTTCCAGCAATTAACCACCCGCTGGCTAAAGGAAAATTTCTGCACATTTATTCTACATCTGTCTTTTCTTAATTTCAATTTATGCCCCCTTAGGTTTGTAATCTGAACAAGTGGAAGGATCCCATCAGAATTCAGCGTGCTCAACCCATTCAAGGCCTTATACACCTCAATCAGATCACCGCGCAAGTGCCTAGTCTCCAGCCACTGCAATTTGCAGAACTTAAGCCTCTCTTGGTAAGAGGATCCTTTCATTCCCTTCACCAATCTTGTTGCCCTTCTCTGTACACACTCAAGTAAATCTACATCCTTCCTAAAATGAGGCCTCCAGACCTGTACGCAGTACTCAAGGTGTGGCGTAACCATTCCCTTATACCGAGGGACAATCACCTCCTTTTCCCTGCTAGCAAACTTCCTATATATCATTGACAAAACCCCATGACCTGCCCTTTCAGCCTGTCTGCATTACTCAGAAAACTTCATATCTGACTGCACAATTACTCAGAGGTCTTTTTCATTTTCTACCACCATAAGTGTAGTACCACACAGTTTGTTTGTTTCTCTAGGGTTACTTCTACCCATATGCAGTACTTTGCATTTGTCAAGATTAAACTTCAGTTGCCACTTCTTAGCCTATCTACCCAAATTTTCTAGATCCTGTTGCAGTATCACACTGCCATTACTGTCATCAACCTTTGTATCATCTGCTAACTGCAACACTAAGCCTGATATACCTTCATCAATATCATTGATAAATATACAAAACAACAGTGGACTCAACACGGAACCCTGTGGGACTCCACTAATAACATTAGTCCACGAAGAGCAGCACCCATTTATTACCACACTCTGTCTTGTCCTCCCACTCAACCATCCTTTTATCCATTGCAGCAACTTACCCTTAATACCATTCTGCTCCAATTTGTACAATAGTCTTCCATGTGCAACAGAGTCAAAAGCTTTTCTGAAATCTAAATATATGATATCAAAATTATTTTTTGCATCCAGTTCCTTTGTAACAACATCATAATATCCTATCAAATTTGTCAGACAAGACTTTCCTTTAACAAACTCATGCTGTATCTGAATTATTGCTGCAATGTTGTCTAGATGATCCTGCAATGCATCTTTAACCAGTGACTCCATTATTTTACCTGGAACAGAAGTTAAACTAACTGGTCTGTAATTACTTGTGTCACCCTTCGATTCCCCCCCCCCTTGTGAATTGGGGATACATTTGCACATCTCCAGTCCGTGGGAACCTCCCCTGAGTCCAAGGATGCTCTCATAATTATGGCTAATGGTTTGCTTAGTTGCTTTGCCACCTCATTTAATATAACTGGATAGATCCAATCCACCCCAGGTGACTTTCTTATGTTTAACTTCAACAATTTCTCCTCCAATTTGCTCTCCGTTATTACAAAATCATTAAGCACAGAAGCACCCTGCTACAATTTGATAACCTTCTGGCATTTCCAAACCTTAATAGCTCCTCATGTGTGAATGTAGATGCAAAATACTCATTCAGTTTGTTTGCTATCTGAGCTGGATCATCAACAGTTGAACCATCGATATCACGTGGACCAATCAGATTCATCCCCTTCCTTTTAAAGTTTATATAAGTAAAGAAATCCTTGCTGTTTTTTTTAGCATCATTTGCTAAAGATTTCTCATAATCTGCCTTCGCCTGCCTAACCTCTTTTGTGACCTGATTACAGACTAGTTTATATCTGCCATAGGCTTCTGAGTCGCTTGATAATTTATATGCATCCGATGCATTTTTCTTATCTGTCACGAGTCTCATTAGTTCATTTGATAACCATTTAGGTCCAACCTTGAACAATATTTCTTAATAGGTATGAAACTTTTAGTAGCTTCCATGATTAATTCCTTGAATGCTTTGCACTTAGAATTTACTGTTGGTAACAACGTCAGTTGATCCCACTGTACAGAATTTAAGCTGTCTGAGACCACTGTACTCACCTTTACAGAAGCAAAAACCCTTTCCTTTATTTCTGATGGTAATTATATCTTTAAGTAAATCCCACATCAGTACACTAAGATCACTGCCACCTAGTGGTTCCTTTATCTGCAAATTCTTAATAAACGAATCATCACTGCTGGTAACCAAATCAAGAAAATTACCCTCTCTGGTTGCCTCTCGAACATGCTGCTGCTGCAGAAAACAATCATCCACTAAATCCACAAAAGTCTTTCTAGTGTGGGAGTGAGCAACCCACAAGTTCCAGTCAATATCTGGGAAGTTAAAATCTCCCATTATAAGACATTCTGATTTACTAGCCCACTCTATTTCTGTAAAATTGTTCATTGTACTCATTCGAGTCATTAGGCCTATAACACATTTCTACTCAACAGTGCACTGTTCATCTATATCAACTGGATGCACTTATTTGATTTTATGTTTTTCTTAATTAACAGCATGACACCTCCTCCCTTCCTATCCTGTCTAACGTTTCTGTACACATTGTACTTCCCAAATTCCAATTCTGCATTCCTAATATCAGTGTGACACCAAGTCTCTGATATCCCAACAATATCCACCTTTGATGTCTTGACCAACACTTCAAATTCATCAAATTTATTTCCTATACTTCTAGTATTGGTATACATGCAAGCATACATATTCCTAGTTACCCTAACACATCCCATATACCCACCTGTTTCAGGATGACTGCCATCACTCCCTGAAACCCTCAGCACCCCTCACTCCAGTTCGCCACTTATTCTAATAGAAATTTTGCAAGAATCACCTTCACCTCTGTCTGTGGCTACTTTTAACCTTTTAGTTTATGAATCCCCTTCCCCCAAGCTAGCAGTTTTCCGACCCACCTAACACTGCCTCGATAGCATCAGCAAATATTCTTGCACCCTTTCTATTTTAAGTGTATCCCATCCCTGTAGAAGCCCCTCGACGTGGGCACCTGTACGTGGTGAGGGGACCTCCCATTGACACTGCTGGACTTCCAGACTAGCATCACTGGGATCCAACGCCCACAGCCCAGGTTCCAGGCTTACATCAATGGAATCCGGCGTGTTTGCTGTGCGTTGCGACCTGTGGAAATTCGGAAAAGGGGATCCTGGTGGTTGAGGGGCTTCAATACACCACTTTGGCCCCTGCTTCGACAAGACGGGTGGTCCTGGAAGGCCCGGCTAGGATCAATCGGCTAGTAGGCTCGCCTGCGAGGGTCAACCGTGTCAATGCCACGCCCCTACCCTCATGGTCCGAGGGACAGGATTCAGGCTGGCGGCGGTGCGGGTATAGTGTCTGGGTAGCCCTGGCGTTCCACTCCCGAGCGCATTTATTGCGTGCCAGGTAGTGGGCATACCTTAGGGCTCCGTTGTGGATGGGGAGCCCGGGCACTGAACCACTTCAAAACTTAATGAATCCTGATAAACATATTCCTTCAGGGGCCCCAACCTGGTCCCTATCTGAAAATAATGATGGAGAGGCAGATAGCATTATTGCTACAAAGAGGCAGCGAACCGAACTACCATCAGGGCCTGTCCCAAGGTTCTTAATAATGCATTCCACAAACGAAACACCGATTGGTAAAATGTCATCCTTTTTTATACAAAAAGGGTTGAATGGGTTAGCAGGTACACCCAAGTCAGTTAAGAGGCTCTGTTCTGGGGACCTCTTGATTGAAACAAAAAATGACAGGCAGTCTGAACATCTACTCCGAGTAACATCAATCGGAGGAATACCCATAACAGTGACACCACACAGAACACTAAATTCATCGAGAGGTGTCATTTCAGAGTGGGAATTTCTCGACGTCACCGAGGAAGAAATCTGCTCCGAATTAAAACCACAGGGAGTTATTGCCGTCAAGAGAATCACTGCGCGAAGGGATGGAAAAATTTTTAAAACCAGGAGTGTTATCCTGACTTTTAACTCTCCCAAACCTCCTGATGAGATTAAAGATGGCTACATCAACTGTCCAGTGCGTCCGTATGTTCCAAACCCTTTACGGTGTTTTAAATGCCAGAAATATGGACATTCTCAAATGGCCTGCTGTGGAGTCCTTGCATGCGCTCGACGTGGTGCAAAGGACCACGAAACAACAGCATGTTCAGCCACGAAACCCACCTGCATTAACTGTGAAGGCGAACACCCGGCCTACTCACGAGCATGCCAGAGGTGGAAAGAAGAAAAAGAAATTCAATGGCTGAAGGCAGAGCTAAACATATCGTACCAGGAGGAAAGGAAAGCAGTCAAACCTCTCAACATCAAAAAACCTACCTACGCCCAGAAGGTAGCAGGGAGGTGTTCCATTGGGACTCAGATGGACCGTCCCTCCAAAAGAATCATTTACTCCCATCGCACGTTATCTTTTAAGCTCCCAAAAACCTGCACAGAAGGACCAATCAGCTGCCACTCCTATATCGGTACCTCCTAATGCTCCACAAATAACAAAAGCAAATGCAAAAGAAAAGAATAAGAAAGGTGAAATACCACCTAGTACTCAAGAAAACATGGATGTTGAGCAGAAGGAGGTACAAGAAGACTCAGTTTTGGAGCTCTTTGCTGAGGAGGAAATGGACACTGGACAGCGTCCATACTTCCCCAGGAAGGAGAAAGCCAGAACTGAAAAAGGTAAGCCCTCGGCACCTCGGAAGCCGCCTGATGGACCCACCAAGCCAAAATAATGGCTAAATTCCTACAGTGGAACTGTCGTGGATTCCGGCAAAATACTGATGACATCAAGGCACTCCTGCAAAAGCACAAACCAGCTTTCTTTTGCATACAGGAGACTTATTTAAAGGCAAATGACGACCCCACTATGCATAACATTACCATCATTCGTAAGGATAGAATTGTGGATGGTCCTGCTCACGGAGGAGTCGCAATCCTGATCGGCAACCAGATCCCATTTCAGCCTTTGCAGCTTACAACTAGCATTGAGGCTGTAGCAATTCGCCTTTCAGTGGGGTTCTTATTAACTGTCTGCTCTGTTTATTTGCCACCTGGGATTGACATCCCCCAGAAAGGCCTTGATAATCTTATCATGCAATTGCCTTCCCCTTGTTTAATTCTTGGTGATTTCAATGGACATAATTCTCTGTGGGGTGCTGCTAACATCAATCGAAGGGGGCGAGTCATAGAGCGTATGCTCAATGACCTCTCCCTCCTAAATGTGGGAACAAACACCTTCTTCCACATGCCTACCTGTTCATTCTCTGCCATTGATCTTTCTATCTGCTCCCCTTCTCTCCTTCCTTCATTTACTTGGGAGGTAGAAGAAAATCCATATGGAAGCGATCACTTCCCCTTGATAACAACCCTAACTAGTGGGTTAGGGTTGTTATCACATCTGCCATTTAGTTTACCACGGTGGAAGATTGATCAGGCTGACTGGAATGCCTTTCAATATCTGGTAAACTTTGACATTGCTACAGTCAGTCAGGAGCCAATCAATGAAGCAGTCATGTATGTCACAGAAACGATTGTCCAAGCAGCTGCAATTGCAATCCCAAAATCATCCAGCCGGTTCCCACTATTTCCCACACCTTGGTGGAATTCAGAATGCACGGCAGCAAAAAAAGCACAAAACAAAGCATGGGGGATATTCCGCTGATATCCCACGACTGAAAATTTAATATCATTCAAACGTGCACTTGCGTAAGCGCGTTATGTACGACGTCAGAGCCAAAGGAAATCTTGGATTCGTTTTACATCTTGCATAACTCAGGCTGCTAGCTCAAAAGTAGTCTGGGATAAGATCCGGAAAATGAAGGGAAAATATTCACCATGCCCTTCAGTGATCTTCAAGCACAACGGATGTTCAATTGCAGATCGAACTGCAGTTGCAAATACTTTAGGGGAAACATTTGCAAAAATCTCTGCAATAACATCTTTTCCCGCAGAGTTTTTGGCCCTGAAAAAGAAAATTGAGAAAAACCCACCGAAAATCTCTTCAAAAGGGCTTGAATCATATAACAAGCCCTTTTTACAGGAAGAGTTAAATGCAGCACTCTCTCTCACGCATGCAAGTGCTGTGGGGCCCGATGACATCCACTACGAAATGCTAAAACACCTCTCACCACAATCTAAGGATCACCTTTTAATTCTGTTTAACAGAATTTTTATCCACAAACAATTTCCAGATTCCTGGCAAAGGGCTATCGTCCTTTCTTTCCCAAAACCAGGAAAAGACCCTAGCAATCCAAGTAACTATCGTCCTATTGCTCTGACAAGCTGTTTGTGCAAAGTCCTGGAAAGAATGGTTAATGCACGCCTCGTATGGTATTTAGAAACAAATGGTCTGCTTTCCAGGACACAGTGCGGCTTCCGAAGAAATCGATCCACTCTGGATCATTTAATCCGATTGGAAACGTCCACTCGTGATGCTTTTATTAAATCCATGCATTTGGTAGCAGTTTTCTTTGATATTGAAAAAGTGTACGACACAGCCTGGTGATTTGGGATCTTAAAAGACCTCTATAACTTTGGTCTTAGAGGTAACCTTCCTCTTTTTATTAAAAACTTTCTTTCGAATCGCCAGTTTCAAGTCCGTTTAGGATCCACCCTCTCTCGAGTTTTTTCTCAGGAAGAGGGAGTCCCACAAGGATCCGTTCTAAGTGTCACACTTTTCGCAATCAAAATAAACTATCACAGAACAACTTCCACCCATTGTAAACAATGCCCTCTATGTTGATGACTTTGCTATATTTTGTCACTCATGCAATATGAGGGTCATTGAAAGGCAACTGCAGAAAACCATTGACCATCTTACAGCTTGGTCTTTGGCTAATGGGTTCAGATTTTCATCACAGAAGACTGTTTGTGTACGCTTCTGTCGCAAACGAATCTTCATCCTGACCAAGAATTAAGGCTTGGGCAAAAGAACATCCCAGTTTTAGCAGAATTCAAATTCCTTGGACTTATTTTCGACAAAAAGCTGACATTTTTACAACATATTCGTCAGCTGAGAACAAGATGTGTCAAAGGGCTTAACATCCTTTGTGCCCTTTCGTCAACTTCATGGAGCGCAGATCGTTCTACCCTTCTTCGTCTTTACCGAGCACTTGTCCGCTCCAAACTCGACTATGGGTCTCAGGTTTATGGTTCTGCTAGAGATAGTGCACTTCGGTGGTTAGATCCAATCCACCATCAAGCCATCCGGACAGCCACTGGAGCCTTTCGCACATCTCCTGTCCAAAGCTTTTATGTTGAAGCAAATGAACCATCTCTGTCTCTTCGACGTAAGCAGTTGTCCTTACAGTATGCCTTCAAATTAAAATCCCTGCCCGATCATCCCACATGGCCATCCGTTTTTGAGCCGCGCTGGGAAAACCTCTACAACACCGGTCGGACTGCCAACAAACCTTTTGGTATTCGGATTCAAGGGCTGCTGAATGAGCTGAACTTGACGGTAGACAACATTGCCCAGTCACCAAGGCAATTCTTTCCACCCTAGCATGCTTATTTTCCAACTTGCGACTTCTCCCTTAAGATCTGGGAGAAGGCTACTACACCGCCATCTGTCTACCAGCAACTCTTTGCATCACATAGACAGCAGTATTCTGACTTTCTGCCAATCTATACAGATGGCTCAAAGTTAGAATGTCATGTGGGATCTGCTGTTGTGTTCCCTCACAAAACATTATCCTATAAGATCCCACAAGAAACTAGCATTTATACTGCAGAGTTGCATGCAATACAAACAGCCCTAGATCACATTAAAAATCGCGACTACCAGAGGTATATGATTTATTGCGATTCATTGAGCGTGTTACAGGCTCTGGTATCGGTGGGTTTTAACCCTCATCCGATCCTGTCCAGGATCCACAGATTCTTTTTTCTCTCAAGAAATTAGAATTCGATATTCGCTTTTGCTGGATCCCAAGCCACATTGGGATCCGGGGAAATGAATCGGCTGATGCCGCTGCCAAATCAGCCATTTCCCTGGATAATTATTGCCTGTCAGTCCCCTATACAGACTACAGGCAAATAATACGTTCTAAACTACTTTCCCAATGGCAAGATTCTTGGCAAGGACAGGCCACAAATAAATTACATCACATCAAGCCTGTAATTATGCAATGGCAGTCCAGTCTACGCAGGGTCTGAAGAGAGGAAGTTGTTGTTGCTCGGCTCCGCATAGGTCATAGTCATCTAACCCATTCCTACTTGCTGAGGGCGGATGACCCACCTATGTGTGAGATGTGCAATGTTATTTTAACCGTCCGTCATATTTTAATAGAATGTCCTGTTTTTATAGAAGCACGACGCTCGTATTTTACCGCTTTTAATAATTTGACTGAGCCATTTACACTCAGTCAGATTATAGGTGACAGATACAATATGTCTGACGTTTTTAACTTTTTACAATTTATTAATTTTTATACAAAGATCTAAGTTTTATGCTTTTACTCTTATACCTTTTTAACATAATTAATTGTTTGATGTGGTAGCCTTGGCTACCAAAATGTTTAATAGCATTTTAAACCTGACTTGGCGCATTATGGCCTTAGCTGCCAATGCGCCATTAAAAACCAAAAACCAACCAACCAATCCCTGTAGAAGCAGTCTCTCTTATTAATAAGCACATACCACACTGAAAAAAATTCTACCCCTTGAGCCTTGCACATTCCCTCCAGCGCCGAATTGATTGACAAGGCTCTCATCATGTACTTCCACCTATCGTGTCTGGGCAGAATTGCAGACACTTTGAAATTTAATGCTGACTCACAACTTTTTTGCAACATTGACCTGTTCTTGTTAAGCAAATCTGCAGATCTCCTACTCTTAATGTCATTGGTGCCAACATGTACAATATCACCTTTTGTGCCCTTAAAAGATGATATATGCTTTACAACGTCATCAACTTTTGCCCATGGCAGACATACCCTGGTCCTGTTCCATCTATCCTTTTTACACAATATATTCTCCATCTCCCTGACAATAGAGTCACTAACAATAACTTGGATGTTTGCTGGTGGCAACACATGTTCGGACAGTTTTGAAAGAGAGAGAGAGAGAGCAGGAATTATAGAAGCTAATTCAGAAGAACAGTGCCCATAGAAGTATCTATAGAAAAGCCATGCAGCAGAAACAGTATGCTTATGAGACAGCAAGTGGAGAAACTCTGTTAGAGATGAGTCATTAAGTAACCTAACTGCCCCCTTCTGAATGGAATCTAGAAACCTGACAGGGGTTCTGGGGACATCGCCCCAGATGTGGGAACAATATTCTGTGGTAGGGTGGATTTGCAATTTGTACAGAGTGAACAGCTGTTTGGAAAAAAAGTAATGCTGAGAGTAAAAGAGAAAACCAAGTTTTTTAGATGCAGAGGAAGCAATATTTGTAATGTGCTTGTGCCAAGAGAGGTTAGAAGTCAGGTTGATCCCCAAAATAGATATATCATCTTGCCTAGAAATTGGAGTGTTAACAAAGATAAGCATAGGAGCATAAGAATCCTTTTTGCAAGATATAAGACAAGACTGAGTTTTAGAAGGATTGAAATCAACTTGGGAACGAGAGTAGCCTTGTACAGGCGAAGCTTTTATGGCTCCATGAAATAGAGAACTTTTTTCTGTTTTATTAACTTAAATTGGTTTAAATTGGCATATTAACTTATTTTCTAGAGTAGCTTTATATTCCTAGTTACGATACTTAGTTTAAATTTTAACTTAGATAGATATTTTGTGGGTTATTACTTAGTATCGGTAAGGGTATCCAATCAATGTGTTTTACAAGTTTTGCAGCTCCGGCAAACAGGAAGTTTTTTAGCTATATTTAGCCGCTTAATTGACTAATTGTTATATTAAAATTATGTTTTTTTAGTAGCATATAGACCTAGATAAGACCCATGGTGTATTCTGAATTTAGACAGTGAAATTTTGGAACTTAATTAATACTTAAGTGTTCGTAGATTTACCGTTCATAACTTTCCTCCATTGTTATACGATGCAACGTTTATATCCCGAACTAGAGAACTAGATAGCGTTAGCTTAGTATAGTAACTTTAACTAAATACATATAACGACTTAGATTTTACAAACGTAACATAATTAATTAATACATAACTGGATACGGATGTTATATATTGGCACTCGGAGATAATACTCGATACTGAAAAAAATATATAGGTATATAGTGTTATAACTGCATTGAGATACAAGTTTAGGGTTATAATTTTGTACTGGAATTGAAATTTTATTGAAATTGAATCAAATCATGATTAAGAGCAGCAAAGCAAAAGGCTCAAGCTAATGGGAGTGCTGTGGCTCAGTGGAGAACTGAGGGGGGGGGGGGAAGTTGCCCTCTGAATCACAGCCTTTTAAAATGCACTACTTGCTTGATGTTTGTGGAGCAGTCAAGCACGGGACGTGATACTCCCATGGGTGATGTCTTTGTGTGTGTGCACGACGTAAGGAGTGTGAGGAAATGAGGCAAAAAGTCAGCGTTGTTATGGTCCTATATGAGAGCTTGAAGGACAGGGTGGATGCAATCAAAGGATCTAAATTGAGGGCCCATCGAGCTCTCAGTTGGCCACATCAACGCCAGAGCTTGCACTAGAATCATGCAACACAGTGGCAACCTCCAAGGCAGAATGCACTGGTCCCACAGGAATTAGTAGTTGTTGGTGACTCTATTGGCTGGGAAACTGGGAACATGGTATGTAAAAAGGATAGGTGGAACAGGACCAGCGTATGTCTGCCAGGGGCAAAGGTTGATGTCGTTGTAGAGCGGATATCATCTTTTAAGGGCACAAAAGGCGATATAGTTGTACACTTTGGCAATAATGATATTAAGAGTAGGAGACTTGCGGAATTACTTAACAAGTACAGGTCATTGTGGAAAAAAAGCCATGAATTAGGGTTGAATTTGAAAGTGTCTGCAATTCTGCCTAGACACGATAAGAAGGAGTATATGATGAGAGCCTTGTCGATCCCTGGAAGGATTGTGCAAGTGTCAAGGGATAGAATTTTTTTTGGCCTGGTCTGTACTTGTTAACAGGAGAGACTACTTCTATGGGAATGGGATACACTTAAATAGAAAGGTTGCAAGAATATTTGCTGATGCTGTCGAGGCAGTGTTAGGTGGGTTGGAAAACTTCTAGCTTGGGGGGGGTGGATACAAGGACTAATAGATTAACAGTAGCCACTGGTAGAGGTGAAAGTGATTCTTGCACTGCTTCTATTGGAATGAGCAGCAGCCTGGAAAACAAGATGCAGCGTATTTCAGCGACTGCTGGTAGTCATTGCGGTGCATGGGTTGTGTTAGGGTAGCTAAGAATAGGAACAGATACATGTATACTTGCATATACACTAGTGGTAGGAGTTTGGTAATTAAATTTGATGAATTTGAGGTATTGTTGAAAACATCAAAGGCAGAAATTGTTGGGATATCAGAGACATGGAGTCACACAGATATAAGAAATGTAGAACTGGAATTTGGGGAGTACAATGTGTACAGGAAGAATAGACAGGATAGGAAGGGAGGCGCGGTTATGCTTTTAGTTAAGAAACATAAAATTCAAGGAAGTGAAGCAAGTCGACATCACTGGACAGTGCAGTGACATAAATATTGGGAGATCAAAATTGAGAGGACTGTTTGTTTTAGGCGTAATGACTCTGATGAGTATAATGACAAACAGTTCAGAGAAATAGTGGGACAGTAAATCAGAGAGTCTTATAATGGGGGATTTTACTGTCCTAAATATTGACTGGAATTTGTGGGTTGGTCACTCACATACTAGCAAGGATTTTGTGGATTTATTGGATGATTTTTTTCTTTATCAGCATGTTCGGGAGGCAACTAGAGGGAGTAATACTCTTGATCTCATGATCAGTAATGATACTTCATGCATTACGAATCTGCAGATAAAGGAACCACTAGATAGCAATGATCACAGTGTGCTGAAGTGGGATTTACTCAATGAGGGGTAACTACAATCAGGGGTAAAGGGAAGGGTTTTTGCTTTCGTAAAGGCAACTACGGTGGTCTGAGACAGTATGTAAATTCTATACGGTGGAACCAACTGATGATGTTTCCAACAGTAAATTCACAATGGGAAGCATTCAAAGAATTAATCTTGGAAGCTACTAGGCTTTACATACTATCTGAGAAATACTGTTCAAGGTTTAGGCCTAAATGGATGTCAGATGAACTAATGAGACATATGGCAGAGAAGAAAAATGCAATCGATACATATAAATTAATGGGCGACATGGAAGCTTATGATAGATATAAGCTGGTCTGTAACCAAATGACAAAGGAGATTAGGCAGGCAAAGGCAGATTATGAGCAATCTTTGGCAAAGGATTCAAAGAAAAACAACAAAGAGTTCTTTACCTATGTAAACTTTAGAAGGGAAGGGATGAAACAGATTGGTCCACTTGATATTGATGGTTCAACTGTTAATGATCCTGCTCAGGTGGCTAACAAACTAATGAGTATTTTACATCTACATTCACATATGAGGTGCAGTTTGGGAAGGGAATGCCAGAGATGATTTGAACTCTAGCAGTGAGCTAGATGATTTTGTAATAACTGAGAGGAAAGTGGTGGAGAAATTGTTGAAGATAAATACAAGAAAGGCACCTGGGATGGATGGGATCTATCCAGTTATATTAAAGGAGGCAGTAAAGGAAGTAAGCAAACCCTTAGCCATAATTATGAGAGCTTCTTTGGACTCAGGGAGGTATCCATGGACTGGGGATGTGCAAATGTGACCCCAATTCACAAAGGAGGATCAAAGGGTGACACAAGTAATTATAGTCCTGTTAGTTTAACTTCTGTTCCAGGAAAATTAAATGGTAAAAGAAGCACTGCAGCATCATCTAGAGAAGACTTGAGTTATAGCTCGGACACAGAATGGTTTTGTTAAGGGAAAGTCTTGAATTACCAATTTGGTTGGAAACTATAATATGGTCACAAAGGTACTGGATGCAGGGAATAACTTTGATATCATATTTGGATCTTAGAAAGGCTTTTGATACTTTTTGTGCATGGAAGACTGCTGAACAGATTGGAGAAGTGTGGCATTGGAGGCAAATTGCTGCTATGGATAAAGGGGTGGTTGAGGGGGAGAAGACAGAGAGAGAGAGAGAGGTAATCAATGGTCAACTGCTCATCATGGTGTAATGTTATTAGTGGAGTTCCTCAGGGTTCAGTGTTGGGTCCATAGTTATTTTCTGTATTTATAAGTGATATTGATGATGGTATATCAAGCTTAATGTCTAAGTTTGCAGATGATACGAAGGTTGGCGGGGTTGTTAAGGACACTAATGACAGTATGCTGCAACAGGATCTAAAAAATTGAGCAGATGGGCTGTGAGGTGGCAAATGAAGTTTAACATCGACAAATGTAAAGTACTACATATGGGAAGCAGTAACCCCAGTGTAACGTATCAACTCTGTGGTACTATACTGGCAGTGGTAGAGAACGAATGGGACCTGGGGGTAATTGTGCAGGCAGATATTTAGTTTTCTGAGCAGGTGCAGACAGTCTGGAGGAATAGCTCATGGTGTGTTGTGAATGATATACAGGAATTTTTCTAGCAGGGATACAGAGGTGATTATCCCCTTGTATAAGGCAGTCGTCAGGCCACACCTCGAGTAATGTATACAGATCTGAATGCCTCATTTTAAGAATGATGTAGAGCTGTTTCTAGGTAGTTTGACTTGGCAGTTAATTGATTTCTCCATTATTTTAGAAAGAGTAGAAGTAATTGCAATGGGACGATAATTGGATGGGAGGGATTTGTCACCCTTTTTACGAACCGGCTGGATATGAGCAAATTTCCAAGCATAAGGAAAAACACCTTTGGAATAGGAAAGTGAAAAGAGGCGGCAAAGAATAGAAGTAAGTTCAGGAGCATAGGTTTTGAGAACGAGTGGAGAATTACCATCAGGACCTGGAGCTTTCTTAGCTTCAAGGTCCATCAAAACCTTCTGACATCCTTTGATGGAAGACCATGGGGGGCATTGAATTGAAGGAAAATGGGATGCTAGTTGGTCGGCTTTATTCTTGACTGAAGTGACGGTAGAACCATCTGGTTTTGACAGAGGAGGGAGTAGAGATTGACAAAAGTTGTAGTCAAAAGCTTTGGCAAGAGACCAGTATGCTTGGGTACCATTAGGACAAGAAGCAAGTTTTCTACTCTTAGCCTGTTCAAAATCTAGTTTGCACTGATTAGTAACTGCTTTGCAATTGTTGCGAGCTTTGATGTAGACAGAAAACGAAACTGAAAAATTCGAAACAGGCCAATTACGATATGCAACATTCATCTCTTGAACATTTATTTGGAAACGAAAGTTAGATAAAGGATGAGATTTTAAAGTGGAGTGTTGGAATAAAGGATTCCATTCCTGCAAGAATAATTTCACTGACACGATCTGAGCAAACGTTAACATCACAAGTTTTGAAACAGTAATCCGACCATGGAAAAGAAGAAAAGAAATCTCGCAGGTCATCCCATTTTGCATTCTTGTAATGCCAAAGAATACGCCGTTGGGAATAGCAATGAGGTAAAGGCTCCATTGGGGAAGAGACAATCACCAAATTGTGATCTGAGGTGTCTAAAGGACCAGTCACTTCTACCGTGTACTTAGAAGGGTTGTTTGTGAGAACAAGATCAGACATGTTGGCTGTATGGTTTGGATTGTCTGTAATACTGGTAGGTAAATGAACAATCTGTGCAAGGTCTTTAGTAATTGCAAAAGCCTCAGCATTTTGACCAGCGATGTCGGTTTGACTAGAAAATATAAGCCAGCTGGAGTTGTGAACATTAAAATCACCAAGGAAAATTACTTCACTGGTTGGAAAGTTGGACTGGAGAAAGTCAAGTTGCATAAGAGGAAGTCAAAGAGGTCGAAGTGATTCGTGGAGTTGGGAGAATGGTAGAAATAACAGATGAATTTGACATAATGATGTAGTGAGAATTTAAGCCAGAGAAGATCGAAAAGAGGAGATTCCAAAATACCAAGTCTCTGACAGGGAATATCAGAACGGACATATGCACAAGTACCACGTTCGAGGTGAAAGGAATCATACAGCGAATAATTGGGCAACTGAGATTAGCAGTAGTTGAATCAACCGATAACTGAGATTCTGTCAGAAAAAGTACATTGGGTTTGACAGTCTGCAAATGGAAATGGACATAGTAGAGATTAGAGTTGAGACCACTTATATTTGTGAAATGAACTAGGAAGTGTTTGGGAGGTTTAGAAATATTCGCAGATAAGCTTATTCTATCTGTTTGACTATTCCTGGTGCGTTCAATATTAAGAAAAAGTGGGGGGGCATGCTGTACGAAGTATTGAAATTTTTTGATATGGCATACACGAGGTAAAAATATACCCAGATCCTTGACAAAAAGTGGTCTCATAAGTGCTCCCTGCATACACATTACTTGGACTCCCTCCAGTCACCATCTGGCAGAGTAGAGGTAGCAAGATTATACACTACCTGATCTGGAAGCCTCCTAGAGAGATATCAATAGGTTTGGTCCAGTGTACTAACTGGCAGCCGGCCTTCGAATACTGTTTTAGAGCTGTACCCTCAAAATGTAAGGATGATTGAATTTTGCCATGTGCCTAAAGAGATTTTATTTTATATTCTTCTCAGTTGTCAGGTCTGTGACACACCCTGACTATCAACATTACATTATCACCAAATAACTCATACCTTGGCTTGATTAAACTGCTCACTTTTGATAAGAAATTTAATTCCCTCATCACACACCCTTCTATGTATCTGTGCCGAACACATAATTATCGTTGGGAAGTTCCTTTTCTTTATTCTCAGGACGGTGCTATATCCCATTTAACCCTACAATGTTAGCTTAGATTACTTGACTGGCAGCTCAAATTCAATTATTTTGTTTATGCTGCTCGTTGTATTACTATATAAACTATCTATTTTTGGTTTTTACTATCCTTATAAATCCATTATAGTTGCTCGTTATGTCTTCCCTATGTATAAGCATTCATATTGCAGTCTCTCGGAAATGCTCTTAAAGAAGGTATAAGTGTAACCTAGGTATGTGTCACTTAACAGGGGCTCACATCTGGAGAGTATGGGTTTGGCACACCCAGGATCTTGAGCTGGATATCACGGTTCTTCTCTTTCATGGCGATTTCTCTCTCTCTCTCTCTCTCCCCCCCCAGTATTATATTAAGAATGAGTAATATCATACCCATAATTAAGATAAGTATGATATTACTCGTTCTAGCAACTCTATATCCTTCCTAAAATGAGGCCTCCAGACCTGAACACAGTATTCTAGGTGTGGCCGGATAATCACCTCCCTGTCCCTGCTAGGAAAAATTCCTATATATCATTGACAAGAGTCCCTGGCAGCCCTTCTGCACTGCTCAGTGAACTTCATATTTGACTGCACAATTACTCCCAGGATCTTTTTCTCTTACCACTTCCCTGATTGTAGTACCACACAGTTGGTACGTTTCTCTTCGATTATTGCTACCCATATTCAGTACTTTGCATTTGTCAATGTTAAACTTCAGGTGCCACTTCTCCTCCCATTTTCTCAACTTATCTAGATCCAGTTGGAGTAGCATATTGTCGTTAACAACCCTGCTAACTTTTGTATCACCTGCAAACTTGGACATTAAACCTGATATCATTGATAAATATACAAAACAATGTGCCCAACACAGAACCCTGGGGAACTCCACTAATAACATTTGTCCATGAAGAGCAGTGTCCATTAATTACCACTCTCTGTCGTCACTCACTCAAATATCCCTTTATCCATTGTAGCAACTTACCCTTAATGCCATACCTCTCGAATTTGTACAGCAGTCTTCCATGTCCAATAGTATCAAAAACCGTTCTAAGATCGAAATATATGATATCAAAATTATTTTTTGCATCCACTTCCTTTGTGACCACATCGTAGTATCCAATCAAATTGGTTGAACAAAACCTCCCTTTAACAAACCTATGCTGTGTCTTAACTATTACTGCAGTCTTGTCTGGATGATCCTGCAATGCTTTTTTAACCAGTGATTCCATTATTTTCCCCGTGACACAAGTTAAACTAACAGGTCTCTACTTACTTGTGTCACCTTTTGAACCCACTTTGTGAATTGGTAATACATTTGCACACCTCCAGTCCATGGGGACCTTCCCTGAGTCCAAGAAAGCTCTCATAATTATGGCTAAGGTTTTGCTTGCTTCCTTTGCTTGCTTCCTTTAATATAATTGGATAGATCCCATCCATCCCAGGTGCATTGATTATGTTTAACTTCAACAATTTCTCCTCCACTTCACTCTCAGTTATTACAAATTCACTTAGCAAGTGATTTTAAATTTCTGGCACTCCCCTCATTGAATAACTCCTCGTGTGAATGTAGATGCAAAATACTCATTAAGTTTATCAGCTACCTGTGCATTATCATCAAGAGTCAACCCATCTATGTTAAGTGGTCCAATCTGATTCATCCCTTTCCTTCTAGAGTTTACATTAGTAAAGAACTCTTTGTGCTATTTTTCATTGCATCCTTTGCCAAAGATTTCTCATAATCTGCCTTTGCCTGCCTAACCTCCTTTGTGACTTGCTTACAGACTAGTTTATACCCACCGTAGGCTTCTGTGTCACCTGATACTTTATATGCATCCCATACATTCTTCTTCTCTGCCACGAGCCTCATTAATTCCTCTGATGTCCATTTAAGTCTAAACATTGAATAGTATTTCTTAGTTGTAATGTAAAACCTAGTAGCCTCCAAAATTAAGTCCCTGAAGACTGCCCATTTAGAATTCAACATTGGTAACATCATTAGTTGATCCCACTGTACAGAATTTAAAAACTGTCTGAGATCTCTGTAGTCACCTTTACGAAAACAAAAGCCCTTCTCTTTAGTTTTGATAGTAGTTACATCTTTAAGTAATTCCCACATCGCCGACCGGGCTAGCCGAGTGGGTAAAGTACCTGCCCGGCAACCCAAAGGTCGCGGGTTCGATTCCCGCCTCGGGCTTGGATCAAAGTACTGCAAAAACCTTGGGAGGTGCAATATGGCCACAGAAGCTGATGCGCCAATAACTACCAAATCAAAAAAAAAAAAAAAAAAAAAAATTCCCACATCAGTAAATTGTGATCATTGTCGCCCAGTGGTTCCTTTATCTGCACATTCTTAATGCTTGAATAATTACTACTGATAATCAGATCAAGTGTATTACTCCCTCTGGTTTCATCTTGAACATGTTGCTGTAGAAAACAGTCATCAGGTAAATCCACAAAAGTTTTGCTAGTGTGTATTGACCAACCCCAAGTTTCAGGCAATATCTGGAAAGTTAAAATCCCCCTTTATATAAGACGTTCTGATTTACTTGCCCATCTATTTCTCTGCATAATTGCTCATTATACTCATCAGATTCATTTGGCCTATAACTGCTGTCATTTTTCTTTTCCTGTTACTTATTTCACACCAAACAGACTGGACACTGCTGTCATTTTTCCTTTCCTGGTACTTATTTCACACCAAACAGACTGGACACTGCATTGTCCACCAACATCAATTGGATGCATTTGCTTAGATTTGGGGCGCCTCCATAGCCACGAGCAGCAGTACATAGCACATGCTTCTTGATTTGACCTGTGTTCGAGTTCATGACTACCAAATACGGAGGATGCGGAAAGGTCAAGGTATGACCACCTCATATCCCTGGAGCAATATGGCCTTAGTTGCTAATGCTGATAAAAAAACAACAAAGAACAAACTTAGATTGTATGTGTTTATTAACTGACAGCATAACCCCTCCTCCCTTCCTGTCCTGTCTAACCTACGTGTACACATTGTACTCCCCAAATTCCAATTCTTCACTGCTTATATCTGAGTGACTCCACTTCTCTGAAATCACAACAGTATCTACCTTTGATGTCTTGACTAGCACTTCAAGTTCATCAAATTTATTATCTATACTCCTAGCATTGGTGTACATGCAAGTATACATGCACCTGTTCCTACTCTTAGTTACCATAAACTGTTAACCTTTTAGTCTGTGTATCTCCCAAGCTAGCAGTTTTCCGACCCACCTAACACTACCTCGATAGCATCAGCAAATATTTTTGCAACCTTTCTATTTAAGTGTACCCTATCCCTGTAGAAGCAGTCTCTTCTGTCAACAAGCACAGACCAGGCTGAAAAAAATTCTACTCCTTGAGCCTTGCACAATCTCTCCAGGGCCGAATTGATCGACAAGGCTCTGATCATATACTTCCTCCTATGGTGTCTGGGTAGAATTGCAGACACTTTCACATTCCCTAATTCACGACTTTTTCTTCAACATTGAACTGTAGTTGTTGAGTAATTCTGCCAGTCTCCTACTCTTAATATCATTATTGTCAAAGTTTGCAACAATATCACCCTTTTGTGCTGTTAAAAGATGATATCTGCTCTAGAACGTCATCAACTTTTTCCCCCTGGTAGACATACCGTGGTCCTATTCCACATATCTTTCTTGCATAGTATATTCCCCATCTCCCTGACAGTAGTCACCAACAATAACTAGTTTCTTTGGGACCAGTGCATTCTGCCTTTGAGATTGCCTCTGTTTTGTCTGATGCTCAGGAGTGAGCTCTGTGATTGAGCTGGGCAGCTTGAGAGCTTGATGGGCCCCTAATATTAATTTGTTTGAGGGTATTTACCCTCAAACAAATTAATTTGTTTGAGGGTAAATACCCTCAAACAAATTAATACTCAAGCTCTCATAGACGCCCAACGGAACTCTGAGTTGGTGCCTAATTTCTTGACATTCTAGACACCTAGCACACATAAAGGCATCCTTGGCTAGATCATGTCCTGTTTTAGAAAGGTCAGCAAACATTTCTCATTTCACACATTTTTTGAGACTGTGATGCGTTGGAGAATCATCCCCTTCGTTTAATCCCCTGAGTCTCAGCACTCTCACTAGTCTGTGATCTTTGCTTTGCAGCTCTACTTTGGTTCATGATTTCCATTTAAATACAAAATAATTAATAATGAATTTTAATAAGATTAATACTATTTTTGATTAATTCGTAATACTATAATAAGCTAACAGATTCCTAATTCAATGCTTTCTATTGTGATATCTAGTTTTACTTTATAACTTACGCTATCAGTTCGGGATATATATACGTTAAGCTGTTTCTTATTGAATACAATGTGGTGGGTAGTTCAACAATATTGGTGTCACTTGTAACTTTCAAAAATTTCTGGTTAAATTCAAAATAAGTTATCCCTTTACAGCAGCCAAAAATCCACTGACTCAAATGTTTGGCAAATTCTCCAAATGGCAGGCTCTTCCCCAGATAACGATATCTGAGATTTTTTGTTTGGGAGCGAAGGGCAGAATATTAGTTTTCGGAGACTGTGCAGTGGATGTATTTTTTTTTTTTTTTTTTTTCTCTTAATGCAGATCGTTATGTTTCAATGAATTGGGAATATGCCTTATCTCAGACTACCAGGACAACATCTGTATTTTACATAGGATATTTCCCCTGTCCCCCCTTCCAGTAATATCAGAAAATTTCTTATTGAAAATTTTCAGGCAAGTGGATGGTTGGTGTTGACCTTTCTGGGTTCTTAATTTAACCCCTATAACTCCCCCCCCTAGAGTTTCTCTAAAAGAAAATATTTAGTCATAAACATAGATATTTAGGTGTTGTTAAACCATTCATTGTTAATGAATTCTCTAAAATGAATCATGTTCTAATGACAGAAATATGTCAACAGAATAGGGGCACATGGATACCAGTTCGGAAAATATTTGTGGGGTTACAGTTTTGATTTTGTTAAGTAAAGAAAATTATTGGATGCTTACTGCTCTTTTTTTCAGTGTGCACTTAATCATATCAGATAAATTTATCCTTTATATTCAATCATGATTAAAGTCACCAGTCAGCTGTCATCTTTCCTCTGAGAATTTGCCAAACAGTATCCTACTTTTTATTTCTCTCTTCCTACAATGGTTGAATGTATTACATCTTATCACGTAACACTAATGAAGTGGTGATTCACTGTTTATGAGGGCGCCTCCGTAGCCAGGTGGGAAGGAGCAGCAGTGCGTAGCACACGCTTCTTGATTAGACCGGGGTTCGAGCCCGTCACCACCAAATATGGCCCCTCGACGTGGGCACCTGTACGTGGTGAGGGGACCTCCCAGTGATGCTGCTGGTTTTCCAGATTAGCATCACTGGGATCTAACGCCCATACCTTGGTTCCAGGGTTACATCTTTGGAATCCGGCGTGTGCAGCCGTGCGCCGCGACCCGTGGAAGCGGAAAGGGGGATCCTGGTGGTTGAGGGGCCCAGCCTTAATACACCACTTTGGCCCCTGCTTCGACGAGACGGGTGGTCCCGGACCGGCTCGACTGGGATCAATCGGCGGGTGGTTTTATACTGCTAGGGTCAACTGCATTCCGATAAGTCTCCCTCCCTATGGTCCTGGGACGGGATAAAGACTTATTGGTAACGTGGGTATGGTGTTCTAAGCGAACTCGGCGTCCCATTCGTGTACGCAGTACCTGCTAGTTCACGAGTGGGCGCCCCCTCGTAGGGCTCCGTGGTGGGAGAGGTACTTAGGCATCAGACATTTTTCTTTACTCTCATGAGTAATTTAAATCCAATTTCTTCTGGGGCCCCAACAAGGCCCCTACCTAACCGATCAGATGAGAATGACACCAATTCTGCCAAAAGAGCCAGAACTGAGGATAAACCACCATCTATAACTCCGCTTTTCCTCATTCTCCATTCCACCGGAGAGCAGTCAATTGGGAAGATGTCACCCTTCTTCATCCAGAAAGGATTAGAAGGGTTGGCAGGATCACCAAAATCCGTTAAACGGCTGCGTTCTGGTGATCTTTTAATCGAAGCTTCAAACACAAAGCAGGCAGAAAGAATGTTAAACGCGACATCCATAGGGGGAATACCGATCAATGTAACACCCCATAAAACTTTGAACTCTTCACGCGGTGTCATTTCAGAGTGGGATCTTCTTCATGTCTCTGAAGAGGAGATCTGCTCTGAACTAAAAGATCAAGGAGTGACAGCTGTAAAGAGAATATCAATGCGGAAGGAAGGGAATCTCGTCCCTACCCGAGTTCTCATCCTAACATTTAACACCCCACGGCCTCCAAGTTCCATCAAGGCAGGGTATTTAAACTGCCCAGTGAGGATCTATATTCCAAACCCACTGAGGTGTTTTAAATGCCAAAAATACGGACACTCACAAACGGCTTGTCGTGGTAACCCTGCCTGTGCTCGATGTGGTGCGAAAGACCACGAGAGCAAGGAATGTTCAGCTTCTAAACCGATCTGTGTAAATTGCCAACAAGATCATCCTGCCTACTCCAGAGCATGCCAGCGGTGGAAGGATGAAAAAGAGATCCAGAAATTGAAAACGGAGCTGAATATCTCCTACCCAGAGGCAAGAAAACGCATTCAACCAATAAATAGCGGGAAACCTTCATATGCCCAGAAGGTTTCTGCGAAGTGCACTATCGGTACGCAGACTGAGATGACTGTACCACCAAGAGAGTCATTCACACCGATTGCCCGCTATTTATTGAGCTCACAAAAGCCCACCAAAAAAACGCAGTCAGCTGCCACTCCTATATCCGTACCTCCCAATGCTCCACCATTACCAAAACCAAGTGGTAAAGAGCCAACAGTAATAACAGAAACAATGGATGTCGAGCACAAGGAGGTACCGGATGAATCAGTCTTGGAACTCTTTGCGGAGGAAGAAATGGACACGGGACAGCGTCCATTCTTCCCCAAAAAAGATAAAGCCAAGACTGATAAAATCAAGCCCTCAGCACTTCGGAAGCCGCCTGATGGACCTACCAAGCCAAAATAATGGCTAAATTCCTACAATGGAATTGTCGTGGATTCCGGCGAAATACTGATGACATCAAGGCCCTCCTGCAAAAGCACGAGCCAGTTTGCTTTTGCTTGCAGGAGACGTATCTAAAAGCAAATGATGATCCCACCATGTATAACATCACAATCTTTCGTAAGGATAGAATTGCGGATGGTCCTGCTCATGGAGGAGTGGCTATCCTTGTGAGTAATCAGACCCCAGTTCAGCCCTTGCTAATTACATCCAGCATAGAGGCTGTTGCAATTCGCCTTACAGTGGGATTTTTATTAACAGTCTGCTCTATTTATTTGCCACCTGGGACTGACATCTCCCAGGAAGACCTTGATGATCTTGTAACGCAGTTGCCACCCCCTTTCTTACTTCTTGGGGATTTTAATGGACATAACACCCTGTGGGGTAGTGCTACCATCAATGGAAGGGGACGGGTCATAGAGCGTATGCTCAATGACAATGCCCTTTCCCTTGTAAATACTGGAAAAAACACCTTCTTCCACATGCCTACCCGTACGTTCTCTGCCATTGATCTCTCTATCTGCTCCCCTTCTCTACTCCCTTCTCTCACTTGGGAAGTGGAGGAGAATCCATACGGAAGTGATCATTTCCCTGTGCTAACCTTGTTACACAGTGGGAGACCATGTCTTCCTTTTAGGTTACCACGGTGGAAGTTTGATCAGGCTGACTGGAATGCCTTCCAACATCAGGCAAATTTTGACCTCAGTACAGTCAGTCAGGAGCCTATCAGTGACGCAGTAACGTACATCACAGAAATCATTGTCCAAGCAGCTGCAAATTCTGTTCCAAAAACATCTGCCCGGTTTCCACCATATTCCCAAACCTTGGTGGAATTCCCAATGCACAGCAGCAAAAAAGGCTCAAAACAAAGCGTGGGGGATATTCCGTCGATATCCTACCACTGTTAATCTAATAGCTTTCAAGCGTGCACGAGCCAAAGCACGCTACATTCGCCGTCAGAGTCAAAAGGAATCATGGATCCGTTTTACATCATCTATTAACCAGACTACCAATTCTAAGGTAGTCTGGGATAAAATCCGGAAAATGAAGGGAAAATATACATCCCACCCTTCTTCAATCCTAGATTATAATGGATGCGCTATTGCAGATCCAACTGCAATAGCCAATGCTCTTGGGGAAACATTCTCTAACATCTCTGCAACATCTTCGTATTCCCCAGAGTTCCTGGTCCTTAAACATAAACAGGAAAAGCAAGCACTTAATTTTAAGACCAAGGGCCTCTATCCCTACAACGGGGCATTCACTATAGAGGAACTAAAAAGAGCCCTCACTCTTTCCAAAGCAAGTGCTGTTGGACCAGATGGCATCCATTATGAAATGGTTAAACATCTTTCACCAAAATCTATGGATTGTCTGCTCCTTCTGTATAACAGAATCTTTACTGAGGGGCGGTTTCCGTATTCCTGGCGAAAGGCAATCGTTCTTGCCTTTCCTAAGCCAGGAAAGGATCCAAAAGTCACCACCAATTATCGTCCTATTGCTCTGACCAGCTGTCTGTGCAAAATCCTGGAGAGAATGGTTAATTCTCGTTTAATATGGTATCTTGAAACAAATGACCTTCTCTCCAACATCCAGTGCGGCTTCCGAAGGAACCGGTCCACCTTGGACCATCTTATTAGATTGGAAGCATCCATCCGGGATGCTTTCCTAAAACGCGAACACTTGGTGTCGGTGTTCTTTGACATGGAAAAAGCGTATGACACAACTTGGAGATTTGGCATATTAAAAGATCTGCATAGCCTAGGCCTTAGGGGGCAACTCCCCATTTTTATTAAAAACTTTTTGGCCAATCGATCTTTCCAAGTTCGTGTGGGATCCTCACTCTCTCGTCCCTTCAGCCAAGAGGAGGGAGTACCACAAGGATCAGTATTAAGTGTCACGCTTTTTGCCATCAAAGTCAATTCCATCACAGAACAACTTCCTCCAACTGTAAACTGTGCCCTCTATGTTGATGACTTTAGCATATTTTGTCAGTCATGCAACATGAGGGTTATTGAAAGACAACTGCAGAAAGCCATTGATCGTCTTAATTCCTGGGCACTTGCTAATGGCTTCAGGTTCTCGCCGGAGAAGACCGTTTGTGTACACTTTTGTCGCAAGCGTAATCTTCATCCTGAACCTGAATTAAGGCTCGGACAAAATGTTATTCCAGTAGTGTCAGACACAAAATTCTTGGGACTTGTGTTTGATAAAAAGCTGACCTTTCTCGAACATATTCGTCAGCTTCGTACAAAATGCACGAGGGGACTCAATATTCTCCGCTCTCTCTCCTCAACGCGTTGGGGAGCAGATCGATGCACCCTACTGCGGCTTTACCGTGCACTTGTACGACCCAAATTAGACTACGGGTCCCAGGTATACTCCTCAGCTAGAGATAGTGTCCTCCGATGGCTGGACCCTGTCCACCATCAGGCTATCCGTATCGCTACTGGAGCTTTTCGAACATCTCCTGTCCAGAGGTTATACGTCGAAGCAAGCGAACCATCGTTATCCCTTCGACGTAAGCAGTTGTCTTTAAACTATGCTTTAAAGTTGAAATCCCTGCCAGACCATCCTACGTGGGCATCCGTTTTTGAGCCACGATGGGAAAACTTGTACAATACTCGTCAGACTGCCAACCGACCTTTTGGTATTCGTGTCCAAGAGCTAATCAGAGAGTTTAACATCATGGTAGACAAGGTGGCACAAACACCAAAAGAAACTCTTCCACCCTGGCATGCTCATCCCCCACCGTGCGACTTTTCCCTTAAGAAATGGGTAAAGTCTGAGACCTCATCATCTGTCTACCAGCAGCTCTACTCTGCACACCAAGCTGAGCACTCAGACTTCCTGCCCATTTACACAGACGGCTCGAAGTCTGAATCGTGCGTAGGATCTGCTGCTGTCTTTCCCGACACTATAATATCTCAGCAGATTCCTCCCGAATCCAGCATATACACTGCAGAGCTGTATGCTATAGAGCTAGCCTTGGATCACATTCGAACTTGTCAATTCCAAAGGTCAATAATATATTCCGATTCTTTGAGTGTATTACAGGCTTTATTATATCTGAGACACAATTCTCATCCAGTTCTTTGTCGGATTCAGCAGAAGAGACATTCTCTTTATGAATGCAAGTTTGATATCCGCTTCTGCTGGATTCCTAGCCACATTGGGATAAAGGGAAATGATTTGGCTGACGCTGCAGCCAAATCAGCAACACCCACTCATAATCGTTGCCTGTTAGTCCCCTATACAGACTACAGGCAAATAATACGCAAAAAGATATATTCCCAATGGCAAGAACTATGGCACAGACAGAGAACAGATAAATTATATCAAATAAAGCCTGTAATAGAAACATGGCAGTCTAGTCTGCGCAGGAATCGGAGCGAGGAAGTTGTTCTTGCCCGACTCCGCATAGGACACAGTCATCTGACACATTCGTTTCTGCTGAGGGTGGATGACCCATCTATGTGCGAGTCTTGCGACACCATTTTATCAATAAAGCATATTTTAATAGATTGCGTTAATTTTACCCATGTTCGCAATATATATTTTACCGCTTTTACTCATCCGACTGAGCCTTATACACTCAGTCAGATTTTATCAGACAACGACCACGTGTCGGCAGTTTTTAAGTTTATACAAGCTATTAACATATACACACATATATAAATAACAATTTGACGAGGTAACCTTTTTAAAGGTTACCAGAATTTCTTTGTTGATATTTTAATCGTTTCCTGGCGCAATATAACCGTAGTTGTTTTTGCGCCATTAAAACCGAAATCAAATCAAAAATCAAATCAAAACCAAATATGGAGAATGCGGAAAGGTCATGGAATGACCACCGTATATCCTGGAGCAATATGGCCTTAGTTGCTAATGCTCCTAAAAACCAAATAACAAACTAACATCACTGTTTATGTAACCTTTAATTTGTTGCATGTGTGACATTGGTCATCCATTACATTTAAAACTGTTGCCCATGACTTCGTCCGTACAGACAACATTTTTAAATTTCAACCTCTAGGGTTAGGGTTGAAGTTTTCAGTGCAGTCAGTCCTCGTATAACATGTGTTCATACTACATGGATTTGATCATGCACAATTTATAAATAGTAGTGTGATGTCACAAATAACACGAACTGAATTCGCTCATGCACAATTCAGCTTTGCATTTACAAGAAATTATGAACACCCAGATGAACACCGCACATTGCATTGTTTACTCAGTTGCTACATGCATGTTGCTTTTTTTTTTGCTATCAAATGTACCTCATTTTTGTTCTTTTTATACTGTAGTTGTGCTTTATTCCCTAAAATTGGGTAAAATGCTTGAAAAATGTGTGAAAAGGAAGCAGTGAAGATACTGCAGGTTCAGAGAAAAAAAGAAAATATTTTCAAAAAATATGAAACTATGAAATGCTCTGAGCAGAATGAAAGAACCTGTGATGTTGTGCATGCCACAGGCCTAAATGAGGCAATGCTGAGAACAATTAGAAAGAATGCAGAGAAAATAAAAACAACTTTTATAACAGGAACAACACAAAGTGTAACATAATCCATTAGATCAAGACAAAGAATTGGAAGAGATGGGATGTCTGTTATCTGTTTGGTTAGAAGATCAAACAAAGAAGAGATCAGAAACAAGAGCTCATATGATAAAAGCATTAGCAATATTTTATTATGTAAAACAATATAAGTGTTTTGTTATGATTATTAATTGTGTTTGGTGATAGTTTGGTTATAGATGTGGTTTCAGTCTTGATTGGTCGGTACCTAACCCTATTTTTCCCTTAAGGTGTGTTATTTATATTGCACGATTTTTCATTGAATGAGGGCTTCTAGGAACACAAGTACAATGTTATACGAGGACTGACTATACCTTAATATCTAACTCATAGTTTCAGTGTGATTTGAGATTAACTCTGGGTCAGTAGTCAGTTCAATAGTCTAAATATCTTGGGTGCAGATTGATTTCTGTAAGGGATATGTGCAACCAATATCATTATGATTACAGTTTCAATTTCTGAGTGCAGCATTCTTGGTCATAGTAGATTATTTTGATCTTGTTATTATTTTGGTGTTTAGATCCTAGAGTTCACTGTTCCTGTTTTCTGTGTAATCAGTTGGTTATTTTATTTATGTGTAAATATTACCTTTTTTTATTTTTTTTTATGTGAACTCCAAACACGAGAGGTATTAGAACCTATAGTACTTAGTACCGTGCTTGGGTTGGAGGTTGAGAAGACGAAAGAAGATATTTGTTGACATTGGACTTGAACTTCTGTAGATTGTAATTTTCAGGAAATACGTATGAAGGAAGGTTGTTTCAGAAAATGGCAGTTGAATGAATAAACAAAGAAGATGAAAAGTTGGTCCTGTGAGTTTGAAGTTGGACAGTAAATGGATGTTGGCTGATGGCGACACATGGTCGGACTGTTTTGAAAGAGAGGGCGGGAATTATAGAAGCCAATTCAGAAGAACAGTGCCCGTGGAAGTATCTGTAGAAGAGGCATGCAGCAGAAACAGTACGTCTATGAGATAGCGAGTGGAGAGGGACTATTAGAGATGAATCATTAATTAAAATAACTGTCCTCTTCAGAATGGAATCAAGAAGCCTGAGAGAGGTTTTGGGGGCGCCACCCCAGATGTGGGAACAATATCCCATGGTAGGGTGGATTTGCGATTTACACAGAGTGAGCAACTGTTTGGAAGAAAAGTAACGCCGAGAGCGAAAGAGAAAACCAAGTTTTTTAGATGCAGAGGAAGCAATATTTGTAATGTGCATCTGCCAAGAGAGATTAGAAGTCAGGGTAATCCCCAAAAGAGATATATCATTTTGCCTAGAAATCGGAGTGTCACTAAAGATAAGCATAGGAGCAGAAGAATCCTTTTTGCCAGATATAAGACAAGACTGAGTTTTAGAATGGTTGAAATCAACTAAGTTGTCTTTGCCCCACTGGAGAATTACCTGAAGATCGGCATTTAAGGAATTTGTACCAGATTTTCGAGAAGTTGAAGCTGTTGAACAGGGCAAGGTTTCTCAAAATGGAAAGTGGAATGCAATGTGCTATCATCGGCAAAACTATGGATAGGAATTCCAGTCAATGGAAGAAGGTCATTAATATACAAGAGGAAAAGAGTGGGGGAAAAAAACTGACCCTTGGGGGATACCGGCATTAGTGGAGAAGTTAGAAGACAGAGAGCCATCTATCATTACCCTCAGTGAGCGATTAGAGAGAAAACTGGATAACCAATTACTAAAAACAGTTGGCAAACCATAAGATGGAAGCTTATTTAGAAGACCTTTATGTCAAACAGGATCGAAAGCCTTTGAGATGTCAATAGCAACTACTTGTGTTTCACCGAACCTTTCCATTGAATTAGTCCATAAATGGGTAACATAACCCAGAACATCACCAGTGGATCGACACTGACGGAATACATACTGGCGATCGTTGATCAGACGGAAGGTTTCTAGGTAGTTTAAGAGTTGGCAGTTAATTGGTTTCTCCATTACTCTAGAAAGAGTAGAAGTAATTGCAATGGGGACGATAACTGGATGCGAGGGATTTGTCACTCTTTTTAAGAACTGGCTGGATATGAGCAAATTTCCAAGCAGAAGGAAAAACACCTTTGGAATAGGAGTAACTTTCAAAGAATAGGAGTAAGTTCGGGAGCACAGGTTTTGAGAACAAGTGGAGAAATACCATCGGGATCTGGAGCTTTCTTAGCATCAAGATTCATCAAACTCCTTCTGAATCCTTTTGACGGAAAACCATGGGAGGCATTGAATGGAGAGTGTTGGGAATAGTGTGAGGTATTTTACCAAGATCATTAATATATGAGTTGGAAGAAAATTGGGATGCTAGCAGGTCAGCTTTATCCTTGGATGAAGTGACAACAGAACCATGTGGTTTGGACAGAGGTGGGAGCAGAGATGGGCAAAAGTTGTGGCCAATAGGTTTGGCAAGGGACCAGAATGCTTGGCTACCATTAGGGCAAGAAGCAAGTTTTCTACCCTTAGCCTGTTCAAACTCTAGTTTGGACTGATTAATAACTGCTTTACAATTGTTGCGAGCTTTGGTGTAGGCAGAAAAGGAAACTGAAGAATTAGAAACAAGCCAATTACGATATGCAACATTCTTCTCTTGAACAGCCTTAGCACATTTATAGGAAAATCAAGGTTTAGATAAAGGACGAGATTTTAAGGTGGAGTGTGGGATAAAGGATTCCATTCCTGCAAGAATAATTTCAGTGACACGATCTGAGCAAACATTGACATCAGAAGTTTTGAAACAGTAATCCGACTATGGAAAAGAAGAAAAGAAATCATGCAGGTCATCCCATTTTGCATTCTTGTAATGCCAAGCAACACGAGGTTGGGAATAACCATGAGATAAAGGCTCCATTGGAGAAGAGACAATCATCAAGTTGTGATCTGAAGTGCCTAAAGCACCTCTCCCTTCGACTGTGTACTTGGAAGGGTTGTTTGTGAGAACAAGATCAAGCGTGTTGGCTGTATGATTAGGATTGTCTGGTATTCTTGTAGGTAAATGAACAATCTGTGCAAGGTCATTAGTAATTGCAAAAGCCTCAGCATCTCGACCAGCTGAGTCGGTGTGACTAGAAAACGGAAGCCAGCTGGAGTTGTGAACATTAAAATCACCAAGGAAAATTACTTCACTGGTTGGAAAGTTGGATTGGAGAAAGTCAAGTTGCAAAGAGAGGAAGTCAAAATGCCCCAAGTGATTAGTGGAGTTGGGAGAATGGTAGAGACAACAGATGAATTTTACACAATGAGGTAGAGAGATTTTAAGCCAGAGAAGATCAAAGAGAGTAGATTCCAAATTGCCAAGTCTCTGACAGGGAATATCAGAACGGACATATGCACAAGTACCAGCTTTGAGGCGAAAGGAATCATACAGCGAATAATTTGGGCATCTGAGATGAGCAGTAGTTGAATCAACCGATAACTGAGATTCTGTCAGAAAAAGTACATGGGGTTTGGCAGACTGCAAGTGGAAATGGACATCGTTAAGATTAGAATTGAGACAACGTATATTTGTGAAATGAATCAGGAAGTGCTTGGGAGGTTTAGATCTTTTCGCAGATAAGCTTGCTCTATTAGTTTGATAATTCATGGTGTTTTCAATAGTAATAAAAATTGGGTGGGACATGCTGTTTGAAGTAATGAAATTTTTGGATATGGCGTATACATGGTAAGAATATACCCAGATCCTTGGCATAACGTGGCCTCGACAATGCTCCCCGCATACACACTACTCAGACTCCCTCCAGTCCCTATCTGGCAGAGTAGCGGTAGCAAGATTATACACTAGCTGATCTGAAAGCTTCCTAGAGAGTTACCAATAGGTTCGTTCCAGTGTTCTAACTAGCGACTGGCCTGTGAACCCTGTTTTAGACCTGTAACCTCGAAATGTAAGGAATATTAGATCTCACCACGATGTTCATCATAACCTCAAAAGTCATCAATCATACTGCATGATGGAAGAGATAGGGAATGGTTGACCGGAACTTAGCTCTACAGACTAAATATGGGTTCCACCACTTCAAGCCACCAATAAGCAAAGTTGTGGTATTGCACTGGTTGACGAGAGTCATCTACCACCCAGACCATGTCACAAACCACCATGTCACATTGTAGAAGAATTAGCATATACAAATTTTAGTTTTGGGATCCAAACACAACTGTTAGAGTGCATTAATGAATATAGATGAACTATATTCATTATGAACTAAATAGAGGCATTGGGGAACAGGTGCACTAGGGAACATACTCTGTGCTGCCTCTTTATTAGGTACACTTACCTAGTAGCATGTTGAGCCTCTGTTAGCCTTCCAAACAGCCAGAATTCGTGTAGGCATGGATTGAACAATATGCTGAAAACGTTGTGCCGGAATGGAGTACCATGCAGACATGAGTGTGTCGCGCAGTTCCTAGAGATTCGACGGAGGTGTATGTCTGCAGCGAACAGCCCTTTCTAGCTCATCCCAAAGTTGTTCAGTTGGATTGAGATCTGACACTGCGCAGGCCGCTGCAGCAAAGAAAAGTCATTGTCATATTCCTCGAACCATTCCATAGTGATTCGGGCTTTATGCACCACTGCATTATCCTGCTGGAAGTAACTATCTGACTGAGGATAAACCATCAACATGAACGGCACTAGGGAACATACAGCAACGATGTTTAGGTGTTGTGGCATTCAGATGGGAATCTGTGGGTATCAATGACCCCAATGTGCCAAGAAAACATTCCTCACACCATAACACTGCCCCCCACCACCTTGCACAGTAGTTTTCAGACCTGATGAGCCCATGGATTCATGTTGTTTTCGCCAAATTCTGAACCTTCCATCAACATGATGCACCAGGAACTTCGACTCGTTAGACCAAGCAACTGTTTTCCAATCCTTGATAATCCAGTGCTGGTGTTGCTGTGCCCACAGGAAGCGTGCTCTCATGTTCTTCATTGATAACAAAGGTACGCGATGTGGCCATTGGCCGTTGTAGCCCATTTGCGACAAAATGTGACGAGTGGTCCGTTGCAATATTTTATTCTGCACACCAAGGTTGTATTCTGATGTGATGTGCAACATTGTGGCCCGTCTGTTCGCTTGCATGATTCTAGCCCTCCTCCTCTGACCTCTCATCAACAAGCGATTTTCTTCCACAGGAATGCCATTGAGAGGATGTTTTCTGTTTGTTGCACCATTCTTGATGCACCCTTGAAACTGTTGCATGAAAAGTTCAGGAGAACTGCTGTTTCAGAGATACTTTGTCCAGCACTTCTTGCACCTGCTACCTTGCCACGTTCGAGGCCGTTAGATCACTCCTTTTCCCCATTCTTGCCACAGTTTATACGCTTAACTGATACTAGAAAGGTTGTTCTGCTGCATTTATATCCACAACTGTGGTCATGTGACTTGCAACATAGTGGGACAAACCAATTGTGTACACATCAGGGGTGTACCTAATAAAGTGGCAGCATAGTGTAGATATTCTGGGCCTGGATATTAAGTAGGAACTTGACCACTGGATATTGACCACAACCGTGAGTTATAGAAAAGAGAAATTGGAGGAAGAAGACATGTCCAGTGAGGACATGTCTTCTTCCTCCAATTTCTCTAGACTAGAGCCCACGCTAATTTTTGATACCCACATGGATCTTAATAATTCTAAAGAAGTGGACCATATTGGATGTAGTGACCATGATTCTGCTATGATCAGATGACACTGAAAAATGGTTTTAGTGAATTTACCCTAATCGTAGTGTTGATGTGTATGTAACCTGTTTGAACGATCAAAACTGAATCAAAATCATATTATTATCAGTGAATAAAATTTCATTAAAACCTGTATATCGTTTAATGGTTAAAATTTTTATAAATCTTTATTGTTCTGAATGTGGTTTATAATAATAGTAATATTTCATAATGCAGCACTTAAGCCAAAATTTGCATCTTCCTAAGATTCCTTTTTGTCTTAGAAATTACTGTTGACCTACAAATAACTGTGCTGTATTAAAATGCAGTGCAGTTTTTATTTCATTATTGGAGAATAATGAAAATCTGTCTTTAATTTCTATAAGGAATACAGATAATTCTCAGACATTTCAGCTATTTCTTATATAATTTCTTCAGTGACTTGATTGCTGTCTTTGTTATATTAAATGTGTGTTTAAAGTGGATGTGAAGACAGCAATTTATTCACTGGAGCAGTGGGTACAGGAAGTAATGCAAAATGTCTGTGAATCATCAGTATTCCTTCAAGAAATTAATAACAAATTTCACTCTACTCAAGCTAAAGTGCTTATATTTTTGCTATTTTCCATTTCGATTTACCTGTATGCTATTCTGCTAAACGAACAACTTAGTTACTATTTTTAAAGAGTCTGTACTATCTTTATTCCTTGTTCAATATCAGTGAAATATTAAAATATTTTCTTGCATGAGGTGATAACAGTTATTTAAGGCAGTGGTTCTTCTCCCAGAAACTTAAAAAAACAGCTGCATATCGTGTCTCCTGAATACATTATCAAAATCACATCTATCATGAAATTATGAAAAAAAATGTGCAAGGATAAAATTATTTTTTTTTTTTAACAAACTTGCCTCATCATGAATGCACTCAAGCCTTTTTCTCAATGGCCTTTTCTCTATGTACATCCACTAGTTGCTCAAGATGAATTAAACTGCTCTGTTAGCTTTCCATACATAAGAATTCTTATCTTTAAATTCTGCATCTTGTGGTTTTTGTTGTTTTCTTTGAATGGATTCTCATCATTTCATGCTGAAATTTAATTCCATCAGCTGTGTCCCTATGACAGTCAACAAATATATATACTAGCTGCATTCAAAGTTTATACTTGCATTGCTAATCTGGGTCTCATGAAAACAACTTGCAATAAGAAAGCTGGAATGGAGCAGCATCTTTATCATGTCACTCTAAAACATCACACCAGTTTTACCAATTTTAGATAAAATACTACCCTCTCATTGCATCATCATCATCAACCATTTTCAATCCACTGCAGGATGAAGGCCTCTCCAGCAACTTTCCAGTTCCTTCTGTTTTGAGCACTGGCCATCCATTTACTACTCAAAAACTCATGAATTTCATCTATCCATCTCCGCCTTTGTCTTCCAGGTTTTCTTCTAGCTCCTCTTGGGTACCATTCTGTTATTTTCTTAGTCCATCTGTCATCATGTCTTCGAGCTATGTGTCCTGCCCAAGACCATTTTAGTTCTTTAGTTTTGATAAGAATGTCCTTTACTTGAGTTTGCTGCCTAATCCATGTGTTTCTCTTCTTATCTAACAGTCTGATTCCCAATATAATTCGTTCCATTCTTCGCTGTGTAGTTCTCAGCTTCTCTTCCATTCTTTTGGTGAGTGCCCAAGTTTCACTTCCATAAGTCATGGTGGGGAGTATACATTGATTCATTATTTTACGTTTCAGACAAACTGGGATATTGCTCTTCAGTATGTGACTATATTTCCTGAATGCTATCCATCCAAAATTTATTCTTCTCTTGACTTCCAGCCATTTATCATTATTACAGCTAATAACTAATAACTTGTCCCAGATAAGTATATGACTCCACCTTTTCAATTACTGCTCCTTCAATCATTATTTCCCTTTCCGTGGCATACTTGTTCATCATTACTTTTGTTTTAGCCATATTCATCTTTAGTCCAAAATCCTTACTAACTGTGCATAACTGATTAAGATTTTCCTCTAATTCTTTGGGATTGTGGCTTATGACCACAATGTCATCTGCAAATCGTAAATGGTTTAGGTACTCTCCGTTCACATTGACTCCTTTCTGTGACCAGTCTAATCTTCTGAAAGCTTCCTCAAGGGCAGCAGTAAACAGCTTCGGAGATATTGTGTCTCCTTGTCGAACTCCTTTCTCGATTTTAAATTTGCTACTGTCTTTGTCTAGTCTAATAAAGGATGTAGCACTCTCATATATTTTCTTCAAAATCATAATATATGGAGTATCTATGCCTTGTCTTTCCAGTGCCCGAAACATTGCCTTATGCTGTATGGAGTCAAATGCCTTTTCATAATCCACAAATGCCAGGCATAATGGTGTTTTATATTCATTTGCTTTCTCCATTAGCTGTGATATTACGTGAAGGTGATCCATAGTTGAGAATCCTGTCCTAAAGCCAGCTTGCTCTTTCGGTTGATTCTCATCAAGTATTCTTTCTAATCTGTTAGTAATGACCCTTGTGAACAACTTGTAGATATGGGATAACAAGCTAATTGGTCTATAATTTCCAATTTCTGATTTATCTCCTTTCTTATGCAGCAAAACTATGATTGCATTATTCCACTGCTTAGGCATCACACCTTTTCTAATGCACTTTGTGAAGAGCCTTGCCAGTTTTTGTGTTATGTCTCTTCCTCCCAATTTTAACAACTCTACAGTAACTTCATCTTCCCCCGGGGCTTTCCGATTCTTCATTTTCTTCAATGCATGTTCTACCTCATCAGGAAGAATATCGGGTATGTCGTATGTGTTGCTACTTTGCAATCCATCTTCTCCACTGCTGGTATCATTCCCTCGTTCCTTGTATAATTCTCTATAGTAGTCTTCTGCTATTTGAATTATGCCTTCTCTGCTGTTTATAAGTACACCATCGCTATTCTTCAGTTTCAGTATCATTTGTCTTTCTGTATTACTGCTCATGGCTGCTGATTTAAATCCTTTGTTTTCCCTTAATGCTTGTTCTACTTTTCTTATGTTAAATCTTCTTATGTCCTCTCTGAGTCTCTTTCTAATGGCTTTGCATAACTCAGTATACTCAATTTTCTCCCTGTCAGTGTTTTTCTTGCTCTTCATTTGTCGTCTTTGGTTCATCATGACAAGTGTTTCTTGACTAATTTTTTCTTCTTTGGATTTCTGTTTCCCTATAGGTTTTTTGGGCTTTATCACTTTCAGAAAGTTGTAATATTCCTCGTCGATATCTTGGTCCTGAGCAGTCTGCAGAAGCTCAAACTTGTTCTTAAGTTCCAGTACATACTGCTTTTTCTCCTCCTCTGTTATTTCAAAGACCTTTGTATTATTTACTCGAGTCAGTTTTTTCCTTTCCTTTCCTACATCTATATCAAGTGTACATCTTACCATTCTATGATCACTTCCAACATTTACCTTATTCAGGACGGTAACATCCTTCACAATATATCTTCTGTTAGTGAGGATGAAGTCGATTTCATTAGTTGTTGATCCATTTGGACTCTTCCATGTCCACTTCCTGTTCACCCTTTTCTTGAAAAAAGTGTTCATTACTGACATTCCTTGAGATTCTGCAAATTCCACAAGTCTTTCACCTCTTTTATTTCTTTCACCAATTCCAAAATTTCCTATAGTTCCTCTTTCTGCGCTGTTTTGCCTTTTTCCAACCTTAGCATTGAAGTCCCCCATGATAATAGTGTAGTGGGTTTTCTGCTCATCTACAAGACTCTCAATTTCAGTGTACATTTCTTCAACCTCTTCATCATCATGGCTCGATGTTGGTGCATAAATCATTATAATCTTTAGCTTGTACCTCTTAGAAATCTTGAGTATTAGTCTTAACACCCTTGGTGATGTACTTTTGAATTCCAAAATGTTGTTTTTAAAATCTTTATGGACCAGAAACCCAACTCCACCTTCACTCCTTTCACTGTTTCCATTGGTGTACAGCAGATTTCCACTTGATAAACTTATAAGTGATTCATTTCTTCTTCTTGTTTCAGCCAAACCGATGATATTCCAATTCACATTTTCTAATTCCTTTTCCAGTTCTAATATCCTGTCTTCACCGATGAGTGATCGTACGTTATAACAGGCCAAGTTCAATTTCCGTGCATGGCAGCCTGGTCGTACCCAGAGATTCTTAGCACCCTCTGCTTCCACTCTGATCCTCTCGCTGCCGTAAGAGGGAGAGTGAAAGCTGCTGGGGACTGAGGGCCATTTGTATTGTTGTGCTCTCATTGCTGGAGGGTTTGGTCTTTTCCTCTTCACGCTGACCAGGCGTCTTGAAGAGAACCACTCTACACGTTCGTTGCCACCTAAGTGACGTAACAGGGCTTACCATCGAGAAGGTGTGCATGAGTGGATTTTAGGGAGGCAGGCCAACCGGACTTCTCCTAAATCTTCTGTAATAGAGAGATATTGGATCCATCAGTGTTTTAGGCTGAGTGTCTGATAACACACAGGATACCTGTTCCCCTCTAAGCCCCTTTGCATTTGTCTCATTGCATACTGACAGCCAAATACCTGTCTAGGCTACTGTATGAAACCATGGAAGTGCTTCTCTACATCTTATGGTTCCCTTTCCTGTTACTTCCTCAGCGATTTGTATGATTGTGTTTTAACAGAATGGCAAGCACTTAAGCAACTTATCTTTTCTTGATATCCTATTTGCAAAAACATTTAAGGCTACCACTCTTACTGAAATAACTATCTAACTGGAAATATTATCTTCCTTGATCCTTATCTGTTATTATTTTTATTTCAATTTTTTGTTGTTAACCGTCCCCAGGAATGAGGCAGCTTGTGCCTATTTGTTTATTTACAAAGACATGACCACCTTAAAATACATAATATATATATATCTAATAACATGCAAGCAATTTGCGAGAAGTATCTATTTATCTACTGAGTTTGACTTTGTATGTTAAGCCCTCCAGTAATTTGCACTTCACAATGGTGTCTGAGGTTTACTTTTCTCCTCATTTCTCATAAATGGATGTGTCCATCATTCTGAGACTTTAATTTCCCTTTCTCTGACCAGTCTCCTTCATTTTGTAAATTAGTAGATGAAGGTAAAATATTTAGCTGCCCACCATTCCTTGTGCATCTCCCTTGTGGCCCTAGTGACGTTGATAGGATCATTGCAAATGTACAAATTACCAATCCACCTGTTGATTGATCCATTTATCTCCTTTTAATCTGTACATCTTTCTTTTGCCATAACAGTTATTTTTCAATTAAAATACAGTTCACTTTCAAGAGTTTCCAATTAGCAATATCTTGTAATATTTGTTTTTTCTTAGCCTCCCCCCCCCCATGATTTATGCCCCAAGTAGAATAAATATGCTTGCACTTTTTCTGAGGCACATTTTTTTGTCTTTTTTCTTTTTTTATCATAAATAAATTTTTTGCAAATATTTACCATTTTTACTGATTTTAAAAGTGTTCTATTAATTATGATTTGAAAATCTCAATTGCAAAATATCGTGTAAAAATAAACAAGAGAAATTAATAATAATAATAAGAGAGCTCTCAGAGGAAAATAAACAACCGAATCTTCAATGTGGACCAAAGAGCCTTCTACAGGAAACTGGGTGAAGATGAGAAAGCAGAAAACGGACCACCCAAGAAGAAGACGATCGAGTTCTGGGGAAATATCTGGAGCAGTGAAGTAAGATATAACAGCAGAGCACCCTGGTTAGAAGTAGAACGGAAGAAAGCCAAGGACATACAAGAGATGAGAGAGTGGGACATTCGGGAAGAAGTAGTAAAACAGTCGATCAGGAACACTCACAACTGGCGAACCCCAGGAATTGATAACATCCACAACTACTGGTACAAGAACCTCACCTGCGCACACACAAGCACCTAGCAGAGCAGTTCACTCAAATGATAAGGCACCCAGAGACAATCCCAAAGTTTCTCACCGAAGGAGTCACATATCTGAAGCCTAAAGACAAAGATACAAGAAACCTGGTAAAATACAGGCCAATCACTTGCCTACCAACGATGTACAAAAGCTTGACCAGCTGCATAACCAAGAAGATATTTGACCACTTAGACAGTCAGAACATAATGGCCGAAGAGCAGTAAGGATGCAAGCGGAGGAGCAAAGGATGCAAGGAGCAATTAACCATAGATGCCGCAGTTATGGAGCAAGCCTACAAGAAGCACCGCAACCTATACATGGCCTATATCAATTACCGCAAGGCCTTCGACTCCGTACCTCATAGCCGGCTAATAGAGACCCTGAAGATCTACAAGGTCAATCCGATGGTGACAAACTTCCTAGGAGCAACAATGGCAAAATGGAGTACGACCATTAAGGTTGAGAACATCAGAACCAGGCGAATCCTCATTAGAAGCGGAAATCTTTCAGGGAGTTGCTCTGAGCCCACTGTAGTTCTGTCTAGCACTCAACCTGCTACCCACCATGCTTAATGGCAGCAAGTATGGATATAATCTCAAAGAAGGAAGAAAGAACCTGTTCACCCTCCTGAAGTACGTGGATGACATCAAGCTCTATCCGGCAACCAAGAAGCAACTCCAGCAACTACTCCAGATCACCGAAGAATTCAGCAAGGACATCAGGATGGAATTTGGTCTAGACAAATGCAAGATGCACACACTGCACCAGGGAAAATTAGTTGGCTGAAACTACCAGCTGCTGACTGGTAAAGTGATCGAAGTTATGTCAGGAGAAGAGACCTACAAATAACTAGGGATGTTGCAGGCTCAGCAGTTAGGGCACAAGGAAATCAAGAAGTGCCTGACCGAAAAATATCAGCACAGACTCAGAAGCCTGTTGAAAGCAAAATTGAACGGAGGGAACACATTTAAAGCCATAAACACCCATGTAGCTCCAGTACTAAATACACCTTTGGGGTCATAGACTGGACTAACACCGAGCTAGAAGATATCATGCGAAGGACAATGATGACCAAGAGCCACCAACACCACCCGAAGTCAGCAGTGGAGAGACTAACAATAGCTCAGAAAGAGGGAGGAAGGGGCCTGATAGACCTGATAGAACAACAGAAAACAGCGATAGTTAACCTGAAGGATTACTTTTAGAACACAGCACCACTTCACCAGGCCACAAGGAAGATAGATGTGGTATACCCCACTCAACCTAAGCGAGGAAACCCCACCCACCCAGATGGCACAAGAAACAAAGTTAGAAAGATGGACAAAGAAGACACTCCATAGCAGACACTACAATGACCTCCACCAAGATCATATCGATAACATTGCTTCCAATGCATGGCTCATAAGCAGGACGCTCTTCCCCGAGACTGAAAGATTCATGCTGGCCATCCAAGACCAGGTAATCAACACCAGAAACTATAGAAAATACATCGCGAAGGAGCCCAGAATGTTAGATGACACATGTCCACGATGCCATCTGGCCTCAGAAATGATCCAGCACATCACCACGGGTTGCAAGGTGATCACCCAGACTGAATACACTCATAGACACAACCAAGTAGCCAGGATAATACATCAGAAGCTAGCGAGGAAATACCAGTTGACCAAAGAAAGTGTACCATACTACAAGTATGAACCCCCAGGCAGTACTAGAGACCCAAACCTACAAGCTGTACTGGGACCGCACCATAATAACAGATAAGACCATCCCGCCCAACAGACTGGACATAATCCTTGTGGACAAGATGGAAAAGGCTACCTACCTGATTGACATAGTTGTGCCCAACACTAACAATGTCCAGAAAACCCATGAGGAAATAATTAGGAAGTACACAAACCTGAGATATGAAGTCAAGGAGATGTGGCATATGCAAGAAGTATTGACCATCCCAATCATCGTGTCAACCACCAGTATGGTGCCAAAGACTCTACATAGCAGCCTAGCAGCAATAGGTCTCCCAGAGAACACCTACAAGGAACTCCAGAAATTGCAATCCTGAACACCTGTAGGATAGTCAGTGATTTCCTCAACCAACAGTAACACCAGCCATTACAACCACCCTGTGTACTTGGTAGCGGTACCCGTCGTGGAGTGGAATCCCCCAATCAGGGAGAAATAATATAAGAGCAACAACAATAATAATGCTTGAATTTTTAAGGTCACCCCTCTCCTGAATTGAAACAACATGCTCACACAGTGTGTTGTTTGCCGCATTATGCAGCTGTTGATGCTTTTTTTTCCTTTAAAGCCAGTAAAAGCTTACTGTGAAGGTAAAGTAAGCCAACATGGGAAACTTCGTGAAACTTACCAGGCAAACTCGTTTCGTGTTGCTCACTTTCTCCCTGCATTCTCGATAAATAGATGGTACATGTTATTGGTAGTGGCACTAGAAGTCAATAAGATGTATTGATTAGTTTTTTTCTCATTATTAAAGCAGATTATTGGAATTCAAGAGTGTAATGCCTTCACGGCTGAAATTTAATTAAGAGTACTTCTACAGACGGTGCGAGTATTGGTAGTGACAGTAAAATTCGTTTCCTGTTGGAAAAAAACAGGCGGAAGGGGGAATAAACATGCTAAGACTGAGGTAGTACTCATAAATAAATTTCAGCCCACTCATGAACTCCAATAATCTTCTTTTCATAATGAAAAAAAAAAAAAAAAAAAAATCAATACATCATTATTGACTTCTACTGTCACTGTTGATAACATGCACCATCTGTTTACTGAGAATGCAGGGAGAAACTGTGGTGGTGTCAAACGATTTTGCCCGTTAAGTTAAGGGATGTGTTTCCCATGGTTCTTGTGTTGGCTTTCTTTACCTTAGCCAAGCTTATTTTCTTGTGTCATTTTCCATTATAACTACTATTACTACTACTACCAGTGCCACACCTAGGTATAGACAGACTGGGCAGTCACCTGGGAATGTAGGGGGCCCTGAATTCCGATGTTATTTTAATTTTTTAAAATATAAAAATATGCTTATTTCTTAATATAATACTATATATAATACTATATGAAGAAAAATAGGAAGCTAGCGGGCCAGCTTTATCCTTGTCTGAAGTGGAAATAGAACCATCTGGTTTTAACAGAGGTGGGCAGAAGTTGTGGCCAATTGCTTTGTCAAGAGACCAGAATGCTTGGCTACTATTTGGACAAGAAGCAAGTTTTCTACTCGTAGCCTGTTCAAAATCTAGTTTGGACTGATTTTGAACAGGCTATTGTAATAACTGCTTTACAATTCTTGAAAGGTCCTTGAGGTTGTCACAGGCATTCTCTCAGATATGCCAGACAAGCTGTACTTGCTATCTGGGAGTCTAAAACGCTGATGGAACTGATATTCGGGTGACACTCAAGTCAAGTTGACCCAATTTCGGCGATGTCCGGACGGTCTGTGACAGCCAGATCCTCTGCTTGCACCTTCACGATGGTGGGACTGTTAGTAATCCTAGGTATAACCTCCATGCTCATGTACATGGTGGGTGACCACCCAGGTGTGAACCAACGTAAGCAGGGGTCGAGGTGTGGCGCCCACACCACATGGAGGAACACCGCCCCTCTATGTTACCAGACAGTACTAGGTGGTAGATGACTCTCATCAACCGGTGAAATACGGTCAAGTGGACCCAATTTCGGCGATGTCCGGACGGTCTGTGACAGCCAGATCCTCTGCTTGCACCTTCACGATGGTGGGACTGTTAGTAATCCTGGGTATAACCTCCATGCTCATGTACATGGTGGGTGACCACCCAGGTGTGAACCAACGTAAGCAGGGGTCGAGGTGTGGCACCCACACCACATGGAGGAACGCTGCCCCTCTATGTTACCAGGCAGTACTAGGTGGTAGATGACTTTCATCAACCGATGAAATACCACCACTTTGCTTATTGGAGGCTTGAAATGGTGGAACCCATGTTTAGTCTCTAGAGCTAAGTTCCGGTCAAACTTTCCCTATCTCTTCCATCATGCAGTATGATTGATGACTTTTGAGGTTATGATGAATGTCGTGGCGAGATCCAATATTCCTTACATTTCGAGGGTACAGCTCTAAAACGGTGTTCGCAGGCCGGCCGCTAGTTAGTACATCGGGTTGAACCTATTGGTAACTCTCTAGGAAGCTTCCGGATCAGCTAGTGTATAATCTTGCTGCCTCTACTCTGCCAGATAGTGACTGGAGGGAGTCCGAGTAGTGTGTATGCGGGGAGCATTGTCGAGGCCACGTTATGTCAAGGATCTGGGTATATTCTTACCACATGTACGCCATATCCAAAAATTTCATTACTTCATACAGCATGTCCCACCTACTTTTTCTTACTATTGAATACACCATGAATTGTCAAACTAATAGAGCAAGCTTATCTGCGAAAGGAACTAAACCTCCCAAGGACTTCCTAATTCATTTCACAAATATGCATGGTCTCAATTCTAATCTCAACGATGTCCATTTCCACTTGCAGTCTGCCAAACCCCATGTACTTTTTCTGACAGAATCTCAGATATTGGTTGATTCATCTACTGCTCATCTCAGATGCCCAAATTATTCGCTGTATGATTCCTTTCGCCTCAAAGGTGGTACTTGTGCATATGTCCGTTCTGATATTCCCTGTGAGAGACTTGGCCATTTGGAATCTCCTCTCTTTTATCTTCTCTGGCTTAAAATCTCTCTACCTCATTGTGTCAAATTCATCTGTTGTCTCTACTGTTCTCCCAACTCCACTAATCACTTGGAGCTCTTTGACTTCCTTTCTTTGCAACTTGACTTTCTCCAGTCCAACTTTCCTAACAGTGAAGTAATTTTCCTTGGTGATTTTAATGTTCACAACTCCAGCTGGCTTCCGTTTTCTAGTCCCACCGCCCTAGCAGGTCGAGATGCTGAGGCTTTCGCAATTACTAATGACCTAGCACAGATTGTCCATTTACCTACAAGAATACCGGACAATCCTAATCATACAGCCAGTACGCTTGATCTTTTTCTCACAAACAACCCTTCTAAGTACACGGTCGAAGTGAGAGGTCCTTTAGGCACTTCAGATCACAACTTGGTGATTATCTCTTCTCTAATGGAACCTTTATCTCATGGCTATTCCCAACCACGTGTTGTTTGGCATTACAAGAATGCAAAATGCGATGACCTGCGAGACTTCTTTTCTTCTTTTCCATAGTCGGATTACTGTTTCAAAACTTCTGATGTCAACGTTTACTCAGATCGTGTCAGTGAAATTATTCTTGCAGGAATGGAATCCTTTATCCCACACTCCACTTTAAAATCTCGTCCTTTATCTAAACCTTGGTTTTCCAATAAATGTGCTAAGGCTGTCCAAGAGAAGAATGTTGCATATCGTAATTGGCTTGTTTCTAATTCTTCAGTTTCATTTTCTGCCTACACCAAAGCTCGCAACAGTTGCAAAGCAGTTATTAACCAGTCCAAACTAGAGTTTGAACAGGCTAAGAGTAGAAAACTTGCTTCTTGCCCTAATGGTAGCCGAGCATTCTGGTCTCTTGCCAAAGCTATTGGCCGCAACTTTTGCCCATCTTTGCTCCCACCTCTGTCCAAACCAGATGGTTCTGTTGTCACTTCAGCCAAGGATAAAGCTGACATGCTAGCATCCCATTTTTCTTCCAGCTCATGTATTAATGATCTTGGTAAAACATCTCCCACCATTCCCAACACGCTCCATTCAATGCCTCCTGTCGTCTTCCGTCAAAAGGATATCAGGATTTTGATGAATCTTGATGCTAAGAAAGCTCCAGATCCTGATGGTATTTCTCCACTTGTTCTCAAAACCTGTGCTCCTGAACTTACTCCTATTCTTTGCCGCCTTTTTTCACTTTCTTATTCCAAAGGTGCTTTTCTCTCTGCTTGGAAATTTGCTCATATCCAGCCAGTTCCTAAAAAGGGTGACAAATCCCTCCCATCAAATTATCGTCCCATTGCAATTACTTCTACTCTTTCTAACCGCCAACTCTTAAACTACCTAGAAACCTTCCGTCTGATCAACAACCACCAGTATGGATTCCGTCAGTGTCGATCCACTGGTGATATTCTGGCTTATGTTACTCATTTATGGACTAATTCAATGGAAATGTTCAGTGAAACACAAGTAGTTGCTCTTGACATCTCAAAGGCTTTTGATCGTGTTTGGCATAAAGGTCTTCTAAACAAGCTTCCATCTTAAGGTTTGCCAACTGTTTTTAGTAATTGGTTATCCAGTTTTCTCTCTGATCGCTCACTGAGGGTGATGGTAGATGGCTCTCTGTCTTCTTACTTCTCCACTAATGCCGGTGTCTCCCAAGGTTCAGTTCTTTCCCCCACTCTTTTCCTCTTGTATATCAATGACCTTCTTCCATTGACTGGAAATCCTATCCACAGTTTTGCCGATGATAGCACATTGTATTCAACTTTCCATCTTGAGAAACTTTGTCCTGCTCAATCAGCTTCAACTTCTCGAAAATCTGCTACCAATTCCTTAAATGCCGATCTTCAGGTAATTCTCCAGTGGGGCAAAGACAACTTAGTTGATTTCAACCCTTCTAAAACTCAGTCTTGTCTTATATCTCGCAAAATGAATTCTTCTACTCCTATGCTTATCTTTAGTGACACTCCCATTTCTAGGCAAAATGATATATCTCTTTTGGGGATTACCATGACTTCTAATCTCTCTTGGCACAAGCACATTATAAATATTGCTTCCTCTGCATCTAAAAAACTTGGTTTTCTCTTTCGCTCTCAGCGTTACTTTTCTTCCAAACAGCTTCTCACTCTGTATAAATCGCAAATTCGCCCTGCCATGGAATATTGTTCCCATATCTGGGGTGGTGCCCCCAAAACCTCTCTCCGGCTTCTTGATTCCATTCAGAAGAGGGCAGTTAGGTTAATTAATGATTCATCTCTAACAGAGTCTCTCCACTCGCTTTCTCATAGACGCACTGTTTCTGCTGCATGCCTCTTCTACAGATACTTCCATGGGCACTGTTCTTCTGAATTGGCTTCTATAATTCCTGCTCTCTCTTTCAAAACAGTCCGAACACGTGCCGCCACCAGCCAACATCCATTTACTGTCCAACTTCAAACCCACAGAACCAACTTTTCATCTTCCTCATTTATTCATTCAACTGCCGTTTTCTGGAACAACCTTCCTTCATACGTATTTCCTGAAAATTACAATCTACAGAAGTTCAAGTCCAATGTCAACAAATATCTTCTTTCGTCTTCTTAACCTCAAACCCAAGCACGGTACTAAGTACTATAGGTTCTAATACCTCTCGTGTTTGGGGTTGTCATAAAAAAAAAAAAAAAAAGCTTTGGTATAGGCAGAATTAAACTGAAGATTTGGAAACAAGTGAATTACAATATGTAACATTCTTCTCTTGTGAACAGCCTTAGTGCATTTATTAGAAAACCAAGGTTTGGATAAAGCATGAGATTTTAAGGTGAAATGTGGAATAAGGGATTCCATCCCTACAAGAATAATTTCACTGACATAATCTGAGCAAATGTTGACATCAGAAGCTTTGAAACAGTAATCTGACGAAGGGAAAAGAAGTCTCGCAAATCATCCCATTTTGCATTCTTGTAATGCCAAGCAACACAAGGTTGGGAATGGCCACGAGCCAAAGGCTCCATTGGAGAAGAGAAAGTTTTGATCTGATGTGCCTAGAGGACCACTCACCTTGACCGCATACTTAGAAGCATTGTTTGTAAGAAAAAGATCAAGTGTGTTGGCTGTATTGTTAGTATTGTATGGTGTTCTCATAGATAAATGAGCAATCTGTACGAGGACATTAGTAATTGTAAAAGCCTCAGCATCTCGACCAGCTGGATGCATGTGACTAGAAAAACGGAAGCCAGCTGGAGTTGTGAACATTAAAATTACCAAGGAAAATTACCTCACTGTTAGGAAAGTGAACAGCATTTATTTCTCAGTTTGCTGTCTTTTTTTTTTTTTGCAGAAATATGTTTATTGTGTTCAGTATTTTGTAAACCTCAGTTCTCATTCTAAATTATCCTGTTGTGTATGCTGCATGAAGTAATGTAATTTTTGATATGATGTACACATGTCAAGGAGCTGGGTCCTTGACATGTGTGTGTCTGTCAAGTGTCACATGGTCTTGACCCAGCATACACACTCCTCGGGCTCCCTCCAGTCACTATCTGGCAAAGAGGCAGTGAGATTATACACTAGCTGATCTGGAAGCCTCCTAGAGAGTTACCAATAGGTTCTGTCTGGTGTTCTAACTAGCGGCTGACCTGTGAACACTGTTTTAGAGCTGTATTCTTGAAATGTAAGGAAGATTAGATCTTGCCACGTTGTCCATCATAACCTGAAAAGATATTGATCATGCTGCATGATAGAAGAGATGGAGGAGGATTGACTGGAACCGTGCTCTGTAGAATAAACATGTGTTCCTCCCCTTCAAGCCTCCAATAAGCAAAGTGGTGGTATTGCGCCAGTTGATGAGAATCATCTACCACCTAGATGATTCAAGTCACTCACATCAGTTGGCAAGGAAGAGCAGGTCTTGTACATTTTATCCTTAATATAACCTCACAAAAATTAAGTCCATTGGTGTGAGATTTGGTGAGTGCACTGGCCACATAATTGAACCTATGTGCCTTATCCATTGACCTGGAAAATGGAGATTCAGACAGTCTGAAACATCCTTATGGAAGCAAGGGAATGTGGCATCTGGTTGGAAGAGCCGATTTTTGCCAGGATCATCCTGATTAATTTGTGGAATCAGATAATTCTCAAGCATGTCTCAATGCATCGGACAAGTGATTATGCTTTCCTCAAACACCAGTTTTGCAACTTGTAGCACAAAACAAGTCAACTTTGGGACTGTCTCAAATGTGTTCTAAAACCATGTTGGGTTTTTCACTTCTTTTGTGTGTGTTCACCTCAATCGTGTGTACGTTCACCTTGCTTGTGACATGTAATGTGCACTCATCATTAAACACAATGTTTGAGCAGGTTTTCTCTTCTGCCACCTTTGTAAACATTTTCACATGGAATGTGTGACATCTTATCTTGTCAGCCTTAGTAGCTTGTACTATCTGCAACTTGTGGTTTTAAATACAACCAGTTATGCAACCTCTCCACACTGATTTTTGCAGTTCACCAAGTTCTGTGCTGCCTCAATATGTTGATTTTGTGGACTGTGAATGAAACTTCTCAATTCCTCAATAGTTTCCTTATTTATGTTAGGCCTGCTAGTTACTAAACCCTTCCGCACATAACATCAGGTCTCTAAGAGACTTATGCAAATGTACATAAAATACTGGTTTGGTGGAATTTTACCAAACCCTTATAACATGTTCTGTTTTTTGTAATTTTGCTTCTTATATTCTTATTCCATTGACTTAATTTCTTTTATCAAAAAAAAAAAAAAAAAAAAAAAAAACCAACAAGGAATGTGTCCCCCCCCCCCAGTTTTAGACTGTAGCAGTACTGCAGGTAGTTATTTCAGCAATTAATAATAAATGAGCATGAAAATTGACTTTAATTCTAATTTTAACACTGTCAGCACATTTTAATTGTAGTGACTGCATTTACAAACTTAAAGTACTGAAGCTAATTCTTATTTACCTGTATGAACTACATAAGGTGGAGGGGAGAGAGAGAGAGAGAGAGAGAGAGAGAGAGAGAGAGAGAGAGAGAGAGAGAGAGAGAGAGAGAGAGAGAGAGAGAGAGAGAGTGTAAACAGGAATAAAATAAAAAGAAAGAAGTAATAGGTTAACATTGTTGTCACTAGCATGCACAAAACAGAAATAATAGGGTTCAGCAGTGTACTGACATTATAGTTAAGTTAGTGAGCTAGAAAAAAGCATAAACAAAACATTATAAAGAAAACAAGATCAAATACAAATAAGCAAAGTTGATGGAAAGTCAAATGTAAAGGAAAAAACACAGTAACCATTAAGTACTTTATTTCATGTGCTGCTGTATGTTTTTGTTTGCCTTATTTTTGTTTTCTGTTG